>NC_139605.1:5076651-5732450 GCF_964270895.1 Podarcis filfolensis | reverse complement strand
TTGCAAAATTTATGAAGTAGGCACGAAGCGGGAAGGTTTAAACAGGAAGTCCGCCTTCCGCTTTTTGTATATAGACTGAAGCAAAGACCTTGCAACCTAATAGCCTGGAAAATTACTTTAAAGTTGGAAATTTCCTACATCCACAACCAATAAAACCCCCTTGGAAGCAGGAAAAAAAGGGGGGGATTTGACTGTTTAATCCTGCAGGAGGAGAGTAAAGGAATTTAAGTTTCCATCGTCCCAAACCTGGGGACGGGGTGTCGGGACAGAAATTGTTTGAGACGTCCATTGATTGAAAGCGGAGTACTTTTGACAGATAGTTAAAGAGAAACAAACTAACTTCAACGCTACTTTCTGCATTTCTGCATTTTAAAGAAACAAAGTATCTGAAAATCGAAAGGATTTGAAATCGAAAGTAATCTTCTTTGTTGGATACATTTTAAAAATGGATACAAATAGAAAGTGTGTCCCCTAGAGGGAGTCTGTCAGTTTGTTGTTGCAGTTTACTTGGAGACTCTACAGCTGCGAGATTTGGATCGTGGGACCAGCCGTTTGACCTTGACAGAAATGTGTTGTAAGAAAGGTTTGGTGTCTGCCCTTGGCATGACAAATGTTTTGCTGGAGCAGCTGCATGAGAAAATGAACTTGATGCATGAAAAATTGGACTTGATGAGTGCTGTGGCCAGTGAATATAATTTAACAGAGAATAAGGATAAAGAAGTTATACAGCGATCAATTCAGGAATCTGATTTAACAAGGCAAGTCCAAGGGCAGATGAAGAAGGAAGAGGCAGTGATTACTCCTCAAACAACACAGATGGAGAGATCCAAAGTCCTGCAGGAACAAAAGCCACTGCTTTGGAAGATTGAACTTGGAGAGTGCTGGGAAGTGTTTGAAGTCAAGGAAGCTTTCAACTCTAGTGGGACTATGAAACAGGTGAATAACTATCTTTTGGATAAATATTTTTTGGATTACAAAGATGACGACAGGGAGTGGGACTGGGGGGAAGGGGCCAGTCTGACGAAGGAAATTGGAAATTATTATCGGATGGAACCCTCTGGAGACCCACTCCCCAAGAAACCAACAATAGACAAAGAAGTGCGTAAGCACAAACAAGAACAAGAAAATTTGCAGAAGGGGCCTAGAAGAGATTTAAGGGCCTCGGACATAAGAACACCAGATTGATGGACTGGATGTAATGGACAGAAAGGACTGACACAACCCGAAACCAGGAAGAAGGGACGTTGGATAAAAATTAGAGATATCAAGGGAAATTCTTTTGTTAATTTTGGAATTAGTGCAACATTAATGAAATATCAGGGAATATGCTGGAAAGAAACTAAATTGGCTTTAGCAGAAATGATTTAAGGAGATATGTATGAATATGATGTAAACTTTGAAATTTTAAGATTTTTAAGATAAGATAAGGTTAAAGAGATTAAGGTAAATTGAATAACAGATTATATTAAAGGATGGAAAGGTTATGTTGAATTAACAAATAAGATAGATTGTGAAGATTAATCATTTAAATTAAAATTGAGAAACATGGGAAGAATTTGCTGGAATAACAATTCAAACTAGAATACAAAAAGGGAGGTGTGAGGAGGTTCAAGAAATAAGCAAATGAGAAGTTGTAATCTGAGATTTGTATTTTTCTTCTTTCTTTTTTTTTGTTTTTTCCTTTTGTTTTATTTTTTGCTGTATTTTTCTGTTTTTCTTGTTTATGTATTGATGAAATTTTGAATAAATATCATTTTTTTAAAAAAAATAATTAAGCAAAGCAAATAAATAAATAACGAACAATTTTATTGTTGAAAAGAACATTGCTACTAGCAATATATTACAGCTTCTATAGCCTACCTATAGTGGGGGTATTTAAAATGAGTGTCATAATAGCAGTAGTTAAAAGTAGAAGTTGGCATATGAGTCCTCTTTTTTGCTCTTCAAAATATGGCAACCCTAATACCAGACCTTTGAAATGCAAGGAGGTCCCAAGGAGGGAGGATAACCAAAAATGCCCCCCAAACAACCCTCATCTCCTCCCAAGGTCCCCACTAGTACCTATAGATAATAAATGGGAAAGGGGGGGTCTCTTTCCACAGATGGATGCCATAATAAAGTTTTATTCCACACACTGTGCTGACACATTTGATTTTGAAGAAGTAAAGTATCTGCCCACATTATGTGACATTACAACTACTTTTTCTTAAAGGCAAAAAGGTGACGGCCAGTTTTTACCTGCGACATCCTATTTGAGTTTAAGGCCTATGAGACACTTGCCGGAAAAGGCTGCATCTCTGTCAAAATCTACGGATTCCAATAATTGCATCCAGAGACATAGACAGGATCCAACTGGGGTTCCCCATCTGAGCTGTGCTGCTGCTGAAGGGAGGAGTTGGGTGGAAATCCCCCTCCCAGAGCCCACCCCTTCCCCTCCTGCCTGTCTGTCTCTCACCAGGCTCCTTCTCCCAGGCCACGTCCAGAGGCTTCTCCAGGCTGTCATGCTCCACGCGGCACCGGAAGCGCTCCCTCTCCTCGGGGTCGATCTGGACACTGAGCAAGAGATAGTAGGTCCCGTCCGAGTTGGGGGCGACCAATCCTCGGAGGGTGCCCTCCTGCCAGACCTCCCCGTCCTTCACCCAGTTGGCCTCAATCTCCTTGGGGTAGAAGCCGTGGACTTGGCAAACGAGGGTCTCCAGGCCGTCATAGTCTGCCTTCCTGGTCACCTTCACCACCGGAGCCTCTGCAAAAAGGGCCACATTAAGGATTACAGATAGACACCCACAACGGGAGCCTCAATGAATCCTGCATTTTTTAAGAGCAGAGGAGCAGGGACCCAAGGGGCAACCTAGTCAGAATCTCCTCACATCTGCAGAAATTAAAAAGAACTGCAAATAAATGGGATTTCCTCAACCTCCCCTGGCATCTTCCCCAGTCAGTGTCTATGCTGGAACTGTTTTTAGATGTTTTATCCTCTGTTTGCCAAAGCAGACTCCTTTGGGAGGGAGGACAGGGTACAAATTAAATTGTCATCTTGCAATGCTCCAACACTACTCAAACATGACGACTTGTGGTTCCAAGATTGTCCCAGGGAGCTGCCTCTAGGCTGAGGGGGCAAACTGAGGGCAGCTCAGACTGATTCTGTTCCTCTCTTGAGGGGGAAGAAATCCTGGACTCACTGCTCTGTTTTTCAGGACTTTTCAGCTCCATAGTTAGTGAACAAACCCAACAGCCCTGGGAAAGACAGAGCTCCTTTCTCGTTCTCCCGCCTGCCCTGAAAGGGTCCCTTGAGGTTGGAAAGGGCCCATCTCCCTTCTCCACGGCAGCCTCCCCTGGAGTGGAAAGGGCAGACCAGGAGGCCCAGTAAGCCAGCAACTTACGCACATTTAACTTGTGCACATTCAGCTTTACGCACTTGCCAAAAATATTCTAAAAACCCAAAAGAGGAGGCGGGCATCTGGGAAAGAAGGACTTTGGCAACCCAGTCGCCCTTGAATCCAATGTGTTTTGACTATACACAATGTTGGCTTTATGAACAATCCTCAGAATGTAACCCTTGTTCAGAAACTGGCTCCCTGGGTAGCTGTTGTCTGAAGGGGCTGTTCCAGGATCCCACCCACTTTGCAGTGCCTGGACTGGAAACTCAGGTCTGGGAGGGGATGTGACTCTGCTGGGGGGAGCAGGAAGGAAGGAAGGTCAAGCCCTTTCCCCACAGAAACCCAAAACAAGACCTCCCCTTCCCACCCCACCCCCTCACCTGTCCTCAGCCAAACCTCTGTCCCAAAGAGGATGATTCCCAGCCTCCTTTGCACATTGTAACCCTTGAAAACACTTCAATGTGGCTTTTGGGGTGAAATCCTCAACCTCAACAAATATGTTCAGTGTCATTGGGGTGAATTATCACCACGCCCCATAGATGAATTTGCTAAAATCTCTCTAAGCACGGCTAATATGTATGTGTCAGTCCGCAAAAAGGGAGGGTGCTAGAATTATTTCATTTTTAATTAATGTTAATATCAGCAAAGCTAATAGAGACAGGAAGAAAGCCAGTCAAAACACTTGATCATGTGACTGGCCCCTGTGCCAGATTCCTGAAGGCAGAAGAGTGGACTGTACCATTTGAAGGCACGGGGTTGGGGAAGATGACACTTCTGAATGTTCCCCATGGAAAAAAGTAAAATTCCTCACAAATAAAAAAATAAGAAGGTAGAAGAGGGAATTCCCATACTCTCTCACTATGTGCAGGTTTTCTGCTTCTAGGCCACGAGTGGCTAACCTACAGACTTAGTGAGGGGGCTGCATCCATATTTCATGGGCTCCCCCCACATTTTCTATTTTAAAAAAGGTTAATTAATTTAGTTTTAAAGACTTTCCCCATAGGTATGTAGGGGGAGATGGGGCACAATGATGCAAGGGGCACATTGATACACCAACAATATTTCAATATCGAGAAACGTTATCCAGGATTTTGTATGTTTGTCTTCCCCATTGTAGAAAATAAGGCAAGCATTGATTTCAAGGATTTTTTTTTAAATGATATTTATTAAAGTTACAAAGAAAAAATTACATAGATAAAAAGAAAAGAGGAAGAGAAAGAAATAAAAAAGAAAAAATACAAAATACAGAAAAAAGATAAAAAACACTTAAAAAAACACATCAATCTTTCCATACCTTACATTTCATTTCCTTGCTTCCCTGACGTCCTCACACCTCCCTTTTTTGTATTCCAGTTCTATTAGTTAATTCAGCAATTCCTTTCCCTCTTTGTTTTTGTCTTAATCCTTTAACGTAATATATTATAACTTTGGATTCTCACCTGTTAACAATCCATTTTTACATACACCTTTATAACATTGCTGCTAAAACCACTTAACTTCATTCTGACATCATTCTAACATTCATTAATTTTGCAGTATTTCTGTAAATAGTCTTTAAGTTTCTTCCAGTCTTCTTCCACCGACTCTTCTCCCTGGTCTCGGATTCTGCCAGTCATTTCCGCCAGTTCCATATAGTCCATCACCTTCATCTGCCATTCTTCCAGAGTGGGTAAATCTTGTCTTCCAATACTTTGCAATAAGTATTCTTGCTGCTCTTGTAGCATACATAAAGAAAGTTCTGTCCTTCTTTGGCACCAATTGGCCGACCATGCCCAGGAGAAAGGCCTCTGGTTTCTTCAAGAAGGTATATTTATATACCTTTTTCATTTCATTATAGATCATCTCCCAGAAAGCCTTAATCCTTGGGCACGTCCACCAAAGGTGAAAGAATGTACCTTCAGTTTCTTTACATTTCCAACATTTATTATCGGGCAAGTGATAGATTTTTGCAAGCTTGACTGGTGTCATGTACCACCTGTATATCATTTTCATAATATTCTCTCTTAAGGCATTACATGCCGTAAACTTCATACCTGTGGTCCATAACTGTTCCCAGTCAGCCATCATTATGTTATGTCCAACATCTTGTGCCCATTTAATCATAGCAGATTTCACCGTTTCATCCTGAGTATTCCATTTCAACAGCAAGTTATACATCTTTGACAAAATCTTAGTTTTGGGTTCTAACAGTTCTGTTTCTAATTTTGATTTTTCCACCTGGAAGCCAATTTTCTTGTCCAAATTGTATGCCTCCATTATCTGATAATAATGAAGCCAATCTCACACTTTGTTTTTTAGTTTCTCAAAACTCTGCAGTTTCAATCTATCTCCTTCTTGTTCCAGAATTTCCCAATATTTCGGCCATTTGGCCTCCATATTGAGCTTTTTCTAGGCTTTCACTTCCATTGGTGACAGCCACCTTGGGGTTTTGTTTTCCATTAGGTCCTTATATCTTATCCAGACATTAAACAATGCTTTCCTGACAATGTGATTTTAAAATGCTTTATGTGCTTTGACCTTATCATACCACAAATATGCATGCCATCCAAATACATTATTAAAACCTTCTAAATCCAAAATGTCTGTGTTTTCAAGAAGCAGCCATTCTTTCAGCCAGCAAAAAGCTGCTGATTCATAATAAAGTTTAAGGTCTGGCAGGGCAAATCCACCTCTTTCCTTTACATCCGTTAGTATTTTAAATTTTATTCTAGGCTTCTTGCCCTGCTAGACAAATCTAGAGATATCTCTCTGCCACTTCTTGAAGCAATCCATTTTGTCCAAAATTTGCAATGTTTGAAACAGAAACAACATTCTAGGCTGATTTCAAGGATGTTGTTTTGCAGTTGCCAAAACCAAATTTCTCAAAGAACACATCTCGAACAACATCTCTATACTTTTTCTTTTGACTTCTGTGGATATAATGTGCAATAGAAGGAAAGATCTTATTTTTTATAAGCATTTTGTTTAAATTACTATTGTTTGACTACCAAATGTGAGTTCTTATACTTTTAAAAGTTTTTCCAAAGTTTCCAAAGATTAGTATATTTCCAAAGATTAGTATAAGTTTTGTTAAGAAAACCTGCCATAAACTCTATGATATGTGTGAAACACTGTTAGTTTTGATACGTAATTTAGATTTTTAAGTAACAAATTGTAGGGCTGATTTATCTCACAATAAAAATTGTTTTTTTTTAATTAAATTTTTGTAAATAATTACCATTCTCATACAATTTGCGCTTTGTATCAAAGTGCCCTGTAGGTGGGGCAGAATGATACAAAACCCATTTTTTACTGAAGTCATTATATTCTCATTATCTTCTAACTTTAATGGTTCTTTTGATTGCTATTATAATATTGATTAGTTATGTCATGCATAAAGCAATTTTTAATTATTTGACTCATTTTGGTGCATAGAAAAAGAGATTGAATTTTTCTGCATCAATCTGCCCCACTTTCCCCTTGTTGTTGTTTAGTCGTGTCCGACTCTTCATGACCCCATGGACCAGAGCACGCCAGGCACTCCTGTCTTCCACTGCCTCCCGCAGTTTGGTCAGGCTCATGTTTGTAGCTTCGAGAACACTGTCCAACCATCTCATCCTCTGTCGTCCCCTTCTCCTTGCCCTCCATCTTTCCCACTTTCCCCTACCCAAGTGTAAAGGCAAAAGGTTTTTATGTATCTCCCCTCAAATCTGTCCATTCTTACTTAATTTAAAATGCATTTTGCTTTCCTGGCCCCTTCCCTGCTGTTTCTGTGTCCCCTCCCCCCATTTGTCTTTTGCCATCCCTTATTCTAGCCAAAGGGGCATGGGGGGCTGTTTTTAAGCATCTCCCCCCCCCCATCATAGTCTAAAATGCCCCCCTTTCTCCTCACAGAAAAGTGTTTGCTGTTTGGTCCAAAAAAGAAGACTGTTAAGGGGGGAGGGGAGCTTGAAGGGAAACTGCCCCACTGAGCCCCCTCCCCTCCCCACTGCCCCCCCTCACCTGTCCTCAGCAGAGTCTCCTTCCCGTACTCCAGGTATCTCCGCAGCCACTCAATGCACTCCACCTCCAGGTAGTGCTTCCTGTATTGGTTCCCGGCCAAGTCAGGATCCCACCTCCTCTTGGTCACTTGGGCCCCCATCTCGGCTGCTGTCCAGGTGAGGGTCTCCTTGTCAAAGGCGATGAAGTCCCTCCCATCATAGCTGTATTGATCAAACCCTCCTTTGCGCCCGTCTGACCTCAGCTCACAGCCGTACATTTTCTGAAAGGTGTGGATCCCTGGAAGGACCAAAAGAGACGCAGGAGGTCAAGGGGGGTCAGCGCAGCCCCTCCTTTCCAGAGCAGCTCAGGAAAAAGGATTTATTATTACTCAGGGAAGAGGCAGCAGACAGAGGTGAGAATAATCAACCAGCATTGTATCTTTCTGAAGGCTCATCCACATAACACGTTCACTGAGGGAAACACTACAATCCTGAGCCTCTAAAGCCCCCCTTTAATTGCCCCCTCTCTCTTATCGCCTCACACTTTCTCACCCCCCCCCCATTCCTAGTGGATTCTCCCAACTCCCTGGAGGCGGGGGAGGGGTGGGGTTTCCCTTCCTGTCCAACAGGAGCATCCCTTGCAGGGTCAGAGGTCACAGTCTGTCCCTCTTTCTCCCCAGCTCTGCTCGTCTGGATCTTGCCCCTTTTGGAGGGACGCATCAGCTGCCCCCGTTCCCCCCCAGAAAGAGAAAAGGGGCAAAATGGAAGAGGGACGCCCACACATTGGGGGCCCTTTCAAGAGAGAAGGTCTCCTCTTCCCCTCCATCTCTCTCCCCCCAGCTTCTCAATCTCAATATCAAGGACCTTTTCCCTAAAGGAGGGAAGTCTTGGAAGGGCCTTTGGAAAAAGAAGTTTCCTCATAGCCTAGGAGGGAAAGGGAAGCTGCAAGTGGGGTTTGCCCCACTTCAAAATGGCCCCCCTTCTCAGCAGAAGCCTGGCTGCCCTTGTCAATGATGGCGGGTCCCTGCATCCTCCTGCCCACCCCAGGGGGCTACCACCAAATCTTCTAAACAATAACAACATTAAAACAATTATTTTGAAGTCCCATAATCCTTAAATTCGACAGATCATTTTGATTCTCCATTACATATTACACTGGACCCTCCAGATACAAACTTAATTCGTTCCAGGGGTCTGTCTGCAACCCAAAAAGTCCGCAAGCAGAGGCACCACTTCTACACATGCATGCAGTGCAATAAGAGCACTTCTGCGCATGCGCGAGCAGCGAAAACCCTGAAGTATACTTCTGGGTTTGCAGTGTTCGTATCCCAAAAATACACAACCCACTGAGTAGACCCACTGAAGTGATTTGGCATTTCTAATTTTAGTGCACTGATTTCAGTGGGTCTACTCTAAATATAATCAGATTGGATGCAATCCTGCTTTTCTGGGCTGGATTCAGTTAACACAGTTAGTCTAAAAACCAAGTCTTACTTACACAACTGGGGCTTTCTCCCAATCCCCTTCCCCACAAATCAGCTGGGGGCTGGGATAAGCCCCAGAAAGGTGTGCGGGGGGGGGGGGGGGGAGAAGGGAAATTGCTCCCTCTGGGAAGTAGAATGATTGAAACAGTGCTACTTTGGAGTCCTCCCTCTAGAACTACTCAACATACTGAAGAAGGAGGAGGAGGAGGAGGAGGAGGAGGAGGAAAAAAATCTTTTCCAAGACCATGTCCCAAGGTGATATGGTTCTTTTTATGCACTCAAACAATGGTTTGTGGTTGGCCTACGAAAATAAACCAAACCACAAACCCCACCAGCTGGTTTGGATATAGAGCTTTTGCCTGGAGGGAAGTTGCTTTGTCTCATTGCTTCTTCAGCATAAATTGCTTTCTCCCTCATTGTATAAATGAAGCTCACTCCCCTCCCGTTTCCTCAAGATTTTTTTTTTAAAGATATTTATTAAAATTTTCCATTGTAATACATTAAAAAATCAAAAAAGAAAAAACAAAAAAGTTTAAAAACACATAGAATTCACAATCCTTATTTTCAATAACATATTTCCCTGACTTTCCCACACCTCCCCCTCTTGTATTCCAATTCCAATTGTTGGTTCAACAAGTTCTTATCCCTAATTTTTGACCTTTTTATATTTAGTTCCTTTTAAAAAACCAATTTTGCCTTATAAACATCAATAGTTATACATCAGTGCTTATTCTTAAAACCTATTTCTAAAGTCGGCCTAAATTCCCTTCCACGATTTCCTCAATTCTCATGCAAATAACAAAAGTAAAAGCAAAACAGATTATAATTATACACCCTTTGGATTCCCAAACTCCACCCCCCCCTTGCCGGTTTCAATCCCCAAGAAACGTCCATCAGTCAACCTACTATCAGCCTGGAGATCTCACGTCCGAGGCTCTTAATTCTCTCTCAGTTCCTCTCTGCTGGTTTTTTTGATATTCCTTGGTATTAAGCACCAAATCTCGGAGAAGCACTAATCCAATAGGGTCCATGTTTCTTCCAGCCAGACCTCCATACTTAAAAGTGGAGCCTGAATCTTGTTTTTTACTCCTTTCAAGTCCAAATGTCGCCAAAGCTCCAACTTCCACCTTAATCAAATTTGTAATCCTTGGGTCTTCCGATCTCCACATAAGGAGATCTCTCCATTCTTCAGTCTCCAATTCAGACCAAATTTTCACCATCAAGTTCTTATTTTCCTTTGTAACCATCATGTCAGGCCTCTGGCTCTCCTTTATTTTCTGTAACATTACATCTCCTCCTTCCTTTTCCTCAGGAACAACATATATCTCTTTCTTCACACTCTCAAAACTCTTCTTGTCCAGCTGCATGGGCTTCCTGAGTCAATTCCTTATCAAATTCAATGGATTTATTTACTGTTAAGTCCAGAGTTGCAACATTTGTAGCCAAAACATCAATTTGGCCTTGTAGCTTTCCCAAGAGAACAAAGACTCTGTCCAATTTTGCTTGAATTTTTCCTCCTTCAGCCATTCTTGTAATGTCCCAAAATCCCCTCAAGAGGGATTTTGGTTACTTAATATTCCTTCCAGTTCCAATCCAAAAATCAAGTTAGTTTGTATCAGTTCTTCCTTATTTTCAACAAAGTATAGTCAAATTGTAACAAATATAGCCAGCAGAAGCAGCAGAAACAAAGTTCTCTTTTTCCTTCTTGACAGCCAATTTGACAGCTGTCAAACTCTTCGATGTCTTTTCAACAGGCTCTCTCGCGGATCACTCCCGGGTCCGGGGGGGGAGGCACTTCAGCTCCCAAAATTAGCTCTTATCCTCCAGTAAAATTTCTTCTAGTTCCAAATCGTGAAATTAATGTCTTTTACCCAATAATAAAAGAAAGAATTCTCTTGACCTTAGTTAGCAGGTCCTTGCTTTAGATTGTTTACAAGACGGGGAGACGGACTTCCTGTTTGCGCCTTCCCCGATCGTGCCTAATTTACAAAAATTTCCTTAAAAATCCAATTTCCGTAGTACTCACGGGTTGTTATTTTAGAGTCCAAATCACAAGAAGAAGTCAGCGCTCTCCAGCCATGGCAGCGCGGCTTCACTCTGCAGGAGAAGCAGTCAACTCTCAGCACCACGCCGCTCACCCCGTCCCCCGTTCCGAAGCCTTTAAAAAGGCTCCTTCGCAGGTCGGGGGGGCGCAAATGGTGCCCACCGAGTCACCAGGTTCACAGGCTTCACCGCCTGTGATTTTCAGGGGTCCCCGCGTCGCCGCCGCGGTAAGACCCTAATCCTGTGGAGCCGATTCCCTCCGGAGCTCAGAGGGAATCCGCCATTAGCCGATGGCGCTAACCCGGAAGTCCATTTCCTCAAGATGTTAAGTGGGATCAGTCATGATACACCTATACCTTCAATGTTGTTTTTAAATAGAATCAGATAACATTTCCAGGGCTGTCCGTGGCAGCTTTGAAGTGACCACCTCATTTGTTTGGGATTTTCTGAGCTAAGCAATTGCAAGAAATGATCTGCATCAGGAAACGTGAGACGCCCCTTGGTGACATTTATGGGGCATTTTCCATGGATAGGTGCAGGGGCTCAGGAGGGGCCCAATCCCCATTTTTAAAAGGGGGAGAAGCAGAATTCACAGAAGCCCAAGAGGAAGCCTGCAAGGCCAGGCCAGGCCTGATCCCACTGCAAGAAAAGCAGACCTGCCCATTGCAGCGCTGGCTTGGTCTCAGCTGACCCCCTGGGTTTCTTCCTTGCAAGCCTGACAAGGGCTCTGGACACATTCAGGCTGACCCCTTTGGCAAGGCTCCTTCCACCTCCATTATTCTGTCTCACAGGTGGGGAATCTCTTTGGCTTCAGGGCCAGATCCTGATCAGGATTGTTCCCATGGGCCAAAAGGGGCAGGAGGCTGAAGCTGACATCATAGCATAGCCCACCTGTCAATCTCATCCACCTTTCTACCCCTCCACTTCAGTTATTGTTTTAAGTGCTGGGACACCTGTGGTGCTGTTAGGGGCAGGGGTAAAGTCCTGAATCAGGGAGCCTGCTTAGGAAGTGAGGAAGTGGAGAAGCCTGGAAGGTAAAGGTGCAAAATCATAGAGAGATCTCCCTCCAGACCCAGCAGAGGCTCCCACTTCTGAAGTTCTGCTCCAAAATTGCAATTAGAGGGGGGAGTCACTCAACTTTGGGGCTAAACACAACTGCCTCCCCCCACCCTTTCAGCATGCTGGCTCCTTTCACACAACTAACGTCTCAAGAGGACTAACATCTTCTGACTCATTTCAGAAGAAAATTTAAAAAACAAAACTGTGTGCCAAGAGGCTTTGGCCAGAGGTCTATCAGCTTTTACTGAGTTTAAGACTTTAAGTGATTCCTGTCATAACAGTTCCAAGACTGGATGGGTTAGGGGGTGAGGGAGGAGTGGGGGAGAAATCGCCATAACTGGACAAAAGGGGTGAAAGACCTTTCTAATGGGTCTCTAAGTGTAGACTGCTAGACAATAAATTAAGTACAGATGTATAATAAATGCTGGAGATGTGGGATCTTATGCAGGTTTACTCAGAAGCAAGTCCCATGGAGTTCACTGGGGCTCCTTCCCGCCCAGGTAACTGGCCATACGTTAGCCAACTGAAATCAGAAATAACACAACCCAAAGTGCTTAGGAAACAGATTATTTCTGATATTAATGGGCCTGATCCAGTTCTGGCCTAATGCTCTTTTTGGACACAGGACAGTTAAACATGGCAGCCCCAGGCTAATAATTGCCAGTGTCAATCTTCTGGGGACTCCCTGGCTGCAGGATGACCTTGGGGGCTCTTGTCTATCCCTCCACTTCAGTTGCCCACCCTGTTTATGGTTTTAACCATGTATTTCCCACTCTGACCCCCCAAAAGCCAGTCCATTCATGTTCCTTAAAAAGGCTTCTCTTTCAACACTGTGCCAGGGAGTGGGAGGGGCTTGGTGATGGTCAGAAGGGTCAGCCAATCAGCACCTCTGTCTGGGAAGCTGGCTTCTCTTTAAGCAGGACCAGAACTCAAGGCTTGCTTGTCTCAGCCTCAGGATCCCCACCCTTCTCTTCCCCTCCCAGAGGAAAATGAACTAGACAGATTTCCACCTCAGAAGGCCTGAGCCAAGCCTAGCATGGAAGGAAGGGCAGGCAATGGAGACATTTCCTTGGTAGGATGTGCAGGTCCAGAGAGGGTCCTACTGGGGGGGGGTCTCTGCCCTCCAAGTCTCGTTCTCTGTCCCCCCCACCCCCCACCTTCCCAGCCCCCATTAAGACCTTCCTTAAGGGAAGGGGAGATGCCTCTGCCCTAGTGGAACCCCCCACCCTCCATTTCCTTTCCTCCCAGCAGCCCCCTCCCTGCAATTCTGGCCTTTGGAGGAAACATTATGGGGGGGGGAGAGAGAGAGGTGTGACTCTGTTCCTCTCCTGCCTTCCACTCACCTCCGCTCTGGTTGTAGTGATTCACCATAGAATGCAGATTCCTCCTGTACCACAGCTCATTGTCCTGAGCAATCTGAGTCTGCTTGAGCCAGTACTGAGGATTGTCCTTCTCCACCTTCCTTATCCAGGGGACGCGAGGCAGCGCCTCCTTGGTGTCACTGTCATACTGCACAAATTGCTGGTCATCCACATACCCAACAACAATGAACTGGGGCAGCCCCTGGCCAGGCTCAGACACAGCTGTGGTAAAGTAGCGCAGGGAGTGAGAAGTGGAGCCTGGAAAGGAAGAGAAAAGGGGGCAAAGAGTTAGGGGTCCTGCAGATGAAGGCAGCAGCCTAATCCTGCTGTGTTACAGGCAGCAGCCCCAAATTAGGAGATCCAAAGTTCAGCAGGGTTTGGGGGAGATTGTAGACCTGCCCTTAAACACAGAGGAAGCAGAGCAGAGGCAGCCTAAGACTCATAGAGTTGAAAAGGGGAGAGGATATAAATACAAGTAACAACAACAATAGCCCATGGAGCAGAGGGCGAGAAAAAGCTCTGCCAGGCAGCACTAAATCTCTGCATGTCTCTGCTGAGGCTCCGTGTGCGGGAGAGAGAGGCCAGCCCCTTCCTTTTTGCCAAGGGGGCAGGAATTGCCCCCCACTTGCAAGCGCCAAGCTGATGAGAGCTCCCACAACATGGTCTGAAGGCTCAGGATGCAGGCACCGAACGGAAGCTAAGCAGGCTCAGGTCTGGGAAGTGGATGGAGGGGAGACCAGATGAAGCAAAATCCATATATTGGGAGAACAGGAAGCTGCCTCCTCCTGGGTCAGAACACTGGTTCATTTAGCTCAGAGTTGTCTGGCCTGACTGGGATGGCTCATATATGCAGAAACAGGCCTAGAAAAGCCACTCCCTTGGAGCCGCCCCACAATCTGACCTTCTGGAGCCATGCACTGAACAGGTCTGACCTGGGTCTTGCTTTCTGGGCTCTGGGAGGCTTTGGAAAGACCTCCTGGGAACTCAGGAGAGCCCCACAAGATCCTGCGAGAACCTGCCAGAGTCTCTTATGCAAGGCAGGGGGCTGCAAAGCTCTTTCAGTACTGGGAAAACCTTGCAGAAAAAGAGCTCTCTGCCTTCTGCATATATAATTGGTGTGATTCCAGCATACCGTTGAAGTCCTTCAAGTTAACTGCATTCCAGTTGCTAGTTTCCTGCACTTTCCACCAGTTTTCCAGGGAGATTAAAGTTAATTGGCTTGTAATTTCCGAGATCCTTCCTGGATCCCAATTTGATAATTGGTGCTTAATGGTTCAGTGTTCCAAACTTTCAATGGTCTGAGCTGCCACCCACAGAGCGGGTTCCCCCCTTGAGAAAGAAGGCCCCCCAGGGATAGCAGGGGCAGGAGGACAAATGCAACTTTGGGGTCAGGTCTCAACATGTGGCCCCACATCCCCTTTCCCCACACTTGCCCCTTCACGAGATCGAACACACGAAGGGGGCAGAGCGTGGCAAAGGAGGGCTCACTTTCCCACAGGCTGTACCAGCTCTGGCCACCAGGGGGCCTAATGAGTCTCCACAGTAACAACTAACAAAGACTTGGGGAGAGGATGGAGGGGAGGCAGGGAGCTGAGCAGAGGCTTCAGCATCATATCCAGAGCTGGCCTGCCTAAGAGGCAGCCCCATGGCTTCTATTGCCACCAGAACAGCCCCCCCCCCCATAACTGGCAAGAGGGAGGCGTTCTGGCGCCTGGTGTTGCCCCCGTATCTTTTCCACCCCTGGACAGAGAAGCAGAGTCGTTCAGCGAGAGATGGGGCATTTCTGTGGTGGAAGGTAGGGGGCACAGTGCTGGGGGGGCGGAGAGGAGAAAATTCCTGTTTTGCCTCAGGTAGCAAAATGGGATGTATTATCGTTGTTTTTATTTACTATTATTAATTGAATATATATGCTGCCCTATACCCGGAGATCTCAGGGCAGTTCACAGAACAAAATCAAAATATAACCACAAAATATATAAGCCAAATAAAAACAACAACCTAATAACCCCCCCAAAAAAACCACATTTTAAAAGGATGTCAGTCAAATCAACCAAAGGCCTGGTTAAAAAGGAACATTTTGCCTGGCAACTAAAGGTGTACAATGTAGGCGCCAGGTGAACTTCCCTGGGGAGAGCATTCCACAGACAGGGAGCCACTGCAGAGAAGGCCCCGTTCTTGCGTTGCCCCCCTCCAGGCTCTTAAGGAGGGCCTCAGAAGATTATCTTAGGGTCCAGGTAGGTTCATATGAAAAGAGGTGGTCCTTGAGGACCAATCATACCCCTGGGAAATTTGTGTGGAATGCACTTTGGACAACTTCATCCTCAAGGAGGAAGCAGTCCACTCAAGTTTGGCCAGTGACTCATCTCAAAAAAATTAGGAAACTAAAATAAAATTCATAGGCGGGACCCTGAAGGTCCCACCCCCTGCGATGCTGGCATCTCAACTGCAGCATCCATGGCAGAAGGCCATACAACCTGTGCTAAAATACCTCCAAGGAAGGAGAATCTACTACCTTCTGAGGGAGATCCATAGTGGAAAACAGAATGCCCTGCTGCTATCTCCAGATCTTTCTCCCATGAAGAATACGCTTGTCTCACAAAAGTGTCTGTTTAAAACATTTTTCTTTGGGCAACCCTATCCAAATAGTCAAATGTTGACGGGTCTTGACCTCTCAATGCTAATTGTAGTTATTTTTTAATGCTTTGACTGTTTTTATTATTTTACTATTTCCTGTAAATTAATAAGAGTTTTTACCACAATCGAGCAGGATATACATTTTAGTTAAACAGAGAACATGAGTGGCAACCCCAAAAGGAGAAAAACACCAAAGGCAGCAATCAGGAATGTGAAATTAAGAATTTAATAGTGATAAATCCTTGAATAGTATGCAGAGCCTGTGGATTGGTGGGCTGAGGGAGCAGGAATATTCTGAGCAAGGGCAATTCATGTCTAGGAGCCCCAGAAGCCAGGCAGGGGCTCCAACATTTTTGAATTTTTTTTTGGGGGGGGAGGCAGAATATAAAAAGAGGGCGTATTCAAGGGGAACCGGGCTGTAGGGTGGGGGCCCCCCTTTTGTTTCTCAGGAGTTGTTTGTGCCCTTCGTGCACAGAAACGGCAGAGAGAAGCCCCCTGCATAATTTAGGAAACCTACATTTTTGAAAGGCAACAGGAAAGGGGTTTTCTTGGTGGGGGAGCCTGGAGAAGTTACAACTCTAAAGCAGAAGAACCTGATAATTCATGTGCCTGTGAAAGGGAACTCCTGAACAACACAACATTGGGAATTGCGGGTGGGGACCCCTTATTCAGACGTTTTCCCCCGCAATGAAGTCAGCTCTACACGCGTCCAGCTCCCACCCCCAGACTGGGGTCCAGAGTGTTTAGCGGAGTTTTTAAGAGCGGCTGAGGGTTAGAAGAGAAGAGGGAAGGTAAAAAATAGAAGAGGGAAGACTCTGTATCTGTATCTCTCTCACACACAAACTCACAAACACTCTCACACAAACCAGAGTCAACACGAAGCTGCGGGGGGCGGGACAGGCGAGTCACTTTCCCCGCCATTAATCCTGCCAACACCTTCAAGCTTTGTTTTGTTCTTTGCTTGAGCCACGAGCCAAGGAGTGAAGCGGCCCCTGCCCCGGGCGGCATACAAAACAAGCCCCAAGTCTGGGAAACAGATGTCTGGGAAGGGATCCGGCTCCACTTCGGACAAGAAACTTCCCGATTGCCCCTTTCAGTGCCCACGAAATGCAATTCCCAAAGTGTCACGTGTCCTGTCCCCCCCTCCCCAGAGCACAGTCCTTACCTGCGCAGTCCAGGAGCAGCAGCAGGTGGGCAGCCGCCCCCAGGATCAGGGGGGGCCAGCGGAGGAGGAGGACCCCCATATCCCCCCCAAACGAGGCGCCCTTTTCCTCCTCCCTCCGCCGCTCTGAGACCCGCTCTCTGCCCCGCCTGCGGAACCAGGGATTGGGCGAGGGGAAAATATTCCGCCAATCGGAAATCTGCGCGCAGATGACGGTCTCGGTCGCCGGGCAGAATTCGAGGCACAAGTGGCGAGCGAGGCTGAAGAGGGAACGAGGAAGTTCTTGCAGCTCCTCGCTGGGAATCGCCGCCTCCCTCCCTCCCTCCCTCCCCCCCCCGGCAGCTCTTCCTGTCCTGCCCTGCAGGGAGGGCGGAGGGCGGAGGGGGGTTGCCAGGGGAGGGGGAGGGGGGGTCCAAGAGAACATCTTCCTTGGAGAGGCGCAAGAAGATGAAGCCTTGGCTCAGTGGAAGAGAAGCTGCTTGGGAGACCCCAGGGTCAATCCCCGCATCTCCGGGGGGGGGGGTCTGGGAATGCCCCCCTCTCTGAAACTGGGGGGAGGGGCTGCGAGATCCCCAGGGAGATGCACTCGTGGGCGGAGTCTGTAAAGCTGTCAGTCAAGCCCAACATTCCCAGAGGACTAACTGCCTCTATGTGGCAGTTTGTCTGTTGGTGGGTTGCTGCTGGGAGTGTTGACTGGTAACTGCTCGGATGCAGAAGCGGAGGAAAGTCAGGTGGTACCCAGTGAGGAAAATTTTGTGTCACCCCTCCCCCAACATTGAATTTTTTTTAAAAAAAGTTTGCCTGCAAAAATGGTTTTACGTTATTTCATATTTTCTTACAAAGGAATGTGGATTCTGGGCCTCTGATAACAAGTAGGGGACTATGGACAGATACTTCAATCTAAGGATGAATTGTGTTTTGGCTTGTGTTATTTTATTTATATTTATTGTTTATTTATTTAATAAAATTTATTTTTAAAAACCTGCAAAGTGGTTTACCAAAAAACAACAACACCACAGCAGTAAAATCAAGAAAAATCAACAACCCTACTTTAAAACATACAGAAGCTAAAATATTAAGATTAAAATTACTTCAACCCCCTAAGCATCTAGGTATGCTTGCCTAAAGAAGAATGCTTTCAGCAGGTGCCCGAAAAGAGTCTAGCAAAGGCACGCGCTGTGTTGCAATAGGCAGGGAGTTCCAAAGTGCAGGTGCTCTCACAGTAAACAATGCAGTACAGGTATTATGAGGAACCTGTAGTACTGCTTGAAACTACTAAAGGGGAGGTTTTATTTATTGTGATTTCACCATGCTCTGTATTATCTGAAAAGGAAAACATTTATCTAAAAAACAGGACTGTACAGCAGCAATTTGTCTCATCATGATCAGTGGGACTTATTCCTGAGCCGACGGTGCATAAGATGGGCTGCAATCCTGTGCACCCCTTGCATCCAACTTGTACCTAAACCTCTGCAGAAGCCTGCACCAGAGAACTGTAGAGTTGGAAGGGACCCCTGAGGGTCATCTAGCCAAATCCCTGGGGCAATGCAGGAATCTCAACTAGACCATCCCTGACCGATGGCCATCCGTCTTCTATTTTCCCCCTCAGCCAGGACACACAACAACAGAGACTGGAGGTGGGGGGAAAGATAAATTTTGGCAATGGGACAGATTTGTCAGGCATGCACAGGAACAGCTTGAAGACTTTAATATTTAACACTGTATTGTTTTTAATACTTGATTGGGAGCCGCCCAGAGTGGCTGGGGAAACTCAGCCAGATGGGCGGGGTATAAATAATAAATTATTATTATTATTATTATTATTATTATTATTATTATTATTACTTTATACAGAGAGGAACCCCACACGGGTTTCCCCGCATGTAACGTAACAGGCAGGGAGCCAGCTCAGATAGAAAGACATTGGGGGAGGACAGGACAAAAGAGTACCATTTCATCCTCTTTGGGATGGTGACCCTGCTCCACTGAATTGAAAATTCAGCCTTCACAACGCAGGAAAATGGTAAACAGCTATTTTCGTGGAGGAGGGTCAAGATATTAACTGATATGCATGAAATTTCATACATAGCTATATAACCCCTAGTGTAGTAAGATAATACCTTTGGAGCAGGCATTTTCCAAAAAAAATTTGAAAAAATATTAATGAACTGCCCTAGTAGGGCAGTGTCAGGGAAGAGTTAGAGTTAGAAGATTCCAGTTTCCCAGAGGGAGAAAGCATTCCCCAAGGGGGGGAGGAGAGCAGTGAATTGAAGAGAGCAACAGGAACAACAGGGAGTGACCGGCTGTTCCCAGGAAAGGCAAGGGTTAAGTTCTAGCTCAGATTCGGAGGAGGGGAGATACAGGCCAGCTCTAGCCAGGAGGTTAGAAAAAAGAGCGGGGAAAGCGAAGGGAAGGGCGCCTTCGCCATTTTGAGAGTGGCTGGTCATGGAGAAGCAGAGCTCAGAAGGTATCTGAAAGAAGTGACTCTGAGGAATAATATTTAAGAACCGTTTATAAGAATGTTTTGTTAATACGCAATAAAAAGTTTTATAAAAGAACAAGAAGCGTTTGTGTGGTGATCTGAAGAGGACAACGACCAGTCCTGACAGGCAGTAATTGTTCCTTATTTGTCATCCCCCCCAATGATGGAACCCGGGGCGACCCGCCCCCCGCCGCTCCCTTCCTACGCCCTTGCTCAGATGCAGTGTTCTCATGATTCACTACTATCTAGTATATAGTTTATCTCTTAAGTAACTAAAGCCTGCCTTCAGGAACAACTCTGTAAACTGAATGAATCTGAAAGTAAAGTAGTTGATGTAAATATGGCTCAGATTCATGTGTGTTTTGTTTGGAGGGACAGAAGGGATTATCAACCAGGAAGGTATAAATATTGATAGGACTTAAACGAGTTAGCAATCCACTTGTCTCTGCATAAATTCACAGGGAATCGTTTAAAGTCTGCTAAATTATATAAACGCTCCCACAGAGTCAGTGCAAGAAAGCCTCCTGTGTCCTTTTTTTTAAAAAAAAAGCCCTTACATGTCTTAAAAGATGGCTCCCTTCTTCCTCCAATGTCAGAGACAGTAAATGCATGAGCATCCCACTCGCTGGGTGTCCCTCCTGTCCTCCTTGCATGATTCCTTACTGGGACATCTGGGTGGCCACTGGGAGACCGCCATGCGGGACTCAATGGGCCCCTTCTCCTGCGTCCCTCTATCTAGTGGCAGGGGGTTCCAGTGGTTAACTGTGTGCCTTGTAATAAATGCTCAGTGTTGCAACTAGGGCTGAACCTCAGGGTTGAAGTCAAAACAGAGAGAGAGAGAGAGAGAGAGAGAGAGAGAGAGCGCGCGTATGACCACACAGAGAAGGGAAGCAGGTGGTGGGACACTGACAAACACGTTTGGTTTTAGCACAGGGTCAGGCCAGAGCCCACCAGCTTGCCACAATTTCCTTTCTCCATGTGGTTTTTAAAGGGGCATTTTATATCTCCACATATCTCTGCTCCCTTCTCTCGTCATACTGGCCCCAACATGAGTTTCTCTCCCCCTGCCTGGGACCCTCTAAGTCTGCAGGCCCAGGGTGTTGGGGTCAGGGAGGCCCCCTTTGCACAGCCAGCAAGACCCAGCGGCTGCCAAGCCTCTTCTGGAAGGCCCTGAGCCAAGGCTGGGTGCTTGGCCCAGAGAGTGCTTGGCCCACATCCCACTTCCAGAAGCCTGAATGTTGAAACATGAGCTAAGCACAGAGAAGCTGCTGCCTTTCCCAAGAAATCAGGAGAGAGACAAGTAGTGGCCGCTCCTTGCCCAGGTACAAGGAAGATTTTGATTTTAGGGGGGGGGGGCTGTGAAGTCAGAAGGTAAAGAATTATTGGGGAGTTCTCTTTTTCCCAAGATGCATGACCTCTATCATCCCTATTTCCCCTTGTCTGATGCCAAAATATTATTGTGAGTTTTGGGGGGGGGGTTAGTCTGCAGGATTCCTGAGTCCCTTCTAATTCCTGGGGTCCTGGATCCAGCCAAGGTAGAAATCTAACGGAGGGATCCATTGTTGAACTATCTTGGTGAGATGATGGCCATAGATGTCATCTAAGCACCCTCACTAGTATAACCAAAGAAGCCTGGCTGGCTATTTTTTTTTTTTTTATAATGATTTTTTATTACAGATTTTTATAACAACACAAACATATAACAAATACATAAACAAACAAAAAACAAAAACAGAACAAAAAACATGTACCATTTCATATCTTAGTTTCTTATACCTTTCTTCCCCGACTTCCTCATGCCTCCCTTTTCTGTATTCCAAGTTCTTATCAATTACTCAGCAAATCTTCCCTTATTTTAATTAAAATTTAAATTAATCTTCCTTATTCTCCTTGTCTTAACCATTACTGATAGTAACCATTTACTTTCCAGTCCAACATCATTCTAACTTTCATTAATTTTGTAATATTTCTTTAAATAGTCCTTGAACTTTTTCCATTCTTCTTGCGCTGCTTCTCTTCCCTGGTTTCGGATTCTGCTCGTCATTTCTGCCAAGCCCATGTAGTCTATCACCTTCATCTGCCATTCTTCCAGTGTGGGTAAATCTTGCGTCTTCCAGTACTTCGCAATGAGTATTCTAGCTGCTGTTGTAGCATACATAAAGAAAGTTATATCCGTCTTTAACACCCCTTGGCCGACAATACCCAAGAGAAAGGCCCTGGCTGGCTATTTTGAGGGGGGCTCTCCAGGACCCACTTTTGGGACTCAATGGGCTCAGTCACCTCAGGGACGTCTTAAGCTTCACTTTTCACCTGCTCCATCTAGTTGTTCCTGGACAGGGATAGTCTGCCCACAAGGATCCATGTTCTGCTCACCTCCTGACAGGATTATTGTAACATGTGTTGTTTTTCCCAATACAGTAGGGAGGCTTCAGCTGCTACAAGATAAACCTGACAGGATTTTCACTGTCACAGCTCATTTAAACCAAATCTCACTAGGGCCAAAAGACCCTCTGCCTGTTTGTCTGGTTCTGAGTTCAATTCAAAGTGCTAGTCTTGTGTTAGAAAGTCCTCAGTGGCTTGAGGCGCCTTCTGCTCCCCTGCTCTCCTCTGTGGAGACTTTTCTTCCTCTCCTTTCCCTTCTTCATGGAGGTGGAGTGGGGGACAACAACTAATGGCCAGGAGGAAATTTTTTTGTTCTTCACAGACTTTAAAGAATTTTTCAGGACTTTAGACATTTCTGTATAGCTTTGTTATGTGATTTTAAACCACCATTGAACCAATTTAGGGAGATAGTGGCATGAAGATAAAAAACAAAGCAGCCGCTTGAGGCAGCCCCTTCGGGAAGGAGGAAGCAGCCATTTTCCCTCCCTTTCTGCTTCACTGCCAGCCCTCCACAAAATGGCTTCTGTCCCCAACATGCAGGCTGGGTGGGGCTGCCTCAGCCTCCCGCTTCCCTCTGTAATAAAAAAAATTAAGGTCTTATATATATAATAAATGTTCATAAATGTACCAACCAAGCACGTACATAGAGATGTGGACCACATGTCTGGAGCAGCACAGGAAGACCGCCCTGAAACCATTTTGATTCCCAAGCTGATGAAATGTTTTCTCGGCAAGGAGGGAGCGGGCGAGGGAACCTTTCCATTGTCTCAGGAATTGGGTAATCACCATCTCAAAGGAATGGCCAGACTACCAGGAAAGGCAATCAGATAAGGCATTATCAGATAACCTGGCAGACAGGAAAAACAACATTCAAATTTCTGTTGTAGACTGCCTTTTCTGTGGTGTAGGTGTGATGTTTGTGGGGGTGGACTTGGGTTACACCCCTTCTGTGGTGTATGTATGATGTATGGAGGGATGGTCTTGAGCTCCAGGGCAGGGAATTTAAAATGTCTTTACAGTAGTACCTCTGGATGTGAACGGGGTCGCCGCAAAGCGTAACCTGAAAATGCTCAACCTGAAGCATATTTAACCCAAGGCATGACTGTATAAGGGCAGGTACACCTTGGTTCTGGGCCCTCCTCTGCTCTCCTGTGTGTGAGGGGAGCATCCTGTTGCATCAGTTCAATAAAGATCAGGCTTACTAGCTGCTTTGCTTCTCAATATTCTCTGGTTGGCCTCTGTTATTTTCTCCAACCGATGGAGAACCTACAAAGGACTCTATAAGGGCTCTTGTGTCCCCCATAACGGAATAAGGGCAGATTTTGTTTAAAACACCTCCCTGCAGAGGAGACCTTTGGTGCAAGGGAGAGCAGCCAAGCAAGGCAGAAACCGAAAGCCACAGCAGCCCACAGATCAGGTTGCCTGACTGGGAGATCAGCAGGCAGAAAAGTCGCTCAGGGGAAGACGTTTTCTCTCTAAGCACCCAGATGGCTTTGGCATTTGCCCTCTTGGCCTGGCCTGGGCCCCCTCCAGCCTTGGAAAGACCCGTCTCCCTCAGCATGCAGGACAAAACCCTGAGCCTCCACAGCTCTCTTCCTCAAGGCCAAGTGGCCCGGACTCCTGGGTCCCCTTTGGGAGGAGACTCGGCAGGAGCCAGGACTCCTGGGTCCCCTTTGGGAGGAGACTCGGCAGGAGCCAGGACTCCTGGGTCCCCTTTGGGAGGAGACTCGGCAGGAGCCAGGACTCCTGGGTCCCCTTTGGGAGGAGACTCGGCAGGAGCCAGGACTCCTGGGTCCCCTTTGGGAGGAGACTCGGCAGGAGCCAGGACTCCTGGGTCCCCTTTGGGAGGAGACTCGGCAGGAGCCAGGACTCCTGGGTCCCCTTGGGGAGGAGACTCGGCAGGAGCCAGGACACCTGGGCCCCCTTGGGGAGGAGACTCGGCAGGAGCCTGGACTCCTGGGTCCCCTTTGGGAGGAGACTCGGTAGGAGCCAGGACTCCTGGGTCCCCTTTGGGAGGAGACTCGGCAGGAGCCAGGACTCCTGGGTCCCCTTTGGGAGGAGACTTGGCAGGAGCCAGGAGTCCTGGGTCCTGTTTCTGGCAGGCAAAAGGCATCTTCCTCTCTAGCTGACTCTCCCTTCAAAAAATGAGTATTTATATCCAGGTGGCATTCATGTTCTCCTCATAATGGCCCTGAGAGGCCCAAGGTCCCTGAGGGAGCTTCATGGCTACGTGGGGATTTGAACCCAGGACTCCCAGGCTCCCATATCCCAGTCAAACCACAGCCCCACACTGGATCCTTGTAGGCTTCTCCACCTCTCAAGACCTGCAGGGACGTCTCTCCTGACATTGTTTCTGTCCCCTTCTTGGTATCGTGTGGAAACAGCAACAAGTCTTCTTGCCCCTTAAAGGCGAAGAAATAGATTATGGCATAAAAACGTCCTTGGTGTGGTTCTCTGTTCCAAACTGGATTGTTTCCCAGGAGACTTTGTCCCCTTCTGCCTCTCTCAGCAACCTGTGAGTCAGGTTGGAAAGTCCCAGGGCAGTTCCCACAACAAGGCCTTTTATTTTAAATGTTTGTTTTCATTTTTACTTATAAGAATAGCTGAGGGTGCAGTAAAGTCCTTGACAAGTTACAATAATCTAAATTTTGTTTGCATGCCAACCTAGCAAAGGAATCTCAAGTGACTGCATCTCAGGCTGCTTGACTGACATTTCTCACAGGAATTGAAGAACGGAGGCAGATTTTGCTGAGAAAGTCATCGTCCTTCATTAACACTGGTGTTTGTGTGTGTGTTTGTTTCCTGCCCTCACGCTCTCTCTCTGCCACAAGACACCCCCCCCCCCCCATTTCTCCACAGTCCCTAGTTGTATTTCCTCGCTTTCCCCTTTTTGCGATCCTCCGCTGCCCCCTGCCGGCTGCTTTCTTCCCCAGCTGAAATGGAAATCAGGTGATTTCTAGGAAATCCTTCAAGGGACCAGTTGAAGCAAGGCACGGGTTGCAAAAAAATGGTCAAGGTTCCCACTTACGCCACAGCTTTGGAATCGGTGCAAGTGGGTGTATTCATACCTATGGTATGGAAACCCGGAAATATATAAAACTTTTACAAATCACGTAATCAAGAAAAAACCTATTTAGAGTATGGGAAAATTATAACAACTTATTAGAAAGAAAAACACCACTGTGGATATCCCCAGTGGAAGCTGCAACCAGGAAAAGAATAAATATGGATAAGCAGTGGTTAACTTACAGTGAAATTTAATCTCTTACGGAACAGGAACCAAAACTGAGAAATCTCGAGGAATCAAGAAATCTGGTTACCAATTAGCTACAGGTACATCACATTAATGAATTGTTTTAGATAGGAAAAATGGCTTTGCAGAACAAAAGTCTCAGTTTACCAAAGACCTATTAGATACAATTATAAAAGTATTATCAAATATGTACAAACTGCTGTTGGAGTGGGAAACGAAAGAGGAATTTGTGAAATTTAGCAGGATTAAGTGGGCACAGGATGTGGGTCACAGTATCAATCATGAATTATGGCGAAAGTTGTGGAAAATAAATATGAATTTTATGGCAAGTTATGCGATAAAAAAATGATGAAAATGGCCCACAGATGGTATTTAACACCCACCAGATTAGCGAAAATGTCTAAAGAAGAAAAAGGAATATGTTGGAAGTGTAATGAAATTGAGGAATCTTTTATTCACATGTGTTGGTCGTGTAAAATAATTAAGGGATATTGGGAAACGATATAAAATGAATTTTAAAAGATACCTAAAAAGACTTTCCCCAAAACACCTGGGAGTTTCCTTTTGGAGATAGTAACAACAGAGGTCCCCCAAAAACAAAAGTTTATTACTATGTGCCACTGCCGCAGTTAGAACCTTCTTGGCACAAAGGTGGAGAACAAGGATAGAACCCACTCAGGAAGAATGGCAGTGTAAAATGTTTGAATGTACTGAACTGGCTGGTCTGACGAACAGGATAAGAGAAAACAGATATAAGGAATATAAGGAGGAATGGATGTTGTTTCTTGAATATTTCAAGAACTAGTCTAGAGAAAGACATAGCTTAGCAGGTCTCGTATAAATCCAGCAGTTGAAATAGATGAGAATATTTAATAGATAACAAATTGGATAATTAAAAAGATGTGGATTACGCAGAGTAGTAGAAAAGCAAAGGAACCAGGAAAAGTGTGGCAGGAAAGTCATATGGTATATGTATACATGCTTTATTTGGTATGAAGTTGTAAGTGGGACGAGAGAAGGAGAGAGGGGTTAAATATGCTCTCTGTTCCTGTTTTTGAAAATGCAAATAATTTTTTAAAAAAATTGATCCCCTCTCCACAGAGGCGTTTTCAAGGTGGGCACCCCCCACACACCGATGGAGGAGCTGCTCAAATGTTAACATACGTCTCAGTCTACAACCTTCTAAGATTATACAATAAAATTATAATGGTACAGGAATAATTTGGGATGCTTTGCAACCATCAGTTCAGTTCTCCATGTGTTGCCTAGACGTACTATTATCTGTGCATGTACATGTGCAAATGATTGTGCAGTGCTCCAATGTCGCCTTGATGCACCTTCGCTGCATCAAGCAGTTGGTCCCTTACCTTTCCCGCCCCGCCCTGGCCACAGTGATCCATGTGACGGTCACCTCCAGGTTTGACTACTGTAATTCGCTCTACGCGGGGCTGCCCTTGAAGCTGACCCAGAAACTCCAGCGGGTGCAGAATGCTGCAGCGAGGCTCCTCACGGGGTCCCTGCCATGGGAGCATATTCACCCACTGATTTTCCAGCTGCACTGGCTCCCGGTTGAGTACAGGGTCAGATTTAAGGTGCTGGTTTTTGACCTTTAAAGCCTTTCACAGCCCAGGACCCTCATACCTACAGGACCGCCTCTTCCGGTATGCCCCACGGAGGACCTTAAGGTCCATAAATAGCAACAACCTAGAGGTCCCGGGCCCCAAGGAAGTTAGATTAGCCTCAACCAGAGCCAGGGCTTTTCCAGCACTGTCTCTGGCCTGGTGGAACGCTCTGTCTCATGAGACCAGGGCCCTGCGGGATTTGATTTCTTTCCACAGGGCCTATAAGACAGAGTTGTTCCACCTGGCCTTTGGCTTGGAGTCAATTTGATTCCCTCCCCCTCTTTCTTTTTTCCTTTCTCCTCCTGTGATGAGGCTGCATTTTAATGTTTCAATGTTTTAATGTTGTATTTTAATCTTGTTTTTAAGTTGTATTCGTTCAACTTGTTTTTATTATTGCTTGTTAGCTGCCCTGAGCCAGGCCTAGGCTGAGGAGGGTGGGGTATAAATAAAATTTATTATTATTAATATAATTATTAAGTGGTGTTTTCTGTGAAGTCCCATTGTACGTAGCATAACTCACCCACCAAGGCCAGCCCAATACATTTTGACACCTGAGGGAGGGCCCCAAAATGGCCTCCCACTCCCCACCAGGGAAGAAGGGGTGAGGGAAGATTTCTAATCAGGGCAGAGGGAGAAAAGATACCTGTCTGTGTCTGTAAATATTCTCAGGAACTTCAAAATCTCTGGAACTCCTGTGATAAGAAGGCAAGAACCACTAAAGACAAAGGGGCTGCACCCTTATTTATTTAAGTCAAACATATATTACAAAAGTAAAAAAAAAAATTACATCCAGTGTCTTCAAAGCAAGGTGCACGAAATCCACTGGGTTAGACGAGAAGAGTCCTGTGGCCTCTGGAGGTCTCCTTCCTGGCTTCCTCCTTGGCTGTCAGCAGGATCAGTCCCTCTCCTCAGCCTCTCTACCTCCTCTCAGTTCCCTGCTTCCCCATTTCCCCCTTCAGCTGCTTCTTCCTCCCCCTCCAGCCTGTTTCTCAACTCACTGCCCCAGGGCATCATGGGAGGTCCAGGGTGGAGCCCCAGAGCTCAGCAGCTGGTTGTCCTGGACGTGGAGCTCCATGAACCAGGCTGGAGAACTGGAGCCTTGAAGGTATCGGGACAGAAAGAGGGTCTGGAGGAAACTGCCTCAGCAGCTGCCATTGCCATGGGGAGGGTCTGAATGCCCCCTGGAGCTCCTCATTCTCTGCTCTGCCTGAGGATGTTTGAAGAGAGGCCTCAACTCCAGCAGAGGTCACCTCTGAGCCACTCTGGATCTAGTCAGACAGGACAGTGAGGTTCTGGGGATGCAGGAGGTGACCCAAGAGGGCGGGTGGTGGACGTCCCTCCCATCTGCAGGAGAACCAGAGCACAGCTCTTGGTCAACACAGACAAAACCCCTCCATATCCAGATGTTGTAACTGGAGATGATGCCCTCCTTGGCTTTTATGGGATCAATGGCCAACGTCTGTCCTTCATCTTCTGAGGCAAACTTGCAAGGTTCCAGATCAGAATCGGATCCAATTCTGACAGCCTCTTGTTCCTTCTCTCTTTCAGCTTCAACTCCTGAGCATCTAAGTATCCCTCCTCCCTGCCAACCATCCCTCCTTGCCAGTTTCTTCACTCCCTCACACAGAAGGTGGGTTGAAAACACTCAGCCAGAGCAGTTAGGCTGCTTTTACACATTCCATGACATTATATCCGTTTAGCCAAAGGCTGGGCGGCCCAAGAGGCAGGTAAGCAGTAACAATTTAGCCTACTTCACGCATAATACACCTAAAGATGTTGCCTTTCCTTCAATTTGGGTAGAAAGTGAGTGACATAAGATTGGGGAAGGGCTTGTGGAGGGAACCACAGCAACAAATAACCAAGAGATACCATCAAAATCACTGCAAGTGGTTGTCAATCTCCTCATCCCTTTTTTATATTATGATTTTTAAAATGTATTTCTATTAAAGATTTCTTGCTTTACAAAAATATGTGTAATGTCTCTTCTTTCGAGTTGTGTTTTGTACAGATCAGTTTCATTTGTTGTGAGACATTAGTGTCCCTCATTAATTTTAAAAGCTTTTAGTTGCATATATCTGGAGGATTTCTCATTAATACAAGCACATTTCTGCAAAGCAAAATTGGCCATAATCCATCAGAAAAGCATGATTACCCTCAAATTCAAGTTACAGCTGGAGTCAGAATTGGTGGGTGAGAGCCAGGATTAAGGAACATCAGAAACAGCATTAAAGGGCAGCAGGAGCTCTGAGCCTCTGCAATTCACAGCCAAACTTGGACAGGCTCCTTCTGGTCTCATCTCACACACCAGGCTGGTATGAAACTGCAGAAATAAAGAACAGGAGTGTTTCAAAAGCCAAGATCGTGGTGTGGGGGCCTCAGCATTACAGAGCTAGTGGGAACCCAAAGGCCGTCTAGTCAGACTCCCAAGGAAAGCCACCATCCCTCATCATGTCAGATGCTAGGAGCATCACCAAAATATGCCTGCAGAGGGCAGCTCGAGCGAGTGAGCCAAGCTGCACGCTTTGGGGGAATACCGGAAGGACACAAAGCAGTCCTACCGGAAGGAAAAATCCCTTCCAGAACCCCTTCCAAGATCTCTCATTCAGATCCTGCGTAGAACCCATTTGTCAGAGGGAGGGGATCCTCTATGGAGCTCAGATGAAGAGACAGAATGAGTCACAAGAGCGATTTTCAGCTCAATGGACACTGCAGATTATGTCACTCTTGGAAACCCCAAGGGGGCGGGGTAACAGCTTTTCCCCATTTGAGGATGTTCCCCACGGAGTCTTCTGCAAGAGCCCCCCTCTGTCCCCACCTGCATTGCCACTTACCCTTGGTGGAGCTGTCGGACCCCTGGTCGCTTGCTGCAAAAGGGAGGAAACACAGGAGTCAGGATCCCGGGGACGGACATCCAACCCCCCCGCCCCCCTCAGCCCTTCTCCTCCCTCCTTCCACCCCCATCCCAAATCAGTCTCAATCTGGGGATGTTCAGGGACAGGCAGCCAGAGGCAAGGGGCCTCAAGGACAGCACTGGAGGGAGAAGCAGGTGCTGGAGGGCAAAGAGAGATGGGCACAGCCTGGCATGGAGGCAGCGGGGGACTAGAGCGGGGGTGGGTGCGATCTGGGCAGGAAGGCAGAAGGGGGGAGTGCAGTGGGTTCCTGACACCCACAGACTTGAGCCGATGAACCAATTCTTTAGCTTCAGGTTCTAGTAGATTAAACCACCAGAGACCCCTCTCTCCCCGCACCCTCGGCTCTTCCTCCTGCTCCTTCTTGGAGCCCCTCCCTCAGCCGACAGTCTCTCTGCAGCCTTTTCCTGGCCCTGAGGGACCCCTTGCTGTCCCCAGACAGGCTGAGCAGACAGGCTGAAGCTTTCCATCAGGGTCTTGGGCTTAAGGACTAGGCCACCACCAGGTTTAGTTTGGTCTGTTTGTAACCTGCTCCTGCTCCATATTGGGGGGAAATATGTCAGACAGAGAGAGGGGAGGAGTCACTCACTTGAAGCTGCTTTGTAGGCTGGTTTCCCTGTGAAGACAAAAGCAGAAGGTCAGAGCTGGAGGGAACCTGCAGAGGCCACTCAAATCCCATTTTGACCATTTGGCTCTCAGATGCTGAAAACTTCCCAGCAGATGCTCCTCTTGTCTCTTCCAAACACCTCCAAGGAAGGGGAGCCCAGAAGGGGAGCTTTTCAAGGAACTCATTTTACAAAGAAGTAGAAAAAATTGAGAAAATTAAATTTAAAAGATCAACCTGGGAAACCAGGCTGTGGACAAATTCCAAGAGGCTGGAAGGAAACATTATCCAGTCCCTTCATTCATTTATTTTCGGATTATTATTTGGTGATTCTCCAAATAAAAATACAAAATGAGAGCACAAAATACATAATAAAACAAAAACAAACCAGTAACTCACAATTAAAAAGCTCTAGGCCTGGTCAGAGAGAAATGTTTTTGCTTGGCGCCTAAAGATTTGTAAGGAAGGCTCCCTGCTAAGTGTGCACAGGAATGAAGACTTGGGACTGATTATAACATCGGGTGGGAAGTGAATTTCCTGAGCTGAGCACAGAGTGAGCGCAAAGCAATGACCACTATGACTTTGGGTTCATGTTCAGAGGGTGTTTTATGGGGAGGGGTCTCTGTAGGGATACAAGGGGCAGTTGCCAGGAAGCTCCACCAGCACATTCCCAGTCGGAGGCCAGGACAGAAGGACACAGGAGAGGCAGAAAACGCATCCAGGTTTACTTACTGCGAATGAAGAAGATGATGATCCCAGAGACCAGCAGGATAGCAGCCACAATGGCTCCCACAATGAGCCCCAGGTTGACTAAAAGGGGACAAGAGACATTTTTATTCAGACTGGCGGCAGCAGCTCCCCAAGGCCTCAAGCAGGAGATTTGAGTGGAGGTGTTGAGCTATGAGCCCGGGAGGATTTTACGTGTGCAAAGCAGGCCCTCCTTCTCTCTCCTCACAGGCCTCACAGGTCTTCTCTGTAGTGGCCCCGACACAAGGGAGTTTTTTTCCACCAGAGTAAAGCATTAGAGGTTTTCAAAATAACCAATTCATTTAAGGAAGACTGTTGACAGGCACACCTGTTTCATCACAGACTCCAGACTTAAAAGCAGCTCTCCTCCTGCTCAGGCGCGTCAGCCTTCTCTGTCAAGACCCTGAGAGGAAGGGATTCCCTTACCTCTGAGACCCCCCAGAGCCCAGCATTACAGGCCTTCAGGGAAGGCAACAAAGCCTTAGAAAAGAGCATCTTGTGTAGGGTTGCCATACGTCTGGTTTTTCCTGGACACGCCCTCTTTTTCAGACTTAAAATGTCTGTCCAGACAGATTCTTAAAATGAGGCAAAATGTCCAGGTTTTTTTGTTTGGGTGGAATCTCTGAAGTCCGTAGCGCTAGTGAGTGAGCCCTGGTCCCCTCTGCCCTGCCTGGGTGAGTCTTTGGCTCAAGGGCCGCTTCCATAATTCTCGCTTGCCTGCCTGTGAGAAGGAGAGGCGGGTGTGTTGGTGGGGACATGTGTGCATGCATGTGCTCCTGCGGGGGAAGAGCGAGTTTGGCTGTTAGACATTCTGCTTTGGTTCCTGCAGGCACAGCTTTCCTGGCAGTGTGTGTGAGACAAGTGTTATTAGAAACCCTTCTTGCTCTTCCCAACGGTGTGCGGGTGTTTGGGCTGAGTGGGGATGAATATCAGTTTTTCTAGGTGGGCCTGAGTGTGAGGAGGAGCGAGTGAGAATCTTTTTCACTGTGAAGTACAGTCAGTCCAGGGCTCCCTCTTTTAAGTTCATTGCCCCTTTTTCAGTCACAGTGATTGTGAGTAAATTTGATTTTGAAGAAGTAAAATAAGTGCCACATTCTTTGACATCACAACTACTTGGGCTTAAAGGCAAGAAGGTGACGGCCAGTTTTCACCTACGACATCCAATTTGAGTTTAAGGCCTATGAGACACTTGCCAGAAAAGGCTGCATCTCTGCTGAAGTCTACAGATTCCGATTCAGTCGCTTGCCTCCAGAGACATACACAGGATCCAACTGGGGTTCCCCATCTGAGCTGTGCTGCTGCTGAAGGGAGGAGTTGGGTGGAAATCCCCCTCCCAGAGCCCACCCCTTCCCCTCCTGTCTGTCTGTCTCTCACCAGGCTCCTTCTCCCAGGCCACATCCAGAGGCTTCTCCAGGCTGTCATGCTCCACGCGGCACCGGAAGCGCTCCCTCTCCTCGGGGTCGATCTGGATGCTGAGCAAGACATAGTAGGTCCCGTCCGAGTTGGGGGCGACCAATCCTCGGAGGGTGCCCTCCTGCCAGACCTCCCCGTCCTTCACCCAGTTGGCCTCAATCTCCTTGGGGTAGAAGCCGTGGACTTGGCAAACGAGGGTCTCCAGGCCGTCATAGTCTGCCTTCCTGGTCACCTTCACCACCGGAGCCTCTGCAAAAAGGGCCGCATTGGGGTTAACAGAGAGACATCCACAACGGAAGCTGGAATGGATCCTGCATTTCTAAGAGCAGAGACCCAAGGGGCAACCTCATCCTGCCTCCCAGAGTGTCAGAATCTCCTCACATCTACAGAAATTAAAAAGAACTGCAAATAAATGGGATTCCTCAACCTCCCTTGGCATCTTCCCCAGTCAGTGTCTACGGTGGAACTGTTGTTAGATGGTTTATCCTTTGCTTGCCAGAGCAGACTCCTTTGGGAGGGAGGACTGGATACAGATTAAATTCATTTATCATCCTGAAAAGCTCCAACACTATTTGTGGTTCCAAGATTGTCCCAGGGAGCTGATCCTGGTTCCTCTCTTGAGGGAGAAGAAATGCTGGACTCGCTGCTCTGTTTTCCAGGACTTTTCAGCTCCATAGTTAGTGAACAAAGCCAACAGCCCTGGGAAAGACAGAGCTCCTTTCTAGTTCTCCCGCCTGCCCTTGTTGTCACCCTTGAAAATGCTTCATTGTGACTTTTGGAGCGAAATCCTCAACCTCAACAAATAATCTCAGGGTCTCTGGGGTGAATTATCACCAGGCCCCATAGATGAATTTGCTTAGAGCTCTCTAAGCACGGCTAATAAGTATGTGTCAGTCCGCAAAAAGGGAGGGTGCTAGAATTATTTCATTTTGAATTAATGTTAATATCAGCAAAGCTAATAGAGTCAGGAAGAAAGCCAGTCAAAGCACTTGATCATTTGATTGGCACCTGTGCCAGATTCCTGAAGGCAGAAGAGTGGACTGTACCATTTCAAGGGGAAATGACTCTTCTGAATGTTCCCCATGGAACATGGGAAAAAGTAAAACTGCTCACAAATAAAAAATATAAGAAGGTAGAAGAGGGAATTCCCATACTCTCTCACTATGTGCAGGTTTTCTGCTTTTGGCCACGAGTGACTAATCTACAGATTTAGTGAGGGGGCGGCATCCATATTTCATGGGCTCCCCCCACATTTTCTATTTTAAAAAAGGTTAATTAATTTAGTTTTAAAGACTTTCCCATTAGGTATGTAGGGGGAGACGGGGCACATTGATGCAAGGGGCACATTGATACACCAACAATATTTCAATATTGAGACACTAAAACGTGTCTATACATGTGTAAGTATGACAGTTGCGACCGCGCTGCCCACCAGTTTGCCATTGGCGTTTGACGAGAGTAGGTGTGTTTTTAGCGCGGCCAACTAAAAAATTACGTGAAATGTAAAAGTGTTCCAATGCTGTTGGATTCTAAAATACCAAAGGTAAATTATCCCACTCAGTAATCAGGATTATATATGATTTTTAAATAAGTTCAGTGGTTTTATGAATTGTTAGTTTTCTGAAAATGTCCGTTGGGGCACTTTGATACACTAAGACACGGGGCACATTGATACGTATAAAAGTGCCCCGCTAGTGTACAATAGTGCCCCAATATAGAAGTTTGCATGAAATCTCTAAACTGATTTCCTACTCATGAAATTTGAAAAGAAAAAAACTGTTGTTGACTATGTGGCCAAAGTCATTTCTAAGTATAATAGGACTGATTATCAAGTATCATATCTGAGGAAATACCCAGAATCTTGTATGTTTGTCTTCCCCATTGTAGAAGATAAGGCAAGCGTTGATTTCAAGGATGCTGTTTTGCAGTTGCCAAAACCAAATTTCTCAAAGGGCACATCTCAAACATCATCTCTTTATACCTTTTCTTTTGACTTCAGTGTATATAGAATGTTCTATAGAAGCTAAACGTTAAGGAAATGTCTTAATTTTTATAAGCATTTTGTTTATATTACTATTTTTTGACTACCTAATGTGAGTTCTTATACTTTTTAAAGTTTTTCCAAAGTTTTTTTAAATTGATTTGTTTGAGGAAAGATTAATATAAGTTTTGAAGTTTTGTTAAGAAAACCTGCCATAAAGTCTATGATATGTGTGAAACACTTAGTTTTGATACGTAATTTAGATTTTAAAGTAACAAATTGTAGGGCTGAATATGATCTCTCACAATAATTTTTTTCATTCTTTTTTGTAAATAATTACAATTCTCATACAATTTATGCTTTGTATCAAAGAGCTCCATTCACTGTATCAAAGTGCTCCGTAAGTAGAACAGAATGATACAAAACCCATTTTTTACTCGTCATTATATTCTCATTATCTTCTAACTTTAATGGTTCTTTTGATTGCTATTATAATACTAAATAGGTATGCCATGCATAAAGCAATTTTTAAAATCATTTGACTCATTTTGGTACATAAAATATGAGATTGAATTTTTCTGCATCAATCTGCCCCACTTTCCCCTACCCAAGTGTGAAGGCAAAAGGTTTTTCTGTATCCTGCCTCAAATCTGTCCATTTCAATTTTATTTTTTTACTGAATTTAAAACGCATTTTGCTTTCTCGGCCCCTTCCCTGCTGTTTCTGTGTCCCCTCCCCCCACTTGTCTTTTGCCATCCCTTATTCTAGCCAAAGGGGCATGGGGGGCTGTTTTTAGGCATCTCCCCCCATTGTGGTCTGAAGTGACCCCTATTCTCCTCCCAGAGGCCCAAACTTCTTTCTGCCTCCCCCACCAAGAAAAGTGTTTGGTTTTTTGGTCCAGAAAGGAAGACTGTTAAGGGGGGGAGGGGAGCTTGAAGGGAAACTGCCCCCCTGAGCCCCCCTCCCCTCCCCACTGCCCCCCCTCACCTGTCCTCAGCAGAGTCTCCTTCCCGTAGTCCAGGTATCTCTGCAGCCCCTCAATGCAAATCTCCTCCAGGTAGTGCTTACTGTACTGGTTCTGGGCCAAGTCAGGATCCCACTTCCTCTTGGTCACTTGGGCCCCTGTATCAGCTGCCGTCCAGGTGAGGGTCTCCTTGTCAAAGGCGATGAAGTCTCTCCCATCATAGCTGTACTGCCAATACCCTCCTTTGCGCCCGTCTGAACTCAGCTCACAGCCAACCATCCACTGATAGGTGTGGATCCCTGGAAGGACCAGAAGAGGCCCAGGAGGTCAGGGGGGGGGCAGAGCAGCCCCTCCCCCATCAGCAAAAGAGACCAGGAAAAAGGATTTATTTGCCTCAGACTCAGGGAAGAGGCAGCAGTCAGAGGGAAGAAAAATCAACCAGCATTGTATCTTTCTGAAGGCTCATCCGCATAACACGTTCACTGAGGGAAACGCTACAATCCTGAGCCTCTAAAGCCCCCCTTTAATTGCCCCCCTCTCTCTCATCGCCTCACACTTTCTCCCCTCCCTTGCAGGTCGGAGGTCACAGTTTGTCCCTCTTTCCCCCCAGATCTGCTCCTTTGGATCTTGCCCCTTTTGGAGAGACGCCTCAGCTGCCCCCCCCCCGAAAGAGGAAAGGGGCAACATGGAAGGGGGACACCCACACATTGGGGCCTTTCAAGAGAGAAGGTCTCCTCTTCCCCTCCATCTCTCTCCCCCCAGCTTCTCCATATCAAGGACCTTTTCCCTAAAAGGAGGGAAGTCATGGAAGGGCCTTTGGAAAAAGAAGTTTCCTCATAGCCTGGGAGGGAAAGGGAAGCCGCAAGGGGGGTTTGCCCCACTTCAAAATGGCCCCCTTTCTCAGCAGAAGTCAGGCTGCCCTTGTCAAAGATGGCGGGTCCCTGCACCCTCCTGCCCACCCCAGGGGGCTACCACCAAATCTTCAGAACAACAGCAACATTTAAAAAGTTATCCCCCATTATCCCCCCCCCCAAATTTCATTTTAGTTGTGTTGTCTTCGGAATGAATCATTTTGTAGTCCCATAATCCTTAAATGGAACAGATCATTTTGATTCTCCCATTAGATGTTACATATATTTGTCCTTGCATATTTTCTTTAAGGTAAGTCACACTGAGTGGGGTTGGACTTACTACCAAGTAAACATGCAGAGGATCGGGTAGTTACAATTGTGAAATAAAATAAAATAAAATCTGTTTGTGATCCTGGCTGGCCACACACCGGGACTAGCCCATTTCTGAACTCTCTTGTTGAGGGACTCTTTCCTGGCAGTCAGTTCCATGGGGTAAGGCAGGTTTTTAAGAAGAGCAACTACCAGGTGTGGGGGCCCCGTTCTCTATCAGCCCCCCAGCAGGTGGAGTGAGCAGTCCAGACAACCTGATGGATTCTGAAAAGCTCCAAGGAGAAAGGGGGGCTGACAGCCAGCATCCCTGGGGGGGCCCCATCTCCCTGTGGAATATGGAATAGGGACACCATCCTTCCTTCCTGCCGTCTCCAGCACTGCAGACCCCGACCGCCCCCCCACCCCCAGTTCTCCAGGGCAGTGGGGAGGACGAGGAGGCAGAGGGAAGAAGTTTCATGGGGGGGGGGCTCATAGCTGTGCTTATTCTGGGGTCATGATTGCAGCAGACTGGGGGGGCATATTGGCACCTCAATAATGCAGCTACAATAAACTTGCTGCCTGGGACAGGTATTAAGGCACATGAGCACAGAGTCATCAAAGTTTCAGGGGAACCCCATCCTATCTAATTTCAATATTAGCAGCGCCACGGCTGGATTCCCAACTGGATTCCCAGCTCTTTGCTCTCTTCCAGGATCCCTCCCTATTACTCCTTTGCCACAAAGCCAATGCCAACGGTGCCAGGGAGAGAGCAAAGCGTCAACTGGCATTCTTGTTTTGTGCCACAAATAACAGGCATGGGGTGAAGGGGAAACATCTGTGCCTGCCACTGCAGAGTCTTCTTTCGTTGAATTTTCCATTATTGTGCCGCCCGCCCCCCCAATATAAGTACTTTTGTACAGTGGTGCCTTCGTTCCCAAACACCGAAAACCCAGGGAGGCCTCACTTCGGACAACCGTAAGTCTGAGTATGGGCTGAATGTAAACTCCTCGCTCTGGATTAACCTGCAGTCTTCAGATCAAGTAATTTGCTTATTTAGCTTATGTGGGTAGCAATTTAAGGGAGCTGGGCATGTTTAGCCTGGAGAAGAGGAGGCTAAGGGGTGATATGATAGCCATGTTCAAATATATAAAAGGATGTCACATAGAGGAGGGAGAAAGGTTGTTCTCTGCTGCTCCAGAGAAGCGGACACGGAGCAATGAATCCAAACTACAAGAAAGAAGATTCCACCTAAACATTAGGAAGAACTTCCTGACAGTAAGAGCTGTTCGACAGTGGAATTTGCTGTCAAGGAGTGTGGTGGAGTCTCCTTCTTTGGAGGTCTTTAAGCAAAGGCTTGACAACCATATGTCAGGAGTGCTCTGATGGTGTTTCCTGCTTGGCAGGGGGTTGGACTTGATGGCCCTTGTGGTCTCTTCCAACTCTATGATTCTAAGATTTTAAGGAGGTTTTCTCACCACTGCTGTATCGCAATCACCATCTTTCCCCCCCATGTTAAATCTTTTTTGCAGTTTCTAAATTGTGATATACAGTGGTACTTTGGTTCTCAAACGGCTTGGTTTCCAAACGCCAAAAACCCAGAAGTAAGTGTTCCGGTTTTTAAATGTTTTTCGGAAGCCGAACATCCGATGCAGCTGTCGGCTATTGTTTGCGGGGCACCTGCACCAATCCGAAGCTGCGTCTTGGTTTTCGAACATTTCGGAAGTCAAACGGACTTCTGGAATGGATTACGTTCGAGAACCAAGGTACAACTGTATTTGGCGCTTTTGTTTTTGCTACAGTGGTACCTCTGGTTGCGGACACGATCCGTTCCGGGGTGCCCTTCGCACCCCGAAATGTCCGTAACCAGAGTGGCGCTTCTGCGCATGTGTAAATACTTCCGGGTTTGCCGTGTTCTTAACCTGAAAAAAACGTAACATGAAGCGTTCGCAAGAAGAGGCATGACTGTATTTATTTTGCGTTTTTGTGGCTTTTTCGGTTAATTTGTTTTCGTGACTGTGTGGAACCCAGTTCAACTACTGATACGATTTATTGACTGTGTGACTGCGGAAATGGATAAAAGCCCCCCATCCAAACAATGACTATCATCAGTGCAGGTAAGGAAAAAATAATAATTTTAATTTTTATCATCTACAATACTGTCTTATTTATTTTATAGTACAGTACATTGATTATTGCTTTCATTTTATGGACCAATGGTCTCGTTAGATAGTAAAATTTGTGTTAAATTGCTGTTTTAGGGGTTGCTTTTAAAAGTCTGGAACGGATTAATCCGTTTTGCATTACTTTCTATGGAAAGCGCACCTTGGCTTTGGAACGCTTTGGTTTTGGAAAGGACTTAAGTTTGAGAACCAAGGTACCACTGTATAATATTAAGCAAGTGATGCATTTGAGGGATTTGAACCCAGGTTCAAGGACAACTGAAAGGTAACTGTGCTCATGGAGTGGAATATAAAGATATAAATGATGGAACAAACAGATGTTTGTAAATGTGTGCCTAAACACACTTTGGCTATATACTAAATTCTTTGCTCCTGGTGAAAATAATGAAATGCTGATGTTAAGCCAACTTGTTGCTTTTCAAAAGGCCATGCCTCTTCCCTTTGATGCTCAGCACCACCAGGGCAGTCTATGCTGCGAAGAGCTGGGAGCTTTCCTGGGGAGAGGACAGAGCTGGAGGACAGACCTTGCTAGGCTGCTCTTTGCCCCCCAGAGCTGAGTGCCCCTTCCCTGCCCCACCTCCCTCTGCTCCTGCAAGGGCCGCATCCAGAAGCGCAGGAGAGAGGAGGAGAAACCAGGAGTCTGTGTCCTTTGGCTCCCAGACCAGAGAACTTGGAAATGAGGCATCAAGGGGTCTCCTGGGGGCACAGGGGAAAGAAGGGGGCACAGCATGCGCTTGGGCTCATGCCAGGAACCGTCTGCCAGTATCTCAGCCAAAGGCAGCCTGGGGAGCCGGACATTCAGACAGAGCAGTTTCCTCACAGCTCACTTTTCAGAGGTGGCACTTGGACTGGATGCATAATCAAAGATCTGGGGTGGTATCTAATGCAACCCCTACTCAGAGTAGACCCACTGAAGTGATTTGGCCTTTCTGTTTTTAATGCACTGATTTCAATGAGTCTAATCTAAATATAATAGTATTGGATGCAACCCTGCGTGTACTAAAAATGTCAAACACCTGCCCTAGCTCTCACTTTCAATAAATACTGAATTTTTGGCATCTGCTAAAAAGTTCCGGTTTAGGAAACCTACCCAGATGCTTAGAAGGTGAAGGTAATACTAATCTGTTTTAGTAGTTTAACTTCCCTAAAGTATGGTTGTGAGTTTTTCTTAATTTTACTGGGGGGGGGGTTACAATCAATAAGTGTATGTATTTTAATAAATAAATAAATAGTATTTATTGATGTTTTATGTACATTCTATGGATTTTTTTCCTGATTTTTATTATAACTTTCCAGGTTGTATACTATCATGATACAGTTTTGTGGGAAATACATATTGGAAATACTTTAATAAAACCTTCAGTCAATTGATAATAAAAGAAGAGCTGGTTTACATTAGCTAGTTGATGTCCACCTAATAAATCCTTCATCAAAGAGGGCATGATCCTTATATCTGCTACTTGTCATGCTGCACCTCCAGTGTCCCATTTTACAGATCCACAACATGTTAATGCTCGTGGCTTTTAAATGTGCTCTTCAATTTCAGTATCTGAAGGATTGATCTGGTGTTTTCACTTGGCAGGTGGCATCACACAGGACTCGATGAGACCCCTGGCAGGGCCCTCGGGTGCTGAGGACCCAGCCCTGTCTCCTCGAGGCCAGCCAGCAGGGTCAGCAGACAGCCATTTTCATTTCCCACCACAAAACCATGGAGAGAAGCTACGTCCGGCACCCCAAGACAGGATGGGAAATGGCAATGGTTGCTCCTGGCCATGCACAGAGTTCTGCTACTCTTATTAGAGGTTACCGCCCACACACTTCCACTGCACTTCTCTGCTTGTGTGGTGGCACCTCAGTAAAACCACTTCTGGCTGTTTGTAGCAGAGTTTTCCCCGGAGGCAGAGGAGAAGAACAGGAGTCATACTCAAACTCACAGTCAAGAGCTTCTTTATTGCTTGACTGTCACACAAACATTTCTGTTACTATTATATACAAGCTACTGACATTCCTTCTTTATATCTCCAGCACAATTTAATCTCAGTCCAGTAATTAACAATCCTGACGCAGCAAAACTCACAGTATCAGTAGCACACATTGTCTTACTTCCAACCTTGTTGTCAGTGAGTGTGCTGACAGAGTGTGAGTGTGTGTGCGCACACACACACTTTCCTTGTGCGGAAATTCCAGCCTGCAACTTCCTCCCTTTATTTGCACCTCCAGATGACACCAATCAAGCCTAGAGTGCCACTCATACACACTAAAGAAAATTCTGGAACCCTCTTGAAAGCTTCCAGGAACCTTTATCTGTTTCTTGAAGAATGTTTTCCTAACAGCTCTTTGTGCTTCTGGCCAGCCTGAGGGAGCTCAGCAATGGAGGAGAGGCTGTCCCAGAAGACACCAGGTTGCGCTCTCTTTAATCCTGGCTTCCCCTTTCACCTCAGGAGCCTTTGGCTTACAGCTGAATTGAGTTGGGGAATATAAAGCCTTGGATGAGGGCAGTTTCTCTGGAAGGAAATCCTGCTTTTCTGGGCTGGATTCAGCTAACACAGTTAGTCTACCGGGAGCCAGAAGGAACAAGTCTCACTCACACAACTGGGGCTTTCTCCCCATCTCCTTCCCGTGTGCTCCCCAAAAATCAGCTTGGGGGGGGGTCAGGAGAAGCCCCAGAAAGGTGTGCAGGGGGAGGGGGGGGAGAAGGGAGATTGCTCCCTCCGGCAAGTAGAAGGATTGTAACAGTGCTACTTTGGAGTCCTCCCTCTAGAACTATTCAACATATTTAATAATAATAATAATAATAATAATTAGTATCTCCTACAATACCATTTCCAAAGGTGATATAGTTCTTTTTATGCACTCAAACAATGGTTTGTGGGTGACCTATGCAAATAACAAACCAAACCACAAACCCCACCAGCTGGTCTGGATATGGAGCTTTTGTTTGGAGGGAAGTTGCTTTGTCTCATTGCTTCTTCAGCATAAATTGCTTTCTCCCTCATTTTATGAATGAAGCTCACTCCCCTCCCGTTTCCTCCAGATGTTAAGTGGGATCAATCACAATACACCTATACCTTCAACATTGTTTTTAAATAGAATCAGATGACATTTCCAGGGCTGTCCGTGGCACCTTTGAAGTGGTCTTCTCATTTGTTTGGGATTTTCTGAGCTAAGCAATTGCAAGAAATGATCAGGAACCGAGAGGCGCCCCTTGGTGACATTTATGGGGCATTTTCCATGGACAGTTGCAGGGGCTCAGGAGGGGCCCAATCCCCATTTTTAAAAGGGGGAGAAGCGGAATTCACAGGAGCCCAAGAGGAAGCCTGCAAGGCCAGGCCAGGCCTGATCCCACTGCAAGAAAAGCAGACCTGGCCATTGCAGTGCTGGCTTGGTCTCAGCTGACCCTCTGGCTTTCTTCCTTGCAAGCCTGACAAGGCAAACGAAGGCCCCAGAGGGCTCTGGACAAACTCAGGCTGACCCCTTTGGCAAGGCTCCTTCCACCTCCATTATTCTGTCTCACAGGTGGGGAATCTCTTTGGCTTCAGGGCCAGATCCTGGTCAGGATTGTCCCCATGGGCCAAAGGGGGCAGGAGGCTGAAGCTGACATCATAGCATAGCCTACCTGTCAATCTCACCCACCTTTCTACCCCTCCACTGCAGTTATTGTTTGAAGTGCTGTTAAAGGTGTTGTGGTGCTGTTAGGGGCAGGGGAAGGTCCTGAATCAGGGAGCCTGCTTAGGAAGTGAGGAAGTGGAGAAGCCTGGAAGGTAAAGGTGCAAAATCATAGAGAGATCTCCCTCCAGACCCAGCAGAGGCTCCCACTTCTGAAGTTCTGCTCCAAAATTGCAATTAGAGGGGGGAGTCACTCAACTTTGGGGCTAAACACAAATGCCTCCCCCCACCCTTCCAGCATGCTGGCTCCTTTCACACAACTAATGTCTCAAAAGGACTAACAGCTTTTGACTCATTTCAGAAGGAAGTTTAAAAAACAAAAATGTGTGCCAAGAGGCTTTGGCCAGAGGTCTACCAGCTTTTAATAAGTTTAAATGATTCCTGTTTTAAGAGTTCCAAGGTTGGATGAGGAAGGGGGGGGGAGTGTGGCAGAAATCGCCATAACTGGACAAAAGGGGTGGAAGACCTTTCTAAAGGTCCTGCTATTCTTCCCTAAGTGTAGACCATTAGAGAATAAAGTAAGTACAGGTGTATAATGAATGCTGGAGGTGTGGGAGCCCTCCGCCCCCACTTCATGTATTTGCCACTCTGACCCCCCCAAACCCTGTCTATTTGTGTTCCTTAAAAGGCTTCTCTTTCAACACTGTGCCAGGGAGAGGGAGGGGCTTGGTGATGGTCAGAAGGGTTAGCCAATCAGCACCTCTGTCTGGGCAGCTGGCTTCTCCTTAAGCAGGACCAGAACTCAAGGCTTGCTTGTCTCAGCCTCAGGATCCCCACCCTTCTCTTCCCCGCCCAGAGGAAAATGAACTAGACAGATTCCCACCTCACAAGGCCTAAGCCAAGCCTAGCATGGAAGGAAGGGCAGGCAATGGAGACATTTCCCTGGTAGGATGTGCAGGTCCAGAGAGGGTCATACTGGGGGGGGGGGTCTCTGCCCTCCAAGTCTCGTTCTCTGTCCCCCCAACCCCATCCCAGCCCCCATTAAGACCTTCATTAAGGGAAGGGGAGATGCCTCTGCCCTGGTGGAGACCCCCACCCTCCATTTCCTTTCCTCCCAGAAGCCCCCTCCCTGCAATTCTGGCCCTTGGAGGAAACGTTATGGGGGGGGGAAGGTGTGACTCTGTTCCTCTCCTGCCTTCCACTCACCTCCGCTCTGGTTGTAGCGATTCTGCAGAATCTGCAGACCCACCCTGAACCCCAGCTCATTGCCCTGTCTTTTCTCTGTCTCTGTTTTCCAGTACTGAGGATCCTCCTTTTCCACCTTCCTTATCCAGGGGACGCGAGGCAGATCCTCCTTGGTGTCACTGTCGTACTGATCAATTTGCTGGTCATCCACGTACCCCACAGCAATGAACTGGGGCAGCCCCTGGCCAGGCTCAGACACGGCTGTGAAGAAGTAGCGCAGGGAGTGAGAAGTGGAGCCTGGAAAGGAAGAGAAAAGGGGGCAGAGAGTTAGGGGTCCTGCAGATGAAGGGAGCAGCCTAATCCTGCTGTATTGCAGGCAGCAGCCCTGAATTAGGAGATCCAAAGTTCAGCAGGGTTTGGGGGAGTTTGTAGACCTGCCCTTAAACACAGAGGAGGCAGAGCAGAGGCAGCCTAAGAATCAGAGAGTTGGAAGAGGAAAAGATATAAACAAAAGGTCCGACCTGGGTCTTGCTTCCTGGGCTCTGGGAGGCTTTGGCAAGATCTGGGAACTCAGGAGAGCCCCACAAGATCCCGTGAGAACCTGCCAGAGTCTCTTATGCAAGGCAGAGAACTTCAGAACTCTTTTGGTACTGGGAAACCTTGCAGAAAAAGAGCTCTCTGCCTTCTGCATATATAATTGGTGTGGTTCCAGCATACAGCTGAAGTCCTTCAAGTTAAATGCATTCCAGTTGCTGGTTTCCTGCACTTTCCACCAGTTTTCCAGGGAGATGTAAGGTTAATTGGCCTGTAATTTCCAAGATCCTTCCTGGATCCCATTAAGAGAATTGGTACTTAAAATGGTTCAATGTTGCAATCTTTCAATGGTCTGAGCTGCCACCCACAGAGCGGGCTCCCCACTTGAGAAAGAAGGCCCCACAGGGCTAGCAGGGGCAGGAGGGCAAATGCAACTTTGGGGCCAGGTCTCAACATGTGGCCCCACATCCCCTTTCCCCACACTTGCCCCTTCACAGGAAGGGGGACAGAGCTCTGGCCACCAGGGGGCCTAATGAGTCTCCACAGCAGAACCCCATCAGAAGCAATTAACTTTTGTGGACGTCCATCAGGATCTTTTGCTGTTTCTGCTCACTCACCACACTCCTTCACCCTCTTCCCGAGTCACAGTGAATGTGTACTAAGGGGGCTGTGTGCCTCCTTTGTGCAGGAGTAAAGAGCCAAGGCTCCATGGTCCTCGTAATCTTCTCTAGGGTACAGGATGAGCCCCACAGAGATGGCCCCCCAAGACAGCTGCAGCCCCTTAATTCCCACCCTGGGCTCCTTTGGGAGGAAGGTGGGGATATAAACTCAATTTTAAAAGATGACTCTGTCAGTACCAAGAAAGGCCTCACAGATTTGGGCATAAGGATGAGGCCTTCCTTCCAACACCTGTCCCATTCTCTGCCTAGAGATTATCCAAGACCCACAGAAACAGCTCACAAAGACTTGGGGAGGGAGCTGATCACAGGCTTTCAGCATCATACCTGAGGCTTCTGCCCCCACCAGGACACCCCCTCTGAGGGAAAAGCTGGGTCGAGTTCAGCGAGAGATGGGGCATTTCCCTGGCGGAAGGTATAGGGGCACAGTGCTAAAAGGGGAAGAGGAGGCCAATACCCCCCCAAACCCCACACTTTTAATAGGCTGTCAATCAAATCAACCAAAGGTCATGTTTTTGCCTGATTTAGTCAAAAGATGTATAATGAAGGTGCCAGGCGAACCTCCCTGGGGAGAGCCTTCCAGACGGGGAGCCACTGCAGAGAAGGCCCTGTTCTCGCATTGCTGCCACCCTCCGCCCTCTGGACCTCTAGAGAAGGAGGCACAGGAAGGAGGGCCTCAGAAAATGATCTCAGGGTCCAGGTAGGTTCATATAGAAAGAAGTGGTCCTTGAGGACCCATCATATCCTGTGAAAATTGTCTTAAATGCACTTTGGGCAACTTCACCCTCAAGGAGGAAGAAGCCCGCTTGAGTTTGCCCAGTGACTCATCTCAAAACAACTAGGAAAGTAAAATAAAAATCATAGACAGGACTCTGAGGGTCCAACCCGCCTGCGATGCTGGCATCTCGACTGCAGCATCCATGGCAGATGGCCATACAACCTCTGCTAACAAATCTCCAAGGAAGTAGAATCTACCACCTGCTGAGGGTGATCCACTGTGGAAAACAAAGTTCAAGGAAGCGAAAACCTGCAAGATGAGTTTGCTTGAATTACATACGCCTTGATCGCTTGTCGACTCTGCTACCTCCCTCCCGCTCGGTTTCCTTTCAGGCAAGATCAAATGGGACCCACTTCTAAGACCCTCCCCTCCCAGGGCAGGGGCTCCCCCCACTTCAAACCACAAGAGCTCAGAGCAAGGCTGCCTCTGGTTGTGGCATCTGGCTAAACAACACAGGCAGTTCTGCTCAGTGGTCGGGAGACAAAGAGCCACAAAATGAGTCACACTTGAGTCCCCAAAATGAGGAGGAATCTGAAGGAACCAGTGGTCTCCACCACCCTTTGCCCAGCCCTGTAGCAGACACAGTGAGGGGGCAGCCCCCCATATGGAGAGGGTTCAAGAGAGAAATAACAGGCCTTGCTCTTTAGTTCTTAAAGCTTTTAAATTACTTTGAGAATTTTTATGCAACAAGCAACTTTTAAACTAAAGACAGTATTACATTCATACCATTTTCCATTAGAGAACCACAAAAGCCATTTACAATAAAGATTCAAGTAGGTAGCCATGTTGGTCTGACGCAGTCGAAATAAAAAAATTAAAAAATTGTCCAGTAGCACCTTAGAGACCAACTAAGTTTGTTCTGGGTAGAAGCTTTCGTGTGCATGCACACTTCTTCAGATACACAGTGTCCAAAACGTAGTGAAAGGGGCTGTACAGAAACGGCACAGAGGAGCCCCCTGCATAGTTTACAAAATCTACATTTTTGACAGGCAACAGGAAGGGTTTTTTTTTGGGGGGGGGAGTCAGAACTGTAAAACAGGAGAACCTGATTATGAATGTGGCTGTGAAAGGGAACTCCTGAACAAAACAACATTGGGAATTGCGGGTGGGGGCCCCTTATTCAGACGTTTCCCCCAGCAATGAAGTCAGCTCTACACGCGTCCAGCTCCCACCCCCAGACTGGGGTCCAGAGTGTTTAGCGGAGTTTTTAAGAGCGGCTGAGGGTTAGATTAGAAGAGGGAAGGTAAAAAATAGAAGTAGAAAGACCGGGGGGCGGGACAGGCGAGTCACTTTCCCCACCATTAATCCTGCCAACACCTTCAAGCTTTGTTTTGTTCTTTGCTTAAGCCACGAGCCAAGGAGGGAAGCGGCCCCTGCCCCGGGCGGCATACAAAGCAAGCCCCAAGTCTGGGAAACAGATGTCTGGGAAGGGATCCGGCTCCACTTCGGACAAGAAACTCCCCGGTCGCCCTTTCAGTGCCCACGAAATGCAATTCACAAAGAGCCGTGTCCCCCCCCCAAAAAAGGGGGGCTGAGTGCAAATTATTTTCTCCCCCCGCCCCAGAGCACAGTCCTTACCTGCGCAGTCCAGGAGCAGCAGCAGGTGGGCAGCCGCCCCCAGGATCAGGGGGGGCCAGCGGAGGAGGACCCCCATCTCCCCCCCAAACGAAGCGCCCTTTTCCTCCTCTTACTCCAGCGACGTCCTTCTCCCTCCGACTCTGAGACCCGCTCTCTGCCCCGCCTGCGGAACCAGCAGCAGAGCGAGCCGGGATTGGCCGAGGGCGAAATATTCCACCAATCGGAAATCTGCGCGCAGATGGCGGCATCTGTCGCCAGGCAGAATTCGAAGCGCAAGTCTGGCAGCGAGGCTGGAGAGGGAAAGAGAAAGTGATTGCAGCTCCTCGCTGGGAATCGCCGCCTCCCTCCCCCCTCCCTCCCCCCTCCCCGGCAGCTCTGCCTGTCCTGCCCTGCAGGGAGGGCGGAGGGGGGTGGCCAGGGAAGGACCCCAGGTTCTATCCCCGCATCTCCAGGGGGTTCTGGGAATGCCCCCCCTCTGAAACTGGGGAGAGGGGCTGTGAGATCCCGAGCGAGGTGGATTCGTGGCCTAAGTCAGTGCAGAACAGCCTCCTGGGTCCTATTCTTAAGAAGCCCTCGGATGGCTTCAAAGATGGCTCCCTTCTTCCTCCAATGTCAGAGGCAGTAAATGCATTCGCATCCCACTCGCTGGGTGTCCCTCTTCCGTCCTCCTTGCGTGCTTCCTTACTGGGACATCTGGGTGGCCACTGGGAGACCGCCATGCTGGACTCAATGGGCCCCTTTGGGGTGATCCAGCAGCCTGGCTATTCTCCTGCGTCCCTCCATCTAGTGGCAGGGGGTTCCAGCGGTTCACTGTGTGCCTTGTAAATAAATGCTCAGTGTTGCAACTAGAGCTGAAACTCAGGGTTGAAGTCAAAACAGAGAGAGAGAGAGAGAGAGAGAGAGAGAGAGAGAGAGATATGACCGCACAGAGAAGGGAAGCAGGTGCTGGGAGACGGACAAACAGGCCAGAGCCCACCAGCTTGCCACAATTTCCTTTCTCCATGTTCTTTTTAAAGGGGCATTTTATATCCCCACATATCTCTGCTTCCTTCTCTCATCCTACTGGCCCCAACATGAGTTTCTCTCCCCCTGCCTGGGACCCTCCAAGTCTGCAGGCCCAGGGTGTTGGGGTCAGGGAGGCCCCCTTTGCACAGCCAGCAAGACCCAGCGGCTGCCAAGCCTCTTCTGGAAGGCCCTGAGCCAAGGCTGGGTGCTTGGCCCAGAGAGTGCTTGGCCCACATCCCACTTCCAGAAGCCTGAACGTTTGAAACCTGAGCTAAGCATGGGACACACGCAGAAGCTGCTGCCCTTTCCAAGAAATCAGGAGAGAGACAAGCAGTGGCCGCTCCTTGCCCAGGTACAAGGAAGCTTGTTGCAAGATAAGCTCCTGCGAAGAAGGAGGCTGGCTGTTTTGAGGGGGTTCTCCAGGACCCTCTTCTGGGACTAAATGGGCTCAGTCACCTCAGGGACGTCTTAAGCTTCACTTTTCACCTGCTCCATCCAGTTTTTCCTGGACAGGGATAGTCTGCCCACAATGATCCATATTCTGGTCACCTCCTGACAGGATTATTGTAACATGTGGTTTTTTTTCAATACAGTAGGTATGCTTCAGCTGCTACAAGATAAACCTGACAGGATTTTTCACTGCCGCAGCTCATTTAGGGCCAAATCTCACCAGGGCCAAAAGACCCTGTTTGTTTGTCTGGTTCTGAGTTCAATTCAAAGTGCTAGTCTTGTTTTAGAAAGTCCTTGGTGGCTTGAGGCGCCTTCTGCACCCCTGCTCTCGTCTGTGGAGACTTTTCTCCCTCTCCTTTCCCTTCTTTGTGGAAGTGCAGAGGGCGACGACAACAACAAATGCTCAGGAGGAAAATGTTTTGTTCTTCACAGACTTTAAAGAATTGTTCAGGACTTTAGACATTGCCTGTAGCTCTGTTTTCCTCCTGGATAACCTTGTTATGTGGTTTTAAACCACGCTTGAACCAATTTAGGGAGATGGTGCCATGAAGATGAACAAATAACGAAAGCAGCTGCTTGAGGCAGCCCTTTCAGGAAGGAGGAGGCAGCCATTTCCCCTCCCTTTCTGCTTCACTGCCAGCCCTCCTCAAAATGGCTTCCGTCCCTACAAGCAGGCCAGGTGGGGCTGCCTCAGCCTCCCGCTTCCCTCCCTGCAGAGGAGACCTTTGGTGCAAGGGAGAGCAGCCAAGCAAGGCAGAAACCGAAAGCCACAGCAGCCCACAGATCAGGTTGCCTGACTGGGAGATCGGCAGGCAGAAACGTCACTCAGGGGAAGACGTTTTCTCTCTCAGCACCCAGATGGCTTTGGCATTTGCCCTGTTGGTCTGGCCTGGGCCCCCTCCAGCCTTGGAAAGACCCGTCTTCCTCAGCATGCAGGACAAAACCCTGAGCCTCCACAGCTCTCTTCCTCAAGGCCAAGTGGCCAGGACTCCTGGGTCCCCTTTGGGAGGAGACTCGGCAGGAGCCAGGACTCCTGGGTCCTGTTTCTGGCAGGCAAAAGGCATCTTCCTCTCTAGCTGTTCATTCAAAAAATGAATATTTCTATCCAGGTGGCATTCAGGTTCTCCACATAATGGCCCTGACAGGCGCAAGGTCGCTGGGGGAGCTTCATGGCTGCGGGGGGATTTGAACCCAGGTCTCCCAGGCTCCCATATCCCAGTCAAACCACAGCCCCACACTGGATCCTTGTAGGCTTCTCCACCTCTCAAGACCTGCAGGGACATCTCTCCTGACATTATTTTTGTCCCCTTCTTGGTACTGTGTGGAAACAGCAACAAGTCTTCTTGCCCCTTAAAGGCTAAGAAATAGATGATGGCATAAAAACGTCCTTGGTGTGTTTCCCTGTTCCAATCTGGATTGTTTCCCAGGAGACTTTGTCCCCTTCTGCCTCCCTCAGCAACCTCTGAGTCAGGTTGGAAAGTCCCAGGGCAGTTCCCAGAACAAGGCCTTTTTATTTTTAATGTTTGTTTTCATTTTTACTTATAAGAATAGCTGAGGGTGCAGTAAACACTCTTTGGCAAGTTCCAATAATCTAAATTTCGTTTGCATGCCAAGCTAGCAAAGGAATCTCAAGTGACTGAATCTCAGGCTGCTTGACTGACATTTCTCACAGGAATTGAAAAACGGAGGCAGATTTTGCTGAGGAAGTCCTCATCCTTCATTAACACTGGTGTTTGTGTATGTTTGTTTCCTGGGTAGATTGCTGCCCTGACGCTCTCTCTCTACCACAAAACACCCTCCCTCATTTCTCCACAGTCCCTAGTTGTATTTCCTCGCTTTCCCCTTTTTGCGATCCTCCGCTGCCCCCTGCCGGCTGCTTTCTTCCCCAGCTGAAATGGAAATCAGGTGATTTCTAGGAAATCCTTAAAGGGACCAGTTGAAGCAAGTCACGGGTTGCAAAAAATGGTCAAGGTTCCCACATATGTCACAGCTTTGGAATCGGTGCAAGTGGGTGTATGCCTACCTAAAAAGCGGAAATATATAAAACTTACAAATCACGTAATCAGAAAAAACCTATTTAGAGTATGGGGAAAGTATGAAAACTTATTAGAAAGAAAAACACCTCTGTGGATATCCCCAGTGGAAGCTACAACCGGGAAAAGAATAAATATGGATAAGCAGTGGTTAACTTACAGTGAAATTTTATCTCTTACAGGACAGGAACCAAAACTGAGAAATCTCGAGGAGTCAAGAAATCTGGTTACGGATTGGCTACAGATTGTTAGGGAAATTCTTGGAGCGAGGCTACTCGACAGTCCCAGCTGGTCAGGCAGAGCCCATGGTTTCTCTCGGTCAGCAAAGGAAGGGGTCCCAGCCCCAAACCGGAGCAAAAAAGCCGTCAGTAGACTTAGATCAAAGTTTATCGCGAAACAGGTTCAAACAACGGCATGAACCCCCAGAAAGGGGCGACATTGACTTTTAAAACTTCCCACCACATCCCAGAATACAGTTCGTACAGCATCATCACTACATCATTGCAACATCACCAAAACGTCAAGAAAAAGGGAGGGTAACATGAGATTACCATAAGGAAACTGAGTCAAGGTAAGATAGGATTTGCACAGGCAAACATATCTCAAGTACCCACCACCCACAGAACAATAGTCTTTCTTTGCATTTCTGTACCCTTAGGTGAGTCCAGTGATGGGCTTTTGGAAACTAACTGCCCAGCAATTGTCACTCATGGGCACTTCCTTGAGTGGGGAGTGCCTACTGTTCAGGGAAGTTTTTAATGTGTGACGTCTTAGTGTATTTTGGGTCTTTGTTGGAAGCCGCCCAGAGTGGCTGGGGAAACCCAGCCAGATGGGCGGGTACAAATAAATTATTATTATTATTATTATTATTATTATTATTATTGACTCCTCCCTTGAGGGATCATGGTGGGGACCGAGGGGTTTTAAAATCCTAGGCCAAAAGAGTGCAAATGGCGTTGCAGTGAAGCAAACCAGTGGCACTAGTGATTTTATATATATTTCTAAAGTTTTGAGGCTTTTCCTAAAGCTGATAGTCTGGCGGAAACACTTTTGTTTTTGCTTGCAGCATTGTAGCAAGTTTAGAGACAGTTAACAAGGTAATGAGGTTTCGATAGACTCAGTCCATTGTTCTCACAGCACTCAGCTGCTTAATGAGGGTGCAAACAGCTGGAGCAGAGCTGCCTTGCAAGGCAAAGGCAAAGGGCGAAGCTTGAGAGCGTAGCTTAAACTCAATTGGCTAGCTGTCAAATTCCAACGCTCCTGATTGGTTAAGGCGCATCAGCATGCAAATACACAGTTCAGTCATAGGGTATACCAACGTAGCCTATAGGGTAACAGAAAGGAAAGGAAAGACTTTATTGAGGGAATTTATGTGCTGTTTGGTGCAACTTAGTGAAGGGACGAGGTCTTCTTGAGCTCCGAGTATGTGTGGCGGTGTAACAAGCTACATCAGATTGATGAATTGTTTAAGATAGATAGGGAAAACGGCTTTGTTGAGCAAAAGTCTCAGTTTACCAAAGACTTATTAGACACAAATATAAAAGTATTATCAAAAATGTACAAACTGCTCTTTGGGTGGGTAATTAAGAGGAATTGGTGAAAACGAGCATGATTAAGTGGGCACAAGATGTGGATCACAATATTGATCATGAATTATGGGGAAAGTTGTGGAAAAGTAAATATGAATTTAACACCCACCAGATTGGCGAGAATATCTATAAAAAGAAAAACGTATATGTTAGAAGTGTAATAAAATTGAGGGATCTTTTATTCACATGTGGTCCTGTAAAATAATTAAGGAATATTGGGAATTTAATGAAATAAAAAAGATACTTAAAAAAACTTTCCCCAAAACACCTGAGTTTTTCCTCTTGGGGATGGTAACAATGGAGCCCCCCCCCCAAGCAAAAGAGTTTATTACTAGATGCCACTGCCACAGTTTACTGGCACAAAGGTGGAGAAGAAGCATAATTTTATTATTATTATTATTATTATTATTATTATTATTATTATTACCCCACCCATATGGCTGGGTTTCCCCAACCACTCTGGGCGGCTCCCAACCAAATATTAATAACACAATACAGGATCAAACATTAAAAACTTCACTAAACAGGGCTGCCTTCAGATGTCTTCTAAAAGTCAGATAGTTGTTTATTTCCTTGACATCTGACGGGAGGGCATTCCACAGGGCGGGCGCCACTACCGAAAAGGCCCTGTGCCTGGTTCCCTGTAACCTCACTTCTCGCAATGAGGGAACTGCCAGAAGGCCCTCGGAGCTGGACCTCAGTGATGAGCGATGGGGGTGGAGACGCTCCTTCAAGTAAATAATTCTTTTTTTTTTAATTCATCCCCACCCCACGGAGGCTTGTTTTCAAGGTGGGCATGCACCCCTACCCATTCTCCCATTTAGCAATGAAGGAGCTGGTGGAGCTGCCCAAACTTTAACATACAACGCAGTCTACACCCTTCTAAGATTATACAATAAAATTATAATGATACAGGAATAATAATTCGAGATGCTTTGCAACCATCAGTTCAGTTCTCCATGTGTTGCCTAGATGTACTATTATCTGCATGTGTGCATGTGCAAATGATTGTGCAATGCTCCAATGTCACCTTAAGTTGTGTTTTCTGTGAAGTCCCATTGTACGTGGCATAACTCACACACCAAGGCCAGCCCAATACATTTTGACACCTGAGGCCGGCCCCAAAATGGCCTCCCACGCCCCACCAGGGAAGAAGGGGTGAGGGAAGATTTCTATTCAGGGCAGAGTCTGTGTCTGTGAATATTCTCAGGAACTTCAAAATCTCTGGAACTCCTGTGATAAGAAGGCAAGAACCACTAAAGACAAAGGGGCTGCACCCTTATTTATTTAAGTCAAACATATATTACAAAAGTAAAAAAAAATAATTACATCCAGTGGCTTCAAAGCAAGGTGCACCAAATCCACTGGGTTAGACGAGAAGAGTCCTGTGGCCTCTGGAGGTCTCCTTCCTGGCTTCCTCCTTGGCTGTCAGCAGGATCAGTCCCTCTCCTCAGCCTCTCTACCTCCTCTCAGTTCCCTGCTTCCCCATTTCCCCCTTCAGCTGCTCCTTCCTCCCCCTCCAGCCTGTTTCTCAACTCACTGCCCCAGGGCATCATGGGAGGTCCAGGGTGGAGCCCCAGAGAACAGCAGCTGGTTGTCCTGGGACCTGAAGCTCCATGAACCAGGCTGGAGAACTGGAGCCTTGAAGGTATCGGGACAGAAAGAGGGTCTGGAGGAAACTGCCTCAGCAGCTGCCATTGCCATGGGGAGGGTCTGAATGCCCCCTGGAGCTCCTCATTCTCTGCTCTGCCTGAGGATGTTTGAAGAGAGGCCTCAACTCCAGCAGAGATCACCTCTGGACCACTCTGGATCTAGTCAGACAGGACAGTGAGGTTCTGGGGATGTAGAAGGTGACCCAAGAGGGCTGGTGGGGGACGTCCCTCCCATCTGCAGGGGAACCAGAGCACGGCTCTTGGTCAACATAGACAAAACCCCTCCATATCCAGATGTTGTAACTGGAGATGATGCCCTCCTTGGCTTTTATGGGATCAATGGCCAACGTCTATCCTTCATCTTCTGAGGCACACTTGCAAGGTTCCAGATCAGAATCGGATCCAATTCTGACAGCCTCTCTAGTCTTCGGCCACTCAGTTCCTTCTTTTCAGCTGCAACTCCTAAGCATCTAAGTATCCCTGCCAACCATCCCTCCCTGCCAGTTTCTTCACTTCCTCACGCAGAAGGTGGGTTGAAAATACTCAGCCAGAGCAGTTAGACTGCTTTTATACATTCCATGACATTACATCCGTTTAGCCAAAGGCTGGGCGGCCCAAGAGGCAGGTAGGCAATAACAATTTAGCCTATTTCACGCGTAATACACGTAAAGATGTTGCCTTTCCTTCAATTTGGGTAGAAAATGAGTGACATAAGATTGGGGAAGGGCTTGTGGAGGGAACCACAGCAACAAATAACCAAGAGAAACCATCAAAATCACTGCAAGTGATGCTCAATCTCCTCATCCCTTTTTTATATTATGATTTTTAAAATGTATTTCTATTAAAGATTTCTTGCTTTACAAAAATATGTGCAATGTCTCTTATTTCAAGTTGTGTTTTGTACAGATCAGTTCCATTTGTTGTGAGACATTAGTCTCCTCATTAATTTTAAAAGCTTTTAGTTGCATATATCTGGAGGATTTCTCATTAATACAAGCACATTTCTGCAAAGCAAAATTGACCATAATCCATCAGAGAAGCATGATTACCCTCAAATTCAAGTTACACCTGGAGTCAGAATGGATGGATGACAGCCAGGATTAAGGAACAGCATTAAAGGGCAGCAGGAGCTCTGAGCCTCTGCAATTCACAGCCAAACTTGGGCAGGCTCCTTCTGGTCTCATCTCACACACCAGGCTGGTATGAAACTGCAGAAATAAAGAACAGGAGTGTTTCAAAGTTAAGCCAACATCATGGTGTGGGGGCCTCAGCATTACAGAGCTAGTGGGAACCCAAAGGACGTGTAGTCCAGCCTCACAAGGAAAGCCACCATCCCTCATCATGTCAAATCAGACATGAGATATGCCAGGAGCACCACCAAAATGGGCCTGCAGAGCAAATGCCTGCAGAGGGCAGCTCAAGCAAGTGAGCCAAACTGCACACTTTGGGGGAATACAAGAAGGACACAAAGCAGTCCTACCAGAAAGAAAAATCCCTTCCAGAACCCCTTCCAAGATCTCTCATTCAGATCCAGCGTAGAACCCACTTGTCAGGTAGAGGAGCTCAGATGAAGAGATAGAATGAGTCACAAGAGCGATTTTCAGCTCAATGGACAATGCAGAGTATGTCACTCTTGGAAACCCCAAGGGGGGGGGGTAACAGCTTTTCCCCATTTGAGGATGTTCCCCACTGAGTCTTCTGCAAGAGCCCCCCTTTGCCCCCACCTGCATTGCCACTTACCCCTGGCGGAGCTGTCGGGCCCCTGGTCGCTTGCTGCAAAAGGGAGGAAACACAGGAGTCAGGATCCCGGGGAGGGAGATCCCATCCCCCCAGCCCTTCTCCTCCCTCCTATCAACCCCATCCCAAATCAATCTTAATCGGGGGGGGGGGGGCTAAGAAACGTTCAGGGACAGGCAGCCCAGAGGCAAGGGGGCTCAAGGACAGCACTGGAGGGAGAAGCAGGTGCTGGGGGGCAAAGAGTGATGGGCACAGCCTGGCATGGAAGCAGCGGGGGACTAGAGCGGGGGTGGGTGCAGGAAGGGGGCAGAAAAGCAGAAGCTGGGAGGAGAGCAGTGTTGCCAGCTTCAGGTTCCACTAAATTAAACCACCAGAGACCCCTCTCTCCCCCCACCCTCGGCTCTTCCTCCTGCTCCTTCTTGGAGCCCCTCCCTCAGCCGACAGTCTCTCTGCAGCCTTTTCCTGGCCCTGAGGGACCCCTTGCTGTCCACAGACAGGCTGAGCAGACAGGCTGAAGCTTTCCATCAGGGTCTTGGGCTTAAGGACTAGGCCACCACCAGGTTTGGTTTGGTCTGTTTGTAACCTGTTCCTGCTCCATATTGGGGGGAAATATGTCCGACAGAGAGAGGCGAGGAGTCACTCACTTGGGGTTTCTTCATAGGCTGGTTTCCCTGTGAAGACAAAAGCAGAAGGTCAGAGCTGGAAGGGACCTCCAGAGGCCACCCAAACCCATTTTGACCATTTGGCTCTCAGATACTGAAACCTTCCCAGCAGATGCTTCTCTTGTCTCTTCCAAACACCTCCAAGGAAGGGGAGCCCAGAAGGGGAGCATTTCAAGGAACTCATGTTACAAAGAAGTAGAAAAAATTGAGGAAATTAAATTTAAAAAATCAACATGGGAATCAGGCAGTGGACAAATTCCAAGAGGGTGGAAGGAAACATTATCCAGTCCCTTCACTTATTCCTTTTCAGATTATTATTTCACTCCCAGCAGACCCATAATCCTCAAATTTGCCCAGAGAGGGGGGAGGGGAGGGAGAGATAATGAACAGTGCAATTCTAGGCAAGTCTACTCAGAGGAAAGTCCTATTCAGACTTCCGGGTTGGTGCCATTGTTTAATGGCGGATTCCCTCCGAGCTCCGGAGGGAATCGGCTCCGTAGCGTCTGGGTCTGGCCGCTGCGGCGAAGCGGAGACCCTTAAAATCACAGGCGCGGATGCCTGTGAACACAGAGACTCGGCGGGCACCATTTGCGCCCCCCCAATCCGCGACGGAGCCTTTTTAAAGGCTTCGGAACGGAGGCAGGGTGAGGCGTGGTGCTGAGAGTACTCCCTCGCCTACGGAGTGAAGCCGCAAGCCATTGACAGAGAGCGCCAACTTCTTCCAAGACCGATTGGACTCTAAAACATAAACCCGTGAGTAATACGGAGATTGGAATTTTAAAAATTTCTAATTTTGGATTTGGAACGAGCGGGAAGGGGCTAAAAAGGAAGTCCACCCCCCCCTCTTTGTAAACAATTTAAAGCAAAGGACTGGGTAGCTAAGGTCGAGAGAATCTGTTTCTTGTTTTTTAATGAAAGATCCTGACTTCACGGTTTTGACACTATAAGAAGATTTACTGGAGGATAAAAAGAATTTTGGGAGCTGAAATTTCACACACCCCCCCCCGAGACCCGGGAACGTCCTATGAGAAAGCCTGTTGCATTGAAGATTTTGACAGCTGTCAAGTGAGCTGTTAGTCAGCTAGTTGTCAACTGGAAAAAGAGAACATTGTTTCTGCTGTTTTTGCTGGTTTACTTGGTATAACTTGTTGAAAATAAGGAGGGCTGATACAAAATAACTGGACTTTTGGTTTTGAGCTGAAAGGAACATTAAGGAGCTAAAATCCCCCTAGAGGGGTAATAGGGACACTACATCACAAAAATGGCTGGAGTATGTAAAATCCAAGCAGAATTGGACAGAGCACTCGTTCTCTTGGGAAACTTGCAAGATGAATACAATGCTTTGTCTACAAAGGTATCACTACTACACTGGACAGTAAACAACAGTTTTGAGCCTGATAAGGACTTGAAACAGGAAGCCTATTCAACTGAACAAATAAATGAAACTGAAAGTGTAGACATGATGGAGCAATATGTTGTTTTTGAAGAAAATGAAGGAGGAGCAGGAGATTTGCAGGAGCTAAAGGAGAGTTACAATATGAGGCCTGACATGATGATAAAAAAGGACAATAAAAATTGGATGTGGAAAGCCTGGTCTGAATGGGAGTCTGGAAAATGGAGAGATCCCCTTTGGAGGAGATCTGAAGACCTGAGGATTACAAATTTGTTGAAGGTGAAAGCTGGAGCTTTGGGGACATCTGGATCTGAAAGAAATTTGAAACAAGAGTTGGAGCACCCCATAGGCTTTGCTTTTAAGTATGGAGGACTGGCTGGAAGCAACATGGATTCTGTTGGGCCGGAGCCCCTCCGAGACTTGGGGCTTAACATCAAGGACTATCAAAGAGACCGGCAGAAAGGAACTGAGAGAGATATAAGGGCCTCGGACGTGAGATCTCCAGGCTAAATAAATAACATAAAGACTGATGGATATTGGTTGGGGACTGGAACCGGGAAAAGGGTGGGTGGAGGTTGGGAATCCAAAGGGTACATAAGGATAATTTGCTTTTTATATTTTGTTAGTGGTAAGGAAATTGGGTAAATCGTGGAAGGGAAATTTTGGTCGACTTTAGGAAAAAGGTTTAAGAATAATTAATGGGGTATAAGTATTGATGTGTGATTTTAATAGGGTAAAATTGGTTTTTTTCTTTTTAAATTAATTGAAAATAAGGCTGTTAAAAATAAATTGAGGAAATGGAAAAAAGAAGTAAAGTAAAACAATAGTATGTTAGAACAAATGTTTAAGTTAAGGTAAAGAAATAAGTTAAGGACTTGCTGAACTGACAATTTAAATTGGAATACAAGAAGGGGAGGTGTGAGGAGGTCTGAGAAATAAGGTTAAGAATAATAAGTATCAGGAACTTTATGTGTTTTTTCTATTTTTTGTTTAGTTATGAATATTATGTATTTTTGTGTTTCTTTTTTTTTTGTTTTGTTTATTTCTTGTTTGTGTCTGTTGTGTGTTTCTTGAAAATGCCAATAAATATTTAATTAAAAAAAAAAAGGAAAGTCCTATTCAGTTCAATACAGCGTCCTCCCAGATCAATAGTTATTTATTCATTTAATGAAGATGGCAGGGCAGTTTACAACATAAAAATACGAAATGAGAGCACAAAATACACAATAAAGCAAAAACAAACTAGTAACTCTGCTCCCACAAACACATTTAAAAGGCCAAAGGCCTAGTTAGAAAGAAATGTTTTTGCCTGGCACCTAAAGATATGTAAGGAAGGCTCCCTGCTAAGTGTGTACAGGAATGAAGGCTTAGGACTGATTAAAACATCAGGTGGGAAGTGAACTTCCTGAGCACAGAGTGAGTGCAAAGCAATGACCAACAGGACTTTGGGTTCATGTTCAAAGGGTGTTTTATGGGGAGGGGTCTCTGTAGGGATGCCAGCGACAATTGCCAGGAAGGCTCCACCAGCACATTCCCAGTCGGAGGCCAAGACTGAAGGACACAGGAGAGGCAGCAAACACATCTACTGTTTACTTACTGAGCTTCTTGATGGTGAAGATGATCCCAGAGACCAGCAGGATGGCCGCCATGACACCCAAAATAGCTCCCACAATGAGCCCCAGGTTGACTAAAAGGGGACAAGAGACATTTTTATTCAGACTGGCGGCAGCAGCTCCCCAAGGCCTCAAGCAGGAGATTTGAGTGGAGGTGCTGAGCTATGAGCCCGGGAAGATTTTACGTGTGCAAAGCAGGCTCTCTCTCTCTCCTGACAGGCCAAGGTCCTCTCTGTAGTGGCCCTGATACAAGGGAGTTTATTGTCCACCAGAGTCCAGCAAAAAACCCCAATATATTTAAGGAAGGCAGTTGACAGGCACACCTGTTTCATCACAGACTCCAGACTTAAAAGCAGATCTCCTCCTGCTCAGGTGCTTCAGCCTTCTCTGTCCTGACCCTGAGAGGAAGGGATTCCCTCCCCTCTGAGACCCCCCAGAGCCCAGCATTACAGGCCTTCAGGGAAGACACAAACCCTTAGGAAAAAGCATCTTGTGTAGGGTTGCCATATGTCCGGTTTTTCCTGGGCACGCCCTCTTCTTCAGACTTAAAATGTCTGTCTAGACAGATTTTTAAAATGAGGCAAAATGTCCAGGTTTTTTTGTTTGTGGAGAATCTCTGAAGTCCGTAGCACTTGGTGAGTGAGCCCTGGTCCCCTCCGCCCTGCCTGGGTGAGTCTTTGGCTCAAGGGCCGCTTCCATAATTCTCGCTTGCCTGCCTGTGAGAAGGAGAGTCTGGGGTGTGGGTGGGGATGTGCGTTCAGGTGCTCCTGCTGGGGAAAAGGGAGTTTTGCTGCTAGACATTCTGCTTTGGTTCTTGCAGGCACAGCTTTCCTGGCAGTGTGTGTGAGACGATCCTTGTTATTAAAATTCCTGCTTGCTCTTCCCAGCGGTGTGCGGGTGTTTGGGCTGAGTGGAGATGAGTATCAGTTTTTCTAGCTGGGCACGAGTGTGAGGAGGAGCGAGTGAGAATCTTTTTCACTGTGAAGTACACTCAGTCCGGGGCTCCCTCTTTTAAGTTCACTGCCCCTTTTTCAGTCGCAGGGAGTGTGAGTAAGTCAGCCATGTGGAGGAGAGCATTTGATTTTGAAGAAATAACACATCTGCCCACATTCTGTGACATCACAACTGCTTGGGCTTAAAGGCAAAAAGGTGACAGCCAGTTTTACCTATGACATCCAATTTGGGTTTAAGGCCTATGAGACACTTGCCAGAAAAGGCTGCATCTCTGTCGAAATCTACAGATTCTGATTCAGCTGCTTGCCTCCAGAGACACAGACAGGATCCAGCTGGGGTTCCCCATCTGAGCTGTGCTGCAGCTGAAGGAAGGAGTTGGGTGGAAATCCCCCTCCCAGAGCCCACCCCTTCCCCTCCTGTCTGTCTGCCTGTCTGTCTCTCACCAGGCTCCTTCTCCCAGGCCACGTCCAGAGGCTTCTCCAGGCTGTCATGCTCCACGCGGCACCGGAAGCGCTCCCTCTCCTCAGGGTTGATCTTGACGCTGAGCAAGACATAGTAGGTCCCGTCTGAGTTGAGGGCGACCAATCCTCGGAGGGTGCCCTCCTGCCAGACCTCCCCATCCTTCACCCAGTTGGCATCAATCTCCTTGGGGTAGAAGCCGTGGACTTGGCAAACGAGGGTCTCCAGGCCGTCATAGTCTGCCTTCCTGGTCACCTTCACCACCGGAGCCTCTCAAAAAGGGCCACATTGGGGTTAACAGAGAGACATCCACAATGGGAGCCTGAAGGAATCCTGTATTTTTTAAGAGCAGAGGAGCAGGGATCCAAGGGGCAACCTAGTCAGAATCTCACATCTTCAAAAATTAAAAAGAACTGAGTATAAATGGGATTCCTCAACCTCCCTTGGCATCTTCCCCTGTCAGTGTCTATGCTGGAACTGTTTGTAGATGTTTTATCCTTTGCTTGCCAAAGCAGACTCCTTTGGAAGGGAGGACAGGGTACAAATTAAATTAGTTTATCATCTTGATAAAGCTCTAACACTACTCAAACATGACAACTTGTGATTCCAAGATTGTCCCAGGGAGCTGCCTCTAGGCTGAGGGGAAAATTTCACCAGGTCCCCAATGGCGGGATTCATTCAGATCCTTCCAAGTTGCAAGTCATGAACTGAGGGCAGCTCAGGCTGATCCTGGTTCCTCTCTTGAGGGGGAAGAAATGCTGGACTCGCTGCTCTCTGTTCTCTGTGACTTTTCAGCCCAATAGTTATTGAACAAAGCCAACAGCCCTGGGAAAGACAGAGCTCCTTTCTAGTTCTCCCGCCTGCCCTGAAAGGGTCCCTTGAGGTTGCAAAGGGCCCATCTCCCTTCTCCACGGCAGCCTCCCCTGGAGTGGAAAGGGCAGACCAGGAGGCCCAGTAAGCCAGCAACTTACGCACATTTAACTTGTGCACATACAGCTTTACGCACTTGCCAACAATATTCTAAAAACCAAAAAGAGGCGGCATGCGTCTGGGGAAGAAGGACTTTGGCAACCCAATCGCCCTTGAATCCAATGTGTTTTGACTATACACAATTTTGGCTTTAGGCACGATTTGCAGAATGTAACCCTTGTTCAAAAACTGGCTCCCTGGGTAGCTGTTGTCTGAAGCAGCTGTTCCAGGATCCCACCCACTTTGCAATGCCTGGACTGGAAACTCAGGTCTGGGAGGGGATGTGACTCTGCTGGGGGGAGAAGGAAGGAAGGAAGGTCAAGCCCTTTCCCAATAGAAACCCAAAACAAGATGAATTTGCTCAGATCTCTCTAAGCACGGCTAATACGTATGTGTCATTCCTCAAAAAGGGAGGGTGCTAGAATTATTTCATTTTCAATTAATTTTCAAAATTAAAAAAATCCTTCCAGTAGCCCCTTAGAAACCAACTAAGTTTGTTCTTGGTATGAGCTTTCGTGTGCATGCACACTTCTTCAGATACACTGAAACAGAAGTCACCAGACCCTTATATATAGTGAGAGGGTGGGGAGGGGTATTACTCAGAAGGGTGGTGGGAATGGGTGATTGGCTGATAGGTGTGCCCTCTGGGGCTGGTCTCTAAGGTGCTACTGGAAGGAATTTTTAAATTTTGTTTTGACTGCAGCAGACCAACACGGCTATATATAAATGAGGGAATTCCCATAGTCTCTCACTATGTTCAGGTTTTCTCCTTCTAGGCCACAAGTGGCTAACCTACAGTATTAATGAGGGGGCTGCATCCTTCCCTCTAAGACATATTTATGGGTTCCCCAAACATTTTCTATTTTTTAAAAAACGTTAATATCTTTAGTTTTAAAGACTTTTCAAATAGGTACATACCCCAGTGTAAAGCCAGAAGGTTTTCTGTTTCCCCCTCCAATCTATCTATTTTAATTTTGTTTTTATTTAAAACACATTTTGCTTTCTTGGTCACTTCCCTGCTGTTTCTTTGTGCCCCCTCTCCCCAAGCATCTCCCCCCCCAAATCATACTCTGAAGTGACGCCTTTTCTCCTCCCAGAGTCCCAAACTTATTTCTGCCACCACCACCAAGAAGAGTGTTTGCTGTCTGGTCCAGAAAGGAAGACTGTTAAGCGGCAGAGGGGAGCTTGAAGGGAAACTGCCCCACTGAGCCCCCTCCCCTCCCCACTGCCCCCCCTCTTACCTGTCCTCAGCAGAGTCTCATTCCCATAGTCCAGGTATTTCTGCAGCCACTCAATGCACTCCTCCTCCAGGTAGGCCTTCCGGTACTGGTTCCCGGCCATGTTAGCATCCCACTTCCTCTTGCTCACTTGGGCCTCCGTCTCGGCTGCTGTCGAAGTGAGGGTCTCCTTGTCAAAGGCAATGAAGTCCCTCCCATCGTAGCCATACTGGTAATACCCTCCTTTGCGCCCGTCTGACCTCAGCTCACAGCCGTACATCCACTGAAAGGTGTGGATCCCTGGAAGGACCAGAAGAGGCCCAGGAGGTCAAGGGGGGGTCAGAGCAGCCCCTCCCCCATCAGCAAAAGAGCCCAGGAAAAAGGATTTATTTGCCTCGGACTCAGGGAAGAGGCAGCAGTCAGAGGGGAGAAGAATCAACCAGCATTGTATCTTTCTGAAGGCTCATCCTTGTAACACGTTCACTGAGGGAAACACTACAATCCTGAGCCTATAAAGTCCCCCCCCCCCAATTCCTAGTGGATTCTCCTAACTCCCTGGAGGCGGGGGAGGGCTGGGGTTTCCCTTCCTGCCCAACCGGAGCATCCCTTGCAGGGTTACAGTCTGTCCGTCTTTCCCCCCAGCTCTGCTCCTCTGGATCTTGCCCCTTTTGGAGAGACGCCTCAGCTGTCCCCAGTCCCAGAAAGGGGCAACATGGAAGGGGGACGCCCACACATTGGGGCCTTTCAAGAGAGAAGGTCTCCTCTTCCCCTCCATCTCTCTCCCCCCAGCTTCTCCATATCAAGGACCTTTTCCCTAAAAGGAGGGAAGTCATGGAAGGGCCTTTGGAAAAAGAAGTTTCCTCATAGCCTGGGAGGGAAAGGGAAGCCGCAAGGGGGGTTTGCTCCACTTCAATATGGCTCCCATTCCCAGCAGAAGCCAGGCTGCCCTTGTCAAAGATGGCGGGTCCCAGCACCTTCCTACCCACCCCATGGGGCTACCACCAAATCTTAAAAACAACAACAACATTAAAACAACATTTTGAAGTCCCATAATCCTTAAATTTGACAGATCATTTTGATTCTCCCATTACATATTACAGTGGACCCTCCAGATACACACTTAATTCGTTCCGGGGGTCTGTGCACAACCCAAAAAGTCTGCAAGCAGAGGCGCCATTTCTGCGCACGCATGTGGCGCAATAAGAGCGTTTCTGTGCATACGCGAGCGGTGAAATCCTGGAACAGCGTTCATACAGTGGTGCCCCGCAAGACGAATGCCTCGCAAGACGAAAAACCCGCTAGACGAAAGGGTTTTCCGTTTTTTGAGCTGCTTCGCAAGACGAATTTCCCTATGGGCTTGCTTCGCAAGACGAAAAGGGCTTGCGAGTCTTGCAAATTTTTTTCTCTCCCCCCCCTTTTTCTTAAAGGATTAGCCGCTAATCCTTTAATAGCCGCTAATCCGCTAATCCTTTAATAGCCGCTAAGCCGCTAATAGCGCTAATCGGGTTGCTTCGCAAGACGAAAAAACCGCTAGACGAAGAGACTCACGGAACGGATTCTTTTTGTCTTGCGAGGCACCACTGTATCCCGAAAATACGCAACCAGCGGTACAACTGTACATACATTTCTTTTTGCATATTTACTTGGAAGCTAAGCCACACTGAGTGGGGTTGGACTTACTTCCAAGTAAACATGCAGAGGATCAGGCAGTTACATTTGTGTAATAAAATAAAATAAAATAAAATAAAATAAAATAAAACCCTAAAACCACCTGGGAAGAATCTGACTAGCCCATTTCTGAACTCTCTTGTTGAGGGACTCTTTCCTGGCAGTCAGTTCCATGGTTTTGAAGAGTCAGTTCAGGTTTTGAAGAGCAACTACCATATGTGGGGGGGCCGTTCTCTATCAGCCCCCAGTGTCCCTGTGGGAACCCCCATCTCCCTATGGAATATGGAATAGGGACACCATCCTTCTTTCCTGTCGTCTCCAGCAGTGCAGACCCTGGCCGGCCGTCCCCCCCGGTTCACCAGGGCAGTGGGGAGGATGAGGAGGCAGAGGGAAGAAGTTTCACAGAATGGAGAGAACTCCTGGCTGTGCCTATTCTGGGGTCATAATTGCAGGAGACTGTGGGGGGGCATATTGGCACTTCATTAATGCAACTAAAATCCATTTGCTGCCTGGGACAGGTATTAAGGCCCATGAGCACAGAGTCATCAAAGTTTCAGGTACCCCCCCTCTAATTTCAATATCGGCAGTGCCATGGCTGGATTCCCAGCTCTTTGCTCTCTTCCAGGATCCCTCCCTATTACTCCTTTGCCACAAAGCCAGTGTCAACAGTTCCAGGGCGGAAGCCAAGCATCAACTGGCATCCTTGTTTTGTGCCACAAATAACAGGCATAGGGGGTGAAGGGAAGACATTTGTGCCTGCCACTGCAGTCTTTTTTTGTAGAATTTTCCATTATTGTGTCCCCCCTCCAATACAAGTGCTATTGCATATAATATTAAGCAAATGATGCATTTGAGGGATTTGAACCCTGGTTCAAGGACAACTGTAAGGTAACTGTGCTCACAGAGTGGACTATAAAGATATAAATTATGGAACAAAGAGATGTTTGTAAATGTGTGCCTAAACACACTTTGCCTATATACTAAACCAGGCTTAGGCAAACTCCAGCCCTCCAGATGTTTGGGGCTACAGTTCCCATCATCCCTAACCACTGGTCTTGTTTGCTATGTCTGATGGGAATTGGAGTCCCAAACATCTGGAGAGCCGGGGTTTGCCTATGCCTGTACTAAACTCTTTACTCCTGGTGAAAATAATTAAATGCAAATGTTAAGCAAACTTGTTACTTTTCATTTCCCCTCGCTTCTGAAGCATGTCAGGCTGCACCCGGTCTCCCCCAATGACACCCCACATGTAGACATTTGAGGGAGGCAAGAGCTCACAGGATATGGGCCACTTGGCCTAGCTTGTGCCAGTCCCACCTGAGGCAGCCTTGTGCCAGTTCTGGTGCCACCACCTCCACCCCACAGCCAGGGTTGCCAAGGGGCTGGGAGCAGGAAGCAAACTTCTACAGGCAATGCTGTGTGTGTGTGTATTTACACAAGGGGCAAACGGCAATGCAGAAAGCCAGAGCCAGCAGCTGAGCGTGTCTGTGAGGGTCAGGAGGGTCAGGGCAGCCCCAGACTTCCTTCAGGTTCCTGCTTCCATCCTCAGCCGAGAGGGAGCAAAGCTCAGGCTGCAAATCCCTTCTGCTGGTGCATTCTTATATATGCTAATATATAATATATATAATGATGTTCTTATGTATGCTAATGCTTGTGACTTTTAAATCTGCTCTTCAATTCCAGTATCTGAAGCATTGATCTGGTGTTTTCACTCGGCACGTGGCATCACCCGGCACCCGCTGAGACCCCAGACCCCTGGCAGGGCCCACAGGTGCTGAGGACCCCAGCCCTGTCTCCTCTAGGCCAGCCAGCAGGGTCAGCAGACAGCCATTTTGATTTCCCACAACAAAACCATGGAGAGAAGCTACGTCAGGCACCCCAAGACAGGATGGGAAATGGCAATGGTTGCTCCTGGCCATCTACAGAGTTCTGTTGGTCTCTGTGTAGCCTGAGGGAGCTCAGCAATGGAGGAGAGGCTGTCCCAGAGGATACCAGGTTGCTCTCACTTCTGATTTAGGCTTCCCCTTTCATCTCAGGAGCCTTTGCCTTACAGCTGAATTGAGTTTGGGTATAGAATGTCTTGCATTACAGAAGCCTCTCTCAACAGAAATCCTGCTTTTCTGGTCTGGATTCAGCTAACACAGCTAGTCTAAAAACCAAGTCTTACTTATTGTATTGCTCTTTATTACGGCCATTGGCCCATCACACAACAGTTTCCCATACCAACATAATAAAGTCTTACTTACACAACTGGGGCTTTCTCCCCATCTCCTTCCCCACAAATCAGCTGGGGGGTGGGGTAGGGCTGGGGGGTGGGAGAAGCCCCAGAAAGGTCTGCAGGGGGAGGAAAAGGGAAATTGCTCCCTCTGGGAAGTAGAATGATTGTAACAGTGCTACTTTGGAGTCCTCCCTCTAGAACTACTCAACATATTGAAGAAGAAGAAGAAGAAGAAGAAGAAGAAGAAGAAGAAGAAGAAGAAGAAGAAGAAGAAGAAGAACCTTTTCCAAGACCATGTCCCTGTTGGGATACTGCCAGGGAGATAAAGTCCATCTGAGCCCCCAAGCTCGGTGCCGGACGATCCATCGACCTCCCGTAGTCACGCAGTACCAGCAATTTAGCGACACTAAGCCTCTGGCTTAGAGCACACTCTATCAGCAGAATTCACACAGCAAGAAGTTGCACAGCATGAGAGCAGAACTGCATATTTACAGTTTTATTCAGCGTAGGTCAGAACATGAGAAGACATGACCGTCTGCTCCGACTGCTCAGGCAAAACAGCCAGAAAACGAAAGGAACAGACAACATAAACATCCTGTGAGACAGGAAACACGCAGGCTGTTATACAAACATCCTGCTCCCTTTTAAGGTGGAAGGGAAATATCCTAACATCCTCCCCCTTTCCGTGTAACCTGTAGTACCTGTGGTTCAACCCAATTGCAACCTTTGTGCGTAAACCTTAAGTTGTTCTCTGTTAACAACCTTAGACAACAGATCAGCAGGAATTTCATTTCCTGGCATGTAGGACACCTGAATGAGTCCTTTCTGAATACACTCTCTTGCACGATGTAGCTTAATCTGCAAGTACTTGGTCCTTTGCTTGCAACTCTCCGAGTTCAGCAAAGCCAAACAAGATCTATTGTCTTGATACACTTGTATAGGACATTTCACAGAAACCCCAATGTCCTTAAACAGTTGCATCAACCATTCACAATCCATGAGTGAAAATGACAGAGCATTGAGTTCTGCTTCACAGGAACTTAGGTTAACTGTCGTCTGCTTTTTGCACAACCAGTCAAACAGGCAGTGGTTGTACATGTAGCATACTCCAGAAGTGCTTGTACCATCCGTGGTGTCACTTCCAAAACTTGCACCTGCAAAGATTTCAAGACCTCCAGTCTTCTGACTGGTGAACCTCAGCCTGTAGTGCATAAAGGTAAAGGTAAAGGTACCCCTGCCCGTACGGGCCAGTCTTGACAGATTCTGGGGTTGTGCGCCCATCTCACTTAAGAGGCCAGGGGCCAGCGCTGTCCGGAGACACTTCCGGGTCACGTGGCCAGCGTGACAAAGCTGCATCTGGCGAGCCAGCGCAGCACACGGAAACGCCGTTTACCTTCCCGCCAGTACCTGGGGGTGCTTTCGAACTGCTAGGTTGGCAGGCGCTGGGACCAAGCAACGGGAGCGCACCCCGCCGCGGGGATTCGAACCACCGACCTTTCGATCGGCAAGCCCTAGGCGCTGAGGCTTTTACCCACAGCGCCACCCGCGTCCCTGTAGTGCATAGTCCCTTTCAAATACCGGGCTATGCGCTTCAGAGCTTTCCAATCCTGATCAGTAGGATTGTTAGCATGTCTGCTCAGCAGGTTAGTGCTTACAGCAATGTCAGGTCTTGAACATCTAGCAATGAAATTCAACTTGCCTAGAATGCATCTGTACAGCGTTGTGTCAGAAAACGCTTCAGCAGTACTATCTACCTGGTAACCTGTCACCATCGGTGTGTCTGCTGGGTTTGCATCAACCAAATTCAACTGGTTAATACATCAGCAATTTTATGTGTTTGGTGTACCAGAAAATTACCTGCTTGGTCCCTCTCCACCTGCAGAGAAAGATAGTTGGATACCTCACCAAGATCCTTCATGTCAAAGTGCTCCTTCAGCTGAGCTAGGGTGCTTTGGTAAAAAGCCTGATTCTTCCAAAACATCAGAAGATCATCAACAAAACATAAACAATACAGTTTGTTTTGCCCCTCCTCCTTGACAAACACACACGGATCAGCTTTGTCCTGGTGAAAACCTAGAGAAAGCAACGTCTCAGTGAGTTTTGTGTTCCAACACCTGGCACTCTGCTTGAGACCATACAAGGATTTCCGCAGTTTACAGACCATTCCCTTCTGTATTTGCATCCCATCAGGTGGAAGCATGTACAGCTCCTCCCCCAAAATCCCGTACAAAAAAGCTGTATTTATGTCATGATGGGAAACATGCAGTTTCTCCTCCGCAGCGATCTTGAGCATCAGCCGAATGCTCTCATATTTGACCGTGGGTGAGTAGGTCTCGTGGTAATCCTGCCCTGGTACCTGTGAAAAACCTCTGGCAACCAATCTGGCTTTGTGTCTGACAACCTTGCCATTCTGGTCTGTCTTGGCCTTGAAGACCCATTTGCTGCCAACCAGTCTCATCCCTGGGACTACCGGTACCAGCTCCCAAGTCTGGTTCCTGTTCAAGGAATCAACTTCAGCCTTCATGGCATTAAGCCAAGGCTCAGCATCTTTAGAGGTTAACTCCTGGACCTCTTTGAAGCTTGAAGGTTCCCACACCTTCTCTGAGCTACTAAGAACAGCAGTTGCCGTCTTAGCAAACTCATCAGCAAATCTCTTCGGAGGTTTGCCTTTGGTCGCCCTTTCAGACCTGCGAACCAGACGCAAGTCTTCTGGACTCATCTCCTCCTTCTTAGGAGAAAAGTGACCAATGGTGAACAGTGGTTCTTCCAGTTCATTGTCAGACTCATCAGACGGTCTGACTGAGGCCTTTGCGCTCTTGTAGTCTGCTGTGTCATCACTGTCACTGACAGCAGCAGCAGCGCCGCCCACTGAACTGGAATCCGAACTCTGATCATCATCATCATCATCATCAGTTTCCTCAGCTTTCTCAGCATGATCTGCTTTCTTTACATCACCTTCATCCTCCTCTGGGTAACTCTGGAAAATTCCCACATTTTCCCCCCACTTAGGATTGTACTCAACACTCCTTATGAACTTAATGGATTTAGAGTTAGTCATCCACACCCTGTATGCACCTTTTTCGTACCCCATGAACAAACCATGTGCCCCACGCTTCCCAAGCTTGTTGCTTTGTGGGGTGTGTACCCACATGTCAGAACCAAAGATTCTCAAGTGCTTGACATTAGGTTTCTTACCAAACAACTTCTCATAGGGAGTGCAGCCAATAGGTGATGATAGTCTTCTGTTAAAAGAATAAACAAAATTCACCAGAGCCTCCCCCCAAAACTTCTCAGGGAGATTGGCATCATGCAACAAGGTTTTTATCCCTTGCAGCAACGTTTGATTTGCTCTCTCCGCAAGCCCATTCATCCATGGCGATCTAGGCGTTGACAAATCATGCTGGATTCCCTTCTCAGTCAGGAAAGCTTCAAACTGCTGAGAAGTGAACTCCCCGCCCCGATCAGTAAACAGACAGCCGATACGTTTACTGTGAGCATTCTCCAACCAAGCACAGAATGCCTTGAACTTAGGAAATGCTTGCGATTTCTGCTCGAGCATAAACACATGAATGTACCTGGAAAAAGAATCGATTAGAACCATGAAGTACCTTGCTCCTCCCAAAGAGGGCGCTAGAGGACCTACCAGGTCTGCGTGAACTAGCTGGTAGGGTTTGGAAGCCTGCCTGCTAGACTCCTTGCCTTTTGGAGCAACCTTCACCTTGTTCTCTGCACAAGATACACATTTCATGTGAAATTTACAAGGTTTGATGTTCAAACCTTCAACCAACTCAGGCATCTTGGCTAGCGCTTGCCAAGAGAGGTGACAAAATCTGCGATGTGCATCGTGAATGCATCCTGCATGAAGAACCTTGTTAGTTTGTGCAACACAACAAGTATCAGCATTAGATATAACAGCATTGTCATCATAAGTTAGACAGAACAAACCATCCATCAACTTTGCATGCAAAATGTCCTCTTTGCCTTTTCTGATGACACAGACAGTCCTCTTGAAGGAAACCTCAAAACCACGCCCAGTCAGCTGTGGTACACTAATCAAATTGTCCGCAGCTCCTGGAACATCTTCACTACATCTTCGATGGTAGTATTCAGACTTGCAAGTTTCACAGTCCCAACTCCTGCAGCTTGCAAAGTCCTTCCATCAGCCAGCTGGACCTCTCCATCTTGAGGTGTGAAGGAGATAAACAGATGGCGGTCTTTGGTGAGATGGCGCGTGGCCCCAGAGTCAATAACAAACCTGGCCTTGGCCTTGTTTCCCACCGGCGTGGGCTTTTGCAGCTTGCCTTTAGCCTTTGGTGAAGCTGTGCCAGCAAACATAGCCTTGTTTTCCACTGGCGAGGGCTTTTGCAACTTGCCCCCCTGCTCCTGGCCATCAGACGTGCCTTTAGCCTTTGGTGGAGCTGTGCCAGCAAACATAGCCTTGTTTTCCACTGGCGAGGGCTTTTGCAACTTGCCCCCCCGCTCCTGGCCATCAGACGTGCCTTTAGCCTTTGGTGGAGCTGTGCCAGCAAACATAGCCTTGTTTTCCACTGGCGTGGGCTTTTGCAACTTGCCCCCCCCGCTCCTGGCCATCTGCAGGCTTTATCCTTTGTTTACAACTGGCCTTCCGGCCTCTGCATAGGCTCTGACCTTGGTTCTCACGAGAAACAGAGCTCTCAGCTGCCGACTCCTTGGCTCCCCCTGGAGGCTGGAATGCTGCCTGGGATGACGTTATTGTCTGCTCCCCCTGCAGCTTGCAACCGGTGCCCTCAGCACCCCTGCATTCACTAGCATTCTGGGAAACAGCCAGGACCTCCGATGCATTCAAACACTGGGCTGGGATTATTGGCTGGTGGGCCTTTTTCAAAGCATCCCACATGTCACGTGCCGTGAGATTTCCAGCAAGCGTCTTTATTTCCTCCAGAGAGACGGATAAGACTATAATATCAATGGCCCTCGAATCCTGGGCCTGCCATTTCTCTGTCCGAGGAACTGGAGTGGCTTCTGATATAGTATGCCAGACTCCAAACTGACGCAGCAAACTCTCACACCATTTTGCCCAGCTCTGATAATTGTGCCGATTTAACTTTGGGCACTCAGTGGCCTCCGAAGCTTGGAAAAACTCCATTCCAGCTTTTTACGTGAGCCGTTATGCCTTGGAAGACGTGTTATCTCGGCAGCCCATTAATCACGATGCCTCTGGCTCGGCTCCCAGGCCAATTAGTCTTTGCCGGACATCAAAGACTTTTCCGCGGCATCCAGAAAAGCCCCTGCTTTCACTTTCCCAGCACATACCTTTCAGCAGTCTGTCGCTGTCTTACTCTCCTGCAAGTGCTGTGAATCTGGGCCCATAACCTGTTGTTGGGATACTGCCAGGGAGATAAAGTCCATCTGAGCCCCCAAGCTCGGTGCCGGACGATCCATCAACCTCCCGTAGTCACGCAGTACCAGCAATTTAGCGACACTAAGCCTCAGGCTTAGTGCACACTCTATCAGCAGAATTCACACAGCAAGAAGTTGCACAGCATGAGAGCAGAGCTGCATATTTACAGTTTTATTCAGCGTAGGTCAGAACATGAGAAGACATGACCGTCTGCTCCGACTGCTCAGGCAAAACAGCCAGAAAACGAAAGGAACAGACAACATAAACATCCTGTGAGACAGGAAACGCGCAGGCTGTTATACAAACATCCTGCTCCCTTTTAAGGTGGAACAGAAATATCCTAACATCCCCAAGGTGATATAGTTCTTTTTATGCACTCAACAATGGTTTGTGGTTGACCTATGCAAACAACAAACCAAACCACAAACCCCACCAGCTGGTTTGGATATGGAGCTTTTGCGGGGGCGGGGGGGGGCGGGAGGGGAGTTGCTTTGTAAGTAACGCTTTGACTGTAATCTCACTGTGACAGTGACAGTCCTAAGTGTAGACTGCTAGACAATCAAGTAAGTACAGATGTTTAATAAATGCTGGAGATCTTATGCAAGTTTACTCAGAAGCATGTCCCATGAAGTTCACTGGGGCTCCTTCCCTCCCAGGTAACTGGCCATACATTTTCCAACTAAAATCAGATAGACTGAAACTCCCAAAATAACACCACCCATAGTGCTTAGTAAACAGATTATTTCTGATATTAATGGGCCCTGATCCAGTTGTGGCCTAATGCTCCTTTCTGACACAAGACAGTAAAACATGGCAGCCCCAGGCTAATAATTGCCAGTGTCGATCTTCTGGGGACTCCCTGGCTGCAGGATGACCTTGGGGGCTCTTGTCTACCCTCCCACTTCAGTTGCCCACTGTGCTTATGGTTTTAACCATGTAGTTGTCACTCTGACCCCCAAAACCCAGTCCATTTGTGTTCCTTAAAAAGGCTTCTCTTTCAACACTGTGCCAGGGAGAGGGAGGGGCTTGGTGATGGTCAGAAGGGTCAGCCAATCAGCACCTCTGTCTGGGCAGCTGGCTTCTCCTTAAGCAGGACCAGAACTCAAGGCTTGCTTGTCTCAGCCTCAGGATCCCCACCCTTCTCTCCCCCCCCCCCCCGAGGAAAACGAACTAGACAGATTTCCTCAAAAAGCCTAAGTTGAGCCTAGCATGGAAGGAAGGGCAGGCAATGGAGACATTTCCTTGGGAGGATGTGCAGGTCCAGAGAGTATCATACTGGGGGGGGGGTCTGTCCTCCAAGTCTTGTTCTCTGTGTACCCCACCCCAACCCATCCCTGCCCCCATTAGGACCTTGAATGGGATCTTCCCCCTGGAGCAAAGCCTCTGCCCTCCTCCACTCCTTCAGTTATGAACTGATCAGAAGGGAAGGGGGAAAAGCTTCTGCCCTGGGTACAGACCCCCACCCTCCATTTCCTTTCCTTCAAGTAGCCCCTTCCATGCAATTCCGGCCCCTGGAGGGAAGGATATTTGGGGCGGGGGATGTGATTCTGTACCTCTCCTGCCTTCCACTCACCTCCACTCTGGTTGTAGCGATTCTGCAGATTCTGCAGACTCACCCTGAACAACAGCTCAGAGCCCTGAAAGTTCTGGTTGTTCCTTTCCTGGTACTGAGGATCCTCCATCTCCGCCTTCTTCATCCAGGGAACTAGGGACAGATACTCCTGGGTGTCACTGTCATACTGAACAAATGGCTGGTCATCCACGTACCCCACAGAAATGAACTGGGGCAGCCCCTGGCCAGGCTCAGACACGGCTGTGTAGAAGTAGCGCAGGGAGTGAGAAGTGGAGCCTGGAAAGGAAGAGAAAAGGGGGCAGAGAGTTAGGGGTCCTGCAGATGAAGGCAGCAGCCTAATCCTGCTGTATTGCAGGCAGCAGCCCTGAATTAGGAGATCCAAAGTCCAGCAGGGTTTGTGGGAGTTTGAAGACCTGCCCTTAAACACAGAGGAGGCAGAGCAGAGGGAGCCTAAGAATCAGAGAGTTGGAAGAGGAAAAGATATAAACACAATGTCTGACCTGGGTCTTGCTTCCTGGGCTCTGGGAGGCTTTGGAAAGATCTCCTGGGAATTCAGGACAGCCCCACAAGATCCTGTGAGAACCTGCCAGAGTCTCTTATGCAAGGCAGAGAGCTTCAAAGCTCTTTTGGTACTGGGAAAACCTTGCACAAAAAGAGCTCTCTGCCTTCTGCATATATAATTTGTGTGATTCCAGCATACAGTTGAAATCCTTCAAGTTAAATGCATTCCAGTTTCCTGCACTTTCCACCAGTTTTCCAGGGAGATGTAAAGTTAATTGGCCTGTAATTTCCGAGATCCTTCCTGGATCCCCTTTTGATAATCGGTGTTTAAATGGTTCTATCTTGCAATCTTTCAATGGTCTGAGCTGCCACCTACAGAGCAGGTTGCCCACTTGAGAAAGAAGGCCCCACAGGGATAGCAGGGGCAGGAGGGCAAATGCAACTTTGGGGTCAAGTATCAACATGTGGCCCCACATCCCCTTTCCTCACACTTGCCCCTTCACGAGATTGAACACAGGAAGGGGGCAGAGCGTGGCAAAGGAGGGCTCACTTTCCCACAGGCTGTACCAGCTCTGGTCACCAGGGGGCCTAATGAGTCTCCACAGGAACAACTAACAACTAACCAACAAAGGGAGGGAGCTGAGCAGAGGCTTCAGCATCATATCCAGAGCTGGACTGCCTAGGAGAAAACACACACACACACACACACACACACACACAGCTGGATGGAGAGAATCAGTAAGAGACGAGGCATTTCTATGGTGGAAGGGGGGGACACAGTGCTAAGCGGGATAGAGCAATTCCTGTTTTGTTTCAGGTAGCAAAACGGGCCTTATTATTATTTGAATTCATATATCACCCTATACCCAGAGATCTCAGGGTGGTTCACAGAACGAAATCAAAATCTAAAACCACAAAATATTCAATCAAAATAAAAACAACAATCCAATAACACCCCCCCAAAAAACCCACATTTTTAAAGGGAATAGGGTGTCAATCAAATCAACCAAAGGCCTGGTTAAAAAGGAACGTTTTTTTGCCTGGCGCCTAAAGGTGTATAATGAAGGTGCCAGGTGAACTTCCCTGGGGAGAGCATCCCACAGACGGGGAGCCAGTGCAGAGAAGGCCCTGTTCTCGCATTGCTACCCTCCAGACCTCTCAAGGAGGCACAGCACACGAAGAACGGCTTCAGCACCCGCCCGCCCTGCTAGCCCCACCCCCCCACTGCTCCAGGTGCCAGGGCAGGTACCGTAGCTCTGCCCCTGCCTTAATAGTGTCTCAACTCTGCTACCTCCCTCTGGCTCGGTCTCCTTTCAGGCAAGATCAAATGGGATCCACTTCCCAGACCCCCCCTCCTAGGACGAGGGCTCCCCCCACTTCAAACCACAAGAGCTCAGAGCAAGGCTGCCTCTGGTTGTGGCATCTGGCTAAACAACACAGGCAGATCTGCTCAGTGGTCGGGAGACAAAGAGCCACAAAATGAGTCACACGTGAGACCCCAAAGTGAGGAGGAATCTGAAGGAACCAGTGGTCTCCACCACCCTTTGCCCAGCCCTGTAGCAGACACAGTGAGGGGGCTGACCCCCATATGGAGAGGGTTCAAGAGAGAAATAACAGGTCTTACTCTTTAGTTCTTAAAGCTTTGTAAGTTACTGTGAGAATTTGTATGCACAAGCAGCTATTAAACTAATGCTAGTATTATATTCATAACATTTTCCATTAGAGAAGCACAAAAACTATTTACTATAAAAGCAAACAATATTTTTTTTGGAGGGGGGAGGAATCACAAATATAAGAAAATAACCAACCAACCAAAACTACATAATCATATTCTTCAATAAAGAGGACCCAAGTGCAAAACAAATGTTATCTTGCTTGAGCCACGAGCCCAGGAGTGAAGCGGCCCCTGCCCCGGACGGCATACAAAACAAGCCAAGCCTGGGAAACAGAAGTTTGCGAAGGGATTATTTTCTTCCCCCGCCCCAGAGCAGAGTCCTTACCTGCGCAGTCCAGGAGCAGCAGCAGGTGGACAGCCGCCCACAGGATCAGGGGGGGCCAGCGGAGGAGGAGGACCCCCATCTCCCCCCAAAGCGAAGCGCCCTTTTCCTCCTCCCTCCGCCGCTCTGAGACCCGCTCTCTGCCCCGCCTGCGGAACCAGCGGCAGAGCGAGCCGGGATTGGGCGAGGGGAAAAGATTCCACCAATCGAAATTCGGCGCGCAGATGGCGGCATCTGTCGCCAGGCAGAACTCGAGGCACAAGTGGTGAGCGAGGCTGAAGAGGGAACGAGGAAGTTCTTGCAGCTCCTCGCTGGGAATCGCCGCCTCCCTCCCCTTCTCTCAGCTCTTCCTGTCCTGCCCTGCAGGGAGGGCGGAGGGGGGTTGCCAGGGGAGGACCCCAGGTTCAGTCCCCGCATCTCCAGGGGGGTCTGGGAATCCCCCCCTCTCTGGAAGTGGGGAGAGGGGCTGTGAGATCCCCAGGGAGATGCACTCCAGGGCTGAGTCTGTAAAGCTGTCAGTCAAGCCCAACATTCCCAGAGGACTAACTGCCTCTATGTGGCAGTTTGTCTGTTGGTGGGTTGCTGCTGGGAGTGTTAACTGGTAACTTCTGGGATGGAGAGGCAGGAAGGTCAGGTGGTACCCGGTGAGGAAAATTTCATGTCACCCCTCCCCCACACACAAACATTGATTTTTTTAAAAAAAAGTTTGCCTGTAAAAATGGTTTTACGTTATTTCATATTTTCTTACAAAGCAATGTGGATTCTGGGCCTCTAGTAACAAGTAGGCGACTATGGACTGATACTTCAATCTAAGGATGAATTGTGTTTTGGCTTGTGTTATTTTATTTATATTTATTGTTTATTTATTTAATAAAATTTATTTTTAAAAATCTGCATAGTGGTTTACCAAAAAACAAACAAACACAAAACAAAACAAAACAAAACCACCACAGCAGCAAAATCAAGAAAAATCAACAACCCTACTTTAAAACATACAGAAGCTAAAATATTAAGATTAAAATTACTTCAACTTCCTAAGCATCTAGGTATGCTTGCCTAAAGAAGAATGCTTTCAGCAGGTGCCCGAAAAGAGTCTAGCAAAGGCACGTGCTGTGTTGCAATAGGCAGGGAGTTCCAAAGCGCAGGTGCTCTCACAGTAAAGAATGCACTACAGATATTATGAGGAACCTGTAGTACTGCTTGAAACTACTAAAGGGGAGGTTTTACTTATTGTGATTTCACTGTGCTCTGTATTATCTGAAAAGGACAACATTTATTTAAAAAACAGGACTGTACAGCAGCAATCTAGTCTCATCATGATCAGTGGGACTTATTCCTGAGCCGACAGTGCATAAGATGGGCTGCAATCCTATGCACCCCTTGCATCCAACTTGTACCTAAACCTCTGCAGAAGCCTGCACCAGAGAACTGTAGAGTTGGAAGGGACCCCTGAGGGTCATCTACCCAAATCCCTGGGGCAATGCAGGAATCTCAACTAGACCATCCCTGACCAATGGCCATCCGTCTTCTATTTCCCCCCTCAGCCAGGACACACAACAACGGAGACTGGAGGTGGGGGGAAAGATAAATTTTGGCAATGGGGCAGATTTGTCAGGCATGCGCAGGAACAGCTTGAAGACTTTAATATTTAACGCTGTATTGTTTTTAATACTTGATTGGGAGCCGCCCAGAGTGGCTGGGGAAACTCAGCCAGATGGGCGGGGTATAAATAATAAATTATTATTATTATTATTATTACTTTATACAGAGAGGAACCCCACACGGGTTTCCCTGCATGTAACGTAACAGGCAGGGAGCCAGCTCAGATAGAAAGACATTGGGGGAGAACAGGACAAAAGAGTACCAGAGCCTGCCCATTTCATCCTCTTTGGGATGGTGACGCTGCTCCACTGAATTAAAATTTCAGTCTTCACAACACAGGAAAACGGTAAACAGCTATTTTCGTGGAGGAGGGTCAAGATATTAACTGATATGCATGAAATTTCATACATAGCTATATAACCCCTAGTGTAGTAAGATAATACCTTTGGAGCAGGCATTTTCAAAAAAAAAAAAATACTAATGAACTGCCCTAGTAGGGCAGTAATTGTTCCTTATTTGTCATCCCCCCCAATGATGGAACCCGGGGCGACCCGCCCCCCGCCGCTCCCTTCCTACGCCCTTGCTCAGATGCAGTGTTCTCATGATTCACTACTATCTAGTATATAGTTTATCTCTTAAGTAACTAAAGCCTGCCTTCAGGAACAACTCTGTAAACTGAATGAATCTGAAAGTAAAGTAGTTGATGTAAATATGGCTCAGATTCATGTGTGTTTTGTTTGGAGGGACAGAAGGGATTATCAACCAGGAAGGTATAAATATTGATAGGACTTAAACGAGTTAGCAATCCACTTGTCACTGCATAAATTCACAGGGAATCCTGTGTCCTTTTTTTTAAAAAAAGCCCTTACATGTCTTAAAAGATGGCTTCCTTCTTCCTCCATTGCCACAGGCAGTAAATGCATTAGCATCCCACTCACTGGGTGTCCCTCCCGTCCTCCTTGCGTGCTTCCTTACTGGGACATCTGGGTGGCCACTGGGAGACCGCCATGCGGGACTCGATGGGCCCCTTCTCCTGCGTCCCTCTATCTAGTGGCAGGGGGTTCCAGTGGTTAACTGTGTGCCTTGTAATAAATGCTCAGTGTTGCAACTAGGGCTGAACCTCAGGGTTGAAGTCAAAACAGACACAGAGAGAGAGAGAGCGCGTATGACCACACAGGGAAGGGAAGCAGGTGGTGGGACACTGACAAACACGTTTGGTTTTAGCACAGGGTCAGGTCAGAGCCCACCAGCTTGCCACAATTTCCTTTCTCCATGTGGTTTTTAAAGGGGCATTTTATATCTCCACATATCTCTGCTCCCTTCTCTCGTCATACTGGCCCCAACATGAGTTTCTCTCCCCCTGCCTGGGACCCTCCAAGCCTGCAGGCCCAGGGTGTTGGGGTCAGGGAGGCCCCCTTTGCACAGCCAGCAAGACCCAGCAGCTGCCAAGCCTCTTCTGGAAGGCCCTGAGCCAAGGCTGGGTGCTTGGCCCAGAGAGTGCTTGGCCCACATCCCACTTCCAGAAGCCTGAACGTTGAAACCTGAGCTAAGCATGGGACACACGCAGAAGCTGCTGCCTTTTCCAAGAAATAAGGAGAGAGACAAGTAGTGGCCGCTCCTTGCCCAGGTACAAGGAAGCTTTGGATTTAAGGGGGGGGGGGCTGTGAAGTCAGAAGGTAAAGAATTATTGGGGAGTTCTCTTTTTCCCAAGATGTATGATCTCTATCATCCCTATTTCCCCTTTTCTGGTGCCAAAATATTATTGTGAGTTTTGGGGGGGGGTTAGTCTGCAGGATGCCTGAGTCCCTTCTAATTCCTGGGGTCCTGGATCCAGCCAAGGTTGAAATCTAATGGAGGGATCCATTGTTGAACTATCTTGGTGAGATGATGGCCGTAGATGTCATCTGAGCACCCTCACTAGTATAACCAAAGAAGCCTGGCTGGCTGTTTTGAGGGGGGCTCTCCGGGACCCACTTTTGGGACTCAATGGGCTCAGTCACCTCAGGGACGTCTTATGCTTCACTTTTCCTGGACAGGGATAGTCTGCCCACAATGATCCATGTTCTGCTCACCTCCTGACAGGATTATTGCAATATATGTTGTTTTTCCCAATACAGTAGGGAGGCTTCAGCTGCTACAAGATAAACCTGACAGGATTTTCACTGCCACAGATCATTTAAACCAAATCTCACCAGGGCCAAAAGCCCCTCTGCCTGTTTGTCTGGTTCTGAGTTCAATTCAAAGTGCTAGTCTTGTTTTAGAAAGTCCTCAGTGGCTTGAGGCGCCTTGTCCTCCCCTGCTCTCCTCTGTGGAGACTTTTCTTCCTCTCCTTTCCCCTCTTCATGGAGGTGGAGTGGGCGACAACAACTAATGGCCAGGAGGAAAATATTTTGTTCTTCACAGACTTTAAAGAATCTTTCAGGACTTTAGACATTTCTGTATAGCTTTGTTATGTGATTTTAAACCACCCTTGAACCAATTTAGGGAGATAGTGGCATGAAGATAAAAAACAAAGCAGCCACTTGAGGCATCCCCTTCGGGAAGGAGGAAGCAGCCATTTTCCCTCCCTTTCTGCTTCACTGCCAGCCCTCCTGTTATGTACTGAGTTGAATAGGATCCAAACTGCAGCAGTCTGATTGGTCCTAGAACAATAGGATCCAAAAGGCAGCAGTCTGATTGGTCCTAGAACAATAGGATTCAGAATGCAGCAGTCTGATTGGTCCTAGAACAATGCAGCAGTATGATTGGTTGGCAGGATCCACCCAATCATGCTCCAGATAGAAGTGAATCCACAACCTGATTGGCTTACAGTAGAATTCTGGAATTAGCCAATCATGTGCAGCCCATTGTGTAAATAATGTATATAAAGCAGATACTTTGAGGGGACTTTCATTCATTCCTCCTCACCACTATGAGCTGAATAAAGAGCATGAAATCACTTTGCGACTCTGAGTATATTTCACTGGCGACGAAGGTGGGATCCCGCTGAGCTGACTGCCACACACAGCACCGCAGCACCGCCACCTGCCGCACCGCTGCCTCGCACCGTGTATCCAGGCTTCAGCTCCGGGACACAAGGAACTCAGAATGGCAACCGACAGCAGCTTCTCGCCGTTCAACCCAGCATCTGGAGACTGGGAAGCGTACGCCTCCCGTTTCACCTTCCTCCTAGAAGCCAAAGGGGTCACCGAGGAAGAAGACGCCAAGAAGAGGGCAATATTCTTCAGCGTCTGCGGAGAGGAGACGTTTGAAATCGCCCGGGCTCTCCTTGCGCCTGAAGACGTTGCTACTGTTCCATACAAAACAATAATGGAACAGCTGAAGGGGCACTTTTCGCCACAGCCCTCAGTGGTGGCTCGTCGAAATGCCTTCTACGCAAAGCGGCAAGCCCCTGGGGAAACCATAACTGGGTTTGTGACCTCTCTCCGCCAAGCTGCCCGGTTCTGCAACTTCTCAGAGCTGGAGAACAGGCTTCGTGACCGCCTCGTCGGTGGCCTGAAGGATGAGAAGCTGCAACGACGCCTCTACGCTAAGAAGGACCTAACGTTCCAGGTCGCTCTGGAGGAGGCCCTGGCAACGGAAGCTGCCGAGAGGTCGACGCAAGAGGCACGGCCGAGCCAGCCGTCCCAACAGAGGGTCCACCATGAAGACCTCACCGACGACTCAGGATCTGACAAGGAGGAGGTGCACCGAGTACAGCAGCGCACTCAAGCAGCCCACATACGACAGCTGCCTCGACGAGAAGGAGGGAACTGCGCAAGCTGCGGGGAAAGTCACGAGAGGAGGACCTGCCGTTTCCGCAACGCAGAGTGCAGGCAGTGCAGAAAATTGGGACACATCGCCCGGGTGTGTCGAGCTCGGCCCGCCCGACGCCAGGCATCAGATGACCAATCCAAGAGCCCCAGGTCCCGGGGCCCAACGCACCAAGGCAACTCGACGGAGCTCACGGACTTCCAGGTATACCAGTTGCCCCACCCCAACGTAGAGAAAATTTATGTAGAGGTACAGATAGAGGGGGCCCCATGCCGCATGGAGCTTGACACGGGTTCAACTCTATCCATAATCTCGGCAAGGACCTTAAGGAAACTGTGTCCTACTGGGGGTCCCAAACTCAGGCCGGCCCCATTCACCCTCCGGGACTTCCAGAAACGTAAGGTCCCCACAATGGGGGTGGGGACCTTCAGGGTGCAATACCGAGGGCGGACGCGGCAACTGGACTTGCTTGTGGTCAAGGGCCCCTACATTAGCTTACTGGGATTGGCTTGGTTTGGACCACTGGGGCTAGCCGTCACCGGGGTGAACCACACAAGCTTACAAGTGGACGTGGACGCCATATGCAAGGAATTTCCGGGGGTTTTCGATGGGAAATTGGGACAGTATACGGGCCCCCCCATTGCTCTACAGCTTGACCCCGCAGTACGACCAGTCAGGCTCAAGGCCCGCCGGGTCCCGTTCGCTCTGAAACCCCGTATAGACGAGGAATTGGACCGACTCGTGGAGCAAGGAGTGCTGGAGCCGGTGCCTAATGCCCCCTGGGAAACCCCAATCGTCACACCCGTCAAGCCTAATGGTTCGGTCCGCATCTGCGCAGACTACAAATGTACCATAAACAAGGCCCTCACGGCCCATGCATACCCAGTGCCAGTGGTCAGCCATGTCCTTGCCACCCTGGCTGGGTCGAAAATTTTTGGCAAGCTGGACTTGGCCCAAGCATATCAACAGCTGCCAGTAGATGAGGCCACAGCAGAGGCACAGACGATTGTGACGCACAGAGGAGCGTTCAGGGTAAAGCGGCTGCAATTTGGTGTCAGCGTGGCACCAGGCATATTCCAGAATCTAATGGACTCTCTCCTTAAAGGGATTCCTGGTGTCACCCCCTTCTTCGATGATGTGTTGATTGCCGGGCCCACACCAGAGGAGTTTGAGGACCGCCTCCGCACCGTTCTGCACCGTTTCCAGACGGCGGGTCTCAAGGTGAAGCGGGAAAAATGTCTACTAGGAGTGCCTCAGGTGGACTTTCTGGGATTTATGGTGGACGCAGAAGGGGTCCACCCAACTGGGGACAAGGTACGGGCCATTTGTGATGCCCCAGCGCCCAAGAACAAGACTGAACTTCAGGCCTTCTTGGGACTATTGAACTTTTACCATTCCTTCCTTCCCCACAAGGCGGCGGTAGCGGAGCCCCTACACAGACTCCTGGACAAGCGGGCCCCTTGGGTGTGGGGCCAGCGCCAGGAGGCCGCATTCCAGGCAGTCAAGGACTTGCTGGTCTCAAACTCGGTCTTGGCACACTTCGACGAGAGGCTGCCAGTGGTGCTAGCATGCGACGCCTCGCCCTATGGCATTGGCGCTGTCCTGGGACACCAACTCCCGGATGGAAGAGAGGTACCGGTGGCATACTTTTCCCAGACACTCAACGCAACCGAGCGGAACTACTCGCAAATCGACAAGGAGGGTCTGGCAATCGTGAAGGGAGTAAAAAAATTCCATGATTTCTTGTACGGGCGGCCCTTCACCGTGGTGACTGACCACAAGCCGTTGCTTGGCTTGTTTGCCCCCGAAAAGCAGACCCCCCAAGTGCTGTCTCCTCGCGTCCTCAGGTGGTCAATTTTCCTTGCCAGCTACCAGTATGCACTGATTCACCGCCCTGGGAAGGCGATGGGCCATGCAGATGCCCTCAGCAGGCTACCACTACCGGAAACAGGCCCTGACCCAGCACCTGCACAAGAAGTTATGAGCCTGGAGCTGCTTCCTGACCGCCCCATTCAGGCACAAGAAGTTGCACACCATTCCAAGAAAGATAGGGTCATCTCCCGGGTCCTGGACTGGGTGTGGAGGGGATGGCCCAGCAGCAGCCCCGGGCCAGAATTCGCCGGCTACACAACCCGCAAACATGAACTGTCGGCCCACAAGGGGTGCCTGTTATGGGGAAGCAGGGTCGTTGTTCCCCAGCCCCTCCGCAAAAGGGTCCTCACAGCCCTACACGAGACACATCCAGGGGTAGTAAGAATGAAGGCCCTTGCCAGGAGTTATGTGTGGTGGCCGGGGATCGACGGAGAGATAGAGGCCTGGGTCAAACACTGCCAGGCCTGCCAAGAATCCCGCCCAGATCCCCCAAGGGCCCCAGTCCAGTCCTGGGAGTCCGCCCGAGCACCATGGTCACGCCTGCATGTGGACTTCGCTGGCCCCTTTCAGGGGAAAACATTCTTCATCGTGGTGGACTCCTACACCAAATGGCTGGAAGTCGCACTGGTACCGTCCACTTCTACGTCCGCAGCCATCCGAGTACTACGCAGGCTGTTTGCAACACACGGGCTCCCTGACACTCTCGTCTCAGACAACGGGACTGCATTTACGTCAGGAGAATTCCAAACCTTCACAGCGCAGAACGCCATCCGCCACATCCGTTCGGCGCCATTCCACCCTGCCACCAATGGCCAAGCAGAACGCATGGTGCGGACCACCAAGGACACCCTTCGCCGCATGACGCAAGGGGATTGGGAGTACCGCCTTGCCACATTCCTTCTAGCACAGCACAGCACCCCCAGCTCAACGACTGGCCGGAGCCCCGCTGAACTACTAATGGGTCGGCGCCTTGCAATCAGATTGGACCGCCTTCACCCCGATAGAGCTCAGGATGAGGTAGTGGTGGGGGAAGGCAGGAACCCCCGGACCTTCGAGGCCCAGGACCCAGTGTACGCAAAGAATTTTGGGGCAGGCCCTGCATGGGTACCCGCCACAGTCACCAGGGTCACTGGCCCCGTGTCGTACGAGGTGCTAACAGATGGGGGGCAATGCTGGCGCCGCCACTGCGACCAGATACGGCGACGATTCCCGGGAGAAAACCAGGAGGAGGAGGACAGGTCAGGGAACAGTGGGGCAGGGAGGCCCATAGAGCAGCAGGGGCAAGCAGGAGAGGCAGAATCAGTAAATACAGAGGGGACCCGTGAGGCCGAAAGGACACCGGAACCAGAACCACGACTGAGCGAGCCGGTTGCGCCAGACCAAACAGCCCCATCACAGCCAGCATCCTTGGAACACGAGCCAGAACCTGAACCCCGGACCAGGGAACACCCCAGGCCGCAACGCACACGTCGGCCGCCGGCGTACCTCGAGGACTATGAATGCGACCTCCCGGGCAGGACTGGAACTTAGAGGGGAGGGGTGTTATGTACTGAGTTGAATAGGATCCAAACTGCAGCAGTCTGATTGGTCCTAGAACAATAGGATCCAAAAGGCAGCAGTCTGATTGGTCCTAGAACAATAGGATTCAGAATGCAGCAGTCTGATTGGTCCTAGAACAATGCAGCAGTATGATTGGTTGGCAGGATCCACCCAATCATGCTCCAGATAGAAGTGAATCCACAACCTGATTGGCTTACAGTAGAATTCTGGAATTAGCCAATCATGTGCAGCCCATTGTGTAAATAATGTATATAAAGCAGATACTTTGAGGGGACTTTCATTCATTCCTCCTCACCACTATGAGCTGAATAAAGAGCATGAAATCACTTTGCGACTCTGAGTATATTTCACCTCCACAAAATGGCTTCCGTCCCCAACATGCAGGCTGGGTGGGGCTGCCTCAGCCTCCTGCTTCCCTCTGTAATAAAAAAAATTAAGGTCTTATATATATAATAAATGTTCATAAATGTACCAACCAAGCACGTACATAGAGATGTGGACCACATGTCTGGAGCAGCACAGGAAGACCGCCCTGAAACCATTTTGACTCCCAAGCTGATGAAATGTTTTCTCGGCAAGGAGGGAGCGGGCAAGGGAACCTTTCCATTGTCTCAGGAATTAGGTAATCACCATCTCAAAGGAATGGCCAGACTACCAGGAAAGGCAATCAGATAAGGCATTATCAGATAACCTGGCAGACAGGAAAAACAACATTCAAATTTCTGTTGTAGACTGCCTTTTCTGTGGTGTAGGTGTGACTTTTTTTGGGGGTGGACTTAGGTTACACCCCTTCTGTGGTGTATGTATGATGTATGGAGGGATGGTCTTGAGCTCCCGGGCAGGGAATTTAAAATGTCTTTACAGTAGTACCTCTGGATGTGAACGGGGTCGCCGCAGAGCGTAACCTGAAAATGCTCAACCTGAAGCATATTTAACCCAAGGTATGACTGTATAAGGGCAGGTACACCTTGGTTCTGGGTCCTCCTCTGCTCTCCTGTGTGTGAGGGGAGCACCCTGTTGCATCAGTTCAATAAAGATCAGGCTTACTAGCTGCTTTGTTTCTCAATATTCTCTGGTTGGCCTGTTATTTTCTCCGACTGATGGAGAACCTACAAAGGACTCTCTAAGGGCTCTTGTGTCCCCCATAACGGAATAAGGGCAGATTTTGTTTAAAACACCTCCCTGCAGAGGAGACCTTTGGTGCAAGGGAGAGCAGCCAAGCAAGGCAGAAACCGAAAGCCACAGCAGCCCACAGATCAGGTTGCCTGACTGGGAGATCAGCAGGCAGAAATGGCGCTCAGGGGAAGACGTTTTCTCTCTCAGCACCCAGATGGCTTTGGCATTTGCCCTCTTGGCATGGCCTGGGCCCTCTTCAGCCTTGGAAAGACCCGTCTCCCTCAGCATGCAGGACAGAACCCTGAGCCTCCACAGCTCTCTTCCTCAAGGCCAAGTGGCCAGGACTCCTGGGTCCCCTTTGGGAGGAGACTCGGCAGGAGCCAGGACTCCTGGGTCCCCTTTGGGAGGAGACTCGGCAGGAGCCAGGACTCCTGGGTCCCCTTTGGGAGGAGACTCGGCAGGAGCCAGGACTCCTGGGTCCCCTTTGGGAGGAGACTCGGTAGGAGCCAGGACTCCTGGGTCCCCTTTGGGAGGAGACTCGGCAGGAGCCAGGACTCCTGGGTCCCCTTTGGGAGGAAACTCGGCAGGAGCCAGGACTCCTGGGTCCCGTTTCTTGCAGGCAAAAGGCATCTTCCTCTCTAGCTGACTCTCCCTTCAAAAAATGAGTATTTATATCCAGGTGGCATTCATGTTCTCCTCATAATGGCCCTGAGAGGCCCAAGGTCCCTGAGGGAGCTTCATGGCTATGTGGGGATTTGAACCCAGGACTCCCAGGCTCCCATATCCCAGTCAAACCACAGCCCCACACTGGATCCTTGTAGGCTTCTCCACCTCTCAAGACCTGCAGGGACATCTCTCCTGACATTGTTTCTGTCCCCTTCTTGGTATCGTGTGGAAACAGCAATGAGTCTTCTTGCCCCTTAAAGGCTAACAAATAGATTATGGCATAAAACGTCCTTGGTGTGTTTCTCTGTTCCAAACTGGATTGTTTCCCAGGAGACTTTGCCCCCTTCTGCCTCCCTCAGCAACCTCTGAGTCAGGTGGGAAAGTCCCAGGGCAGTTCCCACAACAAGGCCTTTTTATTTTAAATGTTTGTTTTCATTTTTACTTATAAGAAGAATAGCTGAGGGTGCAGTAAAGTCCTTGGCGAGTTCCAATAATCTAAATTTTGTTTGCATGCCAACCTAGCAAAGGAATCTCAAGTGACTGCATCTCAGGCTGCTTGACTGACATTTCTCACAGGAATTGAAGAACGGAGGCAGATTTTGCTGAGAAAGTACTCATCCTTCATTAACACTGGGGTGTGTTTGTGTTTGTTTCCTGGGTAGATTCCTGCCCTCACACTCTCTCTCTCTGCCACAAGACACCCTCCCCCATTTCTCCACAGTCCCTAGTTGTATTTCCTCGCTTTCCCCTTTTTGCGATCCTCCGCTGCCCCCTGCCGGCTGCTTTCTTCCCCAGCTGAAATGGAAATCAGGTGATTTCTAGGAAATCCTTCAAGGGACCAGTTGAAGCAAGTCACGGGTTGCAAAAAAATGGTCAAGGTTCCCACTTACGCCACAGCTTTGGAATCGGTGCAAGTGGGTGTATTCATACCTATGGTATGGAAACCCGGAAATATATAAAACTTTTACAAATCACGTAATCAAGAAAAAACCTATTTAGAGTATGGGAAAATTATAACTTATTAGAAAGAAAAACACCACTGTGGATATCCCCAGTGGAAGCTGCAACCAGGAAAAGAATAAATATGGATAAGCAGTGGTTAACTTACAGTGAAATTTAATCTCTTATGGGACAGGAACCAAAACTGAGAAATCTCGAGGAATCAAGAAATCTGGTTACCAATTAGCTACAGGTACATCACATTAATGAATTGTTTAAGATAGATAGGAAAAATGGCTTTGCAGAACAAAAGTCTCAGTTTACCAAAGACCTATTAGATACAATTATAAAAGTATTATCAAATACGTATAAACTGCTGTTGGAGTGGGAAACGAAAGAGGAATTTGTGAAATTTAGCAGGATTAAGTGGGCACAGGATGTGGGTCACAATATCAATCATGAATTACGGGGAAAGTTGTGGAAAATAAATATGAATTTTACGGCAAGTTATGCGATAAAAAATTATATGATGAAAATGGCCCACAGATGGTATTTAATGTCAGGCCTGGTCGTTGTCCTCTTCAGATCACCACACAAACGCTTCTTGTTCTTTTATAACTTTTTATTGTGTATTAACAAAATAATATTATAAACAGTTCTTAACTACTATTCCTCAGAGTCACTTCTTTCAGATACCTTCTGAGCTCTGCTTCTCCATGACCAGCCACTCTCAAAATGGCGAAGGCGCCCTTCCCTTCGCTTTCCGCTCTTTTTTCTAACCTCCTGGCTAGAGCTGGCTTGTATCTCCCCTCCTCTGAATCTGAGCTAGAACTTAACCCTTGCCTTTCCTGGGAACAGCCGGTCCCTCCCTGTTGTTCCTGTTGCTCTCTTCTCTTCAATTCACTGCTCCCCTCCCCCCCTTGGGGAATGCTTTCTCCCTCTGGGAAACTGGAATCTTCTAACTCTTCCCTGACATTTAACACCCACCAGATTAGCGAAAATGTCTAAAGAAGAAAAAGGAATATGTTGGAAGTGTAATGAAATTGAGGGATCTTTTATTCACATGTGTTGGTCGTGTAAAATAATTAAGGGATATTGGGAAACGATATAAAATGAATTTAAAAAGATACCTAAAAAGACTTTCCCCAAAACACCTGAGAGTTTCCTTTTGGAGATAGTAACAACAGAGGTCCCCCAAAAACAAAAGAGTTTATTACTATGCACCACTGCCACAGTTAGAACCTTATTGGCACAAAGGTGGAGAACAAGGATAGTACCCACTCAGGAAGAATGGCAGTGTAAAATGTTCGAATGTACTGAACTGGCTGGTCTGACGAACAGGATAAGAGAAAACAGATATAAGGAATATAAGGAGGAATGGATGTTGTTTCTTGAATATTTCAAGAACTAGTATAGAGAAAGACATAGCTTAGCAGGTCTCGAATAAATCCAGCAGTTGAAATAGATGAGAGTATTTAATAGGTAACAAATTGGATGATTAAAAAGATGTGGATTACGCAGAGTCGTAGAAAAGCAAAGGAACCAGGAAAAGTGTGGAAGGAAAGTCATATGGTATATGTATACATGTTGCATTTGGTATGAAGTTGTAAGTGGGATGAGGTAAGGAGAGAGGGGTTAAATATGCTCTGTACTTGTTTTTGAAAATGCAAATAATTTTTTTAAAAAAATTGATCCCCTCTCCACGGAGGCGTTTTCAAGGTGGGTACCCCACACACACCGATGGAGGAGCTGCTCAAATGTTAACATACGTCTCAGTCTACAACCCTCTAAGAGGGTTTTATTGTACGTTACAATAAAATTATAATGGTACAGGAATAATAATTAGGAGTGTTTTGCAACCATCAGTGCAGTTCTCCATGTGTTTCCTAGATGTTCACACACAAACGATTTTGCAGTGCTCCACTATTGCCTTAAGTTGTGTTTTCCGTGAAGCCCCATTGGACGTAGCATAACTCACACACCAAGGCCAGCCCAATACATTTTGACACCTGAGGCCGGCCCCAAAATGGCATCCCTCCCCCCACCAGGGAAGAAGCAGTGGGGGAAGATTTACATCCAGGGCGGAGGGAGAAAAAATATTTAAATTTTAAATCATTTAAATGGTATTGTTTTAACATTTTGAGGTTTGCTGCCCTGAGCTCCTTTGGGAGGAAGAATGGGGTAAAAATTTAAAATAAATTAAATATTTTGGGCATCTTCTTTTCATCTCAGTGGGAGAACTTCCTTCTGGGACTGTGGACTTTTGGGGCAACCCCGCCTTGGCCACCTCCCAACCCCACCCTGCCCCAGATCAGATATCTACATATTTCTTTTATAGAAGAGTTCATGTGGTCCCACTCCTAGAAGGCTGTGGGGACCAGGCAACAAGTCTCATGAACTGGAGGCCTGCAGCCCAAAAGAAGGGGCTGCTTATTTCAGATCAAACTCTGGCCATGAAGCTCCTGATCTGCCTCTTCTCCTTGCTGCCTTCCTCCTTGGCTGTTGGCAGAATCTGAAGCAAGAATCCCTCTCATCTCCTGTAGGCTCTCTTCAGCCTCTCCGTTCCTTCTCTCTTTCAGCTTCAACTCCTGAGCATCTATGTATCCCTCCTCCCTGCCAACCATCCCTCCCTGCCAGCTTCTTCACTTCCTCACACAGAAGGTGGGTGGAGAACACTCAGCCAGAGCAGTTAGGCTGCTTTTATACATTCCATGACATGACATCTGTTTAGCCAAAGGCTGGGCGGCCCAAGAGGCAGGCAGGCAGTAAAAACTATTTCATGCATGTTCTCAAATGTTGCCTTTCCTTCAATTTGGATGGAAAGTGAGTGGCACAAGATTGGGGAAAGGCTTGTGGAGGGAACCACAGCAACAAATAACCAAGAGATACCATCAAAATCACTGCTCAATCTCCCCACCCCTTTTTAAAGCTTTTAGTTGTGTACATCCGGCACATTTCTGATTAATACAAACACATTTCTGAAAATCAGCTACAAAGCAAAATTAGCCAAAATCTATCAGAAAAACACGATTCTCCTCAAATTCAAGTTACAGCTGGAGTCAGAATGGATGAGTGAGAGCCAGGATTAAGGAACATCATAAACAGCATTAAAGGACAGCAGGAGCTCTGAGCCTCTGTAATTCACAGCAAAACTGTGGAGATAAAAACAACAGAGTGTTTCAAATTTAAGCCAACATCATGGTGTGGGGGCACCAGCCTTATAGAGCTAGTGGGAACCCAAAGGACATCTAGTCCAGCCTCCCAAGGGAAGCCACCATCCCTCATCATGTCAGATCAGACCTAAGATATGCCAGGAGTATCCCCAAAATGGGCCTGCAGAGGGCAGCTCGAGCAAGTGAGCCCAGCTGCACTCTTTGGGGGAATACTGGAAGCACACAAAGCAGTCCTACTGGAAGGAAAAATCCCTTCCAGAACTCCTTCCAAGATCTTTCATTCAGATCCTGCGTAGAACCCATTTGTCAGGTGGAGGGGATCCTCTGTGGAGCTCAGATGAAGAGACAGAATGAGTCACAAGAGCGATTTTCAGCTCAATGAACACTGCAGATTATGTCACTCTTGGAAACCCCAAGGGGGGTAACAGGAGAAGCTTTTCCCCATTTGGGGATGTTCCCCACAGTCTTCTGCAAGAGCCCCACTTTGCCCCCACCTGCCCCCCCCCACTTACCCCTGGTGGAGCTGGCAGACCCCTGGTCATTTGCTGCAAAAGGAGAAAATACAGGAGTCAGGATCCCGGGGAGGGACATCCAACCCCCCAAGCCCTTCTCCCTCCTTCCAACCCCATCCCAAATCATTCTCAATCTGGGGAGGGGCCTAAGAAGAGTTCAGGGACAGGCAGCCCAGAGGCAAGGGGGCTCAAGGACAGCGGTGGGGGGAGAAGCAGGTGCTGGAGGGCAAAGAGAGATGGGCACAGCCTGGCATGGAGGCAGCAGGGGACTGGAGCGGGGGTGGGTGCGATCTGGGCAGGAAGGGGGCAGAAAGGCAGAAGGGGGGGGAAGAGCAGTGGTGCCAAATGAGGAGGGGTGAGTTCCTGACACCCACAGATCTGAGCCAACCAACCAAATCTTTAGCTTCAGGTTCCAGTAGATTAAACCACCAGAGACCCCTCTCTCCCCCCACCCTCGGCTCTTCCTCCTGCTCCTTCTTGGAGCCCCTCCCTCAGCCGACAGTCTCTCTGCAGCCTTTTCCTGGCCCTGAGGGACCCCTTGCTGTCCACAGACAGGCTGAGCAGACAGGCTGAAGCTTTCCATCAGGGTCTTGGGCTTAAGGACTAGGCCACCACCAGGTTTAGTTTTGTCTGTTTGTAACCTGTTCCTGCTCCATATTGGGGGGAAATATGTCAGACAGAGAGAGGGGAGGAGTCACTCACTTGAGGCTGCTTTGTAGACTAATTTCTCGCTCTGTTTCCCTGTAGAGACAAAAGCAGAAGGTCAGAGCTGGAAGGGACCTCCAGAGGCCACTCAAATCCATTTTGACAATCTGGCTCTCAGAGGCTGACACCTTCTCAGCAGATGCTTCTCTTGTCTCTTCCAAACACCTCCAAGGAAGGTGAGCCCAGAAGGGGAGCATTTCAAGGAACTCATGTTACAAAGAAGTCGAAAAAAGTGAGGAAATTAAATAAAAAAATCAACATGAAAGCCAGGCAGTGGACAAATTCCAAGAAGCTGGAAGGAAACATTATCCAGTCCCTTCACTCATTCCTTTTCATATTACTATTTCAGTCCCAGCCGACCCCTAATCATCAAATTTGCGGGGGGGGGGGGGGGGGGAGAAATAATGAACTTTAATATTGCAATTCTAGGCATGTCTACTCAGAGGAATGTCCTATTCAGTTCAATACAGTGTCCTCCTTAATAAATATTTATTCATTTATTGATTAAATGTGTATACCAACCTTCATCTGAAGATGGGAAGACGGTTCACAACATAAAAATACAAAATGAGTACACAAAATACATAATAAAATAAAAACATCAGGTAGAAAGTGAATTTCCTGAGCACAGAGTGAGCGCAAAGCAATGGCCAACATTACTTTTGGTTCAAAGGGTGTTTTATGGGGAGGGGTCTCTCTAGGGATACAAGGGGCAGTTTCCAGGAAGCTCCACCAGCACATTCCCAGTCGGAGGCCAGGACAGAAGGACACAGGAGAGGCAGCAAACCCATCCAGGGTTTACTTACTGCGGATGAAGAAGAAGAAGATCCCAGAGGTTCCAGAGATCAGCAGGATGGCAGCCATGACACCCCAAATGGCTCCCACAATGAGCCCCAGGTTGACTAAAAGGGGACAAGAGACGACTGGCGGCAGCAGCTCCCCAAGGCCTCAAGCAGGAGATTGGAGTAGAGGTGCTGAGCTATGAGCCTGGGAGGATTTTACATCTGCAAAGCAGGCCCTCTCTCTCTCTCTCTCCTGACAGACCAAGGTCCTCTCTGTAGTGGCCCCGATACAAGGGAGTTTTTTTCCACCAGAATCCAGCATTAGAGGTCTTCAAAATAACCAATTCATTTAAGGAAGACAGTAGACAGGCACACCTGTTTCATCACAGACTCAAGACTCAACCGCAGGTCTCCTCCTCCTCACATACTTCAGCCTTCTCTGTCGTGACCCTGAGAGGAAGGGATTCCCTCCCCTCTGAGACCCCCCTCTGAGAGCCCAGCATTACAGGCCTTCAGGGAAGACACAACCCCTTAGGGGGGAAAGCATCTTGTTTATCCTAAACATGCCCTCCCTTTTCAGACTTAAAATGTCTGTCGAGACAGATTTTTAAAATAAAGCAAAATGTCCAAGTTTTAAATAGAGAATAATCAAAGCAAAGCAAAGCAAGCTAGCTAAATAAACAAATAAATAAATAAAGTAAGTAAGTAAGTAAGTTATTGGAAAGGCGGTGTCTCTTTCTACAGATAGGTGTCATAATAAGTTTTATTCCACATACTCTGCTGACACATTTGATTTTGAAGAAGTAAAATATCTGCTAACAATCTGTGACATCACAACTACATGGGCTTAAAGGCAAAAAGGTGACAGCTGGTTTTTACCTACAACATCCAATTTGAGTTCAAGGCCTATGAGACACTTGCCAGAAAAGGATGCACCTCTCCTGAAATCTACAGATTCCAATTCAGTTGCTTGCCTCCGGAGACACACACAGGATCCAACTGGGGTTCCCCATCTGAGCTGTGCTGCTGCTGAAGGGAGGAGTTGGGTGGAAATCCCCCTCCCAGAGCCCACCCCTTCCCCTCCTGTCTGTCTGTCTGTCTGTCTCTCACCTGGCTCCTTCTCCCAGGCCACGTCCAGAGGCTTCTCCAGGCTGTCATGCTCCACGCGGCACCGGAAGCGCTCCCTCTCCTCGCGGTCGATCTGGACACTGAGCAAAAGATAGTAGGTCCCGTCCGAGTTGGGGGCGACCAATCCTCGGGAGGTGCCCTCCTGCCAGACCTCCCCATCCTTCACCCAGTTGGCATCAATCTCCTTGGGGTAGAAGCCGTGGACTTGGCAAACGAGGGTCTCCAGGCCGTCATAGTCTGCCTTCCTGGTCACCTTCACCACCGGAGCCTCTGCAAAAAGTCGTTAACAGAGAGACATCCACAACGGGAGCCTGGAGGAATCCTGCATTTTTTAAGAGCAGAGGAGCAGGGACCCAAGGGGCAACCTAGTCAGAATCTCACATCTCCAGAAATTAAAAAGAACTGCGAATAAATGGGATTCCTCAACCTGCCTTGGCATCTTCCCCAGTCAGTGTCTATTGTGGAACTGTTTTCAGATGTTTTATCCTTTGTTTGCCAAAGCAGACTCCTTTGGGAGGGAGGACTAGGCACAAATTAATTTATTATCTTGAAAAGCTCTAACACTACTTGTGGTTCCAAGATTGTCCCAGGGAGCTGATCCTGGTTCCTCTCTTAAGGGGGAAGAAATGTTGGACTCACTGCTCTCTGTTCTCCGGGACTTTTCAGCCCAATAGTTAGTGAACAAAGCCAAGAGCCCTGGGAAAGACAGAGCTCCTTTCTAGTTCTCCCGCCTGCCCTGAAAGGGTCCCTTGAGGTTGGAAAGGGCCCATCTCCCTTCTCCACGGCAGCCTCCCCTGGAGTGGAAAGGGCAGACCAAGAGGCCCAGTGGGCCAGCAACTTACGCACATTTAACTTGTGCACATTCAGCTTTACGCACTTGCCAAAAATATTCCAAAAAACAAAAAGAGGAGGTGGGTGTCCAAGGAAGAAGGACTTTGGCAACCCAATCGCCCCTGGATCCAATGTGTTTTGACTATACACCATTTTGGCTTTAGGCATGATTCGCAGAATGTAACCCTTGTTCAAAAACTGGCTCCCTGGGTAGCTGTTGTCTGAAGGGGCTGTTCCAGGATCCCACCCGCTTTGCAGTGCCTGGACTGGAAACTCGGTCTAGGAGGGGATGTGACTCTGCTGAGGGGAGCAGGAAGGAAGGAAGGTCAAGCCCTTTCCCCACAGAAACCCCAAACAAGACCTCCCACCCCATCCATCCCCTCACCTGACCTCAAGAGAACATCCATCCTAAAGAGGGTGATTCCCAGCCTCCTTTCATAGAATCATAGAATAGAATCATAGAATCATAGAGTTGGAAGAGACCACAAGGGCCATCGAGTCCAACCCCCTGCCAAGCAGGAAACACCATCAGAGCACTCCTGACATATGGTTGTCAAGCCTCTGCTTAAAGACCTCCAAAGAAGGAGACTCCACCACACTCCTTGGCAGCAAATTCCACTGTCGAACAGCTCTTACTGTCAGGAAGTTCTTCCTAATGTTTAGGGGGAATCTTCTTTCTTGTAGTTTGGTTCCATTGCTCCGTGTCCGCTTCTCTGGAGCAGCAGAAAACAACCTTTCTCCCTCCTCTATATGACATCCTTTTATATATTTGAACATGGCTATCATATCACCCCTTTGCATGTTGTCACCCTTTAAAACGCTTCATTGTGGCTTTTGGGGTGAAATCCTCAACCTCAAGAAATATGCTCAGTGTCTCTGGGGTGAATTATCACCAGGCCCCCATAGATGAATTTGCTCAGATCTCCCTAAGCGTGGCTAATACGTATGTGTCAGTCCGCAAAAAGGGAGGGTGCTAGAATTATTTCATTTTTAATTAATTTTCATTTTAACAAAACTTAGTAAGAGAGAGACAGGACCCCTCATGCTTCTCTTGGCTGGTCTGACATTCCCTCCCCATCTGCAGCAGATCCATCACGACAGGAAGCAACTTCTGGGATACCAACTAAACTCCTCCGTCTGGAACATAGATAGATACACTCGGAATTTCTAAATCTTTTGTAGGATGCCTTCCTCTGTCCCCTTACCTGGGAGTAAGCAAGGACACCTTCTGAAGGTGCTATGGACTTGGACAACTGTTCTGCTCAAGTGTCCACTGTTTCCTTTTCAAGGAAGGAGATGGGGGCCTGGGGGTTGGTCATGTGACCTCCCAGGAGCCCCACCTGGTCTAGGTGCCCTCAGCCTCCGCTGGACCTTAACTCCCCAGTCCTGGGGGAGAGAGAGAGGGAGGTCCTTGGTCAGGCCCTGCTTCCTACATAGCATGACGGATTTCGCTCTCAATATAGGGCAGGATTCCCATGGGCTGGATTCCTAGCCCCCCCCCTATTGTGCAATGGTCCATCCCAGTCAAAACACTGGATCATGTGATTGGCCCCTGTGACAGATTCCTGAAGGCGGAAGAGTGGACTGTACCATTTCAAGGCACGGGGTTGGGGAAGATGACACTTCTGAATGTTCACCATGGAAAAAACTAATATTCCTCATAAATAAAAGATATAATAAGGTAGAAGTGGGAACTCCCGTACTCTCTCACCATGTGCAGGTTTTCTGCTAACCTACAGTCTTAGTGAGGGGGCTGCATCCTGCCCTCTAAGACATATTTTATGGGCTCCCCACACATTTTCTATTTTTTAAAAAAGGTTAATTTATCTAGTTTTAAAGACTTTAAAGGCAAGAGGTTTTCTGTATCTCACCTTTACTTCGCAGAGTCTCCTTCCCGTACTCCAGGTATTTCTGCAGCCAGTCAATGCACTCCTTCTCCAGGTAGGCTTTCCGGTACTGGTTCTGGTCCACGATAGGATCCAACTTCCTCTTGGTCACTTGGGCCTCTGCATCGGCTGCCGTCCAGGTGAGGGTCTCCTTGTCAAAGGCGATAAAGTCCCTCCCGTTGTAGCCAAACTGCCAATACCCTTCTTTGCGCCCGTCTGACCTCAGCTCACAACCAAGCATCTCCTGCAGGGAGGAATAACCTGGGGGTGGGAGAGGAAGGAGACACCCGAGATGTCAAGAGTTGTGTGTGCACAAGAGAGAGATTATTATTTATTTATCCAAAGACCACAGGTCGATTTACAAGAGACCACCACCAAAATACATACCATAGAGGCAGACTACCGGTAATCATCATCATCATCATCATCATCATCATCATCATCATCATCATAGCACACAGCCCCTCCAAGTTTAAAAGAACATAGATTGTTGAATTAGCCAAAGGCCTGGGAGAAGAGGGATGTTTTCGCCTGGTGCCTAGAGACATGTGATGCCAGGCAAGAGACAGAACCAGACCAGGAACGCAAAGAGAAGTTCAGAGCAGTATATTTAAAACAAAAAACAAAACAAAACCAAACAACCCCTCAGTTTCAGGGAAACAACCTCAGATTCAGGGAAAAGTCAGGGGCACCACGTGAACCGTGAGGAGAATATGGAAAGAAATGGATGTTATATCTCTCCCCGCCCCCCCCCCCCCGGTTTTTAACCATAATCCAACACAAAACTGAGTAGTTTACAGTGCAATTATATATGCGTCTAACCAGAAGTAAGCAGCACTGAGCTCCAGGTATATCCATGTAAAGAATTGCAGCCCTGATTTCACTGAAATATATCAGTCTTCTTTTACTTACTTCTGTGTTGGATTATGATCTTGGAGTTTGTCTGGGGTCGGGGGTTTTTTGCAGTTTGTTTTTCTTTTTTCCCCATTTAAAAATAGTTTATTTGCCAGAGCATATATATCAAACATTCTCATAACCTTAAAAACCATAAAACAACACATCATGTACTCCAGTCTCATTAAAGGGAAGGAGTACATAATGTCTGCAACAATTTGAAAGGTTAAAATGTACACTTCATGAATCCCATACTGTGTTACCCACCCCAAACACTACCCCCCCGGGCCTCACTACCTGTGTGTCCAATAAAATTGCCCCATACTGCGTAGAAGTTATCGTTTCCTTTTGGCCTGTTGCTACCCACAGTTTCCATGTTAGCTTTTCCAACAAAGCTGTCTGCCAGACATCCTGTCACGAATTCTACTCATATTGATCCAGAGCAGATTCCGACGTAATGTTTGACGTTTTATCGTGTTTTTAATATTCTGTTGGGAGCCGCCCAGAGTGGCTGGGGAAACCCAGCAAGACAGGTGGGGTATAAATGTTGTTGTTTAGTCGTTTAGTCGTGTCTGACTCTTCGTGACCCCATGGACCAGAGCACGCCAGGCACTCCTGTCTTCCACTGCCTCCCGCAGTTTGGTCAGATATAAATAATATAAATAAATAATAAAATATATTATTATTATTATTATTATACTGAATAATTTCACTTCGACTGCCAAGGCCAGACACTTTGGACAACTGTAAGTCTGAGTATAGGCTGAATGTAAACCCCTCACTCTGAACGATCCTGCAGCTAACGTCTTCATTTCAAATAATTCGCTTATTTAGCTTATGTAGGTAGCAATTTAAGATTTTAAGGATGCTTTTGCACCGCTGCTGTATCACAGTCGCCATCTTTCCCGCCTCACCACCCACTATGTTAAATCTTTGTTGCAGTTTCTAAATGCCAAATATACATTGCTTTTCACTTTGAACCATCACACAACAGTTCCAGAATTGTGTTTGTTTTCCAGAGTATGACACAAAATTTAGCACCCTGAGAATGTTAGGGGTTTTGTTTTTGTATTTTCCCCTCAGGGAAAGCAAAGTTTTATCTTGCTTGAACAAATGTTGGCAATCCCTCGTAAACTCCGTACAGTTGTACCTCAGCTCCCGAATGTCTTGGGAGCAGAATGTTCCAGATCCCAAACGATCGAAACCCAGAAGTGAGTGTTATGGTTTTCGAACGTTCTTTTGGAAGCCGAATGTCTGATGGGGCTTCTTCAGCTTCCAATTGGCTAAAGCCGCGCTTTGGTTTCCGAACGTTTTGGAAGTCAAACGGACTTCTGGAACGGATTCCAAGGTACAACTGTAATCAGAAAGCAGCTGGGCCTCATTGACCAGCACTCTGGACAGCGCCTTCTCTGTTCCCCCCCAAAACAAGATCCCTGCCCCAGCATGGGTTCTCAAGGAAAGAGCAAGTCTCCTTTTCTCTTTGCCAGGGGTTTGCACAGTGACTGGCCCAATCGGTCAATTTCACAAATCAAGATGATGACCATTATCATATAACCGACCTGCAGCTCATTCCCAAGTGCCTTTTTGCAGAGTAAAAAATGTATCATTTTAAGAAAGTGCAGGTACAGATTGGAAGGGGAGAGGGAAGGACTTCTGCCCAGGTTGGAGAACATCCTGCCCATCACCTCGCCCCTTTCGTATCAGCAGGCATCTCCCTTTGCCTCCTGAGCGCCAGAGAGATGAATATTGGGGGTCTCTGCCTCTCCTGCCTTCCACTCACCTCCGCTCTGGTTGAAGCGATTCTGCAGGGTTACTAGGTTCCACCACAGAACTCTCTCAGTGTCCTGAAAGAGATGCGTGATTTTCTTCCAGTACTGAGGATCCTCCTTTTCCGCCTTCCTTATCCAGGGGACCTGAGGCAGCGCCTCCTTGGTGTCACTGTCGTACTGAACAAATGGCTGGTCATCCACGTACCCGACCATGATGAACTGGGGCAGCCCCATGCCAGGCTCAGACACGGCTGTGTAGAAGTAGCGCAGGGAGTGAGAAGTGGAGCCTGGAAAGGAAGAAAGAGGGGGCAGAGAGTTAGGGGTCCTGCCACTGAAGGAAGCACCCTAATCCTGCTGTGTTACAGGCAGCAGCCCTAAATTAGGAGATCCAAAGCTCAACCGGGTTTGGGGGAGTTTGTAGACCTGCCCTTAAAGATAGAGGAGGCAGAGCAGAGGGAGCCTGGAAAGGAAGAGAAAAGGGGGCAGAGTTAGGGGTCCTGCAGCTGAGGGCTCTCTGACAATCCAGCAGCCCCCAAACGGAAGATCTGAGGTGTATATGGCAATGGGTTTGTAGCAATGCCCCTTCCCAGCACCTATGCTCTGTAGAATCAAAACAAAACATTTCATAGCTTCCCCACTGCCATTCCCCTATTTGAGGTATATTCCATTTTCATGGAAAAATTGCAAATAAACTGGGAGAGAATTGGGGGATAGAGCGTAAAAAAACAAAATTTGGGGAGAATCAGGAGCCATGGGAACAGAAAGTATGAGTGTTGTGGCATAAGGAGGGGAAGGGGGATAAAATTTTGCAGCTCCCAGAGGCTGCCTCAAAGGGAAGAAAAAAAAAGAGGACAGGCAAAGGTGCTCTGTAGATACACCTGGAAACAACAACACACACACACCTGGCCAGACCCCACAATCCATCTCTGTTTCCCTTTGAAGGGCAAGTTTCTGCCCCAAATGGATTGAGAAGAAAGGGAAAGGGCAGAAACTGAATCTGCACCAAGCCTCATGTTTTTAATTCCAGGATGCAACATATCCCTCAATCAGTGTTTGAAATCCGCCAGGCATGTTTTGCAACTAGCACGGGTCCAACTGCGACCACACATGGAGATCTCCATCTGGCTGGCCCCTCCGGACTTCTTAAGCGGCTTAGCAGAGGAGCTTACTCACTGCGTTTAGATCCCACCTTTTTCACCCCCCTCCTCAGGGAGCAACAACGATAATAATTCCCTTTTCTGTGGTGACTGCCCACTTGTGGAATGCTCTCCCCCGGGAGACACCAGGGGGAAAAGGTACTCTTCAACTAGTCCTTAGACCGATTAAACTATGGCCGTGTGTGTAATAGTTTTGTTTGCTATTTTGTTATGTCTCGTTATGTTTTTATATTGTAAACTGCCCCGTAATCATCGGGTGGAGGGCAGTACAGAAATTCAGTAAACAATTTAGTAAATAATAGTAATAATAGTGTATAAGCAAAAGCGTTTCTAAAGGCAACTCAACTTTCAAATTCTACATTTTGGGGGCGGGCAGCGCAAGCGGAATTTGAGGGGGAAAGCGGCACAAACGCGCCAGAGAAAAGAAACGATCGATCAGCAGAGTATTTGGCAATTGCGGGCCAGGGGATCCCTCAGTCACGGGGGTTGGACTGGATGACCCTCAGGGTCCCTTCCATCCCTTCTTCCGTGCTATGATTCTTCACGTACCCACCGGATTCTGGGAAGCAGCAACACGTGCGAGGGGCGAGTCGCTTCCCGCGCCATTAATCCCGCCGCCCTCGCAGGGCTGGCTTCTTTCTGCGAGCCGAGTAAGGCTGCGGTCTCTGCCCCAGGCGGCATACAAAGCGGGGGGCGGGGAAGGATATTCACGAAGGGATCCGGACTCCGGATCCAGTCCGGACTGGGAACTCCCACCCCGCCCCGCCCCTGGCAAAGGTCCTCAGCCCCGCAGTTTGACCCCCCGAGGTACTGACCTACGCAGTCCAGGAGCAGCAGCAGGTGGGCAGCCGCCCCCAGGATCAGGGGGGGCCAGCGGAGGAGGACCCCCATCTCCCCCCCCCAAAAAAACGAAGCTCCCTTTTCCTCCACCCTCCGCCGCTCTGAGTCCCGCTCTCTGCCCCGCCTGCGGAACCAGCAGCAGAGCGAGCCGGGATTGGGCGAGGGGAAAATATTCCGCCAATCAGAAATCTGCTCGCAGGTGGCAGCACCGGTCGCCGGGCCGAATTCGAGGCGCAAGTGTAGAGCGAGGCTGAAGAGCGAACGAGGAAGTTCTTGCAGCTCCTCGCTGGGAATCGCCGCCTCCCTCCCTCCCTCCCCCCCCCCCGGCAGCTCTTCCTGTCCTGCCTTGCAGGGAGGGTGTAGGAAGGGAGGAGGGAAGGGGAGAAGCTGCGGGAAAGCAGAACGCAGAATCCTAGGATTGCAGAGTTGGAAGGGACCCCTGGGTCATCTAGTCCAACCCCCCACAATGCAGGAATCTCAGCTCAAGCACCCAAGGCCACCTCCCCAGGGAGACCAGCGCCCTGTCAAACAGTTCTTGCTTTTATTGCAAGACAGCAACTTGGCTGTTCGTCCCATCATTTAATTCCCACAATAACCCTGTGAGGTAGGTCAGGCTGAGGCGCTTCACGACTAGTGAGGATTCGAACCCAGGTCTCCTGGATACAAATCCACAACTCTAACTGCTACACGGCACTGGTACCCCTGACCGTGAGGTCCAGTCGTGACCGACTCTAGGGTTGCACGCTCATCTCGCTCTATAGGCCGGGACAGCAGACAGCTTCCGGGTCATGTGGCCAGCATGACGAAGCCGCTTCTGGCGAACCAGAGCAGTGCACGGAAACGCCGTTTACCTTCCCGCCGGAGAGCGGTCCCTATTTATCTACTTGCACTTTGAGGTGCTTTCGAACTGCTAGGTGGGCAGGAGCAGGGACCGAACAATGGGAGCTCACCCCGTTGCGGGGATTCGAACCGCCGACCTTTCGATCAGCAAGTCCTAGGCTCTGTGGTTTAACCCTCTATCCCAGCAGGGGGGTGTAATATGCAAATATAAGTGCCTGCTGCAAAAGCATTTCTTGCAGGGAGGGAGGAGCAATTAACCCTGTACAGTGGTACCTCGGGTTACATACGCTTCAGGTTACATACGCTTCAGGTTACAGACTCCACTAACGCAGAAATATTACCTCAGGTTAAGAACCTTCCTTCAGGATGAGAACAGAAATCGTGCTCCAGTGGCACGGCAGCAGCAGGAGGCCCCATTAGCTAAAGTGGTGCTTCAGGTTAAGAACCATTTCAGGTTAAGAACGGACCTCCGGAACGAATTAAGTACTTAACCCGAGGTACCACTGTACTTGATTTTTGGAATCAATATTCCCTGCCCCACATGGTTGCTTTATTATCCATGGAGGGAAAATGGGAAGATTCCAACAGAGAGAAGAACTAAGGAGGGGTTTTTAACACAAGAATGTCCCAGAAGTTAAACCATTTTCTACTCTGATCAAGTCTCCATTCACCAGAAGGACCCCTTAGGTCACTGGCAGAGCACCTTCACTGATGGTGTAGCACCCTGCTTGTGGTTAACGCTTAGCTGGAATGAAATATTCAACGCAGCAATAGAGAAATTAAAATAATAATTTATTTGTCAGACAAATAAATGAGAGGCACAGTGGTATATGGTTACCAAGCTCTGGCCTGCCCTCCTGCCATTATGGCCAGCACTTATATTTCCTCAATCCAGCCCCCTTTCTCCTCCCTTTGGCTGCCTCTGTCCAATCAGCCTGGTTGAAATTCCTATTGGCTGTTTGCTAGAACCAATCATAAAAGATACACCCATTTCCTATTACCTTTTATGGGAGACAGAGAGCTATATTTTCTTCTATTTATAAATGGCAAATAAGTAGTCATATATCTTACATTTACCTCGACCAGGCACCTTAATTACCAGATAACCTTTGGCCCCTCTTGCCCTATTCCCTGCAAAACAGATGGCTAATGGTTCTAATTTTATCTTAAACAGAGATCTTGGGTTTACCTCCTCACACACCATCTATGAAAGATCTCCTTCTTTGGAGATCTTTAAGCAAAGGCTCGACAACCATATGTCAGGAGTGCTCTGATGGTGTTTCCTGCTCGGCAGGGGTTTGGACTCGATGACCCTTGTGGTCTCTTCCAACTTTATGATTCTATGAAATAAGAACCTAACATTTCTTACTTTCTAAATCCTTTGCATAATTATATTTAAGCCAATATATTTCATAACATATATAGTTTTTTAGAAGAAAGGGAACTTAGTAAAAGCTAAGCTAAATTCCAAGTTCTCTAAAGATTCAAAGCAGTTTCAGAGAGCTGCTTTGCCTAGTCCAGTTGCTGTTTCTATTTGCCCTTTTAACCTTATGAAAATGTGGCTCAAGTCTCTAATGGGAGGCACAATAATTCTTACTATTTACCAACTCTTAATTGTGTTTTGCAACTTGATTATTCTGTAATTTGTATGGTCAGTGTGACCTTTTGCTCCTAGCCTGTGATTTCCTTTTACAACCCTGAGACACTGCTATAGATCAGGGGGGCCCTTGATCAAGAAGATAAACAGCTGCCAGAGTATGGTTTCTGTCTGGCATGAGAGATACAAACATTTACAAATATATTTTTTTAAGCTCATTTTAAAATACAAATCTTGATCAGATGCCTCAATGGAGCCAGCTTGGTTTCTCCTGCTCAGGAGGGTAGGACTCGAACCCATGGCTTCAAGTTACAAGAAAGGAGATGCCGACTAAACATCAGGAAGAACTTTCTGACAGTCAGAGCTGTTTGGCAGTGGAATGGTCTCCCTCAGGAGGTTGTGGACTCTCCTTCCTTGGAGAAAATTAGTTTGTTGAAAGATCAGAGAGGTGGCAGGGCCCAAGAGGCTGCAATCCCACACACATCTTTACCGAGGAGTAAATCCCAGTCTGTTCAGCAGCACTTCCCTTTGAGTAGACTTGCAAAGGATTGCTCTAATAACCCTACAGCAGGTGGAAGGTGGCAGACACTCCTGCAATGGAGGTTTTTAAAACAGAGGTCAGACAGATTCTTTAACTGCGATTCCTGCACTGCAGGGGTTAGACTAGATGACCAGTAGGGTCCCTTCCATCTCTATGGTTCCCCAACTTTGTTTCCCCCCATGATCCACTTGAAAATGGCTGAGGGTCTTAGGGGACCAAACAACAACAACAACAACAACAACAACAACAACTCTGTCTTTTTTAGGCTATAGCAATTGCAATGCACTCTGAAGTTTTAATTGCATTTATAAAAAAACAAAAACCAGGCATGCCATGATAAATGAGGCTTGCAGACCAATTTCGGAAACCCAATTCTACAGGCTGCAGAGGGAGAATCTGTGTTGAATTGCAGAAAGGAAGATGGTGTTTTTTTAAAAAAATATTATTATTATTATTATTATTATTATTATTATTATTATTAAATTTATCTCCTGCCTTTCCTGCAAGGAGCTAGAATAGCATACACAGTCTGCACCCCACCCCCAATTTTATCCTCCTAACAACCTTGCAGTGAGACCACATAACACCAGTCCTGAAAGACCTGCATTGGCTCCCAGTACGTTTCCGAGCACAATTCAAAGTGTTGCTGCTGACCTTTAAAGCCCTAAATGGCCTCAGTCTAGTATACCTGAAGGAGCGTCTCCTTTGTTGCTGAGCCACGACCCTTCCTCTTATAACTTAAGGTGACATTCGGACTTTTGGAGATTTTTATTTACTCACTGAGAAGCTACCACGTTTATCTACATTTTATAAATAAATAAATAAATAAATCACAGTGCAATGTGAGAGAAATAAAATAAAATAAAATAAAAATAAAATAAAATAAAATAAAATAAAAAGCAGTTCATCATGAACGAAACTCAGTAACTATTATCTAAAAGAAGAATCATGGTTGGGGGGGGTCAAAAATGGAGCCTGGCTGCTAGATTTAGTCCAGTATCCTGTTCTCCCCCCCAGGGGAAGCCAACAAGCAGTTGAGCACAGCAGCCACACCCTCCCCACTTGCAATTCCCGCCAGCTGGTATTCGGAGAGGCACCTGCCTCTGAAACTGCAGGCTGCATAATCCCATCGTGGCTGGTACCCACTGCAGAAGTCCAGTCTCTAATCTTTATGGGCTATAGCAGCCATTGAATGGCCGCTGTATAGGCGAAAACTCCCCACTTCCTGAAATGATAAGAATTGCAGAGAGAACCCTGCAGGGGTTTAGCTTCTGTTAAGCAAGAGAAACGTGGAGGTGTCACTCTAGCCCTTGTTTAGTTACAGAAATAGAAGGAGACCATACAGGAAACAAGGCGGACTCTGAAAGCAGGAAGCAGAGCCACAAATCCTGCGTCAGATTCCCAGATCCTACGCTGTTTTGACCAACTCCAGCTAAGTGCTTTCAGCCCCTGGTGATTTTGCAAAAACGCCCACCTCGTGTCTTGTCCTTCCTCCCAAAAAATTCCAATGGGGGGGTCACATTCCAAAGGCTGGTGCCATCAAGGGACATCTGGTCCGTTTTGCTAAGACTCTGACGGCCCCCGCAGGTTGCTTCACAATCCTTTGTTGTTGTTGTTGTTGTTGTTTAGTCGTTTAGTCGTGTCCGACTCTTCGTGACCCCATGGACCAGAGCACGCCAGGCACGCCTGTCCTCCACTACCTCCCGCAGTTTGGTCAAACTTTACAATCCTAACCACACTTATTCAATCCAGTTAAGACTGAGGCTCTGTTGGTGTGTGGTTCCCTAGAGGAGATGCCTGGGAGGTCGCCTGCTCTTGATGGGGTTACGCTTCCTCTGAAGGAGCTGGTTCATAGCTCAGGGGTTCTCCTGGATCCTTTGCTGTCCCTCAAGGCTCAGATGGCCTGGAGTGCCTTTCATCACCTTTGGTTGGTGGCCCAGCTACGCCCCTATCTGGACAGGGATAGCCTAAGTACCGTTGTCTATGCTCTGGTAACCTCAGGGTTAGATTACTGCAATGCGTTATACGTAGGGCTGCCTCTGAAAACTTCAGCTGGTGCAGAATTCAGTGGCCAGGTTGCTCACTGGAGCAAGACGCTTTGAGCATATTACATTGATCCTGGTCCGACTGCACTGGCTACCAGTTAGTTTCCAGGCCCAATTCCAAGTGCTGGTTTTGACCTATAAAGCCTTAAACGGCTCAGGACTGCAATACCTCAAGGACTGCCTCTTTCCCAATGAACCTAACCGGACCCTGAGATCATCTTCTGAGGCCCTCCTTCACGTGCCTCCACCTCGAGAGGTCTGGAGGGTGGCAACACAAGAACAGGGCTTTCTCTGCAGTGGCTCCCTGTCTGTGGAATGCTCTCCCCAGGGAAGTTCACCTGGCACCTTCATTATACAGTGGTACCTCTGGTTAAGAACTTAATTCTTTCTGGAGGTCCGTTCTTAACCTGAAACTCTTCTTAACCTGAAGCACCACTTTAGCTAATGGGGCCTCCTGCTGCCAGCGCACGATTTCTGTTCTCATCCTGAAGCAAAGTTCTTAACCTGAGGTACTATTTCTGGGTTAGCGGAGTTCTGTAACCTGAAGCGTCTGTAACCTGAAGCGTCTGTAACCCTAGGTACCACTGTATACCTTTAGGTGCCAGGCAAAAACATTCCTTTTTAACCAGGCCTTTGGCTGACCTGATGAACATCCTGTACCCTTTTAAAATGCAGGTCTTTTTGTGTGTGTGTGTGTGTGTGTGTGTGTGTGTGTTATTGGTTTTACTTTGATTTTATCATCGACCAGCGTGATCAAGGCAGTTTCAGTCCCATGGTGAGGCATGAATCCCGACTGGAAGGGATCCAAATGGTCCGCATCCTCCAGGCGTGCTTGGAGTTGTTCACTCAATCACCTTCCCCAAGAATGGAAGATTTGAGACTGGGCGATAGTTGGCCATATTGGTCAGGTCTAAAGAATTTTTTTAAGAAGCAGTTTAATGACCGCCTCTTTCAGTGGGTCTGGGAAGGCTCCCTCACAGAGAAAAGCATTCACCACCCCACAGAGCCCATCGCCCAGCCCGCTTTTATGAGCCAGGATGGACAAGGATCAAGAAGACAGGTGGTTGGTTTCACTCATCCAAGCAGCCTGTCCACATCCTCGGAGGTAACAGATTGAAAGTGATCCCGTATAACATGACTAGATAGGACTCCAGCACTCTCCTCCCCCGGCCCCGGCCCTGCTCAAATGGTGGAGTCTACCTCCTTCCGAATCTTAGCGACTTTATCTGCAAAAAAACTTTGCAAAAGCATTGTAGGAGATCTTGGGGTCCCTACCAGGCCCCGTGACAAAGGTGGTTCCGAGAGATTGCGAACCACCTGAGTCTCCTGCTGCTGTTTTCTGCAGATGAAATGGAGGTGGTGAAGAATGTCCTCTTCATCGTCGCTATCGCCACCTGGTAGGCTCGACGAGCTCTAACCTGTGTCTGGTCCGATTCATAATGTGCTTTCCGCCACTGGCGCTCTAGCCATCTCAAAGATTGTTTCATCACTCTCAGCTTCGGTGAAAACCACGGGGCTATTCCAGGTACCATGCAATCGGAGAGGGCAGCATAAAAGGTTCAAATCTGCTGAACTGGCTGGTCTGACGAACAGGATAAGAGAAAATGAGGACAAGGAATACAAGGAGGAATGGATGTTTAGTGTATATTTTAAGAACCAGTATAGACCAAGAGATAGCTTAGCAGGTCTTGTGTAAATCCAGCAGAGTTCAAATGGATAAGAGTATTTAATAGAGAACAAATTGGATGATTAAAAATATGTGGATTACGCAGAGTAGTAGAAAAGCAAAGGAACCAGGATTAGGGTGGAAGGAAAGTCATATGGTATATGTATACATGTTGTATTTGGTATGAAGTTGTAAGTGGGACGAGAGAAGGAGAGAGGGGTTAAATATGCTCTCAGTTCCTGTTTTTGAAAATGTAATTAAATTTTTTTTAAAAAAAATGATCTCCTCCCCACGGAGGCCTGTTTTCAAGGTGGGCATCCACCCCCACACCGATGGAGGAGCTGCTCAAACTTTAACTTACATATCAGTCTGCAATCTTCTAAGATTATACGATAACATGATAATGATACAGGAATAATTAGGGGTGCTTTGCAACCCTCAGTGCAGTTCTCCATGTGTTGCCTAGATGTATTATTATCTGCACATGCACAGCCGCAAATGATTTTGGAGTGCTCCAATATCGCCTTAAATTGTTTATAGTGGTTTGCCAGTGTGGTGTAGTGGCTAAGTGTGGTAGACTTGTAATCTGGTGAACCGGGTTTGCGTCTCCGCTCCTCCACCTGCAGCTGCTGGGTGACCTTGGGCTAGTCACACTTCTCTGAAGTCTCTCAGCCTCACTCACCTCACAGAGTGTTTGTTGTGGGGGAGGAAGGGAAAGGAGAATATTGCCGCTTTCGGGTAGTGAGAAAGTGGGATATCAAATCCAAACTCCTCTTCTTATCTGTGAAGTCCCATTGTACGTACCATAACTCACCCACCAAGGCCAGCCCAATACATTTTGACATCTGAGGCAGGCCCCAAAATGGCCTCCCACTCCCCACCAGGGAAGAAGGGGTGAGGGAAGATTTCTAATCAGGGCAGAGGGAGAAAAAATACCTTATTTAAATTTTAAATCTTTTAAATGGTATTGTTTTAACATTTTGAGGTTTGCTGCCCTGAGCTCCTTGGGAGGAAGAGAGGGATACAAATTGAAAATATATTAAATATTTTGGGCATCTTCTTTTCATCTCAGTGGGAGAACTTCCTCCTGGGTTTGTGGACTTTCAGGGCAACCCTGCCTTGGTCACCCCCAACCACACTTTGCCCCAGATCAGATATCTACACATTTCTTTTATTAGATTCCCAACCATCCTTTCTTTCGTCCTGAAACCAAAGGCAGCATCCAGGTGGTTCCCCAATCCAGGCACTGCCCAGACCTCATATAACCTAATCCCACCCCTGCAAAACCACAGATTATGATCCCATCTCACTATGGACACTAGTTCTTCAGTCACTTTTCACTGGAAGAACAATTATCGGCACCTCCCTGCCAGAGTCTGTGAATATTCTCAGGAACTTCAAAATCTCTGGAACTCCTGTGATAAGAAGGCAAGAACCACTAAAGACAAAGGGGCTGCACCCTAATTTATTTAAGTCAAACATATATTACAAAAGTAAACAAATAATTACATCCAGTGTCTTCAAAGCAAGGTGCACCAAATCCACTGGGTTAGGCGAGAAGAGTCCTGCGGCCCCTGGAGGTCTCCTTCCTGGCTTCCTCCTTGGCTGTCAGCAGGATCAGGCCCTCTCATCTCCTGTAGGAGAGTTGCTACACCCCATCCCCTCAGCCTCTCTACCTCCTCTCAGTTCCCTGCTTCTCCGCTTCCCCTTTCAGCTGCCTCTTCCTCCCCTTCCAGCCTGTTTCTCAACCCACTGCCCCAGGGCATCATGGGAGGCCCAGGGTGGAGCCCCAGAGCTCAGCAGCTGGTTGTCCTGGACGTGGAGCTCCATGAACCAGGCTGCAGAACTGGAGCCTTGAAGGTATCGGGACAGAAAGAGGGTCTGGAGGAAACTGCCTCAGCAGCTGCCATTGCTACAGGGAGGGTCTGAATGCCCGCTGGAGCTCCTCATTCTCTGCCCAGCCTGAGGATGTTTGAGAAGAGGCCTCAGAGGTCACCTCTGGATCTAGTCAGACAGGACAGTGAGGTTCTGGGGATGTAGAAGGTGACCCAAGAGGGCGGGTGGTGGACGTCCCTCCCATCTGCAGGGGAACCGGAGCACAGCTCTTGGTCAACACAGACAAAACCCCTCCATATCCAGATGTTGTAACTGGAGATGATGTCCTCCTTGGCTTCTACGGGATCAATGGCCAATGTCCTTCATCTTCTGAGGCACACTTGCAAGGTTCCAGATCAGAATCGGATCCAATTCTGACAGCCTCTCTAGTCTTCGGCCACTCAGTTCCTTCACACAGAAGGTGGGTGGAAAACACTCAGCCAGAGCAGTTAGGCTGCTTTTATACATTCCATGATATAGCACCCAATTAGCCAAAGGCTGGGCGGCCCAAGAGGCAGGTAGGCAATAACAATTTAGCCTATTTCACGCATAATACACGTAAAGATGTTGCCTTTCCTTCAATTTGGATGGAAAATGAGTGACATAAGATTGGGGAAGGGCTTGTGTAGGGAACCACGGCAACAAATAACCAAGAGATACCATCAAAATCACTGCAAGTGGTTGTCAATCTCCTCATCCCTTTTTTATATTATAATTCTTAAAATGTATTTCTATTAAAGATTTCTTAGTTTACAAAAATGTGTGCAATGTCTCTTATTTCAAGTTGTGTTTTGTACAGATCAGTTTCATTTGTTGTGAGACATTAGTCTCCTCATTAATTTTAAAAGCTTTTAGTTGCATATATCTGGAGGATTTCTCATTAATACAAGCACATTTCTGCAAAGCAAAATTGGCCATAATCCATCAGAGTAGCATGATTACCCTCAAATTCAAGTTACACCTGGAGTCAGAATGGATGGGTGAGAGCCAGGATTAAGGAACATCAGAAACAGCATTAAAGGACAGGAGGGGCTCTGAGCCTCCGCAATTCACAGCAAAACTTGTGCAGGCTCCTTCTGGTCTCATCTCACACACCAGGCTGGTATGAAACTGCAGAAATAAAGAACAAGAGTGTTTCAAAAGCCAAGATCGTGGTGTGGGGACATCAGCATTACAGAGCTAGTGGGAACCCAAAGGACATGTAGTCCAGCCTCACAAGGAAAGCCACCATCCCTCATCATGTCAGATCAGACCTAAGATATGCTAGTAGTGTCACCAAAATGGGCCTGCGGAGCAAATGCCTGCAGAGGGCAGCTCAAGCAAGTGAGCCAAGCTGCACACTTTGGGGGAATACAAGAAGGACACAAAGCAGTCCTACCAGAAGGAAAAATCTCTTCCAGAACCCAAAATGTGACTCCCTCTTATTGAGATCCTGGGGAGAACCCATTTGTCAGGTGGAGGGGATCCTCTGTGGAGCTCAGATGAAGAGACAGAATGAGTCACAAGAGCGATTTTCAGCTCAGTGAACACTGCAGATTATGTCACTCTTCGAAACCCCAAGGTGGGTAACAGGGGAAGCTTTTCCCCATTTGGGGATGTTCCCCACAGAGCCTTGTGCAAGAGCCCCCCTTTGCCCCCACCTGCACCCCCACTTACCCCTGGTGGAGCTGGCAGACCCCTGGCTGCTTGCTGCAAAAGGGAGGAAACACAGGAGTCAGGATCCCAGGGAGGGAGATCCCATCCCCCAGCCCTTCTCCTCCCTCCTTCCGACCCCATCCCAAATCAGTCTCAATCTGGGGAGGGGCCTAAGAAGAGTTCAGGGACAGGCAGCCCAGAGGCAAGGGGGCTCAAGGACAGCAGTGGGGGGAGAAGCAGGTGCTGGAGGGCAAAGAGAGATGGGCACAGCCTGGCATGGAGGCAGCGGGGGACTAGAGCGGGGGTGGGGGCAATCTGGGCAGGAAGGGGGCAGAAAGGCAGAAGCCGGGGGGGGAGAGAGAAAGGGAGCAGTGGTGCCAAATCCGGAGGGGAGGGTTCCTGACACCCACAGACTTGAGCCAACCAACCAATTCTTTAGCTTCAGGTTCCAGTAAATTAAACCGCCAGAGACCCCTCTCTCCCCCCACCCTCGGCTCTTCCTCCTGCTCCTTCCTGGAGCCCCTCCCTCAGCCGACAGTCTCTCTGCAGCCTTTTCCTGGCCCTGAGGGACCCCTTGCTGTCCACAGACAGGCTGAGCAGACAAGCTTAAGCTTTCCATCAGGGTCTTGGGCTTCAGGACTAGGCCACCACTAGGTTTAGTTTTGTCTGTTTGTAACCTGTTCCTGCTCCATATTGGGGGGAAATATGTCAGACAGAGAGAGGGGAGGAGTCACTCACTTGAGGCTGCTTTGTAGGCTGGTTTCCCTGTGAAGACAAAAGCAGAAGGTCAGAGCTGGAAGGGACCTCCAGAGGCCACCCAAACCTATTTCAACCATTTGGCTCTCAGATACTGAAACCTTCCCAGCAGATGCTTCTCTTGTCTCTTCTAAACACCTCCAAGGAAGGTTAGCCCAGAAGGTGAGCTTTTCAAGGAACTCATGTTACAAAGAAGTAGAAAAAATTGAGGAAACTAAATTAAAAAAAATCAACATGGCAATCAGGCAGCGGACAAATTCCAAGAGAGTGGAAGGAAACATTATCCAATCCCTTCACTTATTCCTTTTCAGATTATTATTTATCCCTCCTAAAGGTAAAGATAAAGGTACCCCTGACCATTAGGTCCAGTCGTGACCGACTCTGGGGTTGCGGGGCTCATCTCGCTTTATTGGCCGAGGGAGCTGGCATACAGCTTCCGGGTCATGTGGCCAGCATGACTAAGCCGCTTCTGGTGAACCAGAGCAGCGCACGGAAACGCCGTTTACCTTCCCGCCGGAGTGGTACCTATTTATCAACTTGCACTTTGATGTGCTTTCGAACTGCTAGGTTGGCAGGAGCAGGGACCGAGCAACGGGAGCTCAACCCGTCACAGGGATTCGAACCGCCGACCTTCTGATCAGCAAGTCCTAGGCTCTGTGGTTTAACCCACAGCGCCACCCGCATCATTCCTAGCAGACCCCTAATCCTCAAATTTGCCCAGAGAGGTGGGGCGGAAGAGATAATGAACTTTAACAGTGCAATTCTAGGCAAGTCTGCTCAGAGGAATGTCCTATTCATTTCAATACAGCATCCTCCCAGATCAATATTTATTTATTCATTTAATTAAGATGGCAGGGCAGTTTGCAACATAAAAATACAAAATGAGAGTACAAAATACATAATAAAGCAAAAACAAACCAGTAACTCTGCTCCCACAAACACATTTAAAAGGCCAAAGGCCTGGTTAGAGAGAAATGTTTTTGCCTGGCACCTAAAGATTTGTAAGGAAGGCTCCCTGGTAAGTGTGTACATGATTGAAGGTTTAGGACTGATTAAAACATCAGGTGGGAAGTGAACTTCCTGAGCACGGAGTGAGCGCAAAGGAATGACCAACATTACTTTTGGTTCATGTTCAAAGGGTGTTTCAGGGGAGGGGTCTCTATAGGGATGCCAGCCACAATTGCCAGGAAGCTCCACCAGCACATTCCCAGTCGGAGGCCAAGACAGAAGGACACAGGAGAGGCAGCAAACACGTCCAGGGTAAACTTACTGAGGATGAAGATGATGATCCCAGAGACCAGCAGGATGGCAGCCATGACACCCAGAATGGCTCCCACAATGAGCCCCAGGTTGACTAAAAGGGGACAAGAGACATTTTTATTCAGACTGGGGGCAGCAGCTCCCCAAGGCCTCAAGCAGGAGATTTGAGTGGAGGTGCTGAGCTATGAGCCCGGGAGGATTTTACATGTGCAAAGCAGGCCCTCTTTCTCTCTCCTGACAAACCAAGGTCTTCTCTGTAGTGGCCCCGACACAAGGGAGTTTATTTTTTCCACCAGAGTTCAGCATTAGAGGTTTTCAAAATAATCAATTCATGTAAGGAAGACAGTTGACAGGCACACCTGTTTCATCACAGACTCCAGACTTAAAAGCAGCTCTCCTCCTGCTCAGGCGCTTCAGCCTTCTCTGTCCTGACCCTGAGAGGAAGGGATTCCCTCCCCTCTGAGACCCCCCAGAGCCCAGCATTACAGGACTTCAGGGAAGACACAAACCCTTAGGAAAAAGCATCTTGTGTAGGGTTGCCATATGTCCGGTTTTTCCTGGACACGCCCTATTTTTCAGACTTAAAATGTCCAGGTTCTTTTGTTTGGGTGGAATCTCTGAAGTCCGTAGCGCTAGTGAGTGAGCCCTGGTCCCCTCTCCCCTGCCTGGGTGAGTCTTTGGCTCAAGAGCCGCTTCCATAATTCTCGCTCACCCGCCTGTGAGAAGGAGAGTCTGGGATGTTGGTGGGGATGTGCGTTCATGTGCTCCTGCTGGGGAAAAGGGAGTTTTGCTGCTAGACATTCTGCTTTGGTTCTTGCAGGCACAGCTTTCCTGGCGCTGTGTGTGTGAGACGAGCGTGATTATTAAAATTCCTGCTTGCTCTTCCTAGCGGTGTGCGGGCGTTTGGGCTAAGTGGAGATGAGTATCAGTTTTTCTAGCTGGGAACGAGTTGAAGTACTGTCTGTCTGGGGCTCTCTCTTTTAAATTCGCTGCCCCTTTTTCAGTCGCAGGGAGTGTGAATAAGTCAGCCATGTGGAGGAGGTCGTATGATTTTGAAGAAATAACACATCTGCCCACATGCTGTGACATCACAACTGCTTGGGTTTAAAGGCAAAAAGGTGACAGTCAGTTTTTACCTACAACATCCAAATTGAGACACTTGCCAGAAAAGGCTGCATCTGTCGAAATCTACAGATTCCAATTCAGTCGCTTGCCTCCAGAGCAGCCTTTCTCAACCTGTGGGTCCCCAGATGTTGTTGAACTACAACTCCCATCACCCCTTGCTAGCAAGGCCAGAGCTCAGGGATGATGGGAGTTGTAGTCCAACAACATCTGGGGACCCACAGGTTGAGAACCGCTGCTCCAGAGACACTCACAGGATCTTACTAGGGTTCCCCATCTGAACTGAGCTGCTGCTGAAGGGAGGAAATCCCCCTCCCAGAGCCCACCCCTTCCCCTCCTGTCTGTCTGTCTCTCACCAGGCTCCTTCTTCCAGGCCACGTCCAGAGGCTTCTCCAGGCTGTCATGCTCCACGCGGCACCGGAAGCGCTCCCTCTCCTCGGGGTCGATCTGGACACTGAGCAAGACATAGTAGGTCCCGTCTGAGTTGGGGGCGACCAATCCTCGGGAGGTGCCCTCCTGCCAGACCTCCCCGTCCTTCACCCAGTTGGCCTCAATCTCCTTGGGGTAGAAGCCGTGGACTTGGCAAACGAGGGTCTCCAGGCCGTCATAGTCTGCCTTCCTGGTCACCTTCACCACCGGAGCCTCTGCAAAAAGGGCCGCATTGGGGTTTACAGAGAGACATCCACAATGGGAGCCTGGAGGAATCCTGTATTTTTTAAGAGCAGAGGAGCAGGGACCTAAGGGGCAACCTAGTCAGAATCTCACATCTGCAGAAATTAAAAAGAACTGCGAATAAATGGGATTCCTCAACCTCCCTTGGCATCTTCCCCAGTCTGTGTCTATGGCGGAACTGTTTTCAGATGTTTTATCCTCTGTTTGCCAAAGCAGACACCTTTGGGAGGGAGGACTAGGCACAAATTAATTTATTATCTTGAAAAGCTCTAACACTACTCAAACATGACAACTTGTGTTTCCAAGATTGTCCCAGGGAGCTGCCTCTAGGCTGAGGGGAAAATTTCACCAGGTCCCCAATGGCGGGATTCATTCAGATCCTTCGAAGTTGCAAGTCATGAACTGAGGGCAGCTCAGGCTGATCCTGGTTCCTCTCTTGAGGGGGAAGAAATGCTGGACTCGCTGTTCTGTTTTTCAGGACTTTTCAGCCCAATAGTTAGTGAACAAAGCCAAGAGCCCTGGGAAAGACAGAGCTCCTTTCTAGTTCTCCCGCCTGCCCTGAAAGGGTCCCTTGAGGTTGGAAAGGGCCCATCTCCCTTCTCCACGGCAGCCTCCCCTGGAGTGGAAATGGCAGACCAGGAGGCCCAGTAAGCCAGCAACTTACGCACATTTAACTTGTGCACATACAGCTTTACGCACTTGCCAAAAATATTCTAAAAACCAAAAAGAGGAGGTGGGCGTCTGGGGAAGAAGGACTTTGGCAAAGCCAATCTCCCTTGAATCCAATATACACAATTTTGGCTTTAGGCAAGATTTGCAGAATGTAACCCTTGTTTAAAAACTGGCTCCCTGGGTAGCTGTTGTCTGAAGGGGCTGTTTCAGGATCCCACCCGCTTTGCAGTGTCTGGACTGGAAACTCAGGTCTGGGAGGGGATGGGACTCTGCTGGGGGAGCAGGAAGGAAGGAAGGTCAAGCCCTTTCCCCATAGAAACCAAAAACAAGACCTCCCCACCCCACCCCACACTTTTCCTCAACAGAACCTCCGTCCCAAAGAGGATGATTCCCAGCCTCCTTTGCACGTTGTCACCCTTGAAAACGCTTCATTGTGGCTTTTGGAGTGAAATCCTCAACCTCAACAAATATGCTCAGTTTCTCTGGGGTGAATTATCACCAGTCCCCCATAGATGAATTTGCTTAGATCTCTCTAAGCGCGGCTAATACATATGTGTCAGTCCACAAAAAGGGAGGGTGCTAGAATTATTTCCTTTTTAATTAATAATAATAATAATAATAATAATAATAATAATAATAATAATTTATTATTTATACCCCGCACATCTGGCTGTGTTTCCCCAGCCACTCTGGGCGGCTCCCAATCAAGTGTTAAAAACAGTACAGCGTTACATATTAAAAACTTCCCTGAACAGGGCTGCCTTAAGATATCTTCTGAATGTCAGGTAATTATTTATCTCTTTGACATCTGATGGGAGGGCGTTCCACAGGGCGGGCGCCACTACCGAGAAGGCCCTCTGTCTAGTTCCCTGTAGCCTCACTTCTCGCAATGAAGGAACCGCCAGAAGGCCCTCGGCACTGGATCTCAGTGTCCAGACTGAACGATGGGGGTGGAGACGCTCCTTCAGGTATACAGGACCGAGGGCTTTAAATGTCAGCACCAACACTTTAATCGTGCTCGGAAACTGGGAGCCAATGCAGATCTCTCAGAACCGGTGTTATGTGGTCCCGGCGGCCACTCCCAGTCACCAGTCTAGCTGCCGCATTCTGGATTAATTGCAGTTTCCGGGTCACCTTCAAAGGTAGCCCCACGTAGAGCACGTTGCAGTAGTCCAAGCGGGAGATAACTAGAGCATGCACCACTCTGGCGAGACAGTCCGCGGGCAGGTAGGGTCTTAGCCTGCGTACCAGGTGGAGCTGGACAGCTGTGAGTCCAAAATGACTCCCAGGCTGCGCACCTGGTCCTTCAGGGGCACAGTTACCCCATTCAGGACCAGGGAATCCCCCACACCCACCCGCTCCGTCCCCCAAAAACAGTACTTCTGTCTTGTCAGGATTCAACCTCAATCTGTTAGCATCCATCCTCCAACCGCCTCCAGGCACTCACACAGGACCTTCACTGCCTTCACTGGTTCTGATTTAAAGGAGAGGTAGAGCTGGGTGTCATCTGCATACTGATGAACACCCAGTCCAAACCCCCTGATGATCTCTCCCAGCGGCTTCATATAGATATTAAAAAGCATGGGGGAGAGGACGGAATCCTGAGGCACCCCACAAGTGAGAGCCCGGGGTCTGAACACTCATCCCCCACCACCACTTTCTGGACACGGCCCAGGAGAAAGGAGCGGAACCACTGTATAACAGTGCGCCCAGCTCCCAGCCCCTCAAGACGGTCCAGAAGGATGTTATGGTCGATGGTATCAAAGGCCGCTGAGAGAGCCAGCAGAACTAGGAAACAGCTCTCACCTTTGTCCCTAGCCCGCCGGAGATCATCAACCAGCGCGACCAAGGCAGTTTCAGTCCCATGGTGAGGCCTGAATCCCGATTGGAAGGGATCCAAATGGTCCGCAACCTCCAGGCATGCTTGGAGTTGTTTGGGAACCACCCGCTCAATCACCTTGCCCAAGAATGGTAGATTTGAGACTGGGCGATAGTTGGCCAAATTGGCTGGGTCTAAAGATGTTTTTTTAAGAAGCGGTTTAATGACCGCCTCTTTCAGCGGGTCTAGGAAGGCTCCCTCACAGAGGGAAGCATTCACCACCCCACAGAGCCCATTGCCCAGCCCTTCCCGGCTCGCTTTTATCAGCCAGGATGGGCAAGGATCAAGGAGACAGGTGGTCGGTTTCACTTGTCCAAGCAGCCTGTCCACATCCTCAGAGGTAACAGATTGGAATTGATCCCACACAACTTGACTAGACAGGACTCTAGCACTCTCCCGCCCTGGCCCTGCTCCCACGGTGGAGTCTACCTCCTTCTGAATCTGAGCAAAAACTGAATCTTTTGCAAAAAACTTTGCAAAAGCATTGCAGGAGATCTTGGGGTCCCTACCAGGCCCTGGTAGTACAGGTGGTTCCAATAGTTAATTAATGATAATTAATGTTAATATCAGCAAAGCTAATAGAGTCAGGAAGAAAGCCAGTCATTTGATTGGCCCCTGTGCCAGATTCTTGAAGGCAGAAGAGGGGACTGTACCATTTCAAGGCACGGGGTTGGGGAAGATGACACTTCTGAATGTTCCCCATGGGAAAGAGTAAAATTCCTCACACATAAAAAATATAAGAAAGTAGAAGAGGGAATTCCCATACTCTCTCACTATGTGCAGGTTTTCTGCTTCTAGGCCACGAGTGGCTAACCTACAGACTTAGTGAGGGGGCTGCATCCATATTTTATGGGCTCCCTACACATTTTCTGTTTTTAAAAAAGGTTAATTAATTTAGTTTTAAAGACGCTCCCCACTTTCCCCTACCCAAGTGTAAAGGCAAAAGGTTTTTCTGTATCCTGGTGAGGCATCTGATCATAGCCTGCATTTTAATCAAGGCTTATATTTTGATCAGATTCCTATATTCTAAAAATGAGCTTAAATTCACAAATGTTTCTTTTGAGGCAGGAAACCAGCAGGCAAGGTCTTTGTCAGAGGCCCCTTTGGTTTATTGCGGTCATAAAAAAAAAGCTGAGAGCAAAAGGTCACTGACCCTACATATTACAGAATATAATTAAGCTGTAATAAAGCAGCTAAATTAAGAATTAGTAAATAGTAAAAGGTTTTGCCATTTGGCCTCTCATCATACAAAGAGTCATTTGCCTAAAGGTCAAAAAGGTCAAAGCATCTGGCTGGCAAGAGGGGGAGTAAAGAGCCGTTTTTTAAGCTGTTCCTTGTTCCTTTTAAATTGAGATCCTTTTACTCTGCAAAGATTTCTTTTCCTCTTAAAAGGTTATTTATGTTATGTATAATATGATATTCTGTTGCCTGAATGCAGTAAGCATCTAGAAAGTAATAAATGTTAAATTCTTATTTCATAGAATCATAGAAGAGTTGGAATAGACCACAAGGGCCATTGAGTCCAAACCCCTGCCAAGCAGGAAACACCATCAGAGCACTCCTGACATATGACATCCAAAGAAGGAGCTCTTTCATAGATGGTGTGTGAGAAGGTGAACAAAAAGATCTGTTCAGATAAAATTAGAACCATTAGCCATCTGTTTTGCAGGGAATAGGGCAAGAGGGGCCAAAGGTTATCTGGTAATTAAGGTGCCTTGTAGAGGTTAATGGCTACTTGTTTGCCATTTATAAATAGAAGAAAATATAGCTCTCTGTCTCCCATAAAAGGTAATAGGAAATGGGTGTATCTTTTATGATTGGTTCTAGCAAACAGCCAATAGGAATTTCAACCAGGCTGATTGGACAAAGGCAGCCAAAGGGAGGAGAAAGGGGGCTGGATTGAGGAAATATAAGTGCTGGCCATAATGGCAGGAAGGCAGGCCAGAGCTTGGTAACCATATACCACTGTGCCTCTCATTTATTTGTCTGACAAATAAATTATTATTTTAATTTCTCTTGCTGCGTTGAATATTTCATTCCAGCTAAGCGTTAACCACAAGCAGGGTGCTACACTGGCTCAAATCTGTCCATTTCAATTTTATGTTTTTACCTAAAATGCATTTTGCTTTCCTGGCCCCTTCCCTGCTGTTGCTTTGTGCCCCCTTCCCCCATTTGTCTTTTGCCTTCCCTTATTCTAGCCAAAGGGGCATGGGGGGCTGTTTTTAAGCATCTCCTCCTCCCATCATAGTCTAAAATGACCCCCTTTCTCCTCCCAGAGTCCCAAACTTCTTTCTGCCTCCCCCACCAAGAAAAGTGTTTGCTGTTTGGTCCAGAAAGGAAGACTGTTAAGGGGGGGAGGGGAGCTTGTAGGGAAACTGCCCCCCTGAGCCCCCCTCCCTTCCCCACTGCCCCCCCTCTTACCTGTCCTCAGCAGAGTCTCCTTCCCGTACTCCAGGTATCTCTGCAGCCACTCAATGCACTCCTCCTCCAGGTAGTGCTTTTTGCGCTGGTTCAGGGCCATGATAGGATCCAACTTCCTCTTGGTCACTTGGGCCCCTGTATCAGCTGCTGTCCAGGTGAGGGTTTCCTTGTCGAAGGCGAGGAAGTCTCTCCCATCGTAGCCGTACTGCCAATACCCTCCTTTGCGCCCATCTGAACTCAGCTCACAGCCAGACATCCGCTGAATGATGTGGATCCCTGGAAGGACCAAAAGAGGCCCAGGAGGTCAAGGGGGGGTCACAGCAGCCGCTCCCCCATCAGCAAAAGAGCCCAGGAAAAAGGATTTATTTGCATGAGACTCAGGGAAGTGGCAGCAGTCAGAGGGGAGAAAAATCAACCAGCATTGTATCTTTCTGAAGGCTCATCCGCATAATACGTTCACTGAGGGAAACACTACAATCCTGAGCCTATAAAGCCCCCCTTTAATTGCCCCCCTCTCTTTCATCGCCTCACACTCTCCCCCCCCCTTGCAGGGTTGGAGGTCACAGTTTGTCCCTCTTTCCCCCCAGCTCTGCTCCTCAGGATCTTGCCCCTTTTGGAGAGACGCCTCAGCTGCCCCCCCGAAAGAGGAAAGGGGCAACATGGAAGGGGGACACCCACACATTGGGGGCCCTTTCAAGAGAGAAGGTCTCCTCTTCCCCTCCATCTCTCTCCCCCCAGCTTCTCCATATCAAGGACCTTTTCCCTAAAAGGAGGGAAGTCATGGAAGGGCCTTTGGAAAAAGAAGTTTCCTCATAGCCACAAGTGGAGTTTGCCCCCCTTCTAAATGCACTCCCCCTTCTTAGCAGAAGCCAGGCTGCCCTTGTCAAAGATGGGGGGGGGTCCCAGCATCCTCCTGCCCACCCCAGGGGGCCACCAGCAAATCTTCAAAACATCAACAACAAACTCAGGGGCATTTCCAGGGCTGTCTGTGGCACCTTTGAAATGGCCATCTCATTTGTTTGGGATTTTCTGAGCTAAGCAATTGCAAGAAATGATCTGCATCAGGAAACGTGAGACGCCCCTTGGTGACATTTATGGGGCATTTTCCATGGACAGGTGCAGGGGCTCAGGAGGGGCCCAATCCCCATTTTTAAAAGGGGGAGAAGCAGAATTCGCAGGAGCCCAAGAGGAAGCCTGCAAGGCCAGGCCAGGCCTGATCCCACTGCAAGAAAAGCAGACCTGCCCATTGCAGCGCTGGCTTGGTCTCAGCTGACCCCCTGGGTTTCTTCCTTGCAAGCCTGACAAGGGCTCTGGATACACTCAGGCTGACCCCTTTGGCAAGGCTCCTTCCACCTCCACTATTCTGTCTCACAGGTGGGGAATCTCTTTGGCTTCAGGGCCAGATCCTGATCAGGATTGTCCCCATGGGCCAAAGGGGGCAGGAGGCTGAAGCTGACATCATAGCATAGCCCACCTGTCAATCTCATCCACCTTTCTACCCCTCCACTGCAGTTATTGTTTGAAGTGCTGGGACACCTGTGGTGCTGTTAGGGGCAGGGGTAAAGTCCTGAAGCAGGGAGCCTGCTTAGGAAGTGAGTGTAGAAGCCTGGAAGGTAAAAGTGCAAAATCATAGAGAGACCTCCCTCCAGACCCAGCAGAGGCTCCCACTTCTGAAGGTCTGCTCCAAAATTGCAATTGGGGGGGGGGAGTCACTCAACTTTGGGGCTAAACACAAATGCCTCCCCCCACCCTTCCAGAATGCTTGCTCCTTTCACACAACTAACGTCTCAAAAGGACTAACATCTTCTGACTCATTTCAGAAGGAAGTTTAAAAAGCAAAAATGTTTGCCAAGAGGCTTTGGCCAGAGGTCTGCCAGCTTTTACTGAGTTTAGTGATTCCTGTCATAGAATCATAGAATCATAGAGTTGGAAGAGACCACAAGGGCCATCGAGTCCAACCCCCTGCCAAGCAGGAAACACCATCAGAGCACTCCTGACATATGGTTGTCAAGCCTTTGCTTAAAGACCTCCAAAGAAGGAGACTCCACCACACTCCTTGGCAGCAAATTCCACTGTCGAACAGCTCTTACTGTCAGGAAGTTCTTCCTAATGTTTAGGTGGAATCTTCTTTCCTGCAGTTTGGATCCATTGCTCCGTGTCCGCTTCTCTGGAGCAGCAGAAAACAACCTTTCTCCCTCCTCTATGTGACATCCTTTTATATATTTGAACATGGCTATCATATCACCCCTTAACCTCCTTTTCTCCAGGCTAAACATGCCCAGCTCCCTTTTTTTTTTTTAATAATATTTTTGTTAAGGAATTTTTTTTATAATCACAAAAACATAACATAACAATACAATAAACACAACAAATACATAAGCAAACAAAAACACACACAAAAAACACAAGTACAATTTCATTTCTTAATTTCTTTTACCTTACTTCCCCGACTTCCTCATGCCTCCCTTTTCTGTATTCCAGATTCTAATCAATTAATCAGCAAATCTTCTCTTATTTTATTTTAATTTAATCCTCCTTATTCTTCTTGTCTTAACCGTTACTAATAGTAACCGTTTACTTTCTAATCCAACATCATTTTAACTTTCATTAATATTGTAATGTTTCTTTAAATAGTCCTTAAATTTTTTCCATTCTTCTTCCGCTGCTTCTCTTCCCTGGTTTCGGATTCTGCTCATCATCTCTGCCAGGCCCATGTAGTCAATCACCTTCATCTGCCATTCTTCCAGAGTGGGTAGATCTTGTGTCTTCCAGTACTTTGCAATGAGTATTCTTGCTGCTGTTGTAGCATACATAAAAAAGGTTATATCCTTCTTTAACACCCCTTGGCCGACAATACCCAAGAGAAAGGCCTCTGGTTTCTTAGGGAAGGTATATTTAAATACCTTTTTCAGTTCATTATAGATCATTTCCCAGAATGCCTTAATCCTCGGAAACATGCCCAGCTCCCTTAGCCGTTCCTCATAAGGCATCGTTTCCAGGCCTTTGACCATTTTGGTTGCCCTCCTCTGGACACATTCCAGTTTGTCAGTGTCCTTCTTGAACTGTGGTGCCCAGAACTGGACACAGTACTCCAGGTGAGGTCTGACCAGAGCAGAATACAGTGGCACTATTACTTCCCTTGATCTAGATGCTATACTCCTATTGATGCAGCCCAGAATTGCATTGGCTATTTTAGCTGCCGCGTCACACTGTTGGCTCATGTCAAGTTTGTGGTCAACCAAGACTCCTAGATCCTTTTCACATGTACTGCTCTCAAGCCAGGTGTCCCCCATCTTGTATTTGTGTCTCTCATTTTTTTTGCCCAAGTGCAATACTTTACATTTTTCCCTGTTAAAATTTATCTTGTTTGTTTTGGCCCAGTTCTCCAATCTGTCAAGGTCGTTTTGAAGTGTGATCCTGTCCTCTGGGGTGTTAGCCACCCCTCCCAGTTTGGTGTCATCTGCAAATTTGATCAGGATGCCCTTGAGTCCATCATCCAAGTCATTGATAAAGATGTTGAATAAGACCGGGCCCAAGACAGAACCCTGTGGCACCCCACTAGTCACTCTTCTCCAGGATGAAGAGGAACCATTGATGAGCACCCTTTGGGTTCGGTCAGTCAGCCAGTTACAAATCCACTGAGTGGTAGCAAAGTCAAGACCGCATTTTACCAGCTTCTTTACAAGAATATCATGGGGCACCTTGTTGAATGCCTTGCTGAAATCAAGGTACGCTACATCCACTGCATTCCCTTCATCTACCAGGCTTGTAATTCTGTCAAAAAACGAGATCAGGTTAGTCTGACATGACTTAGTTTTCAGAAATCCATGCTGACTGTTGGTGATCACAGCATTCCTTTCTAGGTGCTCACAGACTGTTTGCTTAATGATCTGCTCCAGAATCTTCCCTGGTATTGATGTCAGACTGACTGGGCGGTAATTATTTGGGTCCTCTCTTTTCCCCTTTTTGAAAATAGGGACAACATTTGCCCTCCTCCAGTCTGCCGGGACTTCGCCTGTTCTCCAGGAATTCTCAAAGATGACTGCCTGTGGTTCTGAGATCACATCAGCCAGTTCTTTTAATACTCTTGGATGCATTTCATCTGGCCCTGGAGACTTGAATACATCTAAACTAGCCAAGTATTCTTGTACTATCTCCTTAGTTATTCTGGGCTGTGTTTCCTCTGCTGAATCATTTGCTCCAAATTCTTCAGGTCGGGCATTGTTTTCTTTATCGGAGAAGACTGAGGCAAAGAAGGCATTGAGGAGTTCAGCCCTTTCTGTGTCCCCTGTTTGCATTTCACCATCTTCTCCTCTGAGTGACCCCACTGTTTCTTTGTTCTTCCTTTTGCTACGAACATACCCATAAAAGCCTTTTTTGTTGCTTTTAACCTCTCTAGCAAGCCTGAGTTCATTCTGTGCTTTAGCTTTTCTGACTTTGTGTCTACACGTGCTGGCTATTTGTTTGAATTCCTCTTTGGTGGTTTCCCCCCTTTTCCATTTTTTGTACACATCCTTTTTTAATCTTAACTCAGTTAAAAGTTCTTTAGATAACCACCTTGGCTTCTTTAGGCACCTTCCATGTTTCCGCCTCATTGGTATTGCCTGAAGTTGTGCTTTTACTATCTCCCTCTTAACAAACTCCCAGCCATCGTGAACTCCCTTTCCTTTTAGTATTACTCTCCATGGGATCTCACCCAGCACTTCCCTAAGTTTTATGAAGTCGGCTTTCTTAAAGTCAAGAAATTGAGTCCTAGTATGCTTGGCTGCTCCTTTCCGCTGTATAGTAAACTTCAGAAGAGCATGATCACTCGCGCCTAATGATCCTTCCACTTCTACCCCACTAACCAGATTATCAACATTGGTTAGGACCAGATCTAAAATGGCTGTTCCTCTTGTTGCTTCTCCCACTTTCTGGACAATGAAGTTGTCTGCAAGGCCAGTGAGGAATCTGTTTGACCTTTTGCTCTTGGCTGAGTTTGACATCCAACAAATATCCGGGTAATTGAAGTCCCCCATTACTACTATCTCCCTTCCTTTTGCATGCTTGGCCATCTGTTCCAGGAAGGCATCATCTAGGTCCTCCGTTTGGTAAACTCCCACAATGAGGTCACTGTTATTCTTCTCTCCCTTAATTTTGACCCAAATGCTCTCACTTTGGCTTTGAGGTTCTAAATCTTGGATCTCTTCACAGGTATACACATCCCTGACATATAACGCCACTCCTCCTCCTTTCTTGTCTGGTCTGTTTCTCTGAAATAGATTGTATCCCTCCATTATTACATTCCAATCGTGGGACTTATCCCACCAGGTTTCAGTGATGCCTATTATGTCATATTTAGTTTGCTGTACCAAGAGCTCAAGTTCATCTTGTTTATTTCCCATGCTTTGTGCATTAGTGTACAGACATTGAAGTCCATTAATCATTCCCCCGTGTCTCTTATTTAAGGATTTTTTCCTCCCACCACTAGGTCTGCGTGCTGTTTGCTCCATTTGGTCTATGACATTTAGATGATCATCTTCATCAATTGATAGACTCCTACCTTCAGGAGCACTGTCTTCCTCCCCCACATTAGTCAGTTTAAAGCCCTCCTGATGAGGTTTCTGAGATTTTTGGCAAAAACATTCCTCCCAACCGGTGTGAGGTGCAGCCCATCGCTTGCCAGAAGTCCATCTTCAAGAAACTGCAGTCCGTGATCTAAGAATCCAAACCGTTCCTGTTTACACCATTTGCGAAGCCAGCTGTTCACTTCCACTATTTTTCGCTCTCTCCCTGGGCCACGTCGTTCAACTGGGAGGACAGATGAGATGACAATTTGTGCATTTAATTGCTTCAATTTCCTGCCCAGAGCCTCGTAGTCTCTTTTGATCTTCTGGAAGCTATTGCTTGCAGTGTCATTGGTTCCCACATGAACCAAGAGGAAGGGGTATTTGTCAGTGGGTTTTATGATTCCTTGGAGTCGTTCAGTTACATCTTGGATCTTAGCCCCAGGGAGACAGCACACTTCCTGAGACATCTTGTCAGGCCCACAGATCACTGCTTCTGTTCCCCTCAGTAGGGAATCTCCTATCACCACTACACGCCTCCTCTTAGGTTTGGTCAGGGTTGTCCGTTCCAAGGTCGCCTGCACATTCCCTGAGGACTGACTTTGCTGCTCGCCTTCATATACCTCATCGACTGTAATGAGGGAGAGATCCTCAAATGGAGTCTGCTCTTCGTCTTCCATTCTAGGGGAGAGGACCTCAAAGCGATTGTGTATTTCTAAACAATCAGAGCGAACCCTGGGCCTCCTACTTCTTTGTGTCACGTTTCTCCATATATCTGGCTCCTGTGTTGGTGAACTAGCCTCCTTCTCAGGGGAGTCCCCTGTCTCCTCCTTGGTGGAGACGGTGTGCTCTGTTGCTTCCAAGAAGAGCTCCAGCTCTCTAATTCTTTGGAGCGTAGCTACACGTTCCTCCAGTTGATGGACTTTGTCTTTTAAGAGGGCAATCAACATACAATTGCTGCAGGTAAAGCTGCCTGCAACCTTTGGCAAGATGGCAAACATTGCGCAGGAACCGCAGGCGACTGCAGCTGTTCCCTCACCCTCCATCTTAAGAACGTGTCGTTGGGGGTGGCTACAGCGGTCCTCCATCATAAAAAGTGTGAAGACAGGACAAATAACTCCCCCCCCAAAAAACCTAGGTCTCTCCCAACAAACGTTTGAGGCTAGCTCCCCTAAATCTAAATCTGTCGTAACAGTTCCAAGGCGGGTTGAGGAAGGGGGCAGAAATCACCATAACTGGACAAAGGGAGTGAAAGACCTTTCTAAAGGGTCTCTAAGTACAGACTGCTAGACAATCAAGTAAGTACAGATGTATAATAAATGCTGGAGATGTGGGATCTTATGCAGGTTTACTCAGAAGCAAGTCCCATGGAGTTCACTGGGGCTCCTTCCCTTCCAGGTAACTGGCCATAAGTTTTCCAACTCAGAAATAACACAACCCAAAGTGCTTAGGAAACAGATTATTTCTGATATTAATGGGCCCTGATCCAGTTCTGGCCTAATGCTCCTTTTGGACACAAGACAGTAAAACATGGCAGCCCCAGGCTAATAATTGCCAGTGTCGATCTTCTGGGGACTCCCTGCCTCAGGCTGCAGAAAGACCTTGGGGGCTCTTATCTGCCCCCCCTTCAGTTGCCCACTGTGCTTATGGTTTTAACCATGTATTAGCCTCAGGATCCCCACCCTTCTCTTCCCCTCCCAGAGGAAAATGAACTAGACAGATTTCCACCTCAGAAGGCCCAGGCCAAGCCTAGCAATGGAAGGGAGAGCAGGCAATGGAGCCATTTCCTTGGTAGGATGTGCAGGTCCAGAGAGGGTCATAGTGGGGGGGTCTCTGCCCTCCAAGTCTCGTTCTCTGTCCCCCCCACCCCATCCCAGCCCCCATTAAGACCTTCATTAAGGGAAGGGGAGATGCCTCTGCCCTGGTGGAGACCCCCACCCTCCATTTCCTTTCCTCCCAGCAGCCCCCTCCCTGCAATTCTTGCCCTTGGAGGGAAGGATATTGGGGGGGGGGAGGTGTGACTCTGTGCCTCTCCTGCCTTCCACTCACCTCCGCTCTGGTTGTAGCGATTCCGCAGATTCTGCAGACTCTCCTTGAATGCCAGCTGATTGCCCCGAGCGATCTGAGTCTCTGTGTGCCAGTACTGAGGATCCTTCATCTCTGCCTTCTTTATCCAGGGAACTAGGGACAGAACCTCCTTGGTGTCACTGTCGTACTGAACAAATTGCTGGTCATCCAAGTACCCGACAATGATGAACTGGGGCAGCCCCTGGCCAGGCTCAGACACGGCTGTTTCAAAGTAGCGCAGGGAGTGAGAAGTGGAGCCTGGAAAGGAAGAGAAAAGGGGGCAGAGAGTTAGGGGTCCTGCCACTGAAGGAAGCACCCTAATCCTGCTGTGTTACAGGCAGCAGCCCTAAATTAGGAGATCCAAAGTTCAGCAGGGTTTGGGGGAGTTTGTAGACCTGCCCTTAAACACAGAGGAGGCAGAGCAGAGGCAGCCTAAGAATCATAGACTTGAAATACAAGTAACAACAACAATAGCCCATGGAGCAGAGGGCGAGAAAAAGCTCTGCCAGGCTAAATCTCTGCATGTCTCTGTGAGGGAGAGAGAGGCCAGCCCTGTTCAGTTTCTGTTAATTGGTTCTCATGGGAAACTTACAGATTCTGGCTTCACACAATTAACTCAAGGCCGTGTCAATTTACTCTTGGCAGAAAGCCAAGGTCAGCTTGACCTAGAAACTACTTACTCTGATTGGTTAACGACCAGCACTCAACTCTGTTATCTAGGGATTGCTAGCACAGTTTGGTGTGTTAGAGGTGTGTTAGGAGTAGAAGTGCTGTGTATGGTTAAGAGAGAGAGAGAAAGAAAGAAAGGATTTATTTTGCTTTGTTTTGTATGCAGAAACTCTGCTGGTTTTATTTTTCTTTTTAATAAATCCTGTAAATAGTTATTCTGAGTCTAGCTGACTAGTCATTTCCACCTCAACTAGCTTCTTCGCTGTGCAGGAAAACTCTGCTACGTTTGGGCAAAAGCCATTAGAGCTATGCCTGACACTTCAAAGTTCCATGAGGTTATGGGCATTGTGCTGCCAGCCTGAGTTGTGGTGGTGTCAGCATCAACGGCGTTGGTTCCAGTAGTTCCAGAAGTTGTTGTTCCCGTTGGTGCAGCAGATGGACATTGGCTGGTTCCTGACTGTTGTGAGCTGGTGACGCAGTGGACACAAGGACAACAGCTGCAGCGTGTGAGTGCTGGGTGCTGTGGTTCCTGTTTTCTCTCTTGGTGGTCGTGAGTAGCTGGTTCCGGGTTCCAGGAACATCGCTCTCAAGATGGCCTCACAACCAGTTCAGATGGCTTTTGAGCGTCTGAATGACTCCAATTACTTGCTGTGGTCGGAACGCATGCAGGCAGTGCTGCAGAGGGATCGTCTCTGGCAAGTGGTGAGTAAGTTTCCTGCGAAGCCTGATGATGAAGACCTCGATAAAGACCAAAGAGCAAGGGCCACAATTGTCTTGGGGCTGGAAGATTCCCAGTTGCCGTATGTGAGGGGAATCAAGACAGCTAGAGGTGTGTGGCAAGCACTTAAAGAACTCCATGTGCGTGAGACAGCGGTTTCCAAGCTGTTCATTCGCAAGGCATTGTACAAGGCAATGTTACAGCCTGGGGTTACAATGCAGGAACACCTACACAGTTTACAGTTAAAGTTTGCTGCGCTACAGGAAAGAGACTGTGCATTAGACCAGCAGGAGAAGGTGGCTATTATTTTGAGTTCTCTCCCGGAAAGCTGGGATAATTTAGTTTTGTCTCTAGAAGGCATACAGGAGCGTGATTTATCAATCAGTTACGTTACTGGGCGTTTGATTGAAGAGTGGCAGAAGAGGCAAGAAAGGTCGTTGGCTGCAGAGGCTTCTACAGGCGGGCGGTTTGGAAGGAGTTCTCATGCCGTGCCAGGGGTGAAGCAAGAGCAGCGTGCCGGTGAGGAGTCTGCGTTTGCTGTTAGGCGTTGTTTCCGATGTGGGTCTTCAGCGCATCTAAAACGACAATGTCCTGAGTTGGTCAAGTCTCAGTTGCCGGTGCAGGAGCAGAGACGAGATCAGCAGCAGCAGCAGCAGCAGCAGCGTAAAAGGAAATTCTTCAAACGAAAACAGTCGGCTCAGCTGGTGACCGCCGAGGTCAAGATTGCTGATGAGAAACAAGCTGTCTGGGTGGTCGATTCGGGAGCGTCTCGGCACATCGTAAATTCAGATGAATTGTTTGTTTCCAAGAACTCAGCACAGCGCAGCCAGGTGGCTCTAGCAGACGGAAGTACTTCCGAAGTGATTTCGGGGGGTGCAGTTTTTGTTCCTTGTCTTCGTGAATGCCTGCAAAATGTACTTTATGTGCCTTCATTAAGGAGCAATCTGATGTCTGTAGATTGTTTGCTAAAAGCTGGGTTTAAAGTGTATTTTGAAGGAGACAGTTGCATTATTAAGAAGGCTGGTGAGATTTTAGGCACTGCTAAGTCAGAGGGAGGCTTGTTTTGGCTTAAAGCAGGATCTCAAGTTGCAGCAGTAGTCAGTAAATCTCAGCCTGCAGTGAATAACAAAGCTATACATGACAACTGTGTGCACTTATTGCATAGGAAATTGGGGCATGCTGGCTGGAAAAGTGTACTAAAAATGTCTGAATTGGCTGATGGGTGTGTTTTAAAGAGTTGTAACAAGTACCTTGATTGTAATGTTTGTAAAAAGGTTAAAACCCACAGAGTCTCTTACCCCAGAAGTGACAGAGTTAGTGAGTCACCGCTACAGCTGGTTCACATGGACGTAATTGGTCCGTTTGCTGTAAGCAGGGGTGGATCGCGTTTTTCATTAACAATTGTGGATGACGCCACGCGTTACTCTTGGGTTTATCCCATGAAGAATAAGGGTGACGTGTTCACTAAGTTTAAAAGCTGGGTGGCATCTGTGGAAAGATTTCTGTCCATTAAACTCAAAAGGATTCAGACGGACAGAGGTGGCGAATTTATGTCAAATGCTTTTAGAGATTGGTTACAAAAGCGTGGCATTGGGCATAGAAAAACGAACGCTTTTTCCCCAGAGGAGAATGGCGTTGCAGAGCGAAAAAACAGATCTTTACAAGACATGATGTTTGCCATGCTTGATGATGCTGATTTGCCCATGTCTTATTGGGGGGAGAGCATGCTCACCGCGTGTTATCTCCAAAATAGGCTCTTTCATCAAACAATAGGTACAACTCCATACTTTAAATTGTTTCAGAAAAAACCCAAAATTGACCATTTGCATGTGTTTGGATCAAAAGCCTGGGTATTAATTCCAAAACAAATGAGAAAGAAGGGAGATCCTAAGACCAAACAGTTAGTGTTTGTGGGTTACCAGGAGCTGGGAAAAGGTTTCCGCTTTGCTGAAGGGACAAATGGCATTGTGATCTCCAGGAATGCCAGTTTTTGTGAACATAGTGGCTGGGAGAGACTACATGCCAATACTGAGGTTTGGTTTGAACCTTCCCAGGAGCTTCATGACTCTGAAGGTAAACATAGAGAATCAGAGTCTGAGGGGGAGGAAAGTTCAGATAAGAGCTCTCAAGAAAGTGGAATTAGCCAGAGACCAGTTGCTAAGCAACAAAAGAGAGGTCGTAGTTCTGAGGAGGAAAGTGGGTCAGAAGAAAAATTTTCTCCCAGAAGATCTAAAAGACAAAACAAAGGAGTGCCTCCGGTGCGTTTTTCTCCAGATACTGCAAATGTGTTTAGTGTAATTGCAGAGCCCAAGAGTTTTCAGGAGGTGTTAAAGTTACCAAAAGAGGAGGCAGAGCTCTGGAAGCAGGCAATGGAGGAAGAGATGTCCTCTCTGAATGAGCACAAGGTTTTTACACCAGTAGCAGCGCCTGAGGGGGCAAAGATTGTAGGCTGCAGGTGGGTGTACAAACTTAAACCTCTGGTGACAGGAGAGTACAAATACAAAGCTCGTTTAGTGGCTCAAGGATACTCTCAGAGGCCTGGAAAAGATTATGACGAGACTTTTTCCCCTACTGCTAAGGGGGAAAGTGTAAGGCTGATTCTAACGCTTGGAGCAAAGAGAAAACTCCTGTTAAACCATTTTGATATCCAGACTGCATATTTACATGCATCAATATCAGAAGACCTGTATCTAGCCGAACCGCCTGGTTATGAGACAGGTTCCAATAGAGTGTTGAAATTAAACAAAGCTCTATATGGTCTCAAACAGGCTGCAAGATCTTGGAACAAATGTTTCCATGAGGCCTTAGTGTCATTTGGTTTCAAGCAGAGTACAGCTGACAATTGTGTTTATGTACGTGGTACAGGCAGTGATCAAGAGTTTTGTCTGATTTATGTAGATGATGTATTGTATGCTTGCAAAACAGATAAACAAACTAAAAGGTTTGCCAAGCAATTGTCCAGTAAGTTCAAAGTGAAAGACTTAGGCCCGGTTAGGACATATCTAGGGTTGGAAGTGTGCTGGGCCCAAGATGGCAGCTGCCTAATTAGTCAGCAGAACAAAGTTAAACAACTACTGACTACATACAGGATGCAGGATTGCAAAGGGGCAGTGGTGCCTATGGATCCAGGTTTCATAAAAACACTTCATATAGATGAGAGTCCTGAATTTGAACATCCTGATGTATATCATTCTGTAATTGGAAGTTTATTGTATCTAGCACAGTGGTCCAGACCTGATATTAGCTATGCAGTAGGCATATTAAGTAGATTGGTCTCAAAACCCACACTAAATGCCTGGAAAGGGGTAAAACAAGTTCTGAGATACCTCAAACAGACAATTGGCTATATGTTACAATTAAATTCTTCAGAGGATGAAATGTTGAGTTGCTACTGTGATAGTGACTGGGGAAATTTGCCGGATAGAAAATCTGTCACAGGACTAGTCATAATGGTCGGTGGAGCTTTAATCAGCTGGCGGTCACGCAAGCAAGACGTTGTAAGTGTGTCATCAACGGAATCAGAGTACGCCGCGTTGAGTGAATTATGCAACGAGGTGATTTATTTCAAGCATTTGTTAACAGATTTAAATGTAAATTGTGGAGAACCAGTACAAGTTTACATTGATAATCAAGCTTGTATAACCTTAAGTAAAACAGAGGGTTTCAAATCGCGTTCCAAACATATCTCTGTAAAATACCAAAATGTGCGTTGCTGTGTACAAGACAATGTAATCACCTGTACTTATGTATCAAGTGAAGAAAATGTAGCAGATGTGTTAACTAAACCATTGGCAAAGGTAAAGAACAAGCGAATGTGCAAGGGTTTAGGTTTGCTGGAAAAATAATCTCCTACATAGGTGTATTTGATGTTAATTGTCCAGCAGAATCTGTGAGGGGGTGTTCAGTTTCTGTTAATTGGTTCTCATGGGAAACTTACAGATTCTGGCTTCACACAATTAACTCAAGGCCGTGTCAATTTACTCTTGGCAGAAAGCCAAGGTCAGCTTGACCTAGAAACTACTTACTCTGATTGGTTAACGACCAGCACTCAACTCTGTTATCTAGGGATTGCTAGCACAGTTTGGTGTGTTAGAGGTGTGTTAGGAGTAGAAGTGCTGTGTATGGTTAAGAGAGAGAGAGAAAGAAAGAAAGGATTTATTTTGCTTTGTTTTGTATGCAGAAACTCTGCTGGTTTTATTTTTCTTTTTAATAAATCCTGTAAATAGTTATTCTGAGTCTAGCTGACTAGTCATTTCCACCTCAACTAGCTTCTTCGCTGTGCAGGAAAACTCTGCTACGTTTGGGCAAAAGCCATTAGAGCTATGCCTGACACTTCAAAGTTCCATGAAGCCCCTCCCTTTTTGCCAAGGGGGCAGGAATTGCCCCCCACTTGCAAGTGCCAAGCTGATGAGAGCTCCCACAACATGGTCTGAAGGCTCAGGATGCAGGCACCAAACGGAAGCTAAGCAGGCTCAGGTCTGGGAAGTGGATGGAGGGGAGACCAGATGAAGCAAAATCCATATATTGGGAGAACAGGAAGCTGCCTCCTCCTGGGTCAGAACACTGGTCCAGGTAGCTCAGAGTTGTCTGCCCTGACTGGAATGGCTCATATATGCAGAAAAAGGCCTAGAAAAGCCACCCCCTTGGAGCTGCCCCACCATCTGACCTTCTGGAGCCATGCACTGAACAGGTCTGACCCGGGTCTTGCTTCCTGGGCTCTGGGAGGCTTTGGCAAGATCTCCTGGGAACTCAGGAGAGCCCCACAAGATCCTGCGAGAACCTGCCAGAGTCTCTTATGCAAGGCAGAGAGCTTCAAAGCTCTTTCGGTACTGGGAAAACCTTGCACAAAAAGAGCTCTCTGCTGACCTAATGGTCACAACACCAGACCCCATAAGCACAGCAACCTCCCTAATCAGAGAACTCAACACATTTGCAATGGTGTCGGGCCTACAGGTAAATTTTACAAAGTCAGAAGCTATGTGCTTCAACACCCCTCCTCACACCCAAAAAGAACTCATGAAGGTCACCAAAATAAAACTTTGCCACACCAAGTTCAGATACCTAGGGGTACAAATAACCAGAAACCTCAATAAATTGTACCTCCACAACTACAAGCCCCTGTGGCGACAAATTAACAAAGACCTAAAGAGATGGAATAACATGAATTTCACTCTCTCAGACAAAATAGCCATGATCAAAATGATCACACTCCCAAAACTAACCTACCTATTCCAAACCCTCCCAACCTGGATCCCCTCAACCCAACTTCGCAGTTGGCAGAGAAAACTACACTCTTTCATCTTCTCACATAAAAAACCAAGAATAAGCCCCATATACCTGCACCTCCCCACCTCAGAAGGAGGATGGGGAATCCCCAACATAGAAGCATATTACAATGCCAACCAAATACGCCATATAATCCCATATATACTAGAAGATGAGACAAAACAATGGGTACACCTAGAGAGGGACACAATTGAAAACACCTGCACCACAACATACCCACTCCTCCCAAACAAACTAAAGAAAATTCCCACAACACTTAACAGGTACACACAGACCATGCTCAAAGCATGGAAAACACAAATAGGCAAACTATCCCCAACCTCATCCCCACTAATCCCCCTGGCGTACCACCCATTATTCCACCATGCAGCACAAAACCTCCAAATAAAAACCTGGCGAACCAAAGGCTTATATCGCCTAATAGACTTTTATAAAAATAACAAACCCTTGTCAACACAAGAAATACAAGACAAACTAGAAGACACCCAAATGACCTGGTTAACACAACACCAACTACATGCCCTCTTAAACAACCCAACAGTAAAATCAGCAGCAACTAGGCCCCTGACAACCTTCGAAAACCTCCTCCTAACAACAAGGGAAACGGTAAAGGGACGGTATCCGCAATATACAAAATACTACTCCCAAACCCCGCAAATCCCCTAGACGCAATTAAAAAACAATGGGAGAATGACATAGGCTATGAGATTAACCCCACTCAATGGACCAGAATGTGGTCTAAACCCCCCTTTAAATCCATATCAACGAAAAGAAAAGAACTCACACAGAAACTCACCTACAGGTGGTACCTAACACCAAGGAAACTAGCGCTAATACACCCAGGAACCTCACCAAAATGCTGGAGAGGGTGCACCTCCACAGGCACATACCTCCACATGTGGTGGGAGTGTCCCAAAATTCAACTATTCTGGACAACAGCCATACAAGAAATATGTAAAATAACTAAGCAAGTAATAGACATCACCCCAGAATTGGCCCTACTAAACATCTTCCAAGACAACAATGCCCATTTACACCACAAAGAACTCATAACCCACCTGCTCTCAGCAGCCAGAAACACCATAACCAGACACTGGAGAGACCTGTCAGGAGTAAGCATGGACCAATGGTACCAAATAGTATGGGAAACAGCCCTACTAGAAAAATTAACTAATAAACTGAAACTGACACGGGGACAAACAGAAGAAGACGCCTTCACCCCGGTATGGCTCCCCTTTATCACATACACAACCCAACAGGACAATGACAATAATCCACCAACAGCATACAAATCAATATGGCTAACCTGATCCAAAACACCCACCCACCTCACTCACACACGAAAACAAAGATCACCACAGCCAATCACAAGCAAACAATCACACCCTAGGCCAACCCCAACCTCTCTCACCACCAAAGGAATACAAGTGAACAACACAAGCAACGCTGACACCAAACTCTACATACATTAAACATAATAGAAACACCGCCACCCGACCCCACCCCCATCCATCTTCCCTCTCTCCACCCCCCTTTCTTCTCCCCCTAATGCCTCAACAAATGAAACGGATTTGTAAAAATGTTACATGGAAGAAGAAGAAGAAATACGAGGCACTACACTGCTGTAAAACAAGAAAATCCTTAATAAAAAATATTGAAAAAAGAAAAAAGGGAAAAAAAGGAAAAAAAGAGCTCTCTGCCTTCTGCATATATAATTGGTGTGATTCCAGCATACAGTTGAAGTCCTTCAAGTTAACTGCATTCCAGTTGCTAGTTTCCTGCACTTTCCACCAGTTTTCCAGGGAGATGTAAAGTTAATTGGCCTGTAATTTCCGAGATCCTTCCTGGATCCCAATTTGATAATTGGTGCTTAATGGTTCAGTGTTGCAATCTTTCTTTTTTTTATATATATATAAATTTTTATTAAGTTTTTCTTTTACAAATAATTCGTACAACCGTAATTACATGTTTGCTATTTTTTGAACTTCCATCGGCACCTCCCTCAATCATCCATTTTTCTTATTTTCCCGCATTTTCTTTATGGTATTGCCAATTTAACATTAACCTTCCATATCTATTTCTTTTTTACAATATACCTTGTTTTTTCACAAAGCCTCCTTAAAAGCCACTAGCGTTATCTGTTCGTCACATATAGTTTTCAGATAATCCGTAAACTTTCCCCAGTCCTCGATGAATTTGTGATCTTTCTGATATCTAATTTTCCCAGTCATTTTATCCAGTTCTGCATAGTCCATAAGTTTCATTCTCCACTCATTCAATGTCGGTAGTTCCTCTTGTTTCCATTTTTGGGCCATCAGTATTCTTGCCGCTGTTACTGCATACTGAAAAAGTTTATAATCACTTCTATTTATCTCTCTTCCTGTTATTCCTAGCAAAAAGGCTTCTGGTTTTTTAACAAATGTATATTTAAACATCTTTTTCAATTCATTGTAAATCATTTCCCAGAAACCCTTTACCTTCTTACATTCCCACCACATATGAAAGAATGACCCTTCTTTTTCTTTACATTTCCAACACTTATTACATGTCTTATACATTTTAGCTAACTTTACAGGTGTAATGTACCATCTATATACCATTTTCATAACATTCTCCTTTAACGTCGTAGATGCAGTAAATTTCATATTTTCATTCCATACCTTTTCCCAGTCATCCAATTGTATGTTATAACCAAAATCTCTGGCCCAATGTATCATAACCGACTTTATCTCCTCATCCTTTGTTTGCCATTCCAAAAGTATTTTATACATTTTTGACATTATCTTAACATCATTATCAATTATTTCTGTTTGAAATTTCGATTCTTTCTCTGTATATCCCCTCTCTTTAAGGTCCTTTTTGAACCTTTCGTTTACTTGCAGGTAGTGTTGCAATCTTTCAATGGTCTGAGCTGCCACCCACAGAGCGGGTTCCCCACTTGAACAAGGCGGGCCCCCAAGGATAGCAGGGGCAGGAGGGCAAATGCAACTTTGGGGCCAGGTCTCAATATGTGGCCCCACATCCCCTTTCCCCACACTTGCCCCTTCACGAGATCGAACACAGGAAGGGGGCAGAGCGTGGCAAAGGAAGAACCTTATCCCTCAAAGGGCTCACTTTCCCACAGGCTGTATCAGCTCTGGCCACCAGGGGGCCTAATGAGTTTCCACAGGAACAACCAACAAAGACTTGGGGAGAGGATGGAGGGCAGGCAGGGAGCTGAGCAGAGGCTTCAGCATCATCTCCAGAGTTGGCCTGCCTAAGAGGCAGCCCCATGGCTTCTATTGCCACCAGAACTGGCAAGAGGGAGGCGTTCTGGCGCCTGGTGTTGCCCCGTATCTTTTCCACCCCTGGACAGAGAAGCAGAGTCGTTCAGCGAGAGATGGGGCATTTCTGTGGTGGAAGGTAGGGGGCACAGTGCTGGGGGGGGGGGAGAGAGGAGAAAATTCCTGTTTTGCCTCAGGTAGCAAAATGGGATGTATTATCGTTGTTTTTATTTACTATTATTAATTGAATATATATGCTGCCCTATACCCGGAGATCTCAGGGCAGTTAACAGAACAAAATCAAAATATAACCACAAAATATATAAGCCAAATAAAAACAACAACCTAATAACCCCCCCAAAAAACCACATTTTAAAAGGATGTCAGTCAAATCAACCAGAGGCCTGGTTAAAAAGGAACATTTTGCCTGGCAACTAAAGGTGTACAATGTAGGCGCCAGGTGAACTTCCCTGGGGAGAGCATTCCACAGACAGGGAGCCACTGCAGAGAAGGCCCCGTTCTTGCGTTGCCCCCCTCCAGGCTCTTAAGGAGGGCCTCAGAAGATTATCTCAGGGTCCAGGTAGGTTCATATGAAAAGAGGTGGTCCTTGAGGACCAATCATACCCCTGGGAAATTTGTGTGGAATGCACTTTGGACAACTTCATCCTCAAGGAGGAAGAAGTCCACTCAAGTTTGGCCAGTCACTCATCTCAAAAAAACTAGGAGAATAAATTAAAATTCATAGGCGGGACCCTGAAGGTCCCACCCCCTGCGATGCTGGCATCTCAACTGCAGCATCCATGGCAGAAGGCCATACAACCTGTGCTAAAATACCTCCAAGGAAGGAGAATCTACCACCTTCTGAGGGAGATCCATAGTGGAAAACAGAATGCCCTGCTGCTATCTCCAGATCTTTCTCCCATGAAGAATACGCTTGTCTCACAAAAGTGTCTGTTTAAAACATTTTTCTTTGGGCAACCCTATCCAAATAGTCAAATGTTGACGGGTGTTGACCTCTCAATGCTAATTTTAGTTATTTTTTAATGCTTTGACTGTTTTTATTATTTTACTATTTCCTGTAAATTAATAAGAGTTTTTACCACAATCGAGCAGGATATACATTTTAGTTAAACAGAGAACATGAGTGGCAACCCCAAAAGGAGAAAAACACCAAAGGCAGCAATCAGGAATGTGAAATTAAGAATTTAATAGTGATAAATCCTTGAATAGTATGCAGAGCCAGTGGATTGGGGGGCTGAGGGAGCAGGAATATTCTGAGCAAGGGCAATTCATGTCTAGGAGCCCCAGAAGCCAGGCAGGGGCTCCAACATTTTTGAATTTTTTTTTGGGGGGGGGGGAGGCAGAATATAAAAGGAGGGCGTATTCAAAGGAAACCGGGCTGTAAGGTGGGGGCCCCCCTTTTGTTTATCAGGAGTTGTTTGTGCCCTTCGTCCCAAACAACTTGATATGTACAAAACGTAGTGAAAGGGGCTGTACAGAAACGGCACAGAGAAGCCCCTGCATAATTTAGGAAACCTACATTTTTGACAGGCAGCAGGAAGGGGTTTTCTTGGTGGGGGAGCCTGGAGGAGTTACAACTCTAAAGCAGAAGAACCTGATAATTCATGTGCCTGTGAAAGGGAACTCCTGAACAACACAACATTGGGAATTGCGGGTGGGGACCCCTTATTCAGACGTTTCCCTCGCAATGAAGTCAGCTCTACACGCGTCCAGCTCCCACCCCCAGGCTGGTCTCCAGGGTTTTTATCTGAGTTTTTAAGAGCGGCTGAGGGTGAGATTAGAAGAGGGGAGGTAAAAAATAGAAAAGGGAAGACTCTGTATCTGTATCTCTCTCACACACAAACTCACAAACACTCTCACACAAACCAGAGTCAAGACGAAGCTGCGGGGGGCGGGACAGGCGAGTCACTCCCCCCCCCCCCATGAATCCTGCCAACACCTTCAAGCTTTGTCTTGATCTTTGCTTGAGCCACGAGCCCAGGAGGGAAGCGGCCCCTGCCCCGGGCGGCATACAAAACAAGCCCCAAGTCTGGGAAACAGATGTCTGGGAAGGGATTATTTTCTCCGCCCGCCCCAGAGCAGAGTCCTTACCTGCGCAGTCCAGGAGCAGCAGCAGGTGGGCAGCCGCCCCCAGGATCAGGGGGGGCCAGCGGAGGAGGACCCCCATCTCCCCCCCAAACGAAGCTCCCTTTTCCTCCTCCCTCCGCCGCTCTGAGACCCGCTCTCTGCCCCGCCTGCGGAACCAGGGATTGGGCGAGGGGAAAATATTCCGCCAATCGGAAATCGGCAGGCAGATGGCGGCATCGGTCGCCGGGCAGAATTCGAGGCACAAGTGGCGAGCGAGGCTGAAGAGGGAACGAGGAAGTTCTTGCAGCTCCTCGCTGGGAATCGCCGCCTCCCTCCCTCCCTCCCTCCCCCCCCCGGCAGCTGTTTCTGTCCTGCCCTGCAGGGAGGGCGGAGGGCGGAGGGGGGTTGCCAGGGGAGGGGGAGGGGGGGTCCAAGAGAACATCTTCCTTGGAGAGGCGCAAGAAGATGAAGCCTTGGCTCAGTGGAAGAGAAGCTGCTTGGGAGACCCCAGGTTCAGTCTCCGCATCTCCGGGGGGGTCTGGGATGCCCCCCTCTCTGAAACTGGGGAGAGGGGCTGCGAGATCCCCAGGGAGATGCACTCCAGGGCTGAGTCTGTAAAGCTGTCAGTCAAGCCCAACATTCCCAGAGGACTAACTGCCTCTATGTGGCAGTTTGTCTGTTGGTGGGTTGCTGCTGGGAGTTTTAACTGGTAACTGCTCGGATGCAGAGAGGGAGGAAGGTCAGGTGGTACCCGGTGAGGAATATTTCATGTCACCCCTCCCCCCCCCACACATTGAATTTTTTTTTTTAAAGTTTGCCTGCAAAAATGGTTTTACGTTATTTCATATTTTCTTACAAAGCAATGTGGATTCTGGGCCTCTGGTAACAAGTAGGGGACTATGGACAGATACTTAAATCTAAGGATGAATTGTGTTTTGGCTCGTGTTATTTTATTTATATTTATTGTTTATTTATTTAATAAAATTTATTTTTAAAAACCTACAAAGTGGTTTACCAAAAAAAACCAAAAACCCACAGCAGTAAAATCAAGAAAAATTAACAACCCTACTTTAAAACATACAGAAGCTAAAATATTAAGATTAAAATTATTTCAACCCCCTAAGCATCTAGGTATGCTTGCCTAAAGAAGAATGCTTTCAGCAGGTGCCCGAAAAGAGTCTAGCAAAGGCACGTGCTGTGTTGCAATAGGCAGGGAGTTCCAAAGCGCAGGTGCCGTCACAGTAAAGAATGCACTACAGATATTATGAGGAACCTGTAGTACTGCTTGAAACTACTAAAGGGGAGGTTTTATTTATTGTGATTTCACCATGCTCTGTATTATCTGAAAAGGAAAAGATTTATTTAAAAAACAGGACTGCATAGCAGCAATCTAGTCTCATCATGATCAGTGGGACTTATTCCTGAGCCGACGGTGCATAAGATGGGCTGCAATCCTATGCACCCCTTGCATCCAACTTGTACCTAAACCTCTGCACAAGCCTGCACCAGACCCCTGAGGGTCATCTAGCCAAATCCCTGGGGCAATGCAGGAATCTCAACTAGACCATCCCTGACCAATGGCCATCTGTCTTCTATTTTCCCCCTCAGCCAGGACGCACAACAACAGAGACTGGAGGTGGGGGGAAAGATAAATTTTGACAATGGGGCAGATTTGTCAGGCATGCGCAGGAACAGCTTGAAGACTTTAATATTTAACGCTGTATTGTTTTTAATACTTGATTGGGAGCCGCCCAGAGTGGCTGGGGAAACTCAGCCAGATGGGCGGGGTATAAATAATATATTATTATTATTATTATTATTATTATTATTATTATTATTATTACTTTATACAGAGAGGAACCCCACATGGGTTTCCCCGCATGTAATGTAACAGGCAGGGAGCCAGCTCGGATAGAAAGACATTGGGGGAGAACAGGACAAAAGAGTACCAGAGTCTGCCCATTTCATCCTCTTTGGGATGGTGACGCTGCTCCACTGAAATAAAATTTCAGTCTTCACAACACAGGAAAACGGCCAAGTAAACAGCTATTTTCGTGGAGGAGGGTCAAGATATTAACTGATATGCATGAAATTTCATACATAGCTAGATAACCCCTAGTGTAGTAAGATAATACCTTTGGGTCAGGCATTTTCCCCCAAAAAATTTAAAAAAATATTAATGAACTGCCCTAGTAGGGCAGTAATTGTTCCTTATTTGTCACACAACCCCATGATGGAACCCGGGCGACCCGCCCCCCGCCGCTCCCTTCCTACGCCCTTGCTATGGATACAGTGTTCTCATGATTCACTACTATCTAGTATATAGTTTATCTGTTAAGTAACTAAAGCCTGCATTCAGGAACAACTCTGTAAACTGAATGAATCTGGAAGTAAAGTAGTTTCTGTTAATATGATTCAGATTCATGTGTGTTTTGTTTGGAGGGACAGAAGGGATTATCAACCAGGAAGGTATAAATATTGATAGGACTCAAACGAGTTAGCAATCCACTTGTCACTGCATAAACTCAAACAGGGAATCGTTTAAACTCTGCTAAATTATATAAACGCTCCCACAGAGTCAGTGCAAGAAAGCCTCCTGTGTCCTTTTTTTAAAAAAAAGCCCTTACATGTCTTAAAAGATGGCTCCCTTCTTCCTCCACTGCCAGAGGCAGTAAATGCATTAGCATCCCACTCACTGGGTGTCCCTCCCGTCCTCCTTGCGTGCTTCCTTACTGGGACATCTGGGTGGCCACTGGGAGACCGCCATGCGGGACTTGATGGGCCCCTTCTCCTGCGTCCCTCTATCTAGTGGCAGGGGGTTCCAGTGGTTAACTGTGTGCCTTGTAATAAATGCTCAGTGTTGCAACTAGGGCTGAACCTCAGGGTTGAAGTCAAAACAGAGAGAGAGAGAGAGAGAGAGAGAGAGAGAGAGAGAGAGAGAGCGTATGACCACACAGAGAAGGGAAGCAGGTGGTGGGACACTGACAAACACGTTTGATTTTAGCACAGGGTCAGGCCAGAGCCCACCAGCTGCCACAATTTCCTTTCTCCATGTGCTTTTTAAAGGGGCATTTTATATCTCCACATATCTCTGCTTCCTTCCCTCATCCTACTGGCCCCAACATGAGTTTCTCTCCCCCTGCCTGGGACCCTCTTAAGTCTGCAGGCCCTGGGTGTTGGGGTCAGGGAGGCCCCCTTTGCACAGCCAGCAAGACCCAGTGGCTGCCAAGCCTCTTCTGGAAGGCCCTGAGCCAAGGCTGGGTGCTTGGCCCAGAGAGTGCTTGGCCCACATCCCACTTCCAGAAGCCTGAACGTTGAAACATGAGCTAAGCACGGGACACACGCAGAAGCCGCTGCCTTTTCCAAGAAATCAGGAGAGAGACAAGCAGTGGCCGCTCCTTGCCCAGCTGCAAGGAAGATTTTGATTTAGGGGGGGGGCTGTGAAGTCAGAAGGTAAAGAATTATTGGGGAGTTCTCTTTTTCCCAAGCTGCATGATCTCTGTCATCCCCATTTCCCCTTGTCTGATGCCAAAATATTATTGTGAGTTTGGGGGGGGGTTAGTCTGCAGGATTCCTGAGTCCCTTCTGATTTCTGGATCCAGCCAAGGTTGAAATCTAATGGAGGGATCCATTGTTGAACTATCTTGGTGAGATGATGGCCGTAGATGTCACCTAAGCACCATCACTGGTATAACCAAAGAAGCCCCTGTGAAGGAGGAGGCTGGCTGTTTTGAGGGGGCTCTCCAGGACCCACTTTTGGGACTCAATGGGCTCAGTCACCTCAGGGACGTCTTATGCTTCACTTTTCACCTGCTCCATCTAGTTTTTCCTGGACAGGGATAGTCTGCCCACAATGATCCATGTTCTGCTCACCTCCTGACAGGATTATTGCAATATATGTTGTTTTTCCCAATACCGTAGGGAGGCTTCAGCTGCTACAAGATAAACCTGACAGGATTTTCACTGCCACAGCCCATTTAAACCAAATCTCACCAGGGCCAAAAGCCCCTCTGCCTGTTTGTCTGGTACTGAGTTCAATTCAAAGTGCTAGTCTTGTGTTAGAAAGTCCTTGGTGGCCTGAGGTGCCTTCTGCTCCCCTGGTCTCCTCTGTGGAGACTTTTCTCCCTCTCCTTTCCCTTCTTCATGGAGGTGCAGTGGGCGACAACAACTAATGGCCAGGAGGAAAATATTTTGTTCTTCACAGACTTTAAAGAAGTTTTCAGGACTTTAGACATTTCTGTATAGCTTTGTTATGTGATTTTAAACCACCCTTGAACCAATTTAGGGAGATAGTGGCATGAAGATAAAAAACAAAGCAGCCACTTGAGGCAGCCCCTTCGGGAAGGAGGAAGCAGCCATTTTCCCTCCCTTTCTGCTTCACTGCCAGCCCTCCACAAAATGGCTTCTGTCCCCAACATGCAGGCTGGGTGGGGCTGCCTCAGCCTCCCGCTTCCCTCTGTAATAAAAAAAATTAAGGTCTTATATATATAATAAATGTTCATAAATGTACCAACCAAGCACGTACATAGAGATGTGGACCACATGTCTGGAGCAGCACAGGAAGACCGCCCTGAAACCATTTTGACTCCCAAGCTGATGAAATGTTTTCTCGGCAAGGAGGGAGCGGGCGAGGGAACCTTCCCATTGTCTCAGGAATTGGGTAATCACCATCTCAAAGGAATGGCCAGACTACCAGGAAAGGCAATCAGATAAGGCATTATCAGATAACCTGGCAGACAGGAAAAACAACATTCAAATTTCTGTTGTAGACTGCCTTTTCTGTGGTGTAGGTGTGATGTTTGTGGGGGTGGACTTGGGTTACACCCCTTCTGTGGTGTATGTATGATGTATGGAGGGATGGTCTTGAGCTCCAGGGCAGGGAATTTAAAATGTCTTTACAGTAGTACCTCTGGATGTGAACGGGGTCGCCGCAGAGCGTAACCTGAAAATGCTCAACCTGAAGCATATTTAACCCAAGGTATGACTGTATAAGGGCAGGTACACCTTGGTTCTGGGTCCTCCTCTGCTCTCCTGTGTGTGAGGGGAGCACCCTGTTGCATCAGTTCAATAAAGATCAGGCTTACTAGCTCAATATTCTCTGGTTGGCCTCTGTTATTTTCTCCGACCGATGGAGAACCTACAAAGGACTCTGTAAGGGCTCTTGTGTCCCCCATAACGGAATAAGGGCAGATTTTGTTTAAAACACCTCCCTGCAGAGGAGACCTTTGGTGCAAAGGAGAGCAGCCAAGCAAGGCAGAAACCGAAAGCCACAGCAGCCCACAGATCAGGTTGCCTGACTGGGAGATTGGCAGGCAGAAATGGCGCTCAGGGGAAGACGTTTTCTCTCTAAGCACCCAGATGGCTTTGGCATTTGCCCTCTTGGCCTGGCCTGGGCCCCCTCCAGCCTTGGAAAGACCCGTCTCCCTCAGCATGCAGGACAAAACCCTGAGCCTCCACAGCTCTCTTCCTCAAGGCCAAGTGGCCCGGACTCCTGGGTCCCCTTTGGGAGGAGACTCGGCAGGAGCCAGGACTCCTGGGTCCCCTTTGGGAGGAGACTCGGCAGGAGCCAGGACTCCTGGGTCCCCTTTGGGAGGAGACTCGGCAGGAGCCAGGACTCCTGGGTCCCCTTTGGGAGGAGACTCGGCAGGAGCCAGGACTCCTGGGTCCCCTTTGGGAGGAGACTTGGCAGGAGCCAGGACTCCTGGGTCCCGTTTCTTGCAGGCAAAAGGCATCTTCCTCTCTAGCTGACTCTCCCTTCAAAAAATGAGTATTTATATCCAGGTGGCATTCATGTTCTCCTCATAATGGCCCTGAGAGGCCCAAGGTCCCTGAGGGAGCTTCATGGCTACGTGGGGATTTGAACCCAGGACTCCCAGGCTCCCATATCCCAGTCAAACCACAGCCCCACACTGGATCCTTGTAGGCTTCTCCACCTCTCAAAACCTGCAGGGATGTCTCTCCTGACATTGTTTCTGTCCCCTTCTTGGTATCGTGTGGAAACAGCAATGAGTCTTCTTGCCCCTTAAAGGCTAACAAATAGATTATGGCATAAAAACGTCCTTGGTGTGTTTCTCTGTTCCAAACTGGATTGTTTCCCAGGAGACTTTGTCCCCTTCTGCCTCCCTCAGCAACCTCTGAGTCAGGTGGGAAAGTCCCAGGGCAGTTCCCACAACAAGGCCTGTTTATTTTAAATGTTTGTTTTCATTTCTACTTATAAGAAGAATAGCTGAGGGTGCAGTAAAGTCCTTGACGAGCTACAATAATCTAAATTTTGTTTGCATGCCAACCTAGCAAAGGAATCTCAAATGACTGCATCTCAGGCTGCTTGACTGACATTTTTCACAGAAATTGAAGAACGGAGGCAGATTTTGCTGAGAAAGTCATCGTCCTTCATTAACACTGGTGTTTGTTTGTGTGTGTGTTTGTTTCCTGCCCTCACACTCTCTCTCTGCCACAAGACACCCTCCCCCATTTCTCCACAGTCCCTAGTTGTATTTCCTCGCTTTCCCCTTTTTGCAATCCTCTGCTGCCCCCTGCCGGCAGCTTTCTTCCCCAGCTGAAATGGAAATCAGGTGATTTCTAGGAAATCCTTCAAGGGACCAGTTGAAGCAAGGCACGGGTTGCAAAAAAATGGTCAAGGTTCCCACTTACGCCACAGCTTTGGAATCGGTGCAAGTGGGTGTATTCATACCTATGGTATGGAAACCCGGAAATATATAAAACTTTTACAAATCACGTAATCAAGAAAAAACCTATTTAGAGTATGGGAAAATTATAACAACTTATTAGAAAGAAAAACACCACTGTGGATATCCCCAGTAGAAGCTGCAACCAGGAAAAGAATAAATATGGATAAGCAGTGGTTAACTTACAGTGAAATTTAATCTCTTACGGAACAGGAACCAAAACTGAGAAATCTCGAGGAATCAAGAAATCTGGTTACCAATTAGCTACAGGTACATCACATTAATGAATTGTTTAAGATAGATAGGAAAAATGGCTTTGCAGAACAAAAGTCTCAGTTTACCAAAGACCTATTAGATACAATTATAAAAGTATTATCAAATATGTATAAACTGCTGTTGGAGTGGGAAACGAAAGAGGAATTTGTGAAATTTAGCAGGATTAAGTGGGCACAGGATGTGGGTCACAGTATCAATCATGAATTATGGCGAAAGTTGTGGAAAATAAATATGAATTTTATGGCAAGTTATGCGATAAAAAAAATGATGAAAATGGCCCACAGATGGTATTTAACACCCACCAGATTAGCGAAAATGTCTAAAGAAGAAAAAGGAATATGTTGGAAGTGTAATGAAATTGAGGGATCTTTTATTCACATGTGTTGGTCGTGTAAAATAATTAAGGGATATTGGGAAACGATATAAAATGAATTTTAAAAGATACCTAAAAAGACTTTCCCCAAAACACCTGAGAGTTTCCTTTTGGAGATAGTAACAACAGAGGTCCCCCAAAAACAAAAGAGTTTATTACTATGCACCACTGCCACAGTTAAAACCTTCTTGGCACAAAGGTGGAGAACAAGGATAGAACCCACTCAGGAAGAATGGCAGTGTAAAATGTTTGAATGTACTGAACTGGCTGGTCTGACGAACAGGATAAGAGAAAACAGATATAAGGAATATAAGGAGGAATGGATGTTGTTTCTTGAATATTTCAAGAACTAGTATAGAGAAAGACATAGCTTAGCAGGTTTCGTAAAATCCAGCAGTTGAAATAGATGAGAATATTTAATAGATAACAAATTGGGTAATTAAAAAGATGTGGATTACGCAGAGTAGTAGAAAAGCAAAGGAACCAGGAAAAGTGTGGCAGGAAAGTCATGTGGTATATGTATACATGCTTTATTTGGTATGAAGTTGTAAGTGGGACAAGAGAAGGAGAGAGGGGTTAAATATGCTCTCTGTTCCTGTTTTTGAAAATGCAAATAATTTTTTTAAAAAAATGATCCCCTCTCCACGGAGGCGTTTTCAAGGTGGGCACCCCACACACACACCGATGGAGGAGCTGCTCAAATGTTAACATATGTCTCAGTCTACAACCTTCTAAGATCATACAATAAAATTATAATGGTACAGGAATAATTCGGGATGCTTTGCAACCATCAGTTCAGTTCTCCATGTGTTGCCTAGACCTACTATTATCTGTGCATGTACATGTGCAAATGATTGTGCAGTGCTCCAATGTCGCCTTGATGCGCCTTCGCTGCATCAAGCAGTTGGTCCCTTACCTTTCCCGCCCCGCCCTGGCCACAGTGATCCATGTGACGGTCACCTCCAGGCTTGACTACTGTAATTCGCTCTACGCGGGGCTGCCCTTGAAGCTGACCCAGAAACTCCAGCGGGTGCAGAATGCTGCAGCGAGGCTCCTCACGGGGTCCCTGCCATGGGAGTATATTCACCCACTGATTTTCCAGCTGCACTGGCTCCCGGTGGAGTACAGGGTCAGATTAAAGGTGCTGGTTTTTGACCTTTAAAGCCTTTCACAGCCCAGGACCCTCATACCTACGGGACCGCCTCTTCCGGTATGCCCCACGGAGGACCTTAAGGTCCATAAATAGCAACACCCTAGAGGTCCCGGGCCCCAAGGAAGTTAGATTAGCCTCAACCAGAGCCAGGGCTTTTCCAGCACTGTCTCTGGCCTGGTGGAACGCTCTGTCTCATGAGACCAGGGCCCTGCGGGATTTGATTTCTTTCCACAGGGCCTATAAGACAGAGTTGTTCCACCTGGCCTTTGGCTTGGAGTCAATTTGATTCCCTCCCCCTCTTTCTTTTTTCCTTTCTCCTCCTGTGATGAGGCTGCATTTTAATGTTTCAATGTTTTAATGTTGTATTTTAATCTTGTTTTTAAGTTGTATTCGTTCAACTTGTTTTTATTATTGCTTGTTAGCTGCCCTGAGCCAGGCCTAGGCTGAGGAGGGTGGGGTATAAATAAAATTTATTATTATTAATATAATTATTAAGTGGTGTTTTCTGTGAAGTCCCATTGTACGTAGCATAACTCACCCACCAAGGCCAGCCCAATACATTTTGACACCTGAGGCTGGCCCCAAAATGGCCTCCCACTCCCCACCAGGGAAGAAGGAGTGAGGGAAGATTTCTAATCAGGGCAGAGGGAGAAAAGATACCTGTCTGTGTCTGTAAATATTCTCAGGAACTTCAAAATCTCTGGAACTCCTGTGATAAGAAGGCAAGAACCACTAAAGACAAAGGGGCTGCACCCTTATTTATTTAAGTCAAACATATATTACAAAAGTAAAAAAAAAAATTACATCCAGTGTCTTCAAAGCAAGGTGCACGAAATCCACTGGGTTAGACGAGAAGAGTCCTGTGGCCTCTGGAGGTCTCCTTCCTGGCTTCCTCCTTGGCTGTCAGCAGGATCAGTCCCTCTCCTCAGCCTCTCTACCTCCTCTCAGTTCCCTGCTTCTCCATTTCCCCCTTCAGCTGCTTCTTCCTCCCTCTCCAGCCTGTTTCTCAACTCACTGCCCCAGGGCATCATGGGAGGTCCAGGGTGGAGCCCCAGAGCTCAGCAGCTGGTTGTCCTGGACGTGGAGCTCCATGAACCAGGCTGGAGAACTGGAGCCTTGAAGGTATCGGGACAGAAAGAGGGTCTGGAGGAAACTGCCTCAGCAGCTGCCATTGCCATGGGGAGGGTCTGAATGCCCCCTGGAGCTCCTCATTCTCTGCTCTGCCTGAGGATGTTTGAAGAGAGGCCTCAACTCCAGCAGAGGTCACCTCTGAGCCACTCTGGATCTAGTCAGACAGGACAGTGAGGTTCTGGGGATGCAGGAGGTGACCCAAGAGGGCGGGTGGGGGACATCCCTCCCATCTGCAGGAGAACCAGAGCACAGCTCTTGGTCAACACAGACAAAACCCCTCCATATCCAGATGTTGTAACTGGAGATGATGCCCTCCTTGGCTTTTATGGGATCAATGGCCAACGTCTGTCCTTCATCTTCTGAGGCAAACTTGCAAGGTTTCAGATCAGAATCGGATCCAATTCTGACAGCCTCTTGTTCCTTCTCTCTTTCAGCTTCAACTCCTGAGCATCTAAGTATCCCTCCTCCCTGCCAACCATCCCTCCTTGCCAGTTTCTTCACTCCCTCACACAGAAGGTGGGTAGAAAACACCCAGCCAGAGCAGTTAGGCTGCTTTTACACATTCCATGACATTATATCCGTTTAGCCAAAGGCTGGGCGGCCCAAGAGGCAGGTAAGCAGTAACAATTTAGCCTACTTCACGCATAATACACCTAAAGATGTTGCCTTTCCTTCAATTTGGGTAGAAAGTGAGTGACATAAGATTGGGGAAGGGCTTGTGGAGGGAACCACAGCAACAAATAACCAAGAGATACCATCAAAATCACTGCAAGTGGTTGTCAATCTCCTCATCCCTTTTTTATATTATGATTTTTAAAATGTATTTCTATTAAAGATTTCTTGCTTTACAAAAATATGTGTAATGTCTCTTCTTTCAAGTTGTGTTTTGTACAGATCAGTTTCATTTGTTGTGAGACATTAGTGTCCCTCATTAATTTTAAAAGCTTTTAGTTGCATATATCTGGAGGATTTCTGATTAATACAAGCACATTTCTGCAAAGCAAAATTGGCCATAATCCATCAGAAAAGCATGATTACCCTCAAATTCAAGTTACAGCTGGAGTCAGAATTGGTGGGTGAGAGCTATGATTAAGGAACATCAGAAACAGCATTAAAGGGCAGCAGGAGCTCTGAGCCTCTGCAATTCACAGCCAAACTTGTGCAGGCTCCTTCTGGTCTCATCTCACACACCAGGCTGGTATGAAACTGCAGAAATAAAGAACAGGAGTGTTTCAAAAGCCAAGATCGTGGTGTGGGGGCCTCAGCATTACAGAGCTAGTGGGAACCCAAAGGCCGTCTAGTCCAGCCTCCCAAGGAAAGCCACCATCCCTCAGCATGTCAGATGCTAGGAGCATCACCAAAATATGCCTGCAGAGGGCAGCTCGAGCGAGTGAGCCAAGCTGCACACTTTGGGGGAATACCGGAAGGACACAAAGCAGTCCTACTGGAAGGAAAAATCCCTTCCAGAACCCCTTCCAAGATCTCTCATTCAGATCCAGCGTAGAACCCATTTGTCAGGTAGAGGAGCTCAGATGAAGAGACAGAATGAGTTACAAGAGCGATTTTCAGCTCAACGGACACTGCAGATTATGTCACTCTTGGAAACCCCAAGGGGGGTAACAGCTTTTCCCCATTTGGGGATGTTCCCCACGGAGTCTTCTGCAAGAGCCCCCCTTTGCCCCCACCTGCATTGCCACTTACCCTTGGCGGAGCTGTCGGACCCCTGGTCGCTTGCTGCAAAAGGGAGGAAACACAGGAGTCAGGATCCCAGGGAGGGAGATCCCATCCCCCCCCACCAGCCCTTCTCCTCCCTCCTTCCAACCCCATCCCAAATCAGTCTCAATATGGGGAGGGGCCTAAGAAGAGTTCAGGGACAGGCAGCCAGAGGCAAGGGGGCTCAAGGACAGCAGTGGGGGGAGAAGCAGACGCTGGAGGGCAAAGAGAGATGGGCACAGCCTGGCATGGAGGCAGCAGGGGACTAGAGCGGGGGTGGGTGTGACCTGGGCAGGAAGGCAGAAGGGGGGAGTGCAGTGGGTTCCTGACACCCACAGACTTGAGCCGATGAACCAATTCTTTAGCTTCAGGTTCCAGTAAATTAAACCACCAGAGACCCCTCTCTCCCCCCACCCTCGGCTCTTCCTCCTGCTCCTTCTTGGAGCCCCTCCCTCAGCCGACAGTCTCTCTGCAGCCTTTTCCTGGCCCTGAGGGACCCCCTGCTGTCCCCAGACAGGCTGAGCAGACAGGCTGAAGCTTCCCATCAGGGTCTTGGGCTTCAGGACTAGGCCACCACCAGGTTTAGTTTGGTCTGTTTGTAACCTGTTCCTGCTCCATATTGGGGGGAAATAGACAGAGAGAGGGGAGGAGTCACTCACTTGAAGCTGCTTTGTAGGCTGGTTTCCCTGTGAAGACAAAAGCAGAAGGTCAGAGCTGGAGGGAACCTGCAGAGGCCACTCAAATCCCATTTTGACAATTTGGCTCTCAGATGCTGAAACCTTCCCAGCAGATGCTCCTCTTGTCTCTTCCAAACACCTCCAAAGAAGGGGAGCCCAGAAGCGGAGCTTTTCAAGGAACTCATTTTACAAAGAAGTAGAAAAAATTGAGAAATTTAAATTTAAAAGATCAACCTGGGAAACCAGGCTGTGGACAAATTCCAAGAGGCTGGAAGGAAACATTATCCAGTCCCTTCATTCATTTATTTTCGGATTATTATTTGGTGATTCTCCAAATAAAAATACAAAATGAGAGCACAAAATACATAATAAAACAAAAACAAACCAGTAACTCACATTTAAAAAGCTCTAGGCCTGGTCAGAGAGAAATGTTTTTGCCTGGCGCCTAAAGATTTGTAAGGAAGGCTCCCTGCTAAGTGTGCACAGGAATGAAGACTTGGGACTGATTATAACATCGGGTGGGAAGTGAATTTCCTGAGCTGAGCACAGAGTGAGCGCAAAGCAATGACCACTATGACTTTGGGTTCATGTTCACAGGGTGTTTTATGGGGAGGGGTCTCTGTAGGGATACAAGGGGCAGTTGCCAGGAAGCTCCACCAGCACATTCCCAGTCGGAGGCCAAGACAGGAGAGGCAGCAAAGACATGCAGGGTTTACTTACTGCGAATGAAGAAGATGATGATCCCAGAGACCAGCAGGATAGCAGCCACAATGGCTCCCACAATGAGCCCCAGGTTGACTAAAAGGGGACAAGAGACATTTTTATTCGGACTGGCGGCAGCAGCTCCCCAAGGCCTCAAGCAGGAGATTTGAGTGGAGGTGCTGAGCTATGAGCCCGGGAGGATTTTATGTGTGCAAAGCAGGCCCTCCTTCTCTCTCCTCACAGGCCTCACAGGTCTTCTCTGTAGTGGCCCCGACACAAGGGAGTTTTTTTCCACCAGAGTAAAGCATTAGAGGTTTTCAAAATAACCAATTTATTTAAGGAAGACAGTTGACAGGCACACCTGTTTCATCACAGACTCAAGACTTAAAAGCAGCTCTCCTCCTGCTCAGGCGCGTCAGCCTTCTCTGTCAAGACCCTGAGAGGAAGGGATTCCCTCCCCTCTGAGACCCCCCAGAGCCCAGCATTACAGGCCTTCAGGGAAGACACAAACCCTTAGGAAGAAGCATCTTGTGTAGTGTTGCTATACGTCCGGTTTTTCCTGGATGCACCCTCTTTTTCAGACTTAAAATGTCTGTCCAGACAGATTCTTAAAATGAGGCAAAATGTCCAGGTTTTTTTGTTTGGGTGGAATCTCTGACGTCCGTAGCGCTAGTGAGTGAGCCCTGGTCCCCTCTGCCCTGCCTGGGTGAGTCTTTGGCTCAAGGGCCACTTCCATAACTCTCGCTTGCCTGCCTGTGAGAAGGAGAGGCGGGTGTGTTGGTGGGGATGTGTGTGCATGCATGTGCTCCTGCGGGGGAAGCGAAAGTTTGGCTGTTAGACATTCTGCTTGGCTTCCTGCAGGCACAGCTTTCCTGGCAGTGTGTGTGAGACAAGTGTTATTAGAAACCCTTCTTGCTCTTCCCAACGGTGTGCGGGTGTTTGGGCTGAGTGGGGATGAATATCAGTTTTTCTAGGTGGGCCTGAGTGTGAGGAGGAGCGAGTGAGAATCTTTTTCACTGTGAAGTACAGTCAGTCCGGGGCTCCCTCTTTTAAGTTCATTGCCCCTTTTTCAGTCACAGTGACTGTGAGTAGATTTGATTTTGAAGAAGTAAAATAAGTGCCACATTCTTTGACATCACAACTACTTGGGCTTAAAGGCAAGAAGGTGACGGCCAGTTTTTACCTACGACATCCAATTTGAGTTTAAGGCCTATGAGACACTTGCCAGAAAAGGCTGCATCTCTGCTGAAGTCTACAGATTCCGATTCAGTCGCTTGCCTCCAGAGACATACACAGGATCCAACTGGGGTTCCCCATCTGAGCTGTGCTGCTGCTGAAGGGAGGAGTTGGGTGGAAATCCCCCTCCCAGAGCCCACCCCTTCCCCTCCTGTCTGTCGGTCTGTCTGTCTGTCTCTCACCAGGCTCCTTCTCCCAGGCCACGTCCAGAGGCTTCTCCAGGCTGTCATGCTCCACGCGGCACCGGAAGCGCTCCCTCTCCTCAGGGTCGATCTTGACACTGAGCAAGACATAGTAGGTCCCGTCCGAGTTGGGGGCGACCAATCCTCGGAGGGTGCCCTCCTGCCAGACCTCCCCGTCCTTCACCCAGTTGGCCTCAATCTCCTTGGGGTAGAAGCCGTGGACTTGGCAAACGAGGGTCTCCAGGCCGTCATAGTCTGCCTTCCTGGTCACCTTCACCACCGGAGCCTCTGCAAAAACGGCCGCATTGGGGTTAACAGAGAGACATCCACAACAGAAGCTGGAATGGATCCTGCATTTCTAAGAGCAGAGACCCAAGGGGCAACCTCATCCTGCCTCCCAGAGTGTCAGAATCTCCTCACATCTACAGAAATTAAAAAGAACTGCAAATAAATGGGATTCCTCAACCTCCCTTGGCATCTTCCCCAGTCAGTGTCTACGGTGGAACTGTTGTTAGATGGTTTATCCTTTGTTTGCCAGAGCAGACTCCTTTGGGAGGGAGGACTGGATACAGATTAAATTCATTTATCATCCTGAAAAGCTCCAACACTATTTGTGGTTCCAAGATTGTCCCAGGGAGCTGATCCTGGTTCCTCTCTTGAGGGAGAAGAAATGCTGGACTCGCTGCTCTGTTTTCCAGGACTTTTCAGCTCCATAGTTAGTGAACAAAGCCAACAGCCCTGGGAAAGACAGAGCTCCTTTCTAGTTCTCCCGCCTGCCCTTGTTGTCACCCTTGAAAATGCTTCATTGTGGCTTTTGGAGCGAAATCCTCAACCTCAAGAAATATGCTCAGGGTCTCTGGGGTGAATTATCACCAGGCCCCATAGATGAATTTGCTCAGATCTCTCTAAGCACGGCTAATAAGTATGTGTCAGTCCGCAAAACGGGAGGGTGCTAGAATTATTTCATTTTTAATTAATGTTAATATCAGCAAAGCTAATAGAGTCAGGAAGAAAGCCAGTCAAAACACTTGATCATTTGATTGGCACCTGTGCCAGATTCCTGAAGGCAGAAGAATGGACTGTACCATTTCAAGGCACGGGGTTGCTGAAGATGAAACTTCTGAATGTTCCCCATGGGAAAAAGTAAAATTGCTCACAAATAAAAAATATAAGAAGGTAGAAGAGGGAATTCCCATACTGTTTCACTATGTGCAGGTTTTCTGCTTCTAGGCCACGAGTGACTAATCTACAGATTTAGTGAGGGGGCGGCATCCATATTTCATGGGCTCCCCCCACATTTTCTATTTTAAAAAAGGTTAATTAATTTAGTTTTAAAGACTTTCCCATTAGGTATGTAGGGGGAGACGGGGCACATTGATGCAAGGGGCACATTGATACACCAACAATATTTCAATATTGAGACACTAAAATGTGTCTATACATGTGTGAGTATGACAGTTGCGACCGCGCTGCCCACCAGTCCGCCATTGGCGTTTGACGAGAGTAGGTGTGTTTTTAGCGTGGCCAACTAAAAAATTATGTGAAATGTAAAAGTGTTCCAATGCTGTTTAGTGTTGTTTAGTTAAGATTCTAAAATACCAAAGGTAAATTATCCCACTCAGTAATCAGGATTATATATGATTTTTAAATAAGTTCAGTGGTTTTATGAATTGTTAGTTTTCTGAAAATGTCCATTGGGGCACTTTGATACACTAAGACACATTGATACGTATAAAAGTGCCCCACTAGTGTACAACAGTGCCCCAATATACAAGTTTGCATGAAATCTCTAAACTGATTTCCTACTCATGAAATTTGAAAAGAAAAAAACTGTTGTTGACTATGTGGCCAAAGTCATTTCTAAGTATAATAGGACTGATTATCAAGTGTCATATCTGAGGAAATACCCAGAATCTTGTATGTTTGTCTTCCCCATTGTAGAAGATAAGGCAAGCGTTGATTTCAAGGATGCTGTTTTGCAGTTGCCAAAACCAAATTTCTCAAAGGGCACATCTCAAACATCATCTCTTTATACTTTTTCTTTTGACTTCAGTGTATATAGAATGTTCTATAGAAGCTAAATGTTAAGGAAATGTCTTAATTTTTATAAGCATTTTGTTTATATTACTATTTTTTGACTACCTAATGTGAGTTCTTATACTTTTTAAAGTTTTTCAAAGTTTTTTTTAATTGATTTGTTTGAGGAAAGATTAATATAAGTTTTGAAGTTTTGTTAAGAAAACCTGCCATAAAGTCTATGATATGTGTGAAACACTTAGTTTTGATACGTAATTTAGATTTTAAAGTAACAAATTGTAGGGCTGAATATGATCTCTCACAATATGATTTCTCACAATAATTTTTTTCATTCTTTTTTGTAAATAATTACAATTCTCATACAATTTATGCTTTGTATCAAAGAGCTCCATTCACTGTATCAAAGTGCTCCGTAGGTAGAACAGAATGATACAAAACCCATTTTTTACTCGTCATTATATTCTCATTATCTTCTAACTTTAATGGTTCTTTTGATTGCTATTATAATACTAAATAGGTATGCCATGCATAAAGCAATTTTTTTAATCATTTGACTCATTTTGGTACATAAAATATGAGATTGAATTTTTCTTCATCAATCTGCCCCACTTTCCCCTACCCAAGTGTGAAGGCAAAAGGTTTTTCTGTGTTGTTGTTGCTGTTTAGTCATTTAGTCGTGTCCGACTCTTCGTGACCCCATGGACCAGAGCACGCCAGGCACCTCTGTCCTCCACTACCTCCCGCAGTTTGGTCAGACTCATGTTTGTGGCTTCGAGAACACTATCCAACCATCTCATCCTCTGTCGCCCCCTTCTCCTTGTGCCCTCCATCTTTCCCAGCATCAGTGTCTTCTCCAGGGAGTCTTCTCTTCTCATGAGGTGGCCAAAGTACTGGAGCCTCAGCTTCACGATCTGTCCTTCCAGTGAGCACTCAGGGCTGATTTCATTAAGAATGGATGCGTTTGATCTTCTTGCAGTCCATGGGACTCTCAAGAGTCTTCTCCAGCACCATAATTCAAAAACATCAATTCTTCGGCGATCAGCCTTCTTTATGGTCCAGCTCTCACTTCCATACATCACTACTGGGAAAACCATGGCTTTAACTTGCTGGAGAGGCTCAGAACTTACAGGGTTAAGAGTTCTGAGTGATGACGCCTCACATTCTGAGGGCGGGCTTAAAACACTGAAGGGAGTGGTTTACTGTGTTCTTTCAGTGTGCGTGTTAGCTCCGTGGAGAAAGGAGCAACATGGGCGAACTCTCGCCAGGAGATTTATAGATGTTGTGTTTTGCTAAGGAATAAAGACTTTAAGATAAGGAGACTGCTGTGTTTCAGCCTGAGTTATTGCCTTCACACGAAGAACGTTCCTGCTTCTGCTTCCGCTGTGTTTTACATGCTCTGCTGAGTCAAAGGTCCCAGGGGGGAAGACCAGAGCTGCGCAAGAGAAGTGTGCCGGACCCCTGGACGTCATTGACCCCCAACAGGTTATGGAGATCAGCAATAAAGATAAGCAACGTTCGTGCGTGTGAGAGGCCAGCAGCCAAAGGCCAGCTAAGGAGTAGCTGGAGCCAGCCAGGAGTTTGCTGGGAGGAGCTGGGATCTGCCGGACCGGGAGGCACTACCGTTACTTGTAAGTAGGCTGGGCCCCGGGGGAGAGATGGCAGACAGCCAGAAGTTGTCAATCCCTGTTGATAAGGTGGACGGGAGCAAGCCCTGGGCCGGGAGAAGGCAGGCACTGAAGAAGACAGTGGGAGCCAGGCCAGAGGGGGCTGAGAATTGCTCTAAGGAAGCACCATGCCCAGGAGGGGCTGAGGGACGCCCACGAAGCCCAGAGGGGGCTGGAGGCCCAGGAGGGGCTGAGGGACGCCCAGAAGGCCCAGAGGGGGCTGGGACTGTGTTGGAGGGCTGCCGGAATGCCCCTACACGTGAGCTGCATGCTGAAGAGCAGCTGAGAGAAGAGAAGAGCTTTGCACCAGAGAATGGGGTTGCAGGCCATTCCAAGGGTCTTGAGAGTGCCCAGGCTGTTTGGCAGGAGCTGGAGGGGGTTTGCAGAGAAACCACAGCAGAAGCCAAAGGCCATTTTCCCAACGGCAGAAAAGCCTCAAGGAGGAGTGCTGCTGGAAAGGTTGGGGGGGCAGAGAAGACCAAAGGCAAGTTTGCAAAGTTTTCCACTAGGCGATGTTTTGTTTGTGCTTCGGCTGACCATCTGTGTCGCAACTGCCCACAGAGAGCAAGGGAGCCAGGGCAGGATGTTTCCAAGGTCACTTCCCATGGGAACCAGCCGGGTTTCCATGGCAACAGAGGGAGCAGGCATGGGAAGGCTTATCAGCTGACTGCTTCGATGGCTGTTTTGGAGAACACCTGCAGCGAACGCCCCAAGGTCGGGGGCAGCAGGAAGTCGGTTGCTAAGGCAACAAAGAAGGACAACTCCGGAGGGGGGAGAGTCCTACGTTGGGTTGTTGACTCGGCTGCGAATGCCCATCTGGTCACAGCGCCACCTGATGGACAAATGTGGAACTGCAAGGCTGTTTCAACTGAGAAAACAGTTAAATTTGCTACAGGTTCACAGGGACGTATAACCCATGTTGGTAACATGTTTATCTCTTTCTTACAGGCTGAATTAAAGGTTTATGTTCTCCCTGAGATAAAACATTGCCTGCTATCTGTACCGTGCCTTTTACAGGAGGGATATTCTGTGAGTTTTGAAAAAAATGTTTGCACCATTTCCAGAGGGGGGAAGCAACTGGTACGTGTTGAGAAAAATCAGAACAACCTCTTTGTTCTGGAATCACCTCTGGAGGGTGAGGGGAATACTGGGAAAGCCACTGATCACACTCATGTGTCGTGTGCTTGCGTGTGGCACAAGAGGATGTCACATGGGTCCTGTGAGGACGTTCAGATGTTATCAGAGTGCACCAAAGGTTGCAAGGTAAAAGAATGTGGTAAACCTTTGAATTGCAAGGCTTGCAGAAAAGCCAGAAACAAGGGATTTAATCATCCCAGGGTGGAGAGAGTAACCACAAAGCCTTTTGAGCTTGTGCACGCAGACCTGTTTGGGCCTATGCCTCAGCCAAGTCTGGGCAAAGCCAGGCACCTGCTGATTTTGATCGATGATTTTTCTAGGAACTCCTGGGCTTTTTCTCTGACAATGCAGGAGGAAGCAGCGCAACTGATCAAAGATTGGGTTGCTGAGGTGGAACTGAGGTTCTCCACCAAGGTGCAAGGTGTCCAGTTTGACCGAGGTTCAGAGGTCACTGGGTCTGCTCTAAAGGGTTTCTTTCGCCAGAGGGGGATACGTCACAAGGTGACTTCTTCTCAGGAGAATGGCGTGGCAGAGCTGAGGAGTAAAGCTCTGGTTCGAGCATCCGAGATTCTACTGGATGACTCTGGTTTGCCTCAAAGTTTCTGGGGGGAGGCGGTAAAAACGGCCAATTTCACGATGAACAGGTGCTACAATGCAGAGGTAGGTGACACCCCGTATTTCCTGCTTCATCGGCAGAAGCCGCTTGTGCATTTCTTTCGCACTTTTGGTAGCAGAGCCATGGTGCCTGTACCAAAGTTTCTGCAGCAGGAGGGTGGCCCAAGGTACCAGGAAATGATCTTCTGTGGATATGAGCCTGCGACAAAAGGGTGGAGATTCGCATATCCAGAAGGTGATCAGACCAAGCTTCTGGTCAGTAAACAGGCTGAGTTCTTTGAGCAGGATGGTTGGGCAAGGCGCAAAGCGCGCTCTGACGTTCACTCAGATTGTCTGTCTGACTCTGAGGAGGAGGAAGAGCCAGAGCCTGAACCTGCTGGTGGAGACCAGGTCCCTGAACAGAGTAGGGCGTCTCCACAGGTTGTTAAGGGAGTGTCTAAGAGTGAGCCCTCATCTCCTGTGCGCATAATGGAGAAAGCTCACAGACGTGTCAAGTCAGAGGGGGAGTCTTCTGATGAGGAAGATGCACACGCTGGCCCCAGTGGGTCAAAAGGAGCACCCCAGTTTGTGCCCAGGCGGTCATCGCGGGCTACAAAGGGAATTCCACCTGAGAGGTTTCAGGTCACAAATGCGTGGGTTGGTTTCGCACAGTGCGAACCTGAGGTTTGTGAGGTTCAACAGATGCCTAACAACGATGCCAGGAAGGGGCGGAAGGCAATGGGGAAGGTGTTGAACACTCAGAGGTCCTCTCAGAACGTGATTCGAGAGGGGGTGTTAGGAGAGGCTCAGAACTTACAGGGTTAAGAGTTCTGAGTGATGACGCCTCACATTCTGAGGGCAGGCTTAAAACACTGAAGGGAGTGGTTTACTGTGTTCTTTCAGTGTGCGTGTTAGCTCCGTGGAGAAAGGAGCAACATGGGCGAACTCTCGCCAGGAGATTTATAGATGTTGTGTTTTGCTAAGGAATAAAGACTTTAAGATAAGGAGACTGCTGCGTTTCAGCCTGAGTTATTGCCTTCACACGAAGAACGTTCCTGCTTCTGCTTCCGCTGTGTTTTACATGCTCTGCTGAGTCAAAGGTCCCAGGGGGGAAGACCAGAGCTGCGCAAGAGAAGTGTGCCGGACCCCTGGACGTCATTGACCCCCAACATAACTATACGGACCTTTGTTGGCAAGGTGACGTCTCTACTTCTCAAGATGCTGTCTAGGCCTGTCATTGCCCTTCTCCCAAGAAGCAGGCGTCTTTTAATTTCGTGGCTGCTGTCACCATCTGCAGTGATCATGGAGCCCAAGAAAGTAAAATCTCTCACTGCCTCCATTTCTTCCCCTTCTATTTGCCAGGAGGTGATGGGACCAGTGGCCATGATCTTCGTTTTTTTGATGTTGAGCCTCAGACCATATTTTGCGCTCTCCTCTTTCACCCTCATTAAAAGGTTCTTTAATTCCTCCTCACTTTCTGCCATCAAGGTTGTGTCATCTGCATATCTGAGGTTGTTGATATTTCTTCCGGCAATCTTAATTCCAGTTTGGGATTCATCCAGCCCAGCCTTTCGCATGATGTATTCTGCGTATAAATTAAATAAGCAGGGAGACAAAATACAGCCTTGTCGTACGCCTTTCCCAATTTTGAACCAATCAGTTGTTCCATATCCAGTTCTAACTGTAGCTTCTTGTCCCACATAGAGATTTCTCAGGAGACAGATGAGGTGATCAGGCACTCCCATTTCTTTAAGAACTTGCCATAGTTTGCTGTGGTCGACACAGTCAAAGGCTTTTGCATAGTCGATGAAGCAGAAGTAGATGTCTTTCTGGAACTCTCTAGCTTTCTCCATAATCCAGCGCATGTTTGCAATTTGGTCTCTGGTTCCTCTGCCTCTTCTAAATCCAGCTTGCACTTCTGGGAGTTCTCGATCCACATACTCTTTGAGCCTTCCTTGTAGAATTTTAAGCATAACCTTGCTAGCGTGTGAAATGAGTGCAATTGTGCGGTAGTTGGAGCATTCTTTGGCACTGCCCTTCTTTGGGATTGGGATGTAGACTGATCTTCTCCAATCTTCTGGCCACTGCTGAGTTTTCCAAATTTGCTGGCATATTGAGTGTAGCACCTTAACAGCATCATCTTTTAAAATTTTAAATAGTTCAGCTGGAATACCATCACTTCCACTGGCCTTGTTATTTGCAGTGCTTTCTAAGGCCCATTTGACTTCACTTTCCAGGATGTCTGGCTCAAGGTCAGCAACCACACTACCTTTGGTGTACGAGACATCCATATCTTTCTGGTATAATTCCTCTGTGTATTCTTGCCACCTCTTCTTGATGTCTTCTGCTTCTGTTAGGTCCTTACCACTTTTGTCCTTTATTATGGTAATCTTTGTACGAAATGTTCCTTTCATATCTCCAATTTTCTTGAACAGATCTCTGGTTCTTCCTATTCTGTTGTTTTCCTCTATTTGTTTGCATTGCTCGTTTAAGAAGGCCTTCTTGTCTCTCCTTGCTATTCTTTGGAAATCTGCATTCAATTTCCTGTATCTTTCACTATCTCCCTCGCATTTTGCTTGCCTTCTCTCCTCCGCTATTTGTAAGGCCTCGTTGGACAGCCACTTTGCTTTCTTGCATTTCCTTTTCATTGGGATGGTTTTCGTTGCTGCCTCCTGTACAATGTTACGAGCCTCCATCCATAGTTCTTCAGGCACTCTGTCCACCAAATCTAAATCCTTAAACCTGTTCGTCACTTCCACTGTGTATTCATAAGGGATTTGACTTAGATTGTATCTTACCGGCCCAGTGGTTTTTCCTACTTTCTTCAGTTTAAGCTTGAATTTTGCTATAAGAAGCTGATGATCTGAGCCACAGTCAGCTCCAGGTCTTGTTTTTGCTGACTGTATAGAGCTTCTCCATCTTTGGCTGCAGAGAATATAATCAATCTGATTTCGATACTGCCCATCTGGTGATGTCCATGTGTAGAGTCGTCTCTTGTGTTGTTGGAAAAGCGTGTTTGTGATGACCAGCTTGTTCTCTTGACAGAACTCTATTAGCCTTTGCCCTGCTTCGTTTTGATCTCCAAGGCCAAACTTGCCAGTTGTTCCTTTTATCTCTTGATTCCCTACTTTAGCATTCCAATCCCCTATAATGAGAAGAACATCCTTCTTTGGTGTCACTTCTATAAGGTCTTGTAAGTCTTCATAGAATTGGTCTATTTCAGTTTCTTCAGCACCAGTGGTTGGTGCATAAACTTGGATTACTGTGATGTTAAAAGGTCTGCCTTGGATTCGTATCGAGATCATTCTATCATTTTTGAGATTGCATCCCAGTACAGCTTTCGCCACTCTTTTGTTGACTATGAGGGCCACTCCATTTCTTTTACGGGTTTCTTGCCCACGGTAGTAGATGTGATGGTCATCCGAACTGAATTCGCCCATTCCCGTCCATTTTAGTTCACTGATGCCCAGGATGTCAATATTTATTCTTGCCATCTCATTTTTGACCACCTCCAACTTACCTAGGTTCATGGTTCTTACATTCCAGGTTCCTATGCAATATTTTTCTTTACAGCATTGGACTTTCCTTTCGCTTCCAGGCATATCCGCAACTGAGCGTCCTTTCGGCTTTGGCCCAGCCGCTTCATCAGCTCTGGATCTACTTGTACTTGCCCTCCGCTCTTCCCCTTCATGGATCACTTCCCCTTCATGGATCACTGCCTTGCCGTGGCGAAGGGGCTTGAAGAACTCAGAGAAGCTATGAACTACGCCGAGCAGGGCACACAAGATGAACAGGTCATAGTGGAGAGTTTTGACCAAACGTGATCCACCTGGAGGAGGAACCGGCAAGCCACTCCAGTATCCTTGCCAAGAAAACTCCATGGACAAAGACAACAGGCATATAAAAGTTATGACGCTGGAAGATGAGCCCCTCAGGTCGGAAGGCGTCCAACATGCTACTGGGGAAGAGCGGAGGGTTTTTCTGTATCCCGCCTCAAATCTGTCCATTTCAATTTTATTTTTTTACTGAATTTAAAACGCATTTTGCTTTCTCGGCCCCTTCCCTGCTGTTTCTGTGTCCCCTCCCCCCACTTGTCTTTTGCCATCCCTTATTCTAGCCAAAGGGGCATGGGGGGCTGTTTTTAAGCATCTCCCCCCATTGTGGTCTGAAGTGACCCCTTTTCTCCTCCCAGAGGCCCAAACTTCTTTCTGCCTCCCCCACCAAGAAGAGTGTTTGCTGTTTGGTGCAGAAAGGAAGAACGTTAAAGGGGAAGGAGAATTTGTAGGGAAACTGCCCCCCTGAGCCCCCCTCCCCTCCCCACTGCCCCCCCTCACCTGTCCTTTGCAGAGTCTCCTTCCCGTAGTCCAGGTATCTCTGCAGCCACTCAATGCATTCCTCCTCCAGGTAGGCTTTCAGGTACTGGTTCAGGGCCAAGTCAGGATCCAACTTCCTCTTGGTCACTTGGGCCTCCATCTCGGCTGCCGTCCAGGTGAGGGTCTCCTTGTCGAAGGCAATGAAGTCTCTCCCGTCGTAGCCAAACTGCCTATACCCTCCTTTGCGCCCATCTGAACACAGCTCACAGCCGTACATGTACTGAAGGGTGTGGATCCCTGGAAGGACCAGAAGAGGCCCAGGAGGTCAAGGGGGGTCAGAGCAGCCCCTCCCCCATCAGCAAAAGAGCCCAGGAAAAAGGATTTATTTGCCTCAGAGTCAGGGAAGAGGCAGCAGTCAGAGGGGAGAAAAATCAACCAGCATTGTATCTTTCTGAAGGCTCATCCACATAACACGTCCACTGAGGGAAATGCTACAATCCTGAGCCTGTAAAGCCCCCCTTTAATTGCCCCCCCTCTCATCGCCTCACACTTTCTCCCCTCCCTTGCAGGTCGGAGGTCACAGTTTCTCCCTCTTTCCCCCCAGCTCTGCCCCCCTCTGGGAGAGATGCCTCAGCTGCCCCCCCCGAAAGAGGAAAGGGGCAACATGGAAGGGGGACACCCACACATTGGGGGCCCTTTCAAGAGAGAAGGTCTCCTCTTCCCCTCCATCTCTCTCCCCCCAGCTTCTCCATATCAAGGACCTTTTCCCTAAAAGGAGGGAAGTCATGGAAGGGCCTTTGGAAAAAGAAGTTTCCTCATGGCTTGGGAGGGAAAGGGAAGCCGCAAGTGGGGTTTGCCCCACTTCAAAATGGCCCCCCTTCTCAGCAGAAGCCAGGCTGCCCTTGTCAAAGATGGCGGGTCTCTGCACCCTCCTGCCCACCCCAGGGGGCTACCACCAAATCTTCAAAACAACAGCAACATTAAAAAAGTTATCCCCCATTATCCCCCCCCCCCAAATTTCATTTTAGTTGTATCTTCGGAATGAATCATTTTGTAGTCCCATAATCCTTAAATGGAACAGATCATTTTGATTCTCCCATTAGATGTTACATATATTTGTCTTTGCATATTTACTTGAAGCTAAGTCACACTGAGTGGGGTTGGACTTACTTCCAAGTAAACATGCAGAGGATCGGGCAGTTACAATAGTGGAATAAAATAAAATAAAATCTGTTTGTGATCCTGGCTGGCCACACACCGGGACTAGCCCATTTCTGAACTCTCTTCTTGAGGGACTCTTTCCTGGAGGTCAGTTCCATGGGGTAAGGCAGGTTTTAAAGAAGAGCAACTGCCAGATGTGGGGCCCCGTTCTCTATCAGCCCCCCAGCAGGTGGAGTGAGCAGTCCAGACAACCTGATGGATTCTGAAAGGCTCCAAGGAGAAAGGGGGGCTGACAGCCAGCATCCCTGGGGGGCCCCCATCTCCCTGTGGAATATGGAATAGGGACACCATCCTTCCTTCCTGCCGTCTCCAGCACTGCAGACCCCGGCCGCCCCCCGCCCCCAGTTCTCCAGGGCAGTGGGGAGGACGAGGAGGCAGAGGGAAGAAGTTTCATGGGGGGGGACTCATAGCTGTGCTTATTCTGGGGTCATGATAGCAGCAGACTGGGGGGGCATATTGGCACCTCAATAATGCAGCTACAACAAACTTGCTGCCTGGGACAGGTATTAAGGCACATGAGCACAGAGTCATCAAAGTTTCAGGGAAACTCCCCCCCCCCCATTTCAAAATTGGCAATGCCACGGCTGGATTTCCAACTGGATTCCCAGCTCTTTGCTCTCTTCCAGGATCCCTCCCTATTACTCCTTTGCCACAAAGCCAATGCCAACGGTGCCAGGGAGAGAGCAAAGCGTCAACTGGCATTCTTGTTTTGTGCCACAAATAACAGGCATGGGGGGGTGAAGGGGAAACATCTGTGCCTGCCACTGCACAGTCTTCTTCCGTAGAACTTTCCATTATTGTGTCGTTCCCCCCCCCCCCATACAAGTACTTTTGTACACTGGTGCCTTGGTTCCCAAACACCGAAAACCCAGGGAGGCCTCACTTCGGACAACCGTAAGTCTGAGTATGGGCTGAATGTAAACTCCTCGCTCTGGATTAACCTGCAGTCTTCAGATCAAGTAATTCGCTTATTTAGCTTATGTGGGTAGCAATTTAAGATTTTAAGGAGGTTTTCTCACCACTGCTATATCGCAATCACCATCTTTTCCCCCATGTTAAATCTTTTTTGCAGTTTCTAAATGAAAGGCTGTGATATACAGTGGTACTTTGGTTCTCAAACGGCTTGGTTCCCAAACGCCAAAAACCCAAAAGTGTTCCGGTTTTTAAATGTTTTTCGGAAGCCGAACATCCGATGCAGCTGTCGGCTATTGTTTGCGGGGCACCTGCACCAATCTGAAGCTGCGTCTTGGTTTTCGAACATTTCGGAAGTCAAACGGACTTCTGGAATGGATTAAGTTCGAGAACCAAGGTACAACTGTATTTGGCGCTTTTGCTTTTGCTACAGCGGTACCTCTGGTTGCGGACACGATCCGTTCCGGGGTGCCGTTCGCACCCCGAAATGTCCGTAACCAGAGTGGCACTTCTGCGCATGTGTAAATACTTCCGGGTTTGCCGTGTTCTTAACCTGAAAAAAACGCAACATGGGACTTCCGGGTTAGCGCCATCGCCTAATGGCGGATTCCCTCCGAGCTCCAGAGGGAATCGGCTCAGCAGGGGTTGGGTCCTGCTGCGGCGGCGATGCGGGGACCCTCATAAACCACAGGCGTTGAAGCCTGTGGACCTGGTGACTTGGCGGGCACTATTTGCGCCCCCCTGACCCGCAAAGGAGCCTTTTTTAAGGCTCCGGAACGGGGGACGGAGAATGGCGTGGTACTGTGAGTCGACTGCTTCTCCTGCTGAGTGAAGCCGCATGCCATGGACGGAGAGCGCTAACTTCTTTCTTTGAACATTTGGACTAAAAGTAACAACCCGTGAGTAATACGGAAATTGGACTTAAAAGGGAAATTTTCTTTGGGAATTAGGCACGATCGGGTGAGGTGTTAAAAGGAGGTCCGCCCACCCGCCTTGTAAACATCGTAAATCAAGGATTTTATTACTAAGGTTGAGAATACCTTTCTTCTTTGTGGAGAAAAGCAATTAACTCTACGTTGGGGCAATTTAAGTGATTGTGCTGGAGGATAAGAGCTAACATTGGAAACGGAATTCACCCCCCCCCAAGACCCGGGAGCGATCGATGGGAGAGCCTGCGGAAGAGAAATAAAGACTTTGACAGCTGTCAAACTAGCTGTCAAAGTTGGGGAAAAAGGAGAACTTTGTTTTTGCTATCTTTGCTGGTTATTTTTGTTACAATTTGGTAACAAATTGTTAAAAATAAAGAGAAAAGACTAATTTGACTTTTGGGTTGGAACTGGAAGATAACAAGAAACTAGAATCCCTCTAGAGGGGATTTAGGACATTACAAAAATGGCTGTAAGTGGAAAAATACTGGCTGAACTGGAGAGGTCTTTTCTTCTCTTGGGAGAGTTACAGAAACAGAGTGATGTTTTGACTAATAACATCACAATACTGAAGGGAACAGTAAACAAAGTTGCTGAGCCTGGGAGGGACTTGACTCAAGTTTTTGCAGATGAACAAGAAAGTCTTGCAGTTGACCTTAAAATTTCAGCAGCCGAACAAGAAAAGAAATTAGAGGAACAGGATGATTTGAAGGAAAAAGAAGGAGGAGCTACAATGCCACAGATGGTTGAAGAGAGCCCGAGGCCGGCCAAGATGGATATAAAGGAAAATAAGATCAGGATGATGGAAATTTGGTTTGAATTGAAGAATGGAAAATGGAGAGATCTCCCTATGTGGAGATCTGAAGATATATGGAATACAAACCTGGCTAAAGTGGACACTGGAGCTTTTGGGACATTTGGACTTAAGAGAAGTAAGAAACAAGATTTTGGCTCCACTTTTAAATATGGAGGCCTGGCTGGAAGAAACATGGACATTATTGGGACAGAGCTTCTTCGAGATTTGGGGTTAAATATAAAGGACTATCAAAAAAACCGGCAGAGAGGAACTGAGAGAGAATTGAGAGCCTCGGATGTGAGGTCGCCAGGCTGATTGCAGATGGACTGATGGACTTTTTGTTGGGGTTCGAAACCGGGAAAAGGGGGTGGTGGGGTCCTGGGAATCCGAAGGGTGTATAACTATATATTGTTTTAATTAATTTGGTTTTGTCATTAACATAAAAATGGGGATTTTAGGGAAGGGAATTGGGGCCGACCTTAGAAAAAGATTTTTAAGAATAAGTATTGACGTATACAGATTGAGGTTCTTAAGTTAAAGTTGGTTAATTAAATTGATGGGGTGAACTTCGAAAAAGATTTTTAAGAATAAGTATTGATGTACAAAGACTAAGGTTTATAAGTTAAAATTGGATAACTAAAATGAATTAGAGAAAATATGATAAAGTTTGGGGACAAGAACTTGCTGAGCTAAAATTGGAACTGGAATACAAGAATGGGAGGTGTGGGGAAGTCAAGGAAATTGGTCATTGACAGTAAGAGGTGAACTTTAAGTGTTTTTAATAGTTATTCTTCTTTTATGTTTTTTTTATGGTTTTCTTTTTATTTTTTGAAAATTTCAATAAATATTAAAAAAAAAAACGCAACATGAAGTGTTCGCAAGAAGAGGCATGACTGTATTTATTTTGCGTTTTTGTGGCTTTTTCGGTTAATTTGTTTTCGTTACAGTGTGGAACCCAGTTCAGCTACTGATACAATTTATTGACTGTGTGACTGCGGAAATGGATAAAAGCCCCCCATCCAGACAATGACTATCATCAGTGCAGGTTAGAAAAAAATAATAATTTTAATTTTTATCATCTACAATACTGTCTTATTTTTTTTATAGTGCAGTACATTGATTATTGCTTTCATTTTATAGACCAATGGTCTCGTTAGATAGTAAGATTTGTGTTAAATTGCTGTTTTAGGGGTTGCTTTTCATAGAATCATAGAATCATAGAGTTGGAAGAGACCACAAGGGCCATCGAGTCCAACCCCCTGCCAAGCAGGAAACACCATCAGAGCACTCCTGACATATGGTTGTCAAGCCTTTGCTTAAAGACCTCCAAAGAAGGAGACTCCACCACACTCCTTGGCAGCAAATTCCACTGTCGAACAGCTCTTACTGTCAGGAAGTTCTTCCTAATGTTTAGGTGGAATCTTCTTTCTTGTAGTTTGGATCCATTGCTCCGTGTCCGCTTCTCTGGAGCAGCAGAAAACAACCTTTCTCCCTCCTCTATGTGACATCCTTTTATATATTTGAACACGGCTATCATATCACCCCTTAACCTCCTCTTCTCCAGGCTAAACATGCCCAGCTCCCTTAGCCGTTCCTCATAAGGCATCGTTTCCAGGCCTTTGACCATTTTGGTTGCCCTCCTCTGGACACGTTCCAGTTTGTCAGTGTCCTTCTTGAACTGTGGTGCCCAGAACTGGACACAGTACTCCAGGTGAGGTCTGACCAGAGCAGAATACAGTGGCACTATTACTTCCCTTGATCTAGATGCTATACTCCTATTGATGCAGCCCAGAATTGCATTGGCTTTTTTAGCTGCCGCGTCACACTGTTGGCTCATGTCTAGTTTGTGGTCAACCAAGACTCCTAGATCCTTTTCACATGTACTGCTCTCAAGCCAGGTGTCACCCATCTTGTATTTGTGCCTCTCATTTTTTTTGCCCAAGTGCAATACTTTACATTTCTCCCTGTTAAAATTCATCTGTTTGTTTTGGCCCAGTTCTCTAACTCTCAAGGTCGTTTTGAAGTGTGATCCTGTCCTCTGGGGTGTTAGCCACCCCTCCCAGTTTGGTGTCATCTGCAAATTTGATCAGGATGCCCTTGAGTCCATCATCCAAGTCATTGATAAAGATGTTGAATAAGACCGGGCCCAAGACAGAACCCTGTGGCACCCCACTAGTCACTCTTCTCCAGGATAAAGAGGAACCATTGATGAGCACCCTTTGGGTTCAGTCAGTCAGCCAGTTACAAATCCACTGAGTGGTAGCATAGTCAAGACCGCATTCTACCAGCTTCTTTACAAGAATATCATGGGGCACCTTGTCAAATGCCTTGCTGAAATCAAGGTAGGCTACATCCACTGTGTTCCCTTCATCTACCAGGCTTGTAATTCTGTCAAAAAACGAGATCAGGTTAGTCTGACATGACTTATTTTTCAGAAATCCATGCTGACTATTGGTGATCACAGCATTCCTTTCTAGGTGCTCACAGACTGTTTGCTTAATGATCTGCTCCAGAATCTTCCCTGGTATTGATGTCAGACTGACTGGGCGGTAATTATTTGGGTCCTCTCTTTTCCCCTGTTTGAAAATAGGGACAACATTTGCCCTCCTCCAGTTTGCCGGGACTTCGCCTGTTCTCCAGGAATTCTCAAAGATGACTGCCAGTGGTTCTGAAATCACATCTGCCAGTTCTCTTAATACTCTTGGATGCAGTTCATCTGGCCCTGGAGACTTGAATACATCTAGACTAGCCAAGTATTCTTGTACTATCTCCTTAGTTATTCTGGGCTGTGTTTCCTCTGCTGAATCCTTTGCTCCAAATTCTTCAGGTCGGGAATTGTTTTCTTTATCGGAGAAGACTGAGGCAAAGAAGGCATTGAGGAGTTCAGCCCTTTCTGTGTCCCCTGTTTGCATTTCACCATCTTCTCCTCTGAGTGACCCCACTGTTTCTTCGTTCTTCCTTTTGCTACGAACATACCCATAAAAGCCTTTTTTGTTGCTTTTAACCTCTCTAGCAAGCCTGAGTTCATTCTGTGCTTTAGCTTTTCTGACTTTGTGTCTACACGTGCTGGCTATTTGTGTGAATTCCTCTTTGGGGGTTTCCCCCCTTTTCCATTTTTTGTACACATCCTTTTTTAATCTTAACTCAGTTAAAAGTTCTTTAGATAGCCACCTTGGCTTCTTTAGGCACCTTCCATGTTTCCGTCTCATTGGTATTGCCTGAAGTTGTGCTTTTACTATCTCCCTCTTAACAAACTCCCAGCCATCATGAACTCCCTTTCCTTTTAGTATTACTGTCCATGGGATCTCACCCAGCACTTCCCTAAGTTTTATGAAGTCGGCTTTCTTAAAGTCAAGAAATTGAGTCCTAGTATGCTTGGCTGCTCCTTTCCGCTGTATAGTAAACTTCAGAAGAGCATGATCACTCGCGCCTAATGATCCTTCCACTTCTACCCCACTAACCAGGTCATCAACATTGGTTAGGACCAGATCTAAAATGGCTGTTCCTCTTGTTGCTTCTCCCACTTTCTGGACAATGAAGTTGTCTGCAAGGCCAGTGAGGAATCTGTTTGACCTTATGCTCTTGGCTGAGTTTGACATCCAACAAATATCCGGGTAATTGAAGTCCCCCATTACTACTATCTCCCTTCCTTTTGCATGCTTGGCCATCTGTTCCAGGAAGGCATCATCTATGTCCTCCGTTTGGCTTGGGGATCTATAGTAAACTCCCACAATGAGGTCTCTGTTATTCTTCTCTCCCTTAATTTTGACCCAAATGCTCTCACTTTGGCATTGAGGTTCTAAATCTTGGATCTCTTCACAGGTATACACATCCCTGACATATAACGCCACTCCTCCTCCTTTCTTGTCTGGTCTGTTTCTCTGAAATAGATTGTATCCCTCCATTATTACATTCCAATCATGGGACTTATCCCACCAGGTTTCAGTGATGCCTATTATGTCATATTTAGTTTGCTGTACCAAGAGCTCAAGCTCATCTTGTTTATTTCCCATGCTTTGCGCATTAGTGTACAGACATTGAAGTCCATTAATCATTCCCCCGTGTCTCTTATTTAAGGATTTTTTCCTCCCACCACTAGGTCTGCGTGCTGTTTGCTCCATTCGGTCTATGACATTTGGATGATCATCTTCATCAATTGATAGACTCCTACCTTTTAAAAGTCTGGAACGGATTAATCCGTTTTGCATTACTTTCTATGGAAAGCGCACCTTGGTTTTGGAACGCTTTGGTTTTGGAAAGGACTTCCAGAACGAATTAAGTTTGAGAACCAAGGTACCACTGTATAATATTAAGCAAGTGATGCATTTGAGGGATTTGAACCCAGGTTCAAGGACAACTGAAAGGTAACTGTGCTCATGGAGTGGAATATAAAGATATAAATGATGGAACAAACAGATGTTTGTAAATGTGTGCCTAAACACACTTTGGCTATATACTAAATTCTTTGCTCCTGGTGAAAATAATTAAATGTTGATGTTAAGCCAACTTGTTGCTTTTCAAAAGGCCATGCCTCTTCCCTTTGATGCTCAGCACCATCAGGGCAGTCTATGCTGTGAGGAGCTGGGAGCTTTCCTGGGGAGAAGACAGAGCTGGAGGACAGACCTTGCTTGGCTGCTCTTTGCCCCCCAGAGCTGAGTGCCCCTTCCCTGCCCCACCTCCCTCTGCTCCTGCAAGGGCCGCATCCAGAAGCGCAGGAGAGAGGAGGAGAGACCAGGAGTCTGTGTCCTGTGGCTCCCAGGCAAGAGAACTTGGAAGTGAGGCCTCAAGGGGTCTCCTGGGGGCACAGGGGGAAGAAGGGGGCACAGCATGCCCTTGGGCTCATGCCAGGAACCGTCTGCCAAAGGCAGCCTGGGGAGCCGGACATTCAGACAGAGCAGTTTCCTCACAGCTCACTTTTCAGAGATGGCACTTGGACTGGATGCATAATCAAAGATCTGGGGTGGTATCTAATGCAACCCCTACTCAGAGTAGACCCACTGAAGTGATTTGGCATTTCTGTTTTTAATGCACTGATTTCAATGAGTCTAATCTAAATATAATAGTATTGGATGCAACCCTGCGTGTACTACAAATGTCAACCACCTGCCATAGCTCTCACTTTCAATAAATACTGAATTTTTGGCACCTGCTAAAAAGTTCCAGTTTAGGAAACCTACCCAGATGCTTAGAAGGTTGAGGTAATACTAATCTGTTTTAGTAGTTTAACTTCCCTAAAGTATGGTTGTGAGTTTTTCTTAATTTTACTGGGGGGGGGTTACAATCAATAAGTGTATGTATTTTAATAAGTAAGTAAGTAAGTAAGTAAGTAAATAAATAAATAAATAAATAAATAAATAAATAGTATTTATTGATGTTTTATGTACATTCTATGGATTTTTTCCCGATTTTTATTATAACTTTCCAGGTTGTATACTATCTTGATACAGTTTTGTGGGAAATACATATTGTAAATACTTTAATAAAACCTTCAGTCGATTGATAATAAAAGAAGAGCTGGTTTACATTAGCTAGTTGATGTCCACCTAATCAATCCTTCATCAAAGAGGGCATGATCCTTATATCTGCTACTTGTCATGCTGCACCTCCAGTGTCCCATTTTACAGATCCACAACATGTTAATGCTTGTGGCTTTTAAATGTGCTCTTCAATTTCAGTATCTGAAGGATTGATCTGGTGTGTTCACTTGGCAGGTGGCATCACACAGGACTCAATGAGACCCCTGGCAGGGCCCTCGGGTGCTGAGGACCCAGCCCTGTCTCCTCTAGGCCAGCCAGCAGGGTCAGCAGACAGCCATTTTGATTTCCCACCACAAAACCATGGAGAGAAGCTACGTCCGGCACCCCAAGACAGGATGGGAAATGGCAATGGTTGCTCCTGGCCATGCACAGAGTTCTGCTACTCTTATTAGAGGTTACTGCCCACACACTTCCGCTGCACTTTTCTGCTTGTGTGGTGGCACCTCAGTAAAACCACTTCTGGCTGTTTGTAGCAGAGTTTTCCCCGGAGGCAGAGGACAAGAACAGGAGTCATACTCAAACTCACAGTCAAGAGCTTCTTTATTGCTTGACTGTCACACAAACATTTCTGTTACTATTATATACAAGCTACTGACATTCCTTCTTTATATCTCCAGCACAATATAATCTCAGTCCAGTAATTAACAATCCTGACACAGCAAAACTCACAGTATCAGTAGCACACATTGTCTTACTTCCAACCTTGTTGTCAGTGAGTGTGCACACACACACTTTCCTTGTGCGGAAATTCCAGCCTGCAACTTCCTCCCTTTATTTGCACCTCCAGCTGACACCAATGAAGCCTAGAGTGCCACTCATACACACTAAAGAAAATTCTGGAACCCTCTTGAAAGCTTCCAGGAACCTTTATCTGTTTCTTGAAGAATGTTTTCCTAACAGCTCTTTGTGGTTGACCTATGCAAATAACAAACCAAACCACAAACCCCACCAGCTGGTCTGGATATGGAGCTTTTGTTTGGAGGGAAGTTGCTTTGTCTCATTGCTTCTTCAGCATAAATTGCTTTCTCCCTCATTTTATGAATGAAGCTCACTCCCCTCCCCTTTCCTCCAGATGTTAAGTGGGATCAATCACGATACACCTATACCTTCAACATTGTTTTTAAATAGAATCAGATGACATTTCCAGGGCTGTCCGTGGCACCTTTGAAGTGGTCTTCTCATTTGTTTGGGATTTTCTGAGCTAAGCAATTGCAAGAAATGATCAGGAACCGAGAGGAGCCCCTTGGTGACATTTATGGGGCATTTTCCATGGACAGGTGCAGGGGCTCAGGAGGGGCCCAATCCCCTTTTTTAAAAGGGGGAGAAGCAGAATTCACAGGAGCCCAAGAGGAAGCCTGCAAGGCCAGGCCAGGCCTGATCCCACTGCAAGAAAAGCAGACCTGCCCATTGCAGCGCTGCCTTGGTCTCAGCTGACCCCCTGGGTTTCTTCCTTGCAAGCCTGACAAGGCCAACGAAGGCCCCAGAGGGCTCTGGACACAATCAGGCTGACCCCTTTGGCAAGGCTCCTTCCACCGCCATTATTCTGTCTCACAGGTGGGGAATCTCTTTGGCTTCAGGGCCAGATCCTGATCAGGATTGTCCCCATGGGCCAAAGGGGGCAGGAGGCTGAAGCTGACATCATAGCATAGCCCACCTGTCAATCTCACCCACCTTTCTACCCCTCCACTGCAGTTATTGTTTGAAGTGCTGGGACACCTGTGGTGCTGTTAGGGGCAGGGGAAGGTCCTGAATCAGGGAGCCTGCTTAGGTAGTGAGGAAGTATATGAGCCATTCCCGGGGCTCCGGCACGCTTCCTCTGGGCGGCTCTGTTTTTCCCCCAGGGACCTCCGACTCCAGCAGCACGTAAACACAGCGGAACAGAAGCAGGATCGCCGCGTGTGCGCAATAACTCAGGCTGAACGCAGCAGGCTGTCTCCTTATCTTAGTTTCAAGTCTTTTATTCCCTTAGCAAAAACACAACAGTTATAAATCTCCTGCCTGGTGACAATGCACTCATGGCTGCTCTCTCGCAACGGAGCAAAACACACACTGACTGAGACACAGAAAAACACTCCCCTCAGTATTCTAAAACCACGCCTCAGAATGTGAGACGTCACTCAGAACTTCTTAACCCTGTGAGTTCTGAGCCTCTCTCCACACCCCCTCTCGAATCACGTTCTGAGAGGAGTTGTGAACACACATTTGTAGGTCTCTGAGTGTTCAACACTTTCCCCATTGCCTTCCGCCCCTTCCTGGCATCGTTGTTAGGCACCTGTTGAACTTCCTCCCAAATCTCAGGTTCGCACTGTGCGAAACCAACCCACGCATTTGTGACCTGAAACCTCTCAGGTGGAATTCCCTTTGTAGCCCGAGATGACCGCCTGGGCACAAACTGGGGTGCTCCTTCTGACCCACTGGGGTCAGCAAGTGCGTCTTCCTCATCAGAAGAATCCCCCTCTGACTTGACACGTCTGTGAGCTTTCTCCATTATGCGGACAGGAGATGAGGGCTCACTCTTGGACACTCTTTTAACAACCTGTGGAGACGCCCTACTCTGTTCAGGGACCTGGTCTCCACCAGCAGGTTCTGGCTCTGGCTCTCCCTCCTCCTCAGAGTCAGACAGACAATCTGAGTGAACGTCAGAGCTCGCTTTGCGCCTTGCCCAACCATCCTGCTCAAAGAACTCAGCCTGTTTACTGACCAGAAGCTTGGTCTGATCACCTTCTGGATATGCGAATCTCCATCCCTTAGTCGCAGGCTCATACCCACAGAAGATCATTTCCTGGTACCTTGGGCCACCCTCCTGCTGCTGAAACTTTGGTACAGGCACCATGGCTCTGCTACCGAAAGTGCGAAAGAAATGCACAAGCGGCCTCTGTCGATGAAGCAGGAAATACGGGGTGTCACCTACCACTGAATTGTAGCACCTGTTCATCGTGAAATTGGCTGTCTTTACCGCCTCCCCCCAAAAACTTTGAGGCAAACCAGAGTCATCCAGTAGAATCTCTGATGCTTGAACCAGAGCTTTACTCCTAAGCTCTGCCACGCCACTCTCCTGAGGAGAAGTCACCTTGTGACGTATCCCTCTCTGGCGAAAGAAACCCTTTAGAGCAGACCCAGTGACCTCTGAACCTCGGTCACACTTGAACCCCTGCACCTTGGTGGAGAACCTTAGTTCCACCTCTGCCACCCAATCTTTGATCAGTTGTGTTGCCTCCCCCTTAGTTCTCAGCGTGTACACCCATGCGTTCTGCGTAAAATCATCTGTCAGCACCATCAGAACCTTGGCCTTGCCCAGACTTGGCTGTGGCATACCAAAAAGGTCTGCATGTACAAGCTCAAAAGGCTTTGTGGTTACTCTCTCCACCCTGGGATGATTAAATCCCTTGTTCCTGGCTTTTCTGCAAGCTCTGCAATTCAAAGGTTGACCACATTCTTTTACCTTGCAACCTTTGGTGTACTCTGATAACATCTGAATGTCTTCACAGGAACCATGTGACATTCTCTTGTGCCACACGCAAGCACACGACACATGAGTGTGATCAGTGGCTTTCCCAGTATTCTCCTCACCCTCCAGAGGTGTTTCCAGAACAAAGAGGTTGTTCTGATTCTTCTCAATACGTGCTAGCTGCGTCCCCCCTCTGGAAATTGTACAAACATTTTTCTCAAAACACACTTCAAATCCCTCCTGTAAAAGACAAGGTACAGATAACAGACAATGTTTTATCTCAGGTACGACGTAGACCTTCAGCTCTGCCTGTAAGAAAGAGACAAACAAGGTCCCCATATTAGTCACACGTCTCTGTGAACGGTCAGCAAAGACAACTGTTTTCCCAGCTGAAACAGCTCTGCAGTTCCTTATCTCGACACCAGGTGTCTCTGTTACCAGATGGGCATTAGCGGCCGAGTCCACAACCCAACGCAGCACTCTCTCCTCACTGGAGTTGTCCTTCTTTGTTGCCTTAGCAACAGACTTCCTGCTGTTCCCGACCTTGCAGGTGGTGTTGTCCAACACTGCCATTGAAGCAGTCAGCTGATAAGCATTTCCTTCCCCCTCTGGAGCACGTACTATCTGCGGTTTCCCACGCCTGCCTCCTCTTCTGGACTGGTTGCCATGGAAACCCGGCTGGTTCCCATGGGAAGCAACCTTGGACACATCCTGCCCTGTCTCCCTTGCTCTCTGTGGGCAGCTGCGACACAAATGGTCCGGGGAATTACAGACAAAGCAACGCCGAGTGGAAAACTTTGCAAACTTGCCTTTGGTCTTCTCTGCCCCCCCAACCTTTCCAGCAGCACTCTTTGAGGCTTTTCTGCTTTTGGGGACGTGGCTTTTGGCTTCTGCTGTGGTTTCTCTGCAAACCCCCTCCAGCTCCTGCCAAACAGCCTGGGCACTCTCAAGACCCTTGGAATGGCCTGCACCGCCACTCTCAGGTGCAAAGTTCCCAGTGGAACAGATTGCCACTGCAACTCTCTTCTCTTCTCTCAGCTGCTCTCCACCACACAGCTCATGTGTTGGTGCATTGCAATAGCTTCCCAACACAGTCCCAGCCCCCTCTGGGCTTTCTGGGCGTCCCTCAGCCCCTCCTGGGCTTGGTGCTTCCTCAGAGCAGTTCTCAGCCCCCTCTGGCCTGGCTCCCACTGCTTTCTTCAGTGCCTGCCACTCTCCCCAGGGCTTGCTCCCGTCCACCTTATCAAAAGGGACTGACGACTTCTGGCTGTCTGCCATCTTCTCCCGGGGCCCAGCCTACTTATAGTAACAGCAGTAGCACCTCCCGGTCCAGCAGATCAGATCTTCCCAGCGAGCTCCCCTCTGCCTCAAGATAGGCACAGCTCTAGCTGGCTTCAGCTGCTCCTCAGCCGACTCTGACTGCAGTCTTCCTTCCCAGCGTCTCATCAACTGGCCGCACACGAACGTTGCTTATCTCTGCTTCAGGCATTTGCTGATGACCCCATAACCTGAGCCATTCCCGGGGGTCCGGCACGCTTCCTCTGGGCGGCTCTGTTTTTCCCCCAGGGACCTCCGACTCCAGCAGCACGTAAACACAGCGGAACAGAAGCAGGATCGCCGTGTGTGCGCAATAACTCAGGCTGAACGCAGCAGGCTGTCTCCTTATCTTAGTTTCAAGTCTTTTATTCCCTTAGCAAAAACACAACAGTTATAAATCTCCTGCCTGGTGACAATGCACTCATGGCTGCTCTCTCGCAACGGAGCAAAACACACACTGACTGAGACACAGAAAAACACTCCCCTCAGTATTCTAAAACCACGCCTCAGAATGTGAGACGTCACTCAGAACTTCTTAAGCCTGTGAGTTCTGAGCCTCTCTCCACAGTATAGAAGCCTGGAAGGTAAAGATGCCAAATCATATAGAGACCTCCCTCCAGACCCAGCAGAGGCTACCACTTCTGAAGTTCTGCTCCAAAATTGCAATTAGAGGGGGGAGTCACTCAACTTTGGGGCTAAACACAAATGCCTCCCCCCACCCTTCCAGCATGCTGGCTCCTTTCACACAACTAACGTCTCAAGAGGACTAACAGCTTTTGACTCATTTCAGAAGGAAGTTTAAAAAACAAAAATGTGTGCCAAGAGGCTTTGGCCAGAGGTCTGCCAGCTTTTACTAAGTTTAAATGATTCCTGTTGTAAGAGTTCCAAGGTTGGATGAGGAAGGGGGGGGGGAGTGTGGCAGAAATCGTCATAACTGGACAAAAGGGGTGGAAGACCTTTCTAAAGGTCCTGCTATTCTTCCCTAAGTGTAGACCATTAGAGAATAAAGTAAGTACAGGTGTATAATGAATGCTGGAGTTGTGGGAGCCCTGGGGGCTCTGGTCCACCCTCCACCCCCACTTCATGTATTTGCCACTCTGACCCCCCAAACCCAGTCCATTCATGTTCCTTGAAAAGGCTTCTCTTTCAACACTGTGCCAGGGAGAGGGAGGGGCTTGGTGATGGTCAGAAGGGTCAGCCAATCAGCACCTCTGTCTGGGCAGCTGGCTTCTCCTTAAGCAGGACCAGAACTCAAGGCTTGCTTGTCTCAGCCTCAGGATCCCCACCCTTCTCTTCCCCGCCCAGAGGAAAATGAACTAGACAGATTCCCACCTCACAAGGCCTAAGTTGAGCCTAGCATGGAAGGAAGGGCAGGCAATGGAGACATTTCCTTGGCAGGATGTGCAGGTCCAGAGAGGGTCATACTGGGGGGGGGTCTCTGCCCTCCAAGCCTCATTCTCTTTCCCCCCCACCCCACACCACCCCAGCCCTCATTAAGACCTTCATTAAGGGAAGGGGAGATGCCTCTGCCCTGGTGGAGACCCCCACTCTCCATTTCCTTTCCTCCCAGAAGCCCCCTCCCTGCAATTCTGGCCCTTGGAGGAAACGTTATGGGGGGGGGAGGTGTGACTCTGTTCCTCTCCTGCCTTCCACTCACCTCCGCTCTGGTTGTAGCGATTCTGCAGAGTCTGCAGACTCACCCTGGATGCCAGCTCAGAGCCCTGAGATTTCTGAGTGTTCCTGTTCCAGTACTGAGGATCCTCCTTTTCCACCTTCCTTATCCAGGGGACACTAGGCAGCCGCTCCTGGGTGTCACTGTCATACTGCACAAATTGCTGGTCATCCATGTACCCCACAGCAATGAACTGGGGCAGCCCCTGGCCAGGCTCAGACACGGATGTGTAGAAGTAGCGCAGGGAGTGAGAAGTGGAGCCTGGAAAGGAAGAGAAAAGGGGGCAGAGAGTTAGGGGTCCTGCAGATGAAGGCAGCAGCCTAATCCTGCTGTGTTACAGGCAGCAGCCCTGAATTAGGAGATCCAAAGTTCAGCAGGGTTTGGGAGAGTTTGCAGACCTGCCCTTAAACACAGAGGAAGCAAAGCAGAGGGAGCCTAAGAATCAGAGAGTTGAAAAGGGGAGAGGATATAAATACAAGTAACAACAACAATATCCCATGGAGCAGAGGGCCACAAAATGAGTCACACTTGAGTCCCCAAAATGAGGAGGAATCTGAAGGAACCAGTGGTCTCCACCACCCTTTGCCCAGCCCTGTAGCAGACACAGTGAAGGGGCAGCCCCCCATATGGAGAGGGTTCAAGAGAGAAATAACAGGTCTTGCTCTTTGGTTCTTAAAGCTTTTAAGTGACATTGAGAATTTTAATGCAACAAGCAACTTTTAAACTAAAGATAGTATTATATTCATACCATTTTCCATTAGAGAACCACAAGAACCACAAGAATTATTTACAATAAAGATTCAAGTAGGTAGCCCTGTTGGTCTGACGCAGTCGAAATAAAAAAATTAAAAAATTGTCCAGTAGCACCTTAGAGACCAACTAAGTTTGCTCTGTGTATAAGCTTTCGTGTGCATGCACACTTCTTCGGATACAGTGTTCAAAAGGTAGTGAAAGGGGCTGTACAGAAACGGCACAGAGGAGCCCCCTGCATAATTTACAAAATCTACATTTTTGACAGGCAACAGGAAGGGTTTTTTTTGGGGGGGGGAGTTACAATTGTAAAGCAGGAGAACCTGATTATGAATGTGCCTGTGAAAGGGAACTCCTGAGCAAAACAACACTGGGAATTGCGGGTGGGGGCCCCTTACTCAGACGTTTACCCCGCAAGGAAGTCAGCTCTACACGCGTCCACCTCCCACCCCCAGGCTGGTCTCCAGAGTATTTAGCTGAGTTTTTAAGAGCGGCTGAGGGTTAGAAGAGGGAAGGTAAAAAATAGAAGTAGAAAGACCGGGGGGCGGGACAGGCGAGTCACTTTCCCCCCATGAATCCTGCCAACACCTTCAAGCTTTGTCTTGTTCTTTGCTTGAGCCACGAGCCAAGGAGTGAAGCGGCCCCTGCCCCGGGCGGCATACAAAACAAGCCCCAAGTCTGGGAAACAGATGTCTGGGAAGGGATCCGGCTCCGCTTCGGAAAAAGAAACTCCCCGATCGCCCCTTTCTGTGCCCACGAAATGTAAGTCTCATGTGTCCAGTCCACACACCCCCCGCCCCAGAGCTTAGTGCAAATTATTTTCTCCCCCCGCCCCAGAGCACAGTCCTTACCTGCGCAGTCCAGGAGCAGCAGCAGGTGGGCAGCCGCCCCCAGGATCAGGGGGGGCCAGCGGAGGAGGAGGACCCCCATCTCCCCCCAAAACGAAGTTCCCTTTTCCTCCTCCCTCCGCCGCTCTGAGACGCGCTCTCTGCCCCGCCTGCGGAACCAGCAGCAGAGCGAGCCGGGATTGGGCGAGGGGGGAAAGTTCCACCAATCGGAAATCTGCGCGCAGATGGCGGCACCGGTCGCCAGGCAGAACTCGAAGCGCAAGTTTTGGAGCGAGGCTGGAGAGGGAAAGAGAAAGTGATTGCAGCTCCTCGCTGGGAATCGCCGCCTCCCTCCCTCCCTCCCTCCCTCTCAGCTCTTCCTGTCCTGCCCTGCAGGGAGGGCGGGGGGGGATTGCTAGGGGGGGAACCCAGGTTCAGTCCCCGCATCTCCAGAGGGGTCTGGGATGCCCCCCTCTCTGAAACTGGGGGGAGGGGCTGTGAGATCCTGAGCGAGGTGGACTCGTGTGGAGTCAGTGCAGAACAGGCTCCTGGGTCCTGTTTTTAAGAAGCCCTTGCATGTCTTAAAAGATGGCTCCCTTCTTCCTCTAATGTCAGAGGCAGTAAATGCATTCGCATCCCACTCGCTGGGTGTCCCTCCCGTCCTCCTTGCGTGCTTCCTTACTGGGACATCTGGGTGGCCACTGGGAGACCACAATGCTGGACTTGATGGGCCCCTTTGGGGTGATCTAGCAGCCCGGCTCTTCTCCAGTGACCCTCTATCTAGTGGCAGGGGGTTCCAGCGGTTAATTGTGTGCCGTGCTGCAACTAGAACTGAACCTCAGGGTTGAAGTCAAAACAGAGAGAGAGACACACACAGAGAGCGAGCCCCCTTTGCACAGCCAGCAAGACCCAGCGGCTGCCAAGCCTCTTCTGGAAGGCCCTGAGCCAAGGCTGGGTGCTTGGCCCAGAGAGTGCTTGGCCCACATCCCACTTCCAGAAGCCTGAACATTGAAACCTGAGCTAAGCATGGGACACACAGAGAAGCTGCTGCCTTTTCCAAGAAATTGGGAGAGAGACAAGTAGTGGCCGCTCCTTGCCCAGGTACAAGGAAGCTTGTTGCAAGATAAGCCCCTGTGAAGAAGGAGACTGGCTGTTTTGAGGGGGGCTCTCCAGGACCCACTTTTGGGACTCAATGGGCTCAGTCACCTCAGGGACGTCAAGCTTCACTTTTCACCTGCTCCATCCAGTTTTCCTGGACAGGGATAGTCTGCCCACAAAGATCCATGTTCTGCTAACCTCCTGACAAGATTATTGTAACATGTGTTGTTTTTCCCAATACAATAGGGATGCTTTAGCTGCTACAAGATAAACCTGACAGGATTTTCCCTGTTACAGCTCATTTAAACCAAATGTCACCAGGGCCAAAAGACCCTCTGCCTGTTTGTCTGGTTCTGAGTTCAATTCAAAGAATTAGTATTGTTTTAGAAAGTCCTTGGTGGTTTAAGGTGCCTTCTGCTCCCCTGCTCTCCTCTGTGGAGGCTTTTCTTCCCTTCTTCCTGGAGGTGGAGTGGGCGACAACAACAACTAACGGCCAGGAGGAAAATGTTTGTTCTTCACAGACTTTTAAAATTTTTTACAGGACTTTAGACATTATTTTTCCTCTGTTCTTGATATTGTGTGGAAACAGCAATGAGTCTTCTTGCCCCTTAAAGGCTAACAAATAGATTATGGCATAAAAACATAAAAACGTCCTTGGTGTGTTTCTCTGTTCCAAACTGGATTGTTTCCCAGGAGACTTTGCCCCCTTCTGCCTCCCTCAGCAACCTCTGAGTCAGGTTGGAAAGTCCCAGGGCAGTTCCCAGAACAAGGCCAGAACGGTTTGGATTCCCTTTTGTATGTTTTGTTTTCCTTTTTACTTCTAAGAAGAATAGCTGAGGGTGCAGTGAACAGTTTTTGGCGAGTTACAATAATCTAAATTTTGTTTGCATACCAAGGTAGCAAAGAAATTTCAAGCAACTGCATATCAGGCTGCTAGACTGACATTTCTCACAGGAATTGAAGAACGGAGGCAGATTTTGCTGAGAATGTACTCATCCTTCATTAACACTGGGGTGTGTTTGTGTTTCTTTCCAGGGCGGATTCCTGCCCTCACACTCTCTCTCTGCCACAAGACACCCTCCCCCATTTCTCCACAGTCCCTAGTTATATTTTCTCGCTTTCTTATTTTCTCGATCCTCCGCTGCCCCCTGCCGGCTGCTTTCTTCCCCAGCTGAAATGGAAATCAGGTGATTTCTAATAAATCCTTCAAGGGACCAGTTGAAGCAAGTCACGGGTTGCAAAAAAAAGGTCAAGGTTCCGACATATATCACAGCTTTGCAATCATTGAAAATGTGTGCAAGACAGTAAGAGCCATGGCAAAATGATACAGGCAACTCCCCACATGCACGCAATATACATGCACACAACCACAAGGCCTTGTGAGCAGACCCTCCCCAGAGCCCAAAGAGGATGTGTGCTCAGGCCAAGCCAACCACTTCTTCCTTGGAGGGAGGGCAAAATGCCTGATGTGGTTTCTGTGCTTGATCACCATGTGCCAAATCAGGAAAGACCAAACACTGTCCTTCTGAAAGACGTTTCTGGGTACCGATCTCCCCGCCAGGCGGCAATCCTGGAGGTCTGTTGTGGCTTTTGATTTGTCACTTGAGGGGGAAAGGGGGCATTTCTCAGTGTTGTGGGACTTTTTGGACTGCTAGAGGTGGCCACTAGTCAGTTTGCAAAAATCTAGGCTGAGACTTTTAATAATCTTCAGGCTGCATGACATGATGTCATTGAGCCAGTAAAGAGACACACCAGCGAAACACCACCATTTTGTTTCCTCTTCTCCTCTGCAGCCTGGCCTTCACAAAATGGCTTCCGTTCTTGGCAGGCAGGCAGGAGGGTGGGGACCTGCCTTGCCCTGACCACTTTCCTCCCTTCAGGGGAGAGGTTTGTTCAGGGTGAGGCTGGCCAAGGGAGGGAGGGAGGGAAAGCCACAGCAGCTCCCACCATAACACAGCCTGTTTGAGAGGAATTAATATATAGATTTGGCTGTTTGTCGGTTGATGGTTTTGTCCTCCCTCACAATGAGTGACTGGGGCTTGTTATGTATTGAAGTTCTCACCCTGGCCACCAGGAGTATTGTATATATAGTTTTCACTCAGGTCCACGTCAGTTAATTTAGGCAGGAAACCCTGGGTTGTTGTTGTTACAATGTGAGAGCTGGCTGCCTATAAAAGCAGGCCGGCTGAGCTGTTCAGTTCAGTTCAGTTCCAGCTTACTTATAAATAACTACTTGGAGGACTCTCTGTGTCGTCTGCTTTGTCAACCCACTACTGAATAGGTCTCATCCACTCTTCCACTTCTCCCACCTCTTTCCACTGTAGAAACCGGCTGTTCACGGCTGAATCGGAGCAAACATCAACCAGGTCTTCTGCAGATTGACGTTTGCTCCAATTTAGCAGCAAAGAGTGGATTTTCTGGGGGGAAGCAGCAGGGCAAACAGAACATGGCTCGGACAAGGGCTTTTTTCAGCCAGAACTCAGTTCCTTCACCTCTCAGGTGGGCACCTTTGCCATCCTAAGAGAGTAAGGGCAGCCTTCATGGCGAGTTGCAGCACCCCTTTTTCTAGAAAAATAGCACTCTCCCCAGGGGCCCTAGAAGGCCTTCACACTCCAACAGCCCCAGGAAGCTTCAACCACCTCCCAGTGAGACCAGACTCTCCCCAGTGGCACCTGGTAGTGGCATTATGAAAAGGATGTTGAGATTCCCCCTCCCATCCAAATGCTGGACCCCATCTGGCGATGGTCCTTCTGCTACAATGCCATGGTCCCCCTGACTCACCCGGGAAATATAAATCACCATTTCACCATTTCTTGCAGGGAATCCACTGGGGGCTGGCCATAGTCCGAGCCTGAGCACTTTCCACAAGAAAACAAATGCTGTTATGATTGATTGATTGATTGATTGATTGATTTCACAAAATGTATGTGCCACCTGATGCCTTCTCAACTCACACATTTCAATCAAAGGGGAGGAGGAAGAGATATTCCAACGCTGAATTTATTGACATTGAAAACCATCCATTCAATCTTTTTTTTTAAAAAAAAACTTTTCAGAAATTGTAAATGAGCAACATAAATGCAACATGCAAGGAAAAGTCAAATGTTACCTGCATTTCACCAGCAGGCCCTAAAATTCAACAGTAAAATCTGTTTTCATAAATCCCAGTCACAGTGGTAGTGTGGATCTCAAAAGGACATATCTCAGGTGCCAAAGGGCAGGGCAAAGAGGTGTGTTTTTAGCAAACAATAGCAGCTGTAAAGTGAAGGTCTCAGACCCACCTCTGTGAGTGGAGATGCTACCATTTAGGAGCTGCCACAGATAACACCCTTTCCTGGGCCACTGGCACCCCAAGTGTCTGTGAGCAGCGGAAGGTCTGGGGCAGCACCAAGATCCACACTGAATTGCAGTCGGGACAATCTGATTTTGGTGTTGCAGAACTTTTTCAGGGGAGTGGGAAGGAGGAGGAAGGGGGCACCTTAAGAGACATGAAAACGGAAGGATTTGGGAGCTGGTGTGTGTCATGTAACCGTCAGTGTGCTGGACTAGGAGCTGGGAGACCAGGGTTCAAATCCCCCCTCGCCCATGAAGCTCACTGGGTGACGTTGGGCCAGTCACTGCCTCTCAGCCTAACCTACCTCACAGGGTTGTTGTGGAGAATACAATGAGTGGAGGAGAACCATTCAGGGTCATAGCTCAGGGCTGGAAGCTTGCATGCAGATGGCTCCAGGTTCAATCCACAGCATCTCCAGGTAGGACCAGGAGGGAACCTTTTATGAAATCCTGGATAGCCACTGCCAGTCAGTGCAGGCAGTCTAGAGCTAGATGGACCAATGTAAGGGAACTTCCTGTGTTCCTCCTGTGACTCTCTCTCTCTGGGCAGAAGAAACACACTTCCATTCCCCACCCACATAATAATAATAATACATCACCCACATCGACTGGATAATGCCTTTAGCAGTATGAAATTAAAGCAGACGACCAAAAAGGTCTGCACTGCAGGGGCCTCTTCTCTGGCCTGCGGACTGGAGGCAAGTCCATTTGCCCTAGGAGCTCCTGCTCTCCTCCTCTGGGTTCAGCACCAACGTCCTGCCTGGCCAGGGCACCTCGGAACAGAGTTGGCAAGGAGGCCGGATGGCTTCTTCCCTGAGTTTGAAGCCCCTGTCAGCAGCACACCTTTTAAAATGTGTTTGGGGGTGTTACTGGGTTGTGATTTTATCCTGTGAACTGCCCTGAGGCCTGTATAGGGCAACATACAAATTTAATAAATGAACAATAGCAATGCCTGTCACGGGGCAACAAAAAACCCTTTTGCCCAATTCAGTCCACAGTTGATAGCACCAAACCTCTTGGGCAACAGTAATTTGGCCCTTTTGCCTTGCAGTCTCCTTTTGCTGTTCCTTTGGTGGCAGGACAGCCAGTTTAAGGTCACTTAACTGTCTTGAGAGGCTGAAATGGTTTTTGACTCCTCGGAGGTCAAATTCCTGTCCCTTTCTTCTTTTGTGTAGTCTGTTGTTTTCGCTGCAGAGGGGGAGATAGTTCTGGATGCCAACCAAGTTCGCATCTCAAAGCAGCCCTGAGGAGCCGGTCAGCCTGGAGGCCTCTCCCCGCTGGGATGGGCAGGTTTGGAGGCAGGTATTTCATAAAGAGAAGTGATCTGAAGGTGGCCTCCCTCCTCGTTGAAAATTCCTCATTTCTATTTCTGCGCTGGCTTGAATGTCCCCTGCAGGAGCAACAAGAGGAAGAAGCATGATGAAGCTGTCAGTGTTGGGGCATTCGATGGCACAGAGGCCACCTGCTCCAATCCCTTCAAATATCAAGCCACACTAAAAATAAACATATTCAGAGCAAAGACTTAAGGTTTCCAGAGGAGGCACCAGCAACTCAGCCAAGCCTCTCACTTTAGGGAAGGTGGGAAATACACAGGGACACTAAGCAGCCCGATCCGGAATATAAAGCCCTTTTTGTTGTTCAGATCCTGGGTAGAACCCCTGGGCTTCTTGGGAGGAGATATACACTGAATAATAAATAATAAATTCAAAGTAACAGAGGAACAAGATCCTCCACAAAATCAAGCGGCGGCAGAGATGGGCTTTCTTAGCGTACGTGTGTGCAGAAGTTATTCTCACTTGCGGCTGACTCCAGATTGTTTTATCATTCCCAGAAAGTAGAAGCCCCCCATCACCAACTCCAGACGGTTTTATCATTCCTGGAAAGTAGAAGCACCAAAAGAATGATCCCCTCCCCACAGAGGCCTGTTTTCAAGGAGGTCATCCATCCCCATCCACTCCCCACTTACCAACGGAGGAGCTGGTGGAGCTGGCGGGCTCCTGGCTGCTTGCTGCAAAAAGGAGAAAATAAGGAGAGTGCGTATCACTGCCTGTGTTTTAGGGAGTGAGTTCTCATTTCCACTTGCACGTTTCCCCTCTGCTTCCACACACACACATATCCCTCTATGCCCCGTTAAGTCCAAATGTTAACATACATCTCACAACCTCCTAAGATCATACAGTATAATTATAATCATACAGGAATAATAATTCGGGATGCTTTGCAACCATCAGTGCAGTTCTCCATGTGTTGCCTAGATGTACTATTATCTGTGTGTGTACATGTGCAAATGATTGTGCAGTGCTCCAGTGTCGCCTTAAGTTGTGTTTTCTGTGAAGTCCCATTGTACGTAGCAAAACTCACACACCAAGGCCAGCCCAATACATTTTGACACCTGAGGCGGGCCCCAAAATGGCATCCCTCTCCCCACCAGGGAAGGAGGAGTGAGGGAAGATTTATACCCAGGGCATAGGGAGAAAGATTGACATGGGGATCTGCTGTACTGCTGAATCCTGCCACCTGAGGCAGTCGCTTCCCCTTGCCTCCTGGGTGGGCTGGCCCTGTCATACACCATTCTCCTGAAACGGAAGTGCCTTGTGTTTTTCACTGTTCCTAAATGTTTAGCTTTGGAACGGACTGTGGCTAAAAACACACACTCTCCTTTCATGCTCACTGGGTGGTTATAGGATGCTGGAGACAGAGACCCTGCTCCAGAAATAGTGATGGGTCTTTGACCGCCTGTGACCTCTGACCTATGGTTGCCATACGTATTGGAAATCCCAGACATGTCCTCTTTTGGGGGGTCTACATGCCCATCTGGGGGGGATTTTTACACTTTTAAGCTAATGGCTTGGGGGGTTAAAAAAACCTGTGTGCATGTGGGCAACCTGTGCTCTGTCTCTCAACTCTGCCTCTGTTTTGGGGGGGGCGAGGTCAACAATCTTTTGGGCTATCGTGCAAATAGAAGCTTAACAACATGCCAACCCTACTGTGACCACTATATCACTGGCGGTTAGCACTTATTTGCTGCTATAAATCTTGCAACAACAAAAACAAACACTTTTCAAAGGAAAAAGGAGTGACTCACTTGAGGTTCTTTCATAGGCTGCTCCCATTCGTACTTTCTCTACAGAAACAGAATAAGAAGATCAGATCAGGGAGAGGATGGAGCGTGAGAGGCAGGGAGTTCCAAATTTTGGCATTGCACAGGGCGCTGCTGAAATTTGACATTCCACTGTTGCTAGTTACATGTGGCTGGTGGGCAGAAATTGGCTAAGCAACCAGTGGAGTCTACTTTGCTGCTTCCTATTCCCTCCCGCCCATCACTTGCCCCAACAAGAGATTGCAAGCAAGGCTTTGATGGTACTCAAGGCCTACAAGCAGAAAGCAAACAAACAAACCAACATGACATTTGAAATGTCCCCACTGTTCAAGAAGGGTTGGAAACCACCGCTGTAGATCGTCACCATCACAGATCTACAGGACACACGGTGACTCAGTCACCAACAAATGTACTGTAGGCTCAGTTAAAAAAGGTAAAGGTACCCCTGCCCGTACGGGCCAGTCTTGACAGACTCTAGGGTTGTGCGCTCATCTCACTCTAGAGGCCGGGAGCCAGCGCTGTCCGCAGACACTTCCGGGTCACGTGGCCAGCGTGACGAAGCTGCATCTGGCGAGCCAGCGCAGCACACGGAACGCCGTTTACCTTCCCGCTAGTAAGCGGTCCCTATTTATCTACTTGCACCCGGGGGTGCTTTCGAACTGCTAGGTTGGCAGGCGCTGGGACCGAGCGACGGGAGCGCAACCCCCCGGCGGGGATTCAAACCGCGACCTTTCGATCGGCAAGTCCTAGGTGCTGAGGCTTTTACCCACAGCGCCACCCGCGTCCCCGTAGGCTCAGTTATGCAGCTGCAAATGAAACATTTTAAATGTCTTGCAAAGTGCAATATATAAATGTGACACCAGATGGCGACAGTGAGCTATCCCAAATTCAATGCCTTTTTCAAAACGGTTTTTAAAAAGCATTTTCACAGCAGTTTTTTTATATGTGTGTAGATTCCAGCTTGAAGCTACCAGCACGAGTCTGACCAAACTGCGGGACGCAGTGGAAGACAGTGCCTGGTGTTCTCTGGTCCATGGGGTCACGAAGAGTCAGACACAACTAAACGACTAAACAACAGATTCCAGCTTAGTATCCCTGTGCAAATTTGGGCTAGAGGTCAGGGATATTTGTGTCTCTGCCAATGTTGCTGGACTCTGGTTCCCAGCAGCCAGCAAGGCTAACTGTCAGGGTTGACGAGAATTGTGGTCCGTATCGGAGTCTGGAGGGCCACAAATTCTCCATCGTTGGTCTAGATGACAGGGACTTGCCAGCCCCTTGGCATTTTGGAGCCATTATTACATTATGTAACCCACATGAATCCTGCTTCCCAAACATATCAGAATAGGGGGCAGGAGGCAGTGGGGAAGAACAGTTAGGCTACTTTCTGGTTGGTGTTCCACAGGTCATTTATGGGGTGGGGGAAACTTGTGAGGGAGCTGCCAGGAAGGCTTTGCCATCAGCACATTCTCAGGACAGACAGAACCCAGCAAATCCATCCAGTGTTTACTTACTGCGGACAAAGAAGATCACAGCAGCCACCACAACCAGTACCACCACAGCAGCCAAGCCCCACAAAACATTTTCCAGAGTGGCTAAAGAATGGCATCCCTTGGCTAAAAGGAAACAAAATATATTTCTGTTCAGACACTGGTGGCAGCTCCCAAAGCCTCATCCAGACATCCCGCAATCTTTTTTTTGAGGAGAGATTCTGCGTACCAAATCTGAGACCTCCCATGAGCAAAACAATGTGCTTTGGCAATGCTCTCTAGAATGCCCTCCCCTCTAAGGCAACCCATCGCTCACCATTAGATTGCTTCAGAGAAGACCAGAAGAACCTATGATTAGGAGTGGCATTCAGCAACCTCATGGAACACCCCATAATTATAAAACCGGTAAGATTTCTCACCTCCCAGAGAGGGTCCCTCTCCTTCCAATGATTGCTCTTCAAACTCCACTCTTTGAACACCACGCCCTCCCCACTTCCCTGAACCTAAATCACATCTCCTCCTTTGCACCCCCAAAGTATGGATGATGTCACATGGAGTATTAGCCTATGATAGCGCTGGAGTCCCTCGTTCGACTCTGGGAGGACGTTCTCCTCCTAGAATCCAGCAAAGAAGGCCATCCAAGAGGTTGGATGGTCATCTGTCATGGATGCTTTAGCTGAGATTCCTGCATTGCAGGGGGATGAATTTGATGACCCTTGAGGTCATTTCCAACTCTATTATGATTCTCTGACTCCTCCTCCTGCCCCTCTCTTGTCGTTTCTCACCAGGCTCCTCCCAGGCCAAGACCAGAGGCTGTGTTAGGCTGACATGCTCTATGTGGCAATGATAGCGTTTCCTGTCCTGGGGGTCCACGTCAATGCTGAGCCAGGCGTGGTAGGTCCCGTTGGAATTGGGAGCGACGTCCCTGCGGAAAGTGGCATGCTCCATGACCTTCCCGTCCATCCTCCAGGTGGTGTCAATCTCTCTGGGGTAGAAGCCATAGGCCTGGCAGATGAGGGACTCCTGGCTGTCTGGAAGGGCCTGACGCGTCACCTTCCCCACTGGGAGCTCTGCCAAAAACAAAGGAACCTCTCCAGTAGCTGGCAGGATGGATGGTGCAATTCACGTGGTCATCCAGTGCCATCCTGACCTGAAATTCGATTACTGATGCCTTCAACATCCCCAAGAGGACAAGGTCAGAAGAGAGAAATTATCAACTTCCCTTGTGTTTCGTCAGACTTACAACTCCCTGTCCTCCACAAATATGCTTAAGGTCTTTGTAGTGAATATCATCAATAGATGAATTGACCCATGGCTCAGACCGATTATGTCCCCATACCTGTTCCCATAGATGTTCCACCGTGAAACCTTTCTCCATTTTTAAAAGAAATTATTCAGACAAACCCCATGGGTCTCCCTGCTATGGGTCTGTGATACCCAAAGCAATCTGAAGCCCCTGTGTGGCAGTTGCGGAGACTGAAGGTCCCCACTTCCCCACAGTTGTCTAAGTCCACCCTCTTCAGGGTTTTCCCCAAGCAATCTGAGACTGCGCCTGCATGAAGCTAACTTCTCCTCTGCCCTCTTCATGCCTCTCCTGGTTCTTTAAGACCAGGGAGAAGGGGAGCCGGTTACAGCAGGAGGGTGAGACTCCCTGGATTCTTCAGCAGCCTGCCTCGCTTCTGTCTCCTGGCCTCCCTCCTCTCCAGCCTCCGCTTCTGCCTCTCATTCTGGACTGCTCTCTGCCACAGACTCTCCCAGCTCACTAAGCCCTGTTACCTCTGCACATTCTGACACTTCCCAGTCTTCTCCCTCTTCTCCCTTTGACCGTTCATCATTGTCCTACCACCACTTCCTGAGCTCTGAGCCTTCTTCTCTTGAGGGTTCCTCAGCTGGTTCCTCCCACCAGTCCTCTGCATCCAGCCAGCCCATGACACCCACACACCCGAAACCCCTCAAATGTCTCATTTATTTTTACCAACCACACCCACGTTTTTATACTTTTGACACACAGTCCAAAGACCGCTTCAGTTCCCGGAGTTGCTCATGGGTCAATCTGTCCCTCTGACCCACAATTATCAGCCACCCCGTTCTAGGCAGATTTGGGCTTCTTTTTTATTTTTTAAAAAAAATCAACATCCACACACTGTAGCCTGAAGTAACCCACTCCCAGACTTCCTTCCTGCACAAAACAGAGTTTTGGTCTGAAATATGATGTGGGTGGAGAAATAAGTAGCGAAATCACGACTCCAGCCTCCGACAGGAAAGGAGATTCAGACTCAACATCAGGAATAACTTTCATAAAGATAAATTCAACAGTGTAAATAAGTTTTGATGGATGTAATATTGGAATACTGAATGGCTTAGTTCATGTAAAATATGCAGGGATTTATGCTATGCAAAATGAACCATGGAAAGAGAAGGAGGGAAGTCATTGATATTTTAAGGTTGTTTAAATGAATATTCTAAAATGTAAAACAGAAAAAATTAATGAAAATTATATATATACGGTAGTACCTTGGTTCTCGAACAGAATGCTTTCTGTTCTGTTCATAAACCAAGCTGCGGCTTCCGATTGGCTGCCGGAGCTTCCTACAGCCAATCAGAAGTCAATCCTACAGCCAATCACGGAAGCTGCACCAGACATCCGGCTTCCCAAAATTGTTCAAAAACTGGAACACTCAACTCTGGTTTTTGATCATTCAGGCGCCGAAACGTATGAGTTCCAAGGCGTTCAGCAACCAAGGTATGACCGAATATTTTTAAAAAAGGAATACCCTTCCAACAGCAAGAGCTGTTCAACAGTGGAACGGTCTCCCTCAGGAGGTGGTGGACTCTCCTTCCTTGGAGGAGTCTAAGCAGAGGTTGGATGGCCCTCTGCCCTGGATGCTTTAGCTGAGATCCCTGCATTGCAGGGGGCTAGACTAGATGACCCTGGGGGTCCTTTCCAACTCTACAACTCCACAATTCTATCATTTGATGCATTAGCCCTCCTCCCCACTCCCATTCCGCACCCACCCATCTCACCTGTCCTCAGCAGAGTTTCATTCCCGTAGTCCAGGTATCTCTGCAGCCACTCAATGCACTCCTCCTCCAGGTAGGCCTTCCGGTACTGCTTCTTGGCCAACTCTGCATCCCACTTCCTCTTCATCACTTGGGCCTCTCTGTCAGCTGCCGTCCAGGTGAGGGTCTCCTTCTCAAAAGTGAGGAAGTCCCTCCCGTCGTAGCCGTACCGGTAATACCCTTCTTTGCGCCCGTCTGGGCTCAGTTCACAGCCGTACATGAGATGCAGAGTGTGGAAGCCTGAAAGAGACCCCCGAGAGGTCAATTGGGGGGCAACAGGATCAGAGCAAGATTTCTATCCCTTGTTAAGCCCCACAATAACAACAACAGTAAGGTAAAGGTAAAGGACCCCTGGCCATAAGGAAGGCTGATGGCCGAAGAATTGATGCTTTTGAATTATGGTGCTGGAGGAGACTCTTGAGAGTCCCATAGACTGCAAGAAGATCAAACCTATCCATTCTGAAGGAAATCAGCCCTGAGTGCTCACTAGAAGGACAGAACCTGAAGCTGAGGCTCCAATACGTTGGCCACCCCATGAGAAGAGAAGACTCCCTGGAAAAGACCCTGATGTTGGGAAAGATGGAGGGCACAAGGAGAAGGGGATGACAGGACAAGATGGTTGGACAGTGTTCTCGAAGCTACAAATATGAGTCTGACCAAACTGCAGGAGACAGTGGAAGACAGGAGGGCCTGGCGTGCTCTGGTCCAGGGGGTCACGAAAGTCGGACACGACTAAATGACTAAACAACAACAAAGGACCCCTGGAAGGTTAAGTCCAGTCAAAGGTGACTATGAGGTTGTGGCGCTCATCTCCACTTTCTGGCTGAGGGACCTGGTGTTTGTTCACAGACAGCTTTCCAGGTCTTGTGGTCAGAATGAGACTTCCGGTCGGCGCCAGCGATTAATGGTGGGTTCCCTCTGAGCTCCGGAGGGAACCGGCCCCGTGAAGTGTGGGTCTGGCCGCTGCGGCGAAGCGGAGACCCGAAGAAATCGCAGATGGTGAAGCCTGTGAACGCGGAGACTCGGTGGGCTCCATTTGCGCCCCCCCCGACTGCAAGGGAGCCTTTTTAAAGGCTTCTGAACGGAGCAGGGGTGAGCGGCGCGGAGCTGAGAGTCGCTTACCATCTTTTACCATCTTCGCGGGGCGAAGCCGCAAGCCATTGTCGGAGAGCGTCGATTCCTTTCTGGAAATTTGGACCGAAAATAACTACCCGTGAGTAGGGGTAAGAAGAGAAATTTTTTATTAAAAAAAAAAATTAAAGCAATTTGGCACCGAAACGGGAGAAGTATAAACAGGAAGTCTGCTTCTCCCGACTTGTAGACAGAACAAAGCAAAGAGAATAAAAAGCAGAAGCTTTGAAAGACGTTACTTAAAAATCCGGAATCCACCACCCAAAAAGAAGGACCCCCCTCCGCTTAGCAGGAGTGGAGGGGTGAAATTTGAGCATTATTTTCCCTGCAAAGACAGCGAGAGGCATTTTTACCGGCTGCCTCTAAAACCTGTAACGGACTGCTTTTGACAGCTGTCAAAGCGCTAAGTGTTAAGAACATTGATACTCTGTGAAAGAAACAATTGCTTATAAAGGGATTTTGGATAGAAAAGTAACTTTTGATTGAAAGTGTGTACAGTTAAAGAACAAAGGGGAGCTACTAGGACTATATTTGTTGCTACTGAAATTGGAACTGTGTCCCCCTAGAGGAGACTTGTTGTAGCAAGTTTTGAGCTACAAAACAACTGAGCCTGGGAAATTCCTTTTCAAAACAAAGTGACCAGCGTGAGACTGACCTTGGACTGTGTATGGGAGTGATATGGCAGATGAGAAGGGCAAGATAGAACAGACGGAAGAAAAGAAGCTTAGGTCTGGGAAACAATATAAAACTGACATTGCTCAGCAGAGAAGGGCCTCAACATCTGGAGTAGCTGGCTCGTCAGGTGTTACAGTTTCACAGCAAAGACCAAAAGTTATGTCATCTCAAGACCCACTCACTCAGGCACTAAGTAAAATCAATACATCATTGGAATATTTAGCTAAACAAGTTGCAGAGACAAATAAGCAAGTAGCGGAGGCCTCAGCAAAAATTGATTTGAACACCACAAGCATAAATTTGAACACTACAAGTATAAATGAATTGGGGAAGAAGGTGAATTCCAACACACAATCTATTGAGAAGTTATTAGAGGAATCGGCTTCTACCAGGAAATTAGCTGAGGAAGCAAAGGAAATTGCAACTGCCGCTCAGGAGAGGATACCACCGGTATATAAGAAACTTGAGGACCATGACCTGACCTTGTCTATGTTGGAACTCCAAGGGAAAGAGAGGAACTTAAGACTTCGGGCAGTACCAGAAAAGGAACAGGACAATTTGGTGGACTACCTCATGAAAGAATTTACAGAATTTTGGCAAAAGGATTTGGGGAAGGAAGAAATTAAGATAGTGAGTGCTTTCAGGATTGGTAGGAAACAAAGAAAGAACAAAGCAAGGGACTGCCTGATCTCTTTAAGATCAAAAGAAGAAAGAGATAAAATCCTGAACCTACAGTACCAAAGAACTTTGGAAATTGAAAACTCTTTCGTGGAAATTTTCAGGGATATCCCTAAACTTATCTTGGAGGTCAGGGCCCACTACAGAGATCTGGTGGACCTACTGAAAAGAAATAATATTCCTTTCAGATGGGAATTCCCTCAAGGCGTATCCTTTAAATTTAAAGGAAGGAAAATAAGAATAAGGACTGTGGAGGATAAAGACAAATTTCTGAACGAACAAGGGGAGAATCTGCAGAAGGGAGTGATTGGAGAGGAGCCAATCGGCTCAGAAGGAATTGTGGACATAGCAAATTTATCATATGGACTTGCTGAACCAGGGAAAGACATACCACCGACAGAAGAAGAAGAACAACTTGGGGCAGTAGGAGGGAAGAACAAGTAATTCACCATGGCTCTGCAACTTCTAAGTTGGAATTGTAATGGGATCAATTCCCCTCGAAAGAGGAAAAGTGTTTTTCATATATTAAGAAAAGAACAATTTGACTTGATTTGTTTACAGGAAACACATGTGATGAGGTCACACAGGAAGTTGCTTATTAATAAGAGATTGGGACAAGAATTTATTTCATCTGACAAGGTTAAAAAAAGAGGAGTAGTGATATATGCAAAGGAGAAATTTTCACCGAAACAAATTTTTAAAGATGAACAAGGAAGATATTTGGCTATTGAAATCCAAATTCAAGGAGAAAATTTTTGATTGTAGGGGTGTATGCACCGAATGAGGGGAAATCTGAATTCTTTAAGAAGTTGCATGAGGTTCTCTTGGACTATATGGATTATAATATAATCTTAATGGGAGATATGAATGGAGTTGTTTCTACAAATATGGACAAGGCACAAAGACAGGTAATCACTAAAGATGGGAGATTGCCAAAGACTTTTTTTGAACTGACTGACAACATGGACTTGATTGACATTTGGAGAACTAAGAACCCTCTAGGGAGAGAGGGAACTTTTTTCTCTGAAGCTAAAATGACCTGGACTAGAATCGACCAAATTTGGATTACTAGAGGAATGGCACCAAAGATAAAGAAGGTAGAAATCTGCCCTAAAACTTGCTCCGACCATAACGCTGTAAAGATGGAGATGAAGCAAACAACACCCGGTTCCTTTAGATGGAGGATGAATGACACCCTATTTAGAGATGAAGAAGTATACAAAAAGGCCCAAAAAACTTTGAGAGACTATTTTGAAATAAATATGACTACTAATGTAGAAAAAAGAGTAATTTGGGATGCCAGTAAAGCCGTGATGAGAGGGTTTCTGATTCAACAGAATGCAATAAAGAAGAGAAGTCGAAATGAGAAAAAGGAAAAAATTCTGGAGAAAATAAAAGAAGGAGAGAAAAAACTGAGAGTAAAGCCAAAGTCACAGGAGATCTTTAAAGAAATAAAGTTACTTCAGGTACAATACATGGAATTGATGAACCAGGAAATAGAATGGAAAATTAAACAAATGAGACAGAAGGCATTTGAATCAGCAAATAAATGTGGGAAATTTTTAGCATGGCAGCTGAAAAAAAGACAAAAATTAAATACAATTACAAATCTGGAAGTGGAAGGAAAAGATATACATAATCCAATTGAGATTAGAAACTGCTTCCAGAAGTATTTTAAACAACTATATGCACAAGGGCCACAGAACGAAATGGACATAGATGGATTCTTGAAGATAAATGGATTACAAAAAATCTCACAAGAAAGTAAACTTATGTTGAACTGTAAAATATCTGACCAGGAGATAGAAGGTGCCATTCAGAATATGCAAGTGGGCAAGTCTCCAGGACCGGATGGGCTGTCTTCCTGCTACTACAGACTTTTGAAAGAGTGGCTATTGCAACCATTGAAGGAAGTTTGTAATGAAATTTTGGAGGGAAAAAGGGCACCAGAATCATGGAAAGAGGCCTACATTACACTAATACCAAAAACAGAGACTGAAAAGACTCAACTTAGGAACTACCGTCCCATATCCCTATTAAATGTGGATTACAAAATTTTTGCTGACATTTTAGCTAAAAGATTGAAAAAAGTACTGATTGAGGAGATTCATAAGGTGCTAGGTTGGCAGGAGCTGGGACAGAGCAACGGGAGCTCACCACAGCGCCACCTGCATCCCTTAACAACAACAATAATACTACTAAACAAGGCACACATCCCCCTCAGCCTTACTGATGTGGTCCAAAGGAAAGCAGAGCAGGATGTTTGGCAGCAGCTTGGCTGCAGGTCTTGCCCGCAGGAGTCATGCAAGGCGCCATCCAACGCCTTAGGGACTATGCTCTGGATGTGTGTATGGTTTACTCTGTCGCCTTTTCTCCTCCTGCAGCTATCCCACTAGGCAGTGGAGGTTTAGGGTCAGGATTCTCCTTCTCCTAGATGGGCTCCCTTCCCAGGTGGATGAGCCCCATCTGCCCCTCACTTCCCTCTATGGCAGGGGTAGGCAACCTAAGGCCTGGGGGCCGGATGCGGCCCAATCGCCTGCTAAATCCAGCCTGCGGATGGTCCAGGAATCAGTGTGTTTTTACATGAGTAGAATGCATCCTTTTATTTAAAATGCACCTCTGGGTTATTTGTGGGGCCTGCCTGATGTTTTCACATGAGTAGAATGTGTCCTTTTATTTCAAATGCATCTCTGGGTTATTTGTGGGGCACAGGAATTCTTTCTTTCTTTTTTTCAAAATATAGTCCGGCCCCCCACATGGTCTGAGGGGCAGTGGACCAGCCCACGGCTGAAAAAGGTTGCTCTACGGCATGTGCAAAAAACGCCTTTTTGACCGTTGGACCCACTCTCGGTCTCATCTGCTCAACCCATGTCCCTAACTCACCGAGGTTCGGAGACCCATTTGCTCCCCTCACCTGATTCCCAGGATTGTGGCTGCTGTCACAGGCTGAAAGCCTCCAGGAGCCACAGGTGAGAGCCGAGTGCAGGTTGGGGACCAAAGGTGGGCAAACGACCCCAGAGGAGCCTGACTGGCAGGGAGAAAGCAGCTTATCCCTGTTTAGGAATCACTATTCTCCCTCTCAAGTCACCATCTCCTGCCCCTGGAAGAGAGAGAGAGACTGAGCTCCCTTCCTGCCCTCCACTCACCGTTGCTCTGGTTGTATTCATCCTGTAGGTCCAGCAGGTACTGGCTGAATTTCATATCCAGCTTGAGGAATTCCTGGGTGATCTTTTCCCAGTACTGAGCATTGTCCTTCTCTGCTTTCAACATCCAGGAAACTTGGGGCACAGCCTTCTCGGTTTCGCTGTCATACTGAACAATGGGCTGGTGGTCCACGTACCCCCCAGCAAGGAACAGGGGCAGCCCCTGACTGGGCCCTGACACCCCCGTGCACAAGTAGCGCAAGGAGTGACTGGAGCAGCCTGGGAAGGACACAGAGAGGGGGCGGGGGGGAGCTTCATATATTTATTTGCCAAATCCTTATTTCCTTATGAATAGCCTTTGGACTATAATGTAACTTAAGTAGAAAACTATATTTAGAAAAGTTTTTCCTGGAAAAGCATTTTATTTTTAAAATCCAATTAAAATAAAAGAAATCCGACTTAATTTTTTTAAAATCTGATTTAAAAAAAAATCATTAACATTTATCCCCCCTGGTTTGTAATAACTAATACCTAATAACCAATATTCTAAAGGGTTCAGTGAGTTCATCGATAGAGATCTCAAAGTATTCCCAACGAAGCCTGAGGCATTTATATTTTCTTGCAACTTGTTCCACCCGCACACGATTTTTAAAAGCCACGGTTTCAACAAAATGATCACAATTTTGCCTCCCCTCTCCAGCTGGGATCATATTAGCCAGTTTACAACAATGCAGGCTAACGTCCCAATATTGAGTCAGCTAATCAGCGAGAGGCGGGGATCAGATTTTATTCCACTGTAAGCAATGATTATATGGGCTGCACTCGGTCAGTAAAGGACCATCATCTCCCCATCGCTTGTCCCTCAGGCATCTTTCACAGGCTAAGCAAAAAAGCTAATGAGCCCAGGGGGAGGGTTTGTCCTCTGCTGAGTTCAGTGTCTTTACTAACACCAACCCAAAGCTTCCTTATAACATTTTTTAAAATTTATTTACAATGATTATTTTTTTTAACAAAACCGACCAGGTTTAAATCCACTTGCCGGGATTCTTAAGTGGGAAGAGGGCAGTTGTGGCTGTCAGGTCCTCCTTTGGGGGTTCCCCCTGGGGCATCTCCGGGGGGGGGGCGCTGGGAGACCACAATTCTGGACTACGATGAGTCCCCTCTGGCTGGATCTCCCCACTGAATCCCAGACTGGCTTTTGGGGGGAGAGCAGGTCTCCAGAACAGCAGGGAGGGTAGTATCTCCTGCAGATGAGAATATCAGGAGGAGGAAGGAGAGACTAGAAAGCGGACTGGATCCGGATCAGGCAGTGGGCAGCCCCTCCGCTCTCTTTCTACATTCTGCCCACCCCGACTTGTGGCACTCGGGGGTACTCACCGAAGCAGCCCCCCAACAAGAGGGGGAGGAGCAGCAGCGCCCCATCGGCCTCCCCCCTCGCCCCACGCAAAGCCGCTCCTGCCAAGAGGAGGAAGCCCCCCCCCCCGCAATCCGGAGCAAGAGGCGAGATGGGCGGGGCCGAGATGGAGATCCGCCCAATGGGAAAGGAGCCCGGGAGCTCCGGTGGGAAAGTGAAACTGAAAGTTCTCCGCCGGGTGACGCGTTTGCGGGGGAGGGGGAAGTCAGGCAAGGAGGGGAGTCCACGGCGGGGGGGGGGGGCAGAGATGTGCCCTTATTTTGGAGGGAGAGGCGGGCAGAGGGGACTCCGGGTTTTGCCTCAGGCCGCTTCTCTGCAGCGCTTGTTTCTTCCTACTTCTTTTCATGGGGTTCCTCCCCTCCCCCCGTATTGTACTCTGTGAACCGCTCTGAGATCATAGGATGGAAGGGCAGTCTATAAATAAACAAAGCAAATACATTAATTGAAAAAGCAAAGCTTCGTCCTATATGTCAACACACCCTATATTTGTCGCCTCTCTCTCCATAGCCAAGAGGGGGAGCGAGGGAGGGGCAGCCCCCCAAAAAAGAAATCAATAAAGGTAAAGGACCCCTGACAGCTAAGTCCAGTCGGGAATGACTCCGGGGTTGCGGCGCTCATCTCGCTTTAGTGGCCGAGGGAACTGGCGTGCAGCTTCCGGGCCATGTGGCCAGCATGATTAAGCCGCTTCTGGCGAACCAGAGCAGTGCACAGAAACACCGTTTAGCTTCCCGCCGGAGTGGTACCTATTTATCTACTTGCACTTTTGTGCTTTCGAACTGCTAGGTTGGCAGGAGCTGGGACCGAGCAACGGGAGCTTACCCTGTTGCGGGGATTCGAACCGCTGACCTTCTGATCGGCAAGCCCTAGGCTCATCGGCAAAGAGGCTCTGTAACTTGTGTTTCCCTCCTGGCTCTGGAGGAGGGGAATCACAGCCCTGGTTTTTTCTCCTTTCCTCGCTCCTTCTGCGCAGAACGTCTCCTTTGAGCTCCGTCCCAGGGAGGTGGTGGCGCTGGTGGGTCTCAACGGCAGTGGGAAGAGCACCTGCGTGGCACTACTGGAGCGCTTCTATGAGCCCCAGTCTGGGGAGATCCTGCTGGACGGGGTCCCGATCCGGGATTATGAGCACAAGTACCTGCACAGCAAGGTGAGTCGGGGGGCCCACAAAGTGTGGCTGAGATCAAACTCCTGTTTCCCCTTTATTATTTATTGAATTTATATACCGCTGTATACCCTCAGGTCTCAGAATAAAATCATAATATAAAACCACACAATCCATAATCCATTCTTCCTTGTGGAAGATGCAGAAATGGCAAAACTCTACTGGAAGAATAAGAAATCAAGATAACAAGGGTTTTTTTGATAAAAGAATGGAAATGGTTTATTGAATATTTACAGATAAATTGTAAACAGATAAAAACAGTGGCAGGATTATTGTAATAACCTGCAGCTACATAAGAGTATGTAGCTACAGGGAGTTCCAAAGGATTTTAGGGATGTTAGAAAGTTCTCCTTGCCACGGGGATGGCGGTTCTGTTTTTCACTAAACAGGAAGCATCTCTTGCGGCTGTTGAGCCTTGAGAAGGGATGGTTCAGAGGGGATGCAAGAGCCTTCTTCAGATATTTGAAGGGATGGAAGGACCTGCCCCTTCCTGTTCTCTCAGCTTCTCATCTTTCCAACTTTAATTTAGTTCTGTACATTAATGTAGCAATTTGTGGGTTTTGCTTTTAAAAATCTGCATGAAAATTTTTCATTATTTCAGTGCAAATCTCTCCTAATGAACATGTTATTGTCTGCAGATTTGACTGATGCACACATTTTTGCAAGCAATTTCTGCTAATAAAAAGCATTTTTGTAGGCTGTTTTCACTAACATCTTCATTTCTTACTGTTACCGGAAAAATCCGAGGGCTCCCTTGGACAAAAAGTAAAGACACCAACCAGAGTAAATTGAAGCAAATCAGCAGCCTGTAGGCTTGGCCTTTGTTGAAGAAAGACTGTCGCGACAGGGTGCTTGCCTCACTTGCAGGTGAGAGAAAAGACACAGAAAAATGGTGTGCAAGGTCTTATAAAAACTTTTGGAATTCCCATCCTGTAAGTCAAGCCCACCCCCAGAAACATCATGCATACATTACAGAAAGGAGGGGTTGAGGGAGGGGTGGTGGTGGTAACCTGAGTGTCCTGTCACCTGGCTGGTTCCCTTCTCTCCCCCTCCCCATGAGTCACTTCCAGGAGACAAAGGGGAGTTGGCAGTTTCCTGCCCCCAGAGGGAAGATCTGATCATTGTCCTTTGTTTCAGTCCATGCTGAATCCACTCCCATATGCAAGTTCTTTGTGATCTTGATTGTCTTCTGTCTAGGACCATCAGGGTTGGCATAGCAACTGGGCAGGGCTCCTGTGGATGTGCTGGGCTGGCCTGTATCAAACCTTCCCCATTTTGTAGTCCTTCCTTCATGGAGTAAAATAAAAGTAGAACAGTGCAAATCCGATGCATGGTTGATTTTCTATGAATTTATAACAGAAGCGTAGCGTATGTAGTGTGTGAGTGTGAGTGTGTGTGAAGTTTGTACAAACTGGATGATGGGGGGGGGTTTCCTGCTACACTTACACACATTTTTGTAACACTTCGAGTTGGAAAACAGGGTTGCAAAATCCAGAGAACTGTGAATGTTGAAGGTTCGCCTGTGTTTCGGTTCTCATATTGTTTGAGAAGGTGCAAATATGGTGGAGTCTGCTTCAAATGCAAAATGAATCCAATTTCTCTCTAGTCGTCACACTTCATTCTGCCTGCAGGTGGCGCTGGTGGGACAGGAGCCGGTCCTCTTCTCTGGGTCCATATGGGACAATATCGCCTATGGGGTGCAGGATTGCAGCCAAGAAAAGGTGGCGGCTGCGGCAAGAGAAGCCAACGCCTTAGGCTTCATCAATGAGCTGGAAGGAGGGTTCGCCGCAGGTGGGTGAAACCTCTTTCCTCCCATCTCCCTTTGTCTCTGCAAAACTCCACTCTCCTTCCAGAAAAGGCACCTGGCCTGATTCTTACCCTCTCTGAGATAACATGAATTTCTGTGGCCCACTGAATTCCTCCAGGAAAATTGGTGGGGCTCTAGTCCCTTGTGACTGTCAGAATATGAGGTCATCGCAGCTGCAGACAGCTGGCTTGTTGACACCACATGATGGGGCTGACTGTGGGAAACAGTGTTCCAGTCAGTTCACAGGGCAGTTTACCGGAAATTGCTCAGTGTGTAATATGAGACCTTCCTCTTGCGTATGTACAGGAAGTCTCTCTCTTGCTTGCTGAAGTTTGAAGTGAACAGACACGTTTTCTGTAGTGCTGCAAAGTCAGAAATAAAGGATGTAAAAGGACGTTTCTGACTATCTCCTTTCCCTGCCAGGGGGGCAGGAGGGAGGAGGTGTGCATCTCCCACGCTGGGAGGTGTCGCCTCTCGAGACCTAGCCTGGAGTCTGAGGGGATTGCAGCCAGGGAGGTCAACCGGAGATCAAGCCGGGAGCCTGGGAGAGTTGCCAGTTTCTCCCGAGGGGGGGCTTGTTTTCCAGCAGTGACGAGTGAGAATTCCAGGCTCTAAGCCTCAGCTCCTCTTGCCACTGTGCCCGACCCCCACCCAACTGCTCACTCCATCCCATCAAATGAACCCAGGAGTTCGGGATCCTCCTTTACCTGTGACTTCCCTTTTGCACACCTGCCACCACTCCCACCAGGCTTTCTTTTTCCCTCTTCCCACCCCTTCTCTCTTGTTCCTGCCTCCCTGCAGATGTCGGGGAGAAGGGAGGCCAGCTGTCCGCAGGGCAGAAGCAGCGCCTGGCCATCGCTCGAGCCCTGATCCGGAACCCCAAGGTCTTGGTGCTGGATGAGGCCACAAGTGCTCTGGATGTGGAGAGCGAAGCTGCCGTGAGTGTCGGGGGAGGAATTGTGGTGGACATGAGAAGCGTTAGCCATGAGTGGGTGCGGTGGTTTTATATTATTGTAGGGACACGGGTGGCGCTGTGGTCTAAACCACTGAGCCTCTTGGGCTTACCGATCAGAAGGTTGGCAGTTTGAATCCCCGCGACGGGGTGAGCTCCCGTTGCTTGGTCCCTGCTCTTGCCAACCCAGCAGTTCAAAAGCACACCAGTGCAAGTAGATAAATAGGTACCACTCCAGCGGGAAGGTAAACTGCATTTCCGTGTGCTCTGGTTTCCGTCACGGTGTTCTGTTGCCCCAGAAGCGGTTTAGTCCTGCTGCCCACATGACCCGGAAAGCTGTCTGTGGACAAACGCCGGCTCCCTCGGCCTGAAGCGAGATGAGCACCACAACCCCATAGTCACCGTTGACTGGACTTAACCATCCAGGGGTTCTTTGCCATTACCTATGTTATTGATATTTATAATATTAATAAATGGATTTGCATTTTCCAGTGCCAGTCAGCTTTTAGACCTTATCCTTTCAGTTTTTTCCATCATTATTTTTCCAATTTGGCCAACCTTAGGATGACAAAATTATATCTATCCTGGGCCGCATGCTATTCTGCCACCAAAATGCTGGGTTGCCTAACATGGGCAGGGTAATAATAATAATAATAATAATAATAATAATAATAATAATAATGTAGAGCATGCCAAGCTCTATATTCTTGTGTGGGAAAACAGAAGGATTCATAATGCTTACAAACATCTCTCTTAATCTCTGTCTCCGACTCTTTCTCTCTCTTACACACACACACACACACACACACACACACACACACACACACACAGCCAGTGGTTAGTGTGTTAGACTGGGACGCGGGTTCAAATCCCCACACAGCCATGCGGCTCACTGGGTGACCTTGAGCCCATCCCTACCTCTCAGCCTAGGCTACCTCTCAGGGTTGTGAGGAAGAGCCCCATATACGTCACCTTGAGCTTCTTGGAGGAGGGCTGGGATATAAATCTAATTAATAAATAAAATAAATCTAATACAGGGTTTCTGGCTTTTCCTCCTAGATCCAGCAGTCACTGATGAGCGGCCAGGCCAGGGTGGTGCTGGTGATCGCTCACCGGATGCAGACGGTGGAAAACGCGAACAGGATCGTTGTCCTGGAGGGTGGGGGAGGTTGTGGAGGAGGGGACTCACTCTGAGCTGATGAGCCGGAGGGGCCCCTATTACCGCCTGGTGCAAAGGAGCCAGGCTGAGTGACTTCCGCACAGGAGGGGGCAGGGCTGTCAGTAACTTCATCCTCTGGGCTGAGTGGTCTTCTGGGATCCCCCTCTTGAGGTGGTTGTGCGTGTGGCATAACTGCGTTTAGAAGGGGGTCTCTGTGCCTTCTGCTGAGTGGGACCTTGGCCCACAGCCCCAAATTCCTGCCATGATGGGGCTCCTAAGAGACTCACCTAATTGGCTGATCCCTTCCGAGTGCAGAAACTCTGGCTTAGCAAGAAAAGTGGGTGTGAGCCCCACTTTGGAGAGCAATGAAGTGGGGTGCGAAAAGGACTGTGTAGCACCCCTTGTAATCACTATGCAGCTGTTAAATAGCAGACAATTTGGAGTATCAGTATTTGCCCCAGGAGAACTTACCGTATTTTTTGCACCATAACACTCACTTTTTTCCTCCTAAAAAGTAAGGGGAAATGTCTGTGCGTGTTATGGAGGAAATGCCTACGGGTGGCATGCCTACGGATTTTCCTCCTCTAAAAACTACGTGCGTGTTATGGTCAGCTGCGTGTTATAGAGCGAAAAATACGGTAAGCTGTGACTTTGAAAGTCTTGTTCCCAACCTCCCATTTTTGAAGCTCCCCCCCCCCCAAGCTTCTTTCCAAGTAGCATTCCGCTCAGAAGCCCTACTGAGTTCAATAGGGCTTACTCCTAGGTAAGGATTTCATCTTGAGTTGCTTAAATAAGGAGTCTGGCTTCTTTCCCAATCCTGTCTCTTGGTTCTGTATGTCTTAGGTGTTTCTGAGTGTGTTGTAAAAATATCTTAAGGCACTTTTGGTCTCTTGCTGTTGACTGTCCAGAACTACGATGGCATGAAAGTGGTGTTTTGTAAAATAAAATGTGTGCACATAACTTTTTGAGGTTTGAAATTTTGTGTCTCTGGGGAGTTGCAGAATGATGCCTCTTCTAGGGTATGGGAACACAAGAGGCTGCTGGATTAGGCCAAAGGGAGCTCTGGTCCGGGGCTGGACCTACACAGGATCTGGGTGCTTAAAGGACCCATTGGTCTGCCAAATGGCTGCCAGTTTCCTCAGCAAGAGGAGATCCTGCTTTCAAGGGGGGAACAGGAGAAGCTGCCTTATACAGAGTGAGGCCATCTAGCTCAGTATTGTCCACTGACTGGCAGAGGCCTCCGGGGTTTCAGGCAGGAAACCTCATCTCAGTGGGAGAACTTCCTCCTGGGTTTGCGGACTTTCGGGGCAACTCCATCTTGGTCATCTCCCACCACCCCCTGCCCCAGATCAGATATCTATATATTCCTTTTATTATATTCCCAACCCTCCTTTCTTCCGTCCTGGAACCAAAGGCAGCATCCAGGTGGTCCCCAATCCAGGTCCTGAGCAGACTTCACACCCTCTTGGCTTCAGCAACACAGCGGCCTCATGTAACTTAATCCCACCCCTGCAAAACCACAGAATATATCCCCATCTCGCTTTGGACACTTGTTCTTCAGTCACTTTGCAATGGAAGACCAATTATTGGCACCTCTTTGCCAGAGGCTACAAACTCTGAATATTCTCAGGAACCTCAAAATCTCTGGAACTCCTGTGATAAGAGGGAAAGAACTACTAAAGAAGAAGGGGGGGCACTCTTATTTATTTCAGTCAAACAGATATTACAAAAGGAGTAATGATAATAATAATTACATCCAGTGTCTTCAAAGCAAGATGCAGCAAATCCATTGGGTTGGGCAAGAAGAGTCCTGCGGCCCCTGGAGGTCTAAAAAAGTTATTGCATTCTTATTTCTATGAAAGAGTTTCCTGAAGGAATGCCAGTCTATGAGAAGGGAAGGAAGATGGCGGGAATCATATGGAGGGAACCGCAGAGAGGCAAAGTATGATCCTCAACCGACCACAGGTGAAAAAGCAAGAATGTGTGAGATAACAATTACGCAAATTGAAGGCAACAAAACTAGTTTACTTGGAGGAGTTCATGTGGTCTCACTCCCAGTGGGTCACCCCTCCTAGAAGGCTGTGGGGACCAGGCAACAAGTCTCATGAACTGAAGGTCGGCAGCCCAAAAGAAGGGGCTGCTTAAGTCAAACTCTGGCCATGAAGCTCCTGATCTGCCTCTCCTCCTTGGCTGTCAGCAGAATCAGACATTACATCCGTTTAGCCAAAGGCTAAACCTGCCCAAGAGGCAGGAACAACTTAGCCTGTTTCCTGCATAATACACCTAAAGCAGTTCTCAGATGTTGCCTTTCCTTCAATTTGGATGGCAAGCGAGGGACACAAGATTGGGGAAGGGCTTGTGGAGGGAACCACAGCAACAAAGAAGAGAAATCATCAAAATCACTGCAAGTCACGCTCAATCTCCCCTCCCCTTTTAAAAGCTTTTAGTTGTGTTTATCTGGTACATTTCTGATTAATACAAGCACATTTCTGAAAATCAGCTGCAAAGCAAAATAGGCCAAAATCCATCCGAAAAACGTGATTATCCTCAAATTCAAGTTACAGCTGAAGTCAGAGTGGATGACTGAGAGCCAGGATTAAGGAACATCAGAAACAGCATTAAAGGACAGCAGGAGCTCTGAGCCTCTGCAATTCACAGCAAAACCTGGGCAGGCTCCTTCTGGTCTCATCTCACACACCGGGCTGGTATGAAACTGCAGAAATAAAGAACAGGAGTGTTTCAAAAGCCAGCATCATGGTGTGGGGACATCAGCATTACAGAGCTAGTGGGAACCCAAAGGGCATCTAGTCCAGCCTCCCAAGGAAAGCCACCATCCCTCATCATGTCAGATCAGACATGAGATATGCCAGGAGCGTCACCAAAATGGACCTGCAGAGCAAATGCCTGTGGAGGGCAGCTCAAGCAAGTGAGCCAAGCTGCACTCTTTGGGGGAATACCGGAAGGAGAAATCCTTTTCCAGACCCCAAAATGTGACTCCCTCTTATTCAGATACTGGGGAGAACCCATTTGTCAGATGGAGGGGATCCTCTGTGGAGCTTAGATGGACAGACAGAATGAGTCACAACAGCTTTTTCCAGCTCAATGGACACTCTAGATTATGTCACACTTGGAAACCCCAAGGGGGGTAACAGGAGCAGCTTTTCCCCATTTGGGGATGTTCCCCACGAAGTTTTCTGCAAGAGCCCCCCTGTGCCCCCACCTGCATTGCCACTTACCCTTGGCGGAGCTGTCGGACCCCTGGTCGCTTGCTGCAAAAGGGAGGAAACACAGGAGTCAGGATCCCAGGGAGGGAGATCCCATCCCCCTAGCCCTTCTCCTTCCGACCCCATCCCAAATCAGTCTCAATATGGGGAGGGGCCTAAGAAGAGTTCAGGGACAGGCAGCCCGGAGGCAAGGGGGCTCAAGGACAGCAGTGGGGGGAGAAGCAGACACTGGAGGGCAAAGAGAGATGGGCACAGCCTGGCATGGAGGCAGTGGGGGACTAGAGCGGGGGTGGGTGCGATCTGGGCAGGAAGGCAGAAGGGGGGAGTGCAGTGGGTTCCTGACACCCACAGACTTGAGCCGATGAACCAATTCTTTAGCTTCCGGTTTTGGTAGATTAAACCCCCAGAGATCCCTCTCCCCCCCCCCGGCTCTTCCTCCTGCTCCTTCCTGGAGCCCCTCCCTCAGCCGACAGTCTCTCTGCAGCCTCTTCCTGGCCCTGAGGGACCCCCTGCTGTCCACAGACAGGCTGAGCATCAGGGTCTTGGGCTTAAGGACTAGGCCACCACCAGGTTTGGTTTTGTCTGTTTCTAACTCCATGGTGAGAAAAATATGTCAGACAGAGAGAGGGGAGGAGTCACTCACTTGAGGCTGCTTTGTAGGCTAATTTCTCATTCCGTTTCCCTGTGAAGACAAAAGCAGAAGGTCAGAGCTGGAGGGAACCTGCAGAGGCCACTCAAATCCCATTTTGACCATTTGGCTCTCAGATGCTGAAACCTTCCCAGCAGATGCTTCTCCTGTCTCTTCCAAAAACCTCCAATGAAGGGGAGCCCAGAAGCGGAGCTTTTCAAGGAACTCATTTTACAAAGAAGTAGAAAAAATTGAGAAAATTAAATTTAAAAGATCAACCTGGGAAACCAGGCTGTGGACAAATTCCAAGAGGCTGGAAGGAAACATTATCCAGTCCCTTCATTCATTTATTTTCGGATTATTATTTGGTGATTCTCCAAATAAAAATACAAAATGAGAGCACAAAATACATAATAAAACAAAAACAAACCAGTAACTCACATTTAAAAAGCTCAAGGCCTGGTTCGAGAGAAACATTTTTGCCTGGCGCCTAAAGATATGTAAGGAAGGCTCCCTGCTAAGTGTTCACAGGATTGAAGGCTTAGGACTGATTAAAACGTCAGGTGGAAAGTGAATTTCTTGAGCACAGAGTGAGCACAAAGCATCAACCACTATGACTTTTGGTTCATGTTCACAGGGTGTTTTATGGGGAGGGGTCACTGTCGGGATACAAGGAGCAGTTGCCAGGAAGCTCCACCAGCACATTCCCAGTCGGAGGCCAAGACAGGAGAGGCAGCAAAGACATGCAGGGTTTACTTACTGCGGATGAAGAAGATGATCCCAGAGATCACAGCGACAAGCAGGACCACGGCAACCAGAATGGCTCCCACAATGAGCCACAGGTTGACTAAAAGGGGACAAGAGACATTTTTATTCAGACTGGCGGCAGCAGCTCCCCAAGGCCTCAAGCAGGAGATTTGAGTGGAGGTGCTGAGCTATGAGCCCGGGAGGATTTTATGTGTGCAAAGCAGGCCCTCTCTCTCTCTCTCCTCACAGGCCAAGGTCCTCTCTGTAGTGGCCCCAATACAAGGGAGGTTTCCCCCCACCAGAATCCAGCATTAGAGGTCTTCAAAATAACCAATTCATTTAAGGAAGACAGTTGACAGGCACACCTGTTTCATCACAGACTCAAGACTTAACAGCAGGTCTCCTCCTGCTCAGGCGCTTCAGCCTTCTCTGTCATGACCCTGAGAGGAAGGGATTCCCTCCCCTCTGAGACCCCCCAGAGCCCAGCATTACAGGCCTTCAGGGAAGACACAAACCCTTAGGAAGAAGCATCTTGTGTAGGGTTGCCATACGTCCGGTTTTTCCTGGACACGCCCTCTTTTTCAGACTTAAAATGTCTGTCCAGACACATTCTTAAAATGAGGCAAAATGTCCAGGTTTTTTGTTTGTGTAGAATCTCTGGCGTCCGTAGCGCTAGTGAGTGAGCCCTGGTCCCCTCCGCCCTGCCTGGGTGAGTCTTTGGCTCAAGGGCCGCTTCCATAATCCTCGCTTGCCTGCCTGTGAGAAGGAGAGTCTGGGGTGTGGGTGGGGATGTGCGTTCATGTGCTCCTGCTGGGGAAAAGGGAGTCTGGCTCTTAGACATTCTGCTTTGGTTCCTGCAGGCGCAGCTTTCCGGGCGGTGTGTGAGAGACGAGCGTTGTTATTAAAATTCCTGCTTGCTCTTCCCAGAGGTGTGCGGGTGTTAGGGCTGAGTAAGGATGAGTATCAGTTTTTCTAGCTGGGCGCGAGTGTGAGGAGGAGCGAGTGAGAATCTTTTTCACTGTGAAGTACAGTCAGTCAGGGGCTCCCTCTTTTAAGTTCACTGCCCCTTTTTCAGTCACAGGGAGTGTAAGTCAGCCATGTGGAAGAGGTCATTTGATTTTGAGGAAATAACACATCTGCCAACATTCTGTGGCATGACAACTGCTTGGGCTTAAAGGCAAAAAGGTGGCAGCCAGTTTTTACCTATGACATCCAATTTGAGTTCAAAGCCTATGGGACCCTTGCCAGAAAAGGCTGCATCTCTGCTGAAATCTACAGATTCCGATTCAGTTGCTTCCCTCCAGAGCAGCCTTTCTCAACCTGTGGATCCGCAGATGTTGTTGAACTACAACTCCCATCACCCCTAGCTAGCAAGGCCAGAGCTCAGGGATGATGGGAGTTGTAGTCCAACATCATCTGGGGACCCACAGGTTGAGAACCGCTGCTCTAGAGACATAGACAGGATCCAGCTGGGGTTCCCCACCCCTTCCCCTCCTGTCTGTCTGTCTCTCACCTGGCTCCTTCTCCCAGGCCACGTCCAGAGACTTCTCCAGGCTGTCATGCTCCACATGGCACCGGAAGCGCTCCCTCTCCTCGGGGTCGATCTGGACACTGAGCAAGAGATAGTAGGTCCCGTCCGAGTTGGGGGCGACCAATCCTCGGAGGGTGCCCTCCTGCCAGACCTCCCCGTCCTTCACCCAGTTGGCCTCGATTTCCTTGGGGTAGAAGCCGTGGACTTGGCAAACGAGGGTCTCCAGGCCTTCATAGTCTGCCTTCCTGGTCACCTTCACCACCGGAGCCTCTGAAAAAAGGGCCACATTGGGGTTAACAGAGAGACATCCACAACGGGAGCTGGAATGGATCCTGCATTTCTAAGAGCAGAGACCCAAGGGGCAACCTCATCCTGCCTCCCAGAGTGTCAGAATCTCCTCACATCTACAGAAATTAAAAAGAACTGCAAATAAATGGGATTCCTCAACCTCCCTTGGCATCTTCCCCAGTCAGTGTCTACGGTGGAACTGTTGTTAGATGGTTTATCCTTTGCTTGCCAGAGCAGACTCCTTTGGGAGGGAGGACTGGATACAGATTAAATTCATTTATCATCCTGAAAAGCTCCAACACTATTTGTGGTTCCAAGATTGTCCCAGGGAGCTGATCCTGGTTCCTCTCTTGAGGGAGAAGAAATGCTGGACTCGCTGCTCTGTTTTCCAGGACTTTTCAGCTCCATAGTTAGTGAACAAAGCCAACAGCCCTGGGAAAGACAGAGCTCCTTTCTAGTTCTCCCGCCTGCCCTTGTTGTCACCCTTGAAAATGCTTCATTGTGGCTTTTGGTGCGAAATCCTCAACCTCAACAAATATGCTCAGGGTCTCTGGGGTGAATTATCACCAGGCCCCATAGATGAATTTGCTCAGATCTCTCTAAGCACGGCTAATAAGTATGTGTCAGTCCTCAAAAAGGGAGGGTGCTAGAATTATTTCATTTTGAATTAATGTTAATATCAGCAAAGCTAATAGAGTCAGGAAGAAAGCCAGTCAAAACACTTGATCATTTGATTGGCACCTGTGCCAGATTCCTGAAGGCAGAAGAGTGGACTGTACCATTTCAAGGCACGGGGTTGCTGAAGATGAAACTTCTGAATGTTCCCCATGGGAAAAAGTAAAATTGCTCACAAATAAAAAATATAAGAAGGTAGAAGAGGGAATTCCCATACTGTTTCACTATGTGCAGGTTTTCTGCTTCTAGGCCACGAGTGACTAATCTACAGATTTAGTGAGGGGGCGGCATCCATATTTCATGGGCTCCCCCCACATTTTCTATTTTAAAAAAGGTTAATTAATTTAGTTTTAAAGACTTTCCCATTAGGTATGTAGGGGGAGACGGGGCACATTGATGCAAGGGGCACATTGATACACCAACAATATTTCAATATTGAGACACTAAAATGTGTCTATACATGTGTGAGTATGACAGTTGCGACCTCGCTACCCACCAGTCCGCCATTGGCGTTTGACGAGAGTAGGTGTGTTTTTAGCGTGGCCAACTAAAAAATTATGTGAAATGTAAAAGTGTTCCAATGCTGTTTATTGTTGTTTAGTTAAGATTCTAAAATACCAAAGGTAAATTATCCCACTCAGTAATCAGGATTATATATGATTTTTAAATAAGTTCAGTGGTTTTATGAATTGTTGGTTTTCTGAAAATGTCCGTTGGGGCACTTTGATACACTAAGACACGGGGCACATTGATACGTATAAAAGTGCCCCGCTAGTGTACGATAGTGTCCCAATATACAAGTTTGCATGAAATCTCTAAACTGATTTCCTACTCATGAAATTTGAAAAGAAAAAAACTGTTGTTGACTATGTGGCCAAAGTCATTTCTAAGTATAATAGGACTGATTATCAAGTATCATATCTGAGGAAATACCCAGAATCTTGTATGTTTGTCTTCCCCATTGTAGAAGATAAGGCAAGCGTTGATTTCAAGGATGCTGTTTTGCAGTTGCCAAAACCAAATTTCTCAAAGGGCACATCTCAAACATCATCTCTTTATACTTTTTCTTTTGACTTCAGTGTATATAGAATGTTCTATAGAAGCTAAATGTTAAGGAAATGTCTTAATTTTATAAGCATTTTGTTTATATTACTATTTTTTGACTACCTAATGTGAGTTCTTATACTTTTTAAAGTTTTTCCAAAGTTTTTTTAAATTGATTTGTTTGAGGAAAGATTAATATAAGTTTTGAAGTTTTGTTAAGAAAACCTGCCATAAAGTCTATGATATGTGTGAAACACTTAGTTTTGATACGTAATTTAGATTTTAAAGTAACAAATTGTAGGGCTGAATATGATCTCTCACAATATGATCTCTCACAATAATTTTTTTCATTCTTTTTTGTAAATAATTACAATTCTCATACAATTTATGCTTTGTATCAAAGAGCTCCATTCACTGTATCAAAGTGCTCCGTAGGTAGAACAGAATGATACAAACCCCATTTTTTACTCGTCATTATATTCTCATTATCTTCTAACTTTAATGGTTCTTTTGATTGCTATTATAATACTAAATAGGTATGCCATGCATAAAGCAATTTTTTTAATCATTTGACTCATTTTGGTACATAAAATATGAGATTGAATTTTTCTGCATCAATCTGCCCCCCTTTCCCCTACCCAAGTGTGAAGGCAAAAGGTTTTTCTGTATCCTGCCTCAAATCTGTCCATTTCATTTTTATTTTTTTACTGAATTTAAAACGCATTTTGCTTTCTCGGCCCCTCCCCCCACTTGTCTTTTGCCATCCCATATTCTAGCCAAAGGGGCATGGGGGGCTGTTTTTAAGCATCTCCCCCCATTGTGGTCTGAAGTGACCCCTTTTCTCCTCCCAGAGGCCCAAACTTCTTTCTGCCTCCCCCACCAAGAAAAGTGTTTGGTTTTTTGGTCCAGAAAGGAAGACGGTTAAGGGGGGGAGGGGAGCTTGTAGGGAAACTGCCCCACTGAGCCCCCTCCCCTCCCCTCTGCCCCCCCTCACCTGTCCTCAGCAGAGTCTCATTCCCGTAGTCCAGGTATCTCTGCAGCCACTCAATGCATTCCTCCTCCAGGTAGGCCTTCTGGTACTGCTTCCGGGCCAATTCAGCATCCCACTTCCTCTTGCTCGCTTCGGCCTCCGTCTGGGCTGCCGTCCAGGTGAGGGTCTCCTTGTCAAAGGCGAGGAAGTCTCTCCCGTCGTAGCTGTACTGCCAATACCCTCCTTTGCGCCCGTCTGACCTCAGCTCACAGCCGTACATCCACTGAAGGGTGTGGATCCCTGGAAGGACCAGAAGAGGCCCAGGAGGTCAGGGGGGGTCAGAGCAGCCCCTCCCCCATCAGCAAAAGAGCCCAGGAAAAAGGATTTATTTCCCTCAGACTCAGGGAAGAGGCAGCAGTGAGAGGGGAGAAAAATCAACCAGCATTGTATCTTTCTGAAGGCTCATCCGCGTAACACGTTCCCTGAGGGAAACACTACAATCCTGAGCCTCTAAAGCCCCCCTTTAATTGCCCCCCCTCTCTCATCTCCTCACACTCTCCCCCCCCAATTCCCAGTGGATTCTCCCAACTCCCTGGAGGCGGGGGAGGGGTGGGGTTTCCCTCCCTGTCCAACAGGAGCATCCCTTGCAGGGTCAGAGGTCACAGTCTGTCCCTCTTTCCCCCCAGCTCTGCTCCTCTGGATCTTGCCCCTTTTGGAGGGACACCTCAGCTGCCCCCCCCCCGAAAGAGGAAAGGGGCAACATGGAAGGGGGACACCCACACATTGGGGGCCCTTTCAAGAGAGAAGGTCTCCTCTTCCCCTCCATCTCTCTCCCCCCAGCTTCTCCATATCAAGGACCTTTTCCCTAAAAGGAGGGAAGTCATGGAAGGGCCTTTGGAAAAAGAAGTTTCCTCATAGCCTGGGAGGGAAAGGGAAGCCGCAAGGGGGGTTTGCCCCACTTCAAAATGGCCCCCTTTCTCAGCAGAAGCCAGGCTGCCCTTGTCAAAGATGGCGGGTCCTTGCACCCTCCTGCCCACCCCAGGGGGCTACCACCAAATCTTCAGAACAACAGCAACATTTAAAAAGTTATCCCCCATTATCCCCCCCCCAAATTTCATTTTAGTTGTGTTGTCTTCGGAATGAATCATTTTGTAGTCCCATAATCCTTAAATGGAACAGATCATTTTGATTCTCCCATTAGATGTTACATATATTTGTCCTTGCATATTTACTTGAAGGTAAGTCACACTGAGTGGGGTTGGACTTACTACCAAGTAAACATGCAGAGGATCGGGTAGTTACAACTGTGAAATAAAATAAAATAAAATCTGTTTGTGATCCTGGCTGGCCACACACCGGGACTAGCCCATTTCTGAACTCTCTTGTTGAGGGACTCTTTCCTGGCAGTCAGTTCCATGGGGTAAGGCAGGTTTTTAAGAAGAGCAACTACCAGGTGTGGGGGGCCCGTTCTCTATCAGCCCCCCAGAAGGTGGAGTGAGGAGTCCAGACAACCTGAAGGATTCTGAAAGGCTCCAAGGAGAAAGGGGGGCTGACAGCCAGCATCCCTGGGGGGCCCCCATCTCCCTGTGGAATAAGGAATAGGGACACCATCCTTCCTTCCTGCCGTCTCCAGCACTGCAGACCCCGGCCGCCCCCCACCCCCAGTTCACCAGGGCAGTGGGGAGGACGAGGAGGCAGAGGGAAGAAGTTTCATGGGGGGGGACTCATAGCTGTGCTTATTCTGGGGTCATGATTGCAGCAGACTGGGGGGGCACATTGGCACCTCAATAATGCAGCTACAATAAACTTGCTGCCTGGGACAGGTATTAAGGCACATGAGCACAGAGTCATCAAAGTTTCAGGGAAACTCCCCCCCCCCCATTTCAAAATTGGCAGTGCCATGGCTGGATTTCCAACTGGATTCCCAGCTCTTTGCTCTCTTCCAGGATCCCTCCCTATTACTCCTTTGCCACAAAGCCAATGCCAACGGTGCCAGGGAGAGAGCCAAGCGTCATCTGGCATCCTTGTTTTGTGCCACAAATAACAGGCAGGGGGGAGGGAAGACATCTGTGCCTGCCACTGCAGAGTCTTTTTTCGTGTAATTTTCCATTATTGTGTCCCCCCTGCCCTGCAATACAAGTACTTTTGTACACTGGTGCCTTGGTTCCCAAACACCGAAAACCCAGGGAGGCCTCACTTTGGACAACCCTAAGTCTGAGTATGGGCTGAATGTAAACTCCTCGCTCTGGATTAACCTGCAGTCTTCAGATCAAGTAATTCGCTTATTTAGCTTATGTGGGTAGCAATTTAAGATTTTAAGGAGGTTTTCTCACCACTGCTGTATCGCAATCACCATCTTTTCCCCCATGTTAAATCTTTTTTGCAGTTTCTAAATGAAAGGCTGTGATATAGTGTGGTACTTTGGTTCTCAAACGGCTTGGTTCCCAAGCGCCAAAAACCCAGAAGTAAGTGTTCCGGTTTTTAAATGTTTTTCGGAAGCCGAACATCCGGTGCAGCTGTCGGCTATTGTTTGCGGGGCACCTGCACCAATCCGAAGCTGCGTCTTGGTTTTCGAACATTTCGGAAGTCAAACGGACTTCTGGAATGGATTAAGTTTGAGAACCAAGGTACAACTGTATTTGGCGCTTTTGTTTTTGCTACAGCTGTACCTCTGGTTGCGGACACGATCCGTTCCGGGGTGCCGTTCGCACCCCGAAATGTCCGTAACCAGAGTGGCGCTTCTGCGCATGTGTAAATACCTCCGGGTTTGCCGTGTTCTTAACCTGAAAAAAACGCAACATGAAGCGTTCGCAAGAAGAGGCATGACTGTATTTATTTTGCGTTTTTGTGGCTTTTTCGGTTAATTTGTTTTCGTTTCTGTGTGGAACCCAGTTCAGCTACTGATACAATTTATTGACTGTGTGACTGCGGAAATGGATAAAAGCCCCCCATCCAAACAATGACTATCATCAGTGCAGGTTAGAAATTTTTATCATCTACAATACTGTCTTATTCTTTTTATAGTGCAGTACATTGATTATTGCTTTCATTTTATAGACCAATGGTCTCGTTAGATAGTGAAATTTGTGTTAAATTGCTGTTTTAGGGGTTGCTTTTAAAAGTCTGGAACGGATTAATCCGTTTTGCATTACTTTCTATGGAAAGCGCACCTTGGTTTTGGAACGCTTTGGTTTTGGAAAGGACTTCCAGAACGAATTAAGTTTGAGAACCAAGGTACCACTGTATAATATTAAGCAAGTGATGCATTGGAGGGATTTGAACCCAGGTTCAAGGACAACTGAAAGGTAACTGTGCTCATGGAGTGGAATATAAAGATATAAATGATGGAACAAACAGATGTTTGTAAATGTGTGCCTAAACACACGTTGGCTATATACTAAATTCTTTGCTCCTGGTGAAAATAATTAAATGCTGATGTTAAGCCAACTTGTTGCTTTTCAAAAGGCCATGCCTCTTCCCTTTGATGCTCAGCACCACCAGGGCAGTCTATGCTGCGAAGAGCTGGGAGCTTTCCTGGGGAGAGGACAGACCTGGAGGACAGACCTTGCTTGGCTGCTCTTTGCCCCCCAGAGCTGAGTGCCCCTTCCCTGCCCCACCTCCCTCGGCTCCTGCAAGGAAGCGCAGGAGAGAGGAGGAGAGACCAGGAGTCTGTGTCCTGTGGCTCCCAGGCCAGAGAACTTGGAAGTGAGGCATCAAGGGGTCTCCTGGGGGCACAGGGGGAAGAAGGGGGCACAGCATGTCTGCCAGTATCTCAGCCCAAGGCAGCCGGACATTCAGACAGAGCAGTTTCCTCACGGCTCACTTTTCAGAGATGGCACTTGGACTGGATTCATAATCAAAGATCTGGGGTGGTATCTAATGCAACCCCTACTCAGAGTAGACCCACTGAAGTGAGTTGGCATTTCTGTTTTTAATGCACTGATTTCAATGAGTCTAATCTAAATATAATAGTATTGGATGCAACCCTGTGTGTACTAAAAATGTCAAACACCTGCCCTAGCTCTCACTTTCAATAAATACTGAATTTTTGGTACCTGCTAAAAAAAATAATCCTGTTTAGACAAGCCTACCCAGATGCCTAGAAAGTTGAGGTAATTCTAATCTGTTTTAGTAGTTTAACTTCCTGTGTTTTAAAGTATGGTTGTGAGTTTTTCTTAATTTTACTGGGGGGGGGGTTACAATCAATAAGTGTTATTTAAATAAATAAATAAATAGTATTTTTTGATGTTTTATGTACATTCTATGGATTTTTTTCCTGATTTTTATTATAACTTTCCAGGTTGTATACTATCTTGATACAGTTTTGTGGGAAATACATATTGTAAATACTTTAATAAAACCTTCAGTCGATTGATAATAAAAGAAGAGCTGGTTTACATTAGCTAGTTGATGTCCACCTAATAAATCCTTCATCAAAGAGGGCATGATCCTTCTATCTGCTACTCTTCATGCTGCACCTCTAGTGTCCCATTTTACAGATCCACAACATGCTAATGCTCGTGACTTTTAAATCTGCTCTTCAATTCCAGTATCTGAAGCATTGATGTGGTGTTTTCACTTGGCAGGTGGCATCACCCGGCACCCGCTGAGACCCCAGACCCCTGGCAGGGCCCACAGGTGCTGAGGACCCAGCCCTGTCTCCTCTAGGCCAGCCAGCAGGGTCAGCAGACAGCCATTTTGATTTCCCACAACAAAACCATGGAGAGAAGCTACGTCCGGCACCCCAAGACAGGATGGGAAATGGCAATGGTTGCTCCTGGCCATGTACAGAGTTCTGCTGCTCTTATTAGAGGTTACTGCCCACACACTTCCACTGCACTTCTCTGCTTGTGTGGTGGCACCTCAGTAAAACCACTTCTGGCTGTTTGTACCAGAGTTTTCCCTGGAGGCAGACATTTCAGAAGAAAATTTTAAAATAAAGTAAGTACTGGAGGAGGGGGGGCCTTGGGGGCTCTTGTCTACCCCTCCACTCCAGCTGATCACCATGCCTGTTATTTTAACCATGTATTTGCCACTCTGACCCCCAAAACCCAGTCCATTCATGTTCCTTAAAAAGGCTTCTCTTTCAACACTGTGCCTGGGAGAGGGAGGGGCTTGGTGATGGTCAGAAGGGTCAGCCAATCAGCACCTCTGTCTGGGCAGCTGGCTTCTCCTTAAGCAGGACCAGAACTCAAGGCTTGCTTGTCTCAGCCTCAGGATCCCCACCCTTCTCTCCCCCCCCCCCAGAGGAAAATGAACTAGACAGATTTCCACCTCAGAAGGCCCAGGCCAAGCCTAGCATGGAAGGAAGGGCAGGCAATGGAGACATTTCCTTGCTAGGATGTGCAGGTCCAGAGAGGGTCCTACTGGGGGGGGGGTGTCTCTGCCCTCCAAGTCTCGTTCTCTGTCCCCCCCACCCCACCCCATCCCAGCCCCCATTAAGACCTTCATGAAGGGAAGGGGAGATGCCTCTGGCCTGGTGGAGACCCCCACCCTCCATTTCCTTTCCTCCCAGCAGCCCCCTCCCTGCAATTCTGGCCCCTGGAGGGAAGGATACTGGGGGGGGGGGAGGTGTGACTCTGTTCCTCTCCTGCCTTCCACTCACCTCCGCTCTGGTTGTAGCGATTCTGCAGAGTCTGCAGATCCACCCTGAACGACAGCTCAGCGCCCCGAACATACTGAGTGTTCCTGTTCCAGTACTGAGGATCCTCTTTTTCCACCTTCCTTATCCAGGGGACACTAGGCAGCCGCTCCCTGGTGTCACTGTCATACTGAACAAATTGCTGGTCATCCACGTACCCCACAGAAATGAACTGGGGCAGCCCCTGGCCAGGCTCAGACACGGCTGTGGCAAAGTAGCGCAGGGAGTGAGAAGTGGAGCCTGGAAAGGAAGAGAAAAGGGGGCAGAGAGTTAGGGGTCCTGCAAATGAAGGCAGCAGCCTAATCCTGCTGTATTGCAGGCAGCAGCCCTGAATTAGGAGATCCAAAGTTCAGCAGGGTTTGGGGGAGATTGTAGACTTGCCTTTAAACACAGAGGAGGCAGAGCAGAGGGAGCCTAAGAATCAGAGAGTTGGAAGAGGGAAAGATATAAACAAAAGGTCTGACCTGGGTCTTGCTTCCTGGGCTCTGGGAGGCTTTGGCAAGATCTGGGAACTCAGGACAGCCCCACAAGATCCCGTGAGAACCTGCCAGAGTCTCTTATGCAAGGCAGAGAACTTCAGAACTCTTTTGGTACTGGGAAACCTTGCACAAAAAGAGCTCTCTGCCTTCTGCATATATAATTGGTGTGGTTCCAGCATACAGCTGAAGTCCTTCAAGCGAAATTCATTCCAGTTTCCTGCACTTTCCACCAGTTTTCCAGGGAGATGTCAAGTTAATTGGCCTGCAATTTCCGAGATCCTTCCTGGACCCCATTTTGACAATTGGTACTTAAAATGGTTCAATGTTGCAATCTTTCAATGGTCTGAGCTGCCACCCACAGAGCGGGTTCCCCCCTTGAGAAAGAAGGCCCCCCAGGGATAGCAGGGGCAGGAGGGCAAATGCAGCTTGGGGGTCAGGTCTCAACGTGTGGCCCCACATCCCCTTTCCCCACACTTGCCCCTTCACGAGATCGAACACAGGAAGGGGGACAGAGCTCTGGCCACCAGGGGGCCTAATGAGTCTCCACAGCAGATCCCCATCAGAAGCAATTACTAACTTTTGTGGACGTCCATCAGCAGATTTTGCTGTTTCTGCTCACTCACCACACTCCTTCACCCTCTTCCCGAGTCACAGTGAATGTGTACTAAGGGGGCTGTGTGCCTCCTTTGTGCAGGAGTAAAGAGCCAAGGCTCCATGGTCCTCGTAATCTTCTCTAGGGTACAGGATGAGCCCCACAGAGAGGGCCCCCCAAGACAGCTGCAGCCCCTTAATTCCCACCCTGGGCTCCTTTGGGAGGAAGGTGGGGATATAAACTCCATTTTAAAAGATGACTCTGTCAGTACCAAGAAAGGCCTCACAGATTTGGGCATAAGGATGAGGCCTTCCTTCCAACACCTGTCCCATTTTCTGCCTAGAGATTATCCAAGACCCACAGAAACAGCTCACAGAGACTTGGGGAGGGAGGGAGCTCATCACAGGCTTTCAGCATCATACCTGAGGCTTCTGCCCCCACCAGGACACCCCCTCTGAGGGAAAAGCTGAGTCGAGTTCAGCGAGAGATGGGGCATTTCCCTGGCGAAAGGTAAGAGTGGCACAGTGCTAAAAGGGGAAGAGTAGGCCAATACCCCCCAAACCCCACACTTTTAATAGGCTGTCAATCAAATCAACCAAAGGTCATGTTTTTGCCTGATTTAGTCAAAAGATGTATAATGAAGGTGCCAGGCGAACCTCCCTGGGGAGAGCCTTCCAGACGGGGAGCCACTGCAGAGAAGGCCCTGTTCTCGCATTGCTGCCACCCTCTGCCCTCCGGACCTCTAGAGAAGGAGGCACAGGAAGGAGGGCCTCAGAAAATGATCTCAGGGTCCAGGTAGGTTCATATAGAAAGAGGTGGTCCTTGAGGACCCATCATATCCTGTGAAAATTGTCTTGAATGCACTTTGGGCAACTTCACCCTCAAGGAGGAAGAAGCCCGCTTGAGTTTGCCCAGTGACTCATCTCAAAACAACTAGGAAACTAAAATAAAAACCATAGACAGGACTCTGAGGGTCCAGCCCCCCCCCCCCGATGCTGGCATCTCAACTGCAGCATCCATGGCAGATGGCCATACAACCTCTGCTAACAAATCTCCAAGGAAGTAGAATCTACCATCTTCTGAGGGAGATCCACTGTGGAAAACAAAGTTCAAGGAAGCGAAAACCTGCAAGATGTGTTTGCTTGAATTACATACGCCGTGATGGTGTGTGGACTCTGCTACCTCCCTCCGGCTCGGTTTCCTTTCAGGCAAGATCAAATGGGACCCACGTCTAAGACCCTCCCCTCCCAGGACAGGGGCTCCCCCCACTTCAAACCACAAGAGCTCAGAGCAAGGCTGCCTCTGGTTGTGGCATCTGGCTAAACAACACAGGCAGTTCTGCTCAGTGGTCGGGAGACAAAGAGCCACAAAATGAGTCACACTTGAGTCCCCAAAATGAGGAGGAATCTGAAGGAAGCAGTGGTCTCCACCACCCTTTGCCCAGCCCTGTAGTAGACACAGTGAGGGGGCAGCCCCCCATATGGAGAGGGTTCAAGAGAGAAATAACAGATCTTACTCTTCAGTTCTTAAAGCTTTTAAATTACTTTGAGAATTTTTATGCAACAAGCAACTTTTAAACTAAAGATAGTATTATATTCATACCATTTTCCATTAGAGAACCACAAAAGCCATTTACAATAAAGATTCAAGTACGTAGCCATGTTGGTCTGACGCAGTCAAAATAAAAAAATAAAAAAATTGTCCAGTAGCACCTTAGAGACCAACTAAGTTTGCTCTGGGTACAGTATAAGCTTTCGTGTGCATGCACACTTCTTCAGATACACAGTGTACAAAACGTAGTGAAAGGGGCTGTACAGGAACGGCACAGAGGAGCCCCCTGCATAATTTAAAAAATCTACATTTTTGACAGGCAACAGGAAGGGGTTTTTTGGAGGGGTTACAATTGTAAAGCAGGAGAACCTGATTATGAATGTGCCTGTGAAAGGGAACTTCTGAACAAAACAACATTGGGAATTGCGGGTGGGGACCCCTTATTCAGACGTTTCCCCCCGCAATGAAGTCAGCTCTACACGCGTCCAGCTCCCACCCCCAGGCTGGGCTCCAGGGTTTTTAGCGGAGTTTTCAGAGCGGCTGAGGGTTAGAAGAGGGAAAGTAAAAAATAGAAGAGGGAAGACCTGTACTCTGTCTGTCTGTCTGTCTGTCTGTCTGTCACGCACACACTCACACTCAAACACAAACAAACCAGAGTCTACACGAAGCTGCGGGGGGCGGGACAGGCGAGTCCCTTTCCCCCCCATGAATCCTGCCAACACCTTCAAGCTTCGTTTTGTTCTTTGCTTGAGTCACGAGCCCAGGAGTGAAGCGGCCCCTGCCCCGGGCGGCATACAAAACAAGCCCCAAGTCTGGGAAACAGATGCCCCAAGTCTGGGAAACAGAACACCCCCCCGATCGCCCTTTCAGTGCCCACGAAATGCAATTCTCAAAGAGTGGTGCCCCCCCCCCAAAAAGGGCTTAGTGGAAATTGTTTTCTCCCCCCGCCCCAGAGCCCAGTCCTTACCTGCGCAGTCCAGGAGCAGCAGCAGGTGGGCAGCCGCCCCCAGGATCAGGGGGGGCCAGCGGAGGAGGACCCCCATCTCCCCCAAAGCGAAGCTCCTTTTTCCTCCTCTTACTCCAGCGACGTCCTTCTCCCTCCGACTCTGAGACCCGCTCTCTGCCCCGCCTGCGGAACCAGCAGCAGAGCGAGCCGGGATTGGGCGAGGGGGAAAAGTTCCACCAATCGGAAATCTGCGCGCAGATTGCGGCATCGGTCGCCAGGCAGAATTCGAAGCGCAAGTCTGGCAGCGAGGCTGGAGAGGGAAAGAGAAAGTGACTGAAGCTCCTCGCTGGGAGTCGCCGCCTCCCTCCCTCTGCCCCCCCTCCCCCCGGCAGCTCTGCCTGTCCTGCCCTGCAGGGAGGGCGGAGGGGGGTGGCCACGGGAGGATCCCAGGTTCTATCCCCGCATCTACAGGGGGTTCTGGGAATGCCCCCCCTCTGAAACTGGGGGGAGGGGCTGTGAGATCCCGAGCGAGGTGGACTCGTGGCCCAAGTCAGTGCAGAACAGCCTCCTGGGTCCTATTTCTAAAAAGCCCTTGCATGGCTTCAAAGATGGCTCCCTTCTTCCTCCACTGCCAGAGGCAGTAAATGCATTCGCATCCCACTCGCTGGGTGTCCCTCCCGTCCCCCTTGCATGCTTCCTTACTGGGACATCTGGGTGGCCACTGGGAGACCGCCATGCTGGACTCGATGGGCTCCTTGGGTGTGATCCAGCAGCCCGGCTCTTCTCCTGTGACCCTCTATCTAGTGGCAGGGGGTTCCGGCGGTTAACTGTGTGCCTTGTAAAGAAATGCTCAGTGCTGCAACTAGGGCTGAACCTTAGGGTTGAAGTCAAAACACACAGAGAGACACACACAGAGAGCGAGCCCCCTTTGCACAGCAAGACCCAGCGGCTGCCAAGCCTCTTCTGGAAGGCCCTGAGCCAAGGCTGGGTGCTTGGCCCAGAGAGTGCTTGGCCCACATCCCACTTCCAGAAGCCTGAACCTTTGGAACATGAGCTAAGCATGGGACACACAGAGAAGCTGCTGCCTTTTCCAAGAAATCAGGAGAGAGACAAGCAGTGGCCGCTCCTTCCCCAGGTACAAGGAAGATTTTGATTGAAGTCGGAAGGTAAAGAATTATTTGGGAGTTCTCTTTTTCCCAAGCTGCATGATCTCTGTCATCCCCATTTCCCCTTGTCTGATGCAGAAAAGAGAGAGAGAGAGACATTATCCTAGCAGAACTGAATGATACTTGTATATAATAAACAAATGGAATAAATATACTAGAAGAATATACAGGAAAAGTTATAAACAAACTGTGCAACAAAATTAAGACAATAGAAAAATTACAATGAGAATGATTGGAAGTTTCTTTCAGAAGACTTTATTAGATAAGACATAATGTTATAACCAATATTCATTTCTTATTGTTAACTCTCTTTTGTTTTTTTATTTTTATTTTCTTTATCTTTTATCTTTTTTCTCTTATAATTTTGTTGTAACTATTTGTAACATATATGTAAGCTGATATTTTAAATCAATAAAGACGATTTTTTTAAAAAAAGGAATCTTGCCTTTCTCAGAGACTGGGTGCTGTGTGACAGTATATTCAAAGCATATATGAAGAAAACAGCCCCCATAATCTTTTGCAGAAAGGGGGAGACTGTGGGACAGTTAGACCAGCGTCTAGAGTCAGTGATGGGCTGGATGAGGGTCAACAAACTGAACCTCCCTCCCCAAACAAGGCGCAAATGCTGCTCAGGGAGATGCCATTCGCCCCGTCCCAAACATTGACAGACGTGACAGATAGTTCACATTTTGTTCTGTTGCTGCAGGATATCTCTTGGATGGCTTTAAAAGAGGTTGAGACTAATTCATGGAGGAGGAGGAGGAGAGGGCTATGGATGCCCCCCAGCCATGATGGCTCTGCTCTTGCTCCCCCTTTGGAGGCAGCCATGCTTCCAGAAGAGGCATCATCCAGTCGTCCATTGTGAGGATGGGATGCTGCACTTGAGGGACCTTTGGCCGGATCCAGCCAGGCTCTTCTTCTTGTTTCCCCTGTAAAAGTGACTCTCTCAGAGTCCGTTCTCTTCTTGGCCATTATTCACAGCAACAATTCGGGGTTGCAAGATAAGCCCCTGTGAAGAAGGAGGCTGGCTGTTTTGAGGGGGGCTCTCCAGGACCCACTTTTGGGACTCAATGGGCTCAGTCACCTCAGGGACGTCAAGCTTCACTTTTCACCTGCTCCATCTAGTTTTTCTGGACAGGGATAGTCTGCCCACAAGGATCCATGTTCTGCTCACCTCCTGACAGGATTATTGCAATATATGTTGTTTTCCCCAATACAGTAGGGAGGCTTCAGCTGCTACAAGATAAACCTGACAGGATTTTCACTGCCACAGATCATTTAAACCAAATCTCACCAGGGCCAAAAGCCCCTCTGCCTGTTTGTCTGGTTCTGAGTTCAATTCAAAGTGCTAGTCTTGTTCTAGAAAGTCCTCGGTGGCTTGAGGCTCCTTCTCCTCCCCTGCTCTCCTCTGTGGAGGCTTTTCTTCCCTTCTTCCTGGAGGTGGAGTGGGCGGCGACAACAACAACAACTAACGGCCAGGAGGAAAATGTTCTTCACAGACTATTTAAATTTTTTACAGGACTTTAGACATTATTTTCCCCTGTTCTTGATATCATGTGGAAACAGCAACGAGTCTTCTTGCCCCTTAAAGGCTAACAAATAGATTATGGCATAAGAAACATCCTTGGTGTGTTTCTCCGTTCCAAACTGGATTGTTTCCCAGGAGACTTTGCCCCCTTCTGCCTCCCTCAGCAACCTCTGAGTCAGGTGGGAAAGTCCCAGGGCAGTTCCCAGAACAAGGCCTTTTTATTTTAAATGTTTGTTTTCATTTTTACTTATAAGATGAATAGCTGAGGGTGCAGTAAAGAGTCTTGGGCGAGTTACAATAAACTAAATCTCGTTTGCATGCCAAGCTAGCAAATAGATTTCAAGTACTGTAACTGCATCTCAGGCTGCTTGACTGACATTTCTCACAGAAATTGAAAAACGGAGGCAGATTTTGCTGAGAAAGTACTCGTCCTTCATTAACACTGGGGTTTGTGTGTTTTTGTGTGTGTTTCCAGGGCGGATTCCTGCCCTCACGTTCTCTCTCTGCCACAAGACACCCTCATCCATTTCTCTACAGTCTCATTTGTATTTTCTCACTTTCTCATTTTCTCGATCCTCCGCTGCCCCCTGCCGGCTGTTTTCTTCCCCAGCTGAAATGGAAATCAGGTGATTTCTAAGAAATCCTTCAAGTCACGGGTTGCAAAAAAAAGGTCAAGGTTCCCACATATGTCACAGATTTGCAATCATTGAAAATGTGTGCAAGACAGTAAGAGCCATGGCAAAATGATACAGGCAACTCCCCACATGCACGCGATATACTTGCACACAACCAGAAGGCCTTGTGAGCAGACCCTCCCCAGAGCCCAAAGAGGATGTGTGCTCAGGCCAAGCCAACCACTTCTTCCTTGGAGGGAGGGCAAAATGCCTGATGTGGTTTCTGTGCTTGATCACCATGTGCCAAAGTCAGGAAAGACCAAACACTGTCCTTCTGAAAGACGTTTCTGGGTCTCCCTGCCAGGTTGCAATCCTGGAGGGTTGTTGTGGCTTTTGGTTTGTCACTTGAGGGGAAAGGGGGCATTTCTCAGTGTTGTGGGGCTTCAACTGTTTAAGGCAGGCCCTAAGCTACTTTTTGGACTGCGAGAGATAGCCACTAGTCAGTTTGCATAAATCCAGCCTGAGACTTTTAATAATCTTCAGGCTGCATGACATGATGTTGTTGTCATTGAGCCAGGAAAGAGACGCACCAGCGAAACACCACCATTTTGTTTTCTCTTCTCCTCTGCAGCCTGGCCTTCACAAAATGGCTTCCGTTCTTGGCAGGCAGGCAGGAGGGTGGGGATCTGCCTTGCCCTGACCACTTTCCTCCCTTCAGGGGAGAGGTTTGTTCAGGGTGAGGCTGGCCAAGGGAGGGAGGGAGGGAAAGCCACAGCAGCTCCCACCATAACACAGCCTGTTTGAGAGGAATTAATATATAGATTTGGCTGTTTGTCGGGTGATGGTTTTGTCCTCCCTCACAATGAGTGACTGGGGCTTGTTATGTATTGAAGTTCTCACCCTGGCCACCAGGAGTATTGTATATATAGTTTTCACTCAGGTCCACGTCAGTTAATTTAGGCGAGAAACCCTGGGTTGTTGTTACAATGTGACAGCCGGCTACCTATAAAAGCAGGCCGGCTGAGCTGTTCAGTTCAGTTCAGTTCCAGCTTAATCATAAAGAACTACTTGGAGGAATCTTTGCGTCGTGTGCTTTGTCAACCCACTACTTAATAGGTCTCATCCACTCTTCCACTTCTCCCACCTCTTTCCGCTGTAGAAACCAGCTGTTCACGGCTGAATCGGAGCAAACATCAACCAGGTCTTCTGCAGATTGACGTTTGCTCCGATTTAGCAGCAAAGAGTGGATTTTCTGGGGGGAAGCAGCAGGGCAAACAGAACATGGCTCGGACAAGGGCTTTTTTCAGCCCGAACTCAGCTCCTTCACATCTCAGGTGGGCACCTTTGCCATCCTAAGAGAATAAGGGCAGCCTTCATGGCGAGTTCCAGCACCCCTTTTCCTAGAAAAACAGCACTCTCCCCAGGGGCCCTAGAAGGCCTTCACACTCCAACAGCCCCAGGAAGCTTCAACCACCTCCCAGTGAGACCAGACTCTCCCCAGTGGCACCTGGTAGTGGCATTATGAAAAGGATGTTGAGATTCCCCCTCCCATCCAAATGCTGGACCCCATCTGGCGATGGTCCTTCTGCTACAATGCCATGGTCCCCCTACTCACCCGGGAAATATAAATCACCATTTCACCATTTCTTGCAGGGAATCCACTGGGGGCTGGCCATAGACAGAGCTTGAGCACTTTCCACAAGAAAACAAATGCTGTTATGATTGATTGATTGATTGATTGATTGATTGATTTCACAAAATGTATGTGCCGCCTGATGCCTTCTCAACTCACACATTTCAATCAAAGGGGAGGAGGAAGAGATATTCCAACGCTGAATTTATTGACATTGAAAACCATTCATTCATTCTTTTTTTAAAAAAAAACACTTTTCAGGAATTGTAAATAAGCAGCACAAATGCAACATGCAAGGAAATGTCAAATGCTGGTGCATTTCACCAGCAGGCCCTAAAATTCAACAATAAAATCCGTTTTTAAAAATCCCAGTCACAGTGGTAGTGTGGATCTCAAAAGGACATATCTCAGGTGCCAAAGGGCAGGGCAAAGAGGTGCGTTTTTAGCAAACAATAGAAGCTGTAAAGTGAAGGCGTCAGACCCACCTCTGTGAGTGGAGATGCTACCATTTAGGAGCTGCCACAGATAACACCCTTTCCTGGGCCACTAGCACCCCACGTGTCTGTGAGCAGCGGAAGGTCTGGGGCAGCACCAAGATCCACACTGAATTGCAGTCGGGAGAATCTGATTTTGGTGTGGCAGAACTTTTCTTCAGGGGAGCGGGAAGGAGGAGGAAGGAGGCACCTTAAGAGACATGAAAACGGAAGGATTTGGGGGCAGGTGTGTGTAATGTAACAGTCAGTGTGCTGGAGTAGGAGCTGTGAGACCAGGGTTCAAATTCCCCCTCGCCCATGAAGCTCACTGGGTGACGTTGGGCCAGTCATTGCCTCTCAGCCTAACCTACCTCACAGGGTTGTTGTGGAGAATACAATGAGTGGAGGAGAACCATTCAGGGTCATAGCTCAGGGCTGGAAACTTGCATGCAGATGGCTCCAGGTTCAATCCACAGCATCTCCAGGTAGGACCAGGAGGGAACCTTTTATGAAACCCTGGACAGCCACTGCCAGTCAGTGCAGGCAGTCTAGAGCCAGATGGACCAATGGCTCTCTGACTCAGTGTAAGGCAACTTCCTGTCTTCCTCCTGTGACTCTCTCTCTGGGCAGAAGAAACACACTTCCATTCCCCACCCAATAATACATCACCCACATCGACTGGATAATGCCTTCAGCAGTATGAAATTAAAGCAGACGACCAAAAAGGTCTGCACTGCAGGGGCCTCTTCTCAGACCTGCAGACTGGAGGCAAGTCCATTTGCCCTAGGAGCTCCTGCTCTCCTCCTCTGGGTTCAGCACCAACGTCCCGCCTGGCCAGGGCACCTCGGAACAGACTTGGCAAGGAGGCCGGATGGCTTCTTCCCTGCGTCTGGAGCCCCTGTCAGCAGCACCCCTTTTAAATGTGTTTGGGGGTGCTATTGGGTTGTGATTTTATCCTGTGAACCGCCCTGAGGCCTGCGGGTATAGGGCAACATACAAATTTAATAAATGAACAATAACAATGCCCGTCACGGGGCAACAAAAAACCCTTTCGCCCAATTCAGTCCACAGTTGATAGCACCAAACCTCTTGGGCAACAGTAATTTGGCCCTTCTGCCTTGCAGTCTCCTTTTGCTGTTCCTTTGGTGGCAGGTCGGCCAGTTTAAGGTCACTTAACGGAGTGTCTTGAAGAGGCTGAAATGGGTTTTGACTCCTCGGAGGTCAAATTCCTGTCGCTTTGTTCTTTTTGTGTAGTCTGTTGTTTTCACTGCAGAGGGGGAGATAGTTCTGGATGCCAACCACGTTCCCATCTCAAAGCAGCCCTGAGGAGCCGGTCAGCCTGGAGGCCTCTCCCCGCTGGGATGGGCAGGTTTGGAGGCAGGTATTTCATAAAGAGAAGTGATCTGAAGGTGGCCTCCCTCCTCGTTGAAAATTCCTCATTTCTATTTCTGCGCTGGCTTGAATGTCCCCTGCAGGAGCAACAAGAGGAACAAGCATGATGAAGCTGTCAGTATTGGGGCATTCGATGGCATAGAGGCCCCCTGCTCCAATCCCTTGACCTATCAAGCCACGCTAAAAATAAACATACTCAGAGCAAAGACTTAAGGTTTCCAGAGGAGGCTCCAGCAACTCAGCCAAGCCTCTCCCTTTAGGGAAGGTGGGAAATACACAGGGACGCTAAGCAGCCCGATCCGGAATATAAAGCCCTTTCTGTTGTTCAGACCCTGAGTAGAACCCCTGGGCTTCTTGGGAGGAAGAGCGAGATATACATTGAATAATAAATAATAAATTCAAAGTAACAGAGGAACAAGATCCTCCACAAAATCAGGTGGCGGCAGAGATGGGCTTTCTTTGTGCATGTGTGTGCAGAAGTTATTCTCACTTGCGGCTGACTCCAGATGATTTTATCATTCCTAGAAAGTAGAAGCCCCCCATCACCAAAAGAATGATCCCTTCCCCACGGAGGCCTGTTTTCAAGGTGGGCATCCATCCCCATCCATTCCCCACTTACCGACGGAGGAGCTGGTGGAGCTGGCGGGCTCCTGGCTGCTTGCTGCAAAAAGGAAAAAATAAGGAGAGTGCGTATCACTGCCTGTGTTTTAGGGAGTGAGTTCTCATTTCCACTTGCACGTTTCCCCTCTGCTTCCACACACACACATACCCCTCCATGCCCCATTAAGTCCAAATGTTAACATACATCTCAGTCTACAACCTCCTAAGATTATACAGTAAAATTATAATCATACAGGAATAATAATTCGGGATGCTTTGCAACCAACAGTGCAGTTCTCCATGTGTTGCCTGGATATACTATTATCTGCGCGTGTACATGTGCAAATGATTGTGCAGTGCTCCAATGTCGCCTTAAGTTGTGTTTTCTGTGAAGTCCCATTGTACGTAGCAAAACTCACACACCAAGGCCAGCCCAATACATTTTGACACCTGAGGCAGGCCCCAAAATGGCATCCCTCTCCCCACCAGGGAAGAAGCAGTGAGGGAAGATTTACATCCAGGGCGGAGGGAGAAAGATTGACATGGGGATCTGCTGCCCTGCTGAATCCTTCCGCCTGAGGCAGTCTCCTCCCCTTGTCTCCTGGGTGGGCTGGCCCTGTCACACACCATTCTCCTGAAACGGAAGTGCTTTGTGTTTTTCACTGTTCCTAAATGTTTAGCTTTGGAACGGACTGTGGCTAAAAACACACACTCTCCTTTCATGCTCATTGGGTGGTTATAGGATGCTGGAGGCAGAGACCCTGCTCCAGAAATAGTGATGGGTCTTTGACCGCCTGTGACCTCTGACCTATGGTTGCCATACGTATTAGAAATCCCAGACATGTCCTCTACATGCCCATCTGGGAGGGATTTTTACACTTTTAAGCTAATGGCTGGGGTTTTTTTTAAAAAAACCTGTGTGCATGTGGGCAACCTGTGCTCCGTCTCTCAACTCTGCCTCTGTTTTTGGGGGCGCGAGGTCAACAATCTTTTGGGCTATCGTGCAAATAGAAGCTTAACAACATGCCAACCCTACTGTGACCACTATATCACTGGCGGTTAGCACTTATTTGCTGCTATAAATCTTGCAACAACAAAAACAAACACTTTTCAAAGGAAAAAGGAGTGACTCACTTGAGGTTCTTTCATAGGCTGCTCCCATTCGTACTTTCTCTACAGAAACAGAATAAGAAGATCAGATCAGGGAGAGGATGGAGCGTGAGAGGCAGGGAGTTCCAAATTTTGGCATTGCACAGGGCGCTGCTGAAATTTGACATTCCACTGTTGCTAGTTACATGTGGCTGGTGGGCAGAAATTGGCTAAGCAACCAGTGGAGTCTACTTTGCTGCTTCCTATTCCCTCCCGCCCATCACTTGCCCCAACAAGAGATTGCAAGCAAGGCTTTGATGGTACTCAAGGCCTACAAGCAGAAAGCAAGCAAACAAACAAACATGACATTTGAAATGTCCCCACTGTTCAAGAAGGGTTGGAAACCACAGCTGTAGATCGCCACCATCACAGATCTACACGACACACGGCGACTCAGTCGCCAACAAACGTACTGTAGGCTCAGTTAAAAAAGGTAAAGGTACCCCTGCCCGTATGGGCCAGTCTTGACAGACTCTAGGGTTGTGCGCTCATCTCACTCTATAGGCCGGGAGCCAGCGCTGTCCGAAGACACTTCTGGGTCACGTGGCCAGCGTGACGAAGCTGCATCTGGCGAGCCAGCGCAGCACACGGAACGCCGTTTACCTTCCCGCTAGTAAGCGGTCCCTATTTATCTACTTGCACCCGGGGGTGCTTTCGAACTGCTAGGTTGGCAGGCGCTGGGACCGAGCGACGGGAGCGCACCCTGCCGCGGGGATTCAAACCGCCGACCTTTCGATCGGCAAGTCCTAGGTGCTGAGGCTTTTACCCACAGCGCCACCCGCGTCCCCGTAGGCTCAGTTATGCAGCTGCAAATGAAACATTTTAAATGTGTTGCAAAGTGCAATATATAAATGTGACACCAGATGGCGACAGTGAGCTATCCCAAATTCAATGCCTTTTTCAAAACGGTTTTTAAAAAGCATTTTCACAGCAGTTTTTTTATATGTGTGTAGATTCCAGCTTGAAGCTACCAGCACGAGTCTGACCAAACTGCGGGACGCAGTGGAAGACAGAGTGCCTGGTGTTCTCTGGTCCATGGGGTCACGAAGAGTCAGACACAACTAAACGACTAAACAACAGATTCCAGCTTAGTATCCCTGTGCAAATTTGGTCTAGAGGTCAGGGATATTTGTGTCTCTGCCAATGTTGCTGGACTCTGGTTCCCAGCAGCCAGCAAGGCTAACTGTCAGGGTTGACGAGAATTGTGGTCCGTATCGGAGTCTGGAGGGCCACAAATTCTCCATCGTTGGTCTAGATGACAGGGACTTGCCAGCCCCTTGGCATTTTGGAGCCATTATTACATTATGTAACCCACATGAATCCTGCTTCCCAAACATATCAGAATAGGGGGCAGGAGGCAGTGGGGAAGAACAGTTAGGCTACTTTCTGGTTGGTGTTCCACAGGTCATTTATGGGGTGGGGGAAACTTGTGAGGGAGCTGCCAGGAAGGCACATTCTCAGGACAGACAGAATACAGCAAATCCATCCAGTGTTTACTTACTGCGGACAAAGAAGATCACAGCAGCCACCACAACCAGTACCACCACAGCAGCCAAGCCCCACAAAACATTTTCCAGAGTGGCTAAAGAATGGCCTCCCTTGGCTAAAAGGAAACAAAATATATTTCTGTTCAGACACTGGTGGCAGCTCCCAAAGCCTCATCCAGACATCCCGCAATCTTTTTTTTTTGAGGAGAGATTCTGCGTACCAAATCTGAGACCTCCCATGAGCAAAACAATGTGCTTTGGCAATGCTCTCTAGAATGCCCTCCCCTCTAAGGCAACCCATCGCTCACCATTAGATTGCTTCAGAGAAGACCAAAAGAACCTATGATTAGGAGTGGCATTTAGCAACCTCATGGAACACCCCATAATTATATCAATAAAACCAGTAAGATTTCTCACCTCCCAGAGAGGGTCCCTCTCCTTCCAATGATTGCTCTTCAAACTCCACTCTTTGAACACCACACCCTCCCCACTTCCCTGAACCTAAATCACATCTCCTCCTTTGCACCCCCAAAGTATGGATGATGTCACATGGAGTATTAGCCTATGATAGCGCTGGAGTCCCTTGTTCAACTCTGGGAGGACGTTCTCCTCCTAGAATCCTGCAAAGAAGGCCTTTCCAAGAGGTTGGGTGGTCATCTATCATGGATGCTTTAGCTGAGATTCCTGCATTGCAGGGGGGTGGATTTGATAACCCTTGAGGTCCTTTCCAACAACTCTATTGTGATTCTCTGACTCCTCCTCCTGCCCCTCTCTTGTCATTCCTCACCAGGCTCCTCCCAGGCCAAGACCAGAGGCTGTGTTAGGCTGACATGCTCTATGTGGCAATAATAGCGGTTCCTGTCCTGGGGGTCCACGTCAATGCTGAGCCAGGCGTGGTAGGTCCCGTTGGAATCGGGAGCGACGTCCCTGCGGAAAGTGGCATGCTCCATGACCTTCCCGTCCATCCTCCAGGTGGTGTTAATCTCTCTGGGGTAGAAGCCATAGGCCTGGCAGATGAGGGACTCCTGGCTGTCTGGAAGGGCCTGACGCGTCACCTTCCCCACTGGGAGCTCTGCCAAAAACAAAGGAACCTCTCCAGTAGCTGGCAGGATGGATGGTGCAACTCACGTGGTCATCCAGTGCCATCCTGACCTGAAATTCGATTACTGATGCCTCAACATCCCCAAGAGATGACAAGGTCAGAAGAGAGACATTTTCAACTTCCCTTGTGTTTCGTCAGACTTACAACTCCCTGTCCTCCACAAATATGCTTAAGGTCTTTGTAGTGAATATCATCAATAGATGAATTGACCCATGGCTCAGACCGATTATGTCCCCATACCTGTTCCCATAGATGTTCCACCGTGAAACCTTTGTCCATTTTTAAAATAAATTATTATGGGTCTCCCTGCTATGGGTCTGTGATACCCAAAGCAATCTGAAGCCCCTGTGTGGCAGTTGCGGAGACTGAAGGTCCCCACTTCCCCACAGTTGTCTAAGTCCACCCTCTTCAGTGTTTCCCCCAAGCAATCTGAGACTGCGCCTGCATGAAGCTAACTTCTCCTCTGCCCTCTTCATGCCTCTCCTGGTTCTTTGAGACCAGGGAGGAGGGGAGCTGGTCACAGCAGGAGGGTGAGACTCCCTGGATTCTTCAGCAGCCTGCCTCGCATCTGTCTCCCATCCTCCCTCCTCTCCGGCCTCCCCTTCTGCCTCTCATTCTGGACTGCTCTCTGCCACAGACTCTATCAGCTCACTAAGCCCTGTTACCTCTTCACATTCTGACACTTCCCAGTCTTCTCCCTCTTCTCCCTTTGACCATTCACCATTGTCCTACCACCACTCCCTGAGCTCTGAGCCTTCTTCTCTTGAGGGTTCCTCAGCTGGTTCCTCCCACCAGTCCTCTGCATCCAACCAGCCCATGACACCCAAACACCCGAAACCCCTCAAATGTCTCATTTATTTTTACCAACCACACCCACGTTTTTATACTTTTGACACACAGTCCAAAGACCGCTTCAGTTCCCGGAGTTGCTCATGGGTCAATCTGCCCCTCTGACCCACAATTATCAGCCACCCCCTTCTAGGCAGATTTGGGCTTCTTTTTGATTTTTTTAAAAAATCAACATCCACACACTGTAGCCTGAAGTGACCCACTCCCAGACTTCCTTCCTGCACGAAACAGAGTTTTGGTCTGAAATATGATGTGGGTGGGTGGAGAAATAAGTAGCCAAATCACGACTCCACCCTCCGACAGGAAAGGAGATTCAGACTCAACATCAGGAGTAACTTTCATAAAGATAAATTCCACAGTGTAAATAAGTTTTGATGGATGTAATATTGGAATACTGAAAGGCTTAGTTCATGTAAAATATGCGGGGATTTACGGTATGCAAAATGAACCATGGAAAGAGAAGGAGGGAAGTCATTGATATTTTAAGGTTGTTTAAATGAATATTCTAAAATGTAAAACAGAAAAAATTAATAAAAATTATATATATATACGGTAGTACCTTGGTTCTCGAACAGAATGCTTTCTGTTCTGTTCATAAATCAAGCTCCGGCTTCCGATTGGCTGCCGGAGCTTCCTACAGCCAATCGGAATCCACGGAAGCTGCACCAGACATCCGGCTTCCCAAAATGGTTCAAAAACTGGAACACTCAACTCTGGTTTTTGATCATTCAGGCGCCGAAACGTATGAGTTCCAAGGCGTTCAGCAACCAAGGTATGACCGAATATTTTTTAAAAAGGAATACCCTTCCAACAGCAAGAGCTGTTCAACAGTGGAAGAGTCTCCCTCAGGAGGTGGTGGACTCTCCTTCCTTGGAGAAGTCTAAGCAGAGGTTGGATGGCCCTCTGCCCTGGATGCTTTAGCTGAGATCCCTGCATTGCTGGGGGCTAGACTAGATGACCCTGGGGGTCCTTTCCAACTCTACAACTCCACAATTCTACCATTCGATGCATTAGCCCTCCTCCCCACTCCCATTCCCCACCCACCCATCTCACCTGTCCTCAGCAGAGTTTCATTCCCGTAGTCCAGGTATCTCTGCAGCCACTCAATGCACTCCTCCTCCAGGTAGGCCTTCCGGTACTGCTTCTTGGCCAACTCTGCATCCCACTTCCTCTTCATCACTTGGGCCTCTCTGTCAGCTGCCGTCCAGGTGAGGGTCTCCTTCTCAAAACTGAGGAAGTCCCTCCCATCGTAGCCGTACCGGTAATACCCTTCTTTGCGCCCGTCTGGGCTCAGTTCACAGCCGTACATGAGCTGCAGAGTGTGGAAACCTGAAAGAGACCCCCAAGAGGTCAGTTGGGGGGGGGGGCAAGAACACCAGAGCAAGATTTCTATCCCATGTCAAGCCCCACAATAACAACAACAGTAAGGTAAAGGTAAAGGACCCCTGGCCATAAGGAAGGCTGATGGCCGAAGAATGGATGCTTTTGAATTATGGTGCTGGAGGAGACTCTTGAGAGTCCCATGGACTGCAAGAAGATCAAACCTATCCATTCTGAAGGAAATCAGCCCTGAGTGCTCACTGGAAGGACAGATCGTGAAGCTGAGGCTCCAATACTTTGGTCACCTCATGAGAAGAGAAGACTCCCTGGAAAAAACCCTGATGTTGGGAAAGATGGAGGGCATAAGGAGAAGGGGACGACAGAGGACGAGATGGTTGGACAGTGTTCTCGAAGCTACAAACATGAGTCTGACCAAACTGCGGGAGACAGTGGAAGACAGGAGTGCCTGGTGTGCTCTGGTCCAGGGGGTCACGAAGAGTCGGACACGACTAAATGACTAAACAACAACAAAGGACCCCTGGAAGGTTAAGTCCAGTCAAAGGTGACTATGAGGTTGTGGCGCTCATCTCCACTTTCAGGCTGAGGGACCTGGCGTTTGTTCACAGACAGCTTTCCAGGTCTTGTGGTCAGAATGACAGAAACCAGAGTTCACGGAAACACCGTTTACCTTCCCAATGCAGCAGTCCTTATTTATCTACTCGCACTGGCATGCTTTCGAAGTGCTAGGTTGGCAGGAGCTGGGACAGAGCAACGGGAGCTCACCACAGCATCACCTGCATCCCTTAACAACAACAATAATACTACTAAACAAGGCACACATCCCCCTCAGCCTTACTGATGTGGTCCAAAGGAAAGCAGAGCAGGATGTTTGGCACCAGCTTGGCTGCAGGTGTTGCCCGTAGGAGTCATGCAAGGCGCCACCCAACGCCTTAGGGACTATGCTCTGGATGTGTGTATGGTTTACTCCGTCACCTTTTCTCCTCCTGCAGCTATCCCACAAGGCAGTGGAGGTTTAGGATCAGGATTCTCCTTCTCCTAGATGGGCTCCCTTCCCAGGTGGATGAGCCCCATCTGCCCCTCACTTCTCTCTATGGCAGGGGTAGGCAACCTAAAGCCCGGGGGCCGGATGCGGCCCAATCGCCTGCTAAATCCAGCCTGCGGATGGTCCGGGAATCAGTGTGTTTTTACATGAGTAGAATGCATCCTTTTATTTCAAATGCATCTCTGGGTTATTTGTGTGGCCTGCCTGGTGTTTTCACATAAGTAGAATGCATCCTTTTATTTCAAATACATCTCTGGGTTATTTGTGGGGCCTGCCTGGTGTTTTCACATGAGTAGAATGCATCCTTTTATTTCAAATGCATCTCTGGGTTATTTGTGGGGCCTGCCTGGTGTTTTCACATGAGTAGAATGTGTTCTTTTATTTAAAATGCATCTCTGGGTTATCTGTGGGGCATAGGAATTCTTTCTTTCTTTTTTTCAAAATATAGTCCGGCCCCCCCACATGGTCTGAGGGGCGGTGGACCGGCCCACAGCTGAAAAATGTTGCTCTATGGATTGTGCAAAAAACCCCTTTTTGACTGTTGGATCTACTCTCGGTCTCATCTGCTCAACCCACCAGAGCCTGTCTTCGCATGCAGGGGACGTCCATAACGCACCGAAGTTTTGAGACCCATCGGCTCCCCTCACCTGATTCCCAGGATTATGGCTGCTGTCACAGGTTGAAAGCCTCCAGGAGCCACAGGTGAGAGCCGAGTGCAGGTTGGGGACCAAAGGTGGGCAAACGACCCCAGAAGGAGCCTGACTGGCAGGGAGAAAGCAGCTTATCCCTGTTTAGGAATCACTATTCTCCCTCTCAAGTCACCATCTCCTGCCCCTGGAAGGGACAAACCTGGCAGAGAGAGAGAGGCTGAGCTCCCTTCCTGCCCTCCACTCACCTTTGCTCTGGTTGTATTGATCCTGTAGGTCCAGCAGGTACTGGCTGAATTTCATATCCAGCTTGAGGAATTCCTGGGTGATCTTTTCCCAGTACTGAGCATTGTCCTTCTCTGCTTTCAACATCCAGGAAACTTGGGGCACAGCCTTCTCGGTTTCGCTGTCATACTGAACAATGGGCTGGTGGTCCACGTACCCCCCAGCAAGGAACAGGGGCAGCCCCTGACTGGGCCCTGACACCCCCGTGCACAAGTAGCGCAAGGAGTGACTGGAGCAGCCTGGGAAGGACACAGAGAGGGGGCGGGGGGAAGCTTCATATATTTATTTGCCATCGTATTCTGTTTTATTTGCCGAAGCACAAAGAAAATGAAGCAGAGAAACACTTGAAAAATCGGGCAAGTAGGCAGGTAAATGTATCAAATTTTTCAAGTGCTTTTCTTTTTCATCTTTGTTTGTAACAGGGTGGATTTGATTTAAATCAAATTGATATAAATCACAATTTAAATCAGTGAGACTGGTATAACCTTAATATGGAATTATCTTAATATGCTGGTATAATCTTAATATTTACAACCAGATGAAGGTTTCCTTTTTGGAATAATAAATTTTCAGAGTAGTTTTTACAGTTATACTATTAGAAATACATAGACAGATCATTATGAAATTATAGTGAGCTTTAATAAGTTAACTGCTTATATTTGGACAACTTTTCTGCTGTACTTTATTGGAAGGGAAAAAATAATCATTTCCTTAATAACGATTTAAGCAATTTATTTAACAAAAACAGTAACATTATAGCATATGTATCCATGTTTGTTAACTGATGTGGTTAAACAATTTTTAAAAAAATACCACTTCAGACTGAATTTTAGCATACATGAAAAAAATTAAAACAAATCCTTATTTCCTTATGAATAGCCTTTGGACTATAATGTAACTTAAGTAGAAAACTATATTTAGAAATATTTTTCCCGGAAAAGCATTTTATTTTTAAAATCCTATTTAAATAAAAGAAATCTGACTTAATTTTTAAAAAATCATTAACATTTATCCCCCCTGGTTTGTAATAACTAATACCTAATAACCAATATTCTAAAGGGTTCAGTGAGTTCATCGATAGAGATCTCAAAGTATTCCCAACGAAGCCTGAGGCATTTATATTTTCTTGCAACTTGTTCCACCAGCGCACGATTTTTAAAAGCCACGGTTTCAACAAAATGATCACAATTTTGCCTCCCCTCTCCGACTGGGATCATAGCAGCGAGTTTACAACAATGCAGGCTAACGTCCCAATATTTAGTCAGCTAATCAGCGAGAGGCGGGGATCAGATTTTATTCCATTGTAAGCAATGATTATATGGGCTGCACTCGGTCAGGAAAGGACCATCATCTCCCCATCGCTTGTCCCTCAGGCATCTTTCACAGGCTAAGCAAAAAAGCTAATGAGCCCAGGGGGAGGGTTTGTCCTCTGCTGAGTTCAGTGTCTTTAGTAACACCAACCCAGAGCTTCCTTATAAAAATATTTATTTATTTATAATTATTTTTATTTTTTTAAAAAACGACCGGGATTCTTAAGTGGGGAGAGGGGAGCTGTGGCTGTCAGGTCCTCCTTTGGGGGTTCCCCCTGGGGCATCTCCGGGGGGGGGCGCTGGGAGACCACAATTCTGGACTACGATGAGTCCCCTCTGGCTGGATCTCCCCACTGAATCCCAGACTGGCTTTTGGGGGGAGAGCAGGTCTCCAGAACAGCAGGGAGGGTAGTATCTCCTGCAGATGAAAATATCAGGAGGAAGGAGAAACTAGAAAGCGGACTGGATCCGGATCAGGCGGTGGGCAACCCCTCCGCTCTCTTTCTATTGCCCACCCACATTCTGCCCACCCCGACTTGTGGCACTTGGGGGTACTCGGGGGTACTCACCGAAGCAGCCCCCCAACAAGAGCTGTCCCCACCGAGGGAGAAGCAGCAGCCGCCCCATCGGCCTCCCCCCTCGCCCCACGCAAGGCTCCTCCTGCCCAGAGGAGGAAGCTCCCCCCCCCCCCGCAAGAGGCGAGGTGGGCGGGGCCGAGATGGATATCCGCCCAATGGGAAAGGAGACCCGGAGCTGCGGTGGGAAAGCGAAACTGAAAGTTCTCCGCCGGATGACGCGTTTGCGGAGGAGAGGAGGGGGAAGTCAGGCAAGGAGGGGAGTCCACGGCGGGGGGGGGGGGCAGAGATGTGCCCTTATTTTGGACGGAGAGGCGGGCAGAGGGGACTTCGGATTTTGCCTCAGGCCGCCTCTCTGCAGCGCTTGTTTTTCCTTCTTCTTTTCATGGGGTTCCTCCCCTCCCCCCGTATTGTACCCTGTGAACCGCTCTGAGATCATAGGATGGAAGGGCAGTCTATAAATAAACAAAGCAAATACATTAATTGAAAAGCGAAGCTTCGCCCTATATGTCAGCACACCCTGTATTTGTCGCCTCTCTCTCCATAGCCAAGAGGGGGAGCGAGGGAGGGGCAGCCCCCCAAAAAAGAAATCAATAAAGGTAAAGGACCCCTGACAGTTAAGTCCAGTCGGGAACGACTCGGGTTGCGGCGCTCATCTCGCTTTAGTGGCCGAGGGAGCCGGCGTACAGCTTCCAGGTCATGTGGCCAGCATGATTAAGCCGCTTCTGGCGAACCAGAGCAGCGCACGGAAACACTGTTTACCTTCCCGCCGGAGTGGTACCTATTTATCTACTTGCACTTTGACGTGCTTTCGAACTGCTAGGTTGGCAGGCGCAGGGACCGAGCAACGGGAGCTCACCCGGTTGCGGGGATTCGAACTGCCGACCTTCTGATCGGCAAGCCCTAGGCTCATCGGCAAAGAGGCTCTGTAACTTATGTTTCCCTCCTGGCTCTGGAGGAGGGGAATCAGCCCTGGTTTTTCCTCCTTTCCTTGCTCCTTCTCCGCAGAACGTCTCCTTTGAGCTCCGTCCCAGGGAGGTGGTGGCGCTTGTGGGTCTCAACGGCAGTGGAAAGAGCACCTGCGTGGCACTACTGGAGCGCTTCTATGAGCCCCAGTCTGGGGAGGTCCTGCTGGACGGGGTCCCGATCCGGGATTATGAGCACAAGTACCTGCACAGCAAGGTGAGTCGGGGGGCCCACAAAGTGTGGCTGAGATCAAACTCCTGTTTCCTCTTCATTATTTATTATTTATTATTCATTTTATTTATTGAATTTATATTCCGCCGTATACCCTCAGGTCTCAGGTCAGTTTACAGAAAAAAATCATAATATAAAACCACACAATCCATAATCCATTCTTCCTTATGGAATATGCAGAAATGGCAAAACTCTACTGGAAGAATAAGAAATCAAGATAACAAGGTTTTTTTTGATAAAAGAATGGAAATAGTTTATTGAATATTTACAGATAAATTGTAAACAGACAAGAACACTGGCCGGATTATTGTAATAACCTGCAGCTACATAAGAGTATTGTTATGTACTGAGTTGAATAGGATCCAAACTGCAGCAGTCTGATTGGTCCTAGAACAATAGGATCCAAAAGGCAGCAGTCTGATTGGTCCTAGAACAATAGGATTCAGAATGCAGCAGTCTGATTGGTCCTAGAACAATGCAGCAATATGATTGGTTGGCAGGAACCACCCAATCATGCTCCAGATAGAAGTGAATCCACAACCTGATTGGCTTACAGTAGAATTCCGGAATTAGCCAATCATGTGCAGCCCATTGTGTAAATAATGTATATAAAGCAGATACCTTGAGGGGACTTTCATTCATTCCTCCTCACCACTATGAGCTGAATAAAGAGCATGAAATCACTTTGCGACTCTGAGTATATTTCACTGGCGACGAAGGTGGGATCCCGCTGAGCTGACTGCCACACACAGCACCGCAGCACCGCCACCTGCCGCACCGCTGCCTCGCACCGTGTATCCAGGCTTCAGCTCCAGGACACAAGGAACTCAGAATGGCAACCGACAGCAGCTTCTCGCCGTTCAACCCAGCATCTGGAGACTGGGAAGCGTACGCCTCCCGTTTCACCTTCCTCCTAGAAGCCAAAGGGGTCACCGATGAAGAAGACGCCAAGAAGAGGGCAATATTCTTCAGCATCTGCGGAGAGGAGACGTTTGAAATCGCCCGGGCTCTCCTTGCACCCGAAGACGTCGCTACTGTTCCATACAAAACAATAATGGAACAGCTGAAGGGGCACTTTTCGCCACAGCCCTCGGTGGTGGCTCGTCGAAATGCCTTCTATGCAAAGCGGCAAGCCCCTGGGGAAACCATAACTGGGTTTGTGACCTCTCTCCGCCAAGCTGCCCGGTTCTGCAACTTCTCAGAGCTGGAGAACATGCTTCGTGACCGCCTCGTCGGTGGCCTGAAGGATGAGAAGCTGCAACGACGCCTCTACGCTAAGAAGGACCTAACGTTCCAGGTCGCTCTGGAGGAGGCCCTGGCAACGGAAGCTGCCGAGAGGTCGACGCAAGAGGCATGGCCGAGCCAGCCGTCCCAACCGAGGGTCCACCACGAAGACCTCACCGACGACTCAGGATCCAACAGGGAGGAGGTGCACCGAGTACAGCAGCGCACTCAAGCAGCCCACATACCACAGCTGCCTCGACGAGAAGCAGGGAACTGCGCAAGCTGTGGAGACAGTCACGAGAGGAGGACCTGCCGTTTCCGCAACGCAGAGTGCAGGCAGTGCAGAAAATTGGGACACATCGCCCGGGTGTGTCGAGCTCGGCCCACCCGACGCCAGGCATCAGATGACCAATCCAAGAGCCCCAGGTCCCGGGGCCCAACACACCAAGGCAACTCGACGGAGCTCACGGACTTCCAGGTATACCAGTTGCCCCACCCCAACGTAGAGAAAATTTATGTAGAGGTACAGATAGAGGGGGCCCCATGCCGCATGGAGCTTGACACGGGTTCAACTCTATCCATAATCTCGGCAAGGACCTTAAGGAAACTGTGTCCTACTGGGGGTCCCAAACTCAGGCCGGCCCCATTCACCCTCCGGGACTTCCAGAAACGTAAGGTCCCCACAATGGGGGTGGGGACCTTCAGGGTGCAATACCGAGGGCGGACGCGGCAACTGGACTTGCTTGTGGTCAAGGGCCCCTACATTAGCTTACTGGGATTGGCATGGTTTGGACCACTGGGGCTAGCCGTCACCGGGGTGAACCACACTACCTTACAAGTGGACGTGGACGCCATATGCAAGGAATTTCCGGGGGTTTTTGATGGGAAATTGGGAGAGTATACGGGCCCCCCCATTGCTCTACAGCTTGACCCCGCAGTACGACCAGTCAGGCTCAAGGCCCGCCGGGTCCCGTTCGCCCTGAAACCCCGTATAGACGAGGAATTGGACCGACTCGTGGAGCAAGGAGTGCTGGAGCCGGTGCCTAATGCCCCCTGGGAAACCCCAATCGTCACACCCGTCAAGCCGAATGGTTCGGTCCGCATCTGCGCAGACTACAAATGTACCATAAACAAGGCCCTCACGGCCCATGCATACCCAGTGCCAGTGGTCAGCCATGTCCTTGCCACCCTGGCTGGGTCGAAAATTTTTGGCAAGCTGGACTTGGCCCAAGCATATCAACAACTGCCAGTAGATGAGGCCACAGCAGAGGCACAGACGATTGTGACGCACAGAGGAGCGTTCAGGGTAAAGCGGCTGCAATTCGGTGTCAGCGTGGCACCAGGCATATTCCAGAATCTAATGGACTCTCTCCTTAAAGGGATTCCTGGCGTCACCCCCTTCTTCGATGATGTGTTGATTGCCGGGCCCACACCAGAGGAGTTTGAGGACCGCCTCCGCACCGTTCTGCACCGTTTCCAGACAGCGGGTCTCAAGGTGAAGCGGGAAAAATGTCTACTAGGAGTGCCTCAGGTGGACTTTCTGGGATTTATGGTGGACGCAGAAGGGGTCCACCCGACTGGGGACAAGGTACGGGCCATTTGTGATGCCCCAGCGCCCAAGAACAAGACTGAACTTCAGGCCTTCTTGGGACTATTGAACTTTTACCATTCCTTCCTTCCCCACAAGGCGGCGGTAGCGGAGCCCCTACACAGACTCCTGGACAAGCGGGCCCCTTGGGTGTGGGGCCAGCGCCAGGAGGCCGCATTCCAGGCAGTCAAGGACTTGCTTGTCTCAAACTCGGTCTTGGCACACTTCGACGAGAGGCTGCCGGTGGTGCTAGCATGCGACGCCTCACCCTATGGCATTGGCGCTGTCCTGGGACACCAACTCCCGGATGGAAGAGAGGTACCGGTGGCATACTTTTCCCAGACACTCAACGCAACCGAGCGGAACTACTCGCAAATCGACAAGGAGGGTCTGGCAATCGTGAAGGGAGTAAAAAAATTCCATGATTTCTTGTACGGGCGGCCCTTCACCGTGGTGACTGACCACAAGCCCTTGCTTGGCTTGTTTGCCTCCGAAAAGCAGACCCCCCAAGTGCTGTCTCCTCGTGTCCTCAGGTGGTCAATTTTCCTTGCCAGCTACCAGTATGCACTGATTCACCGCCCTGGGAAGGCGATGGGCCATGCGGACGCCCTCAGCAGGCTACCACTACCGGAAACAGGCCCCGACCCAGCACCTGCACAAGAGGTTATGAGCCTGGAGCTGCTTCCCGACCGCCCCATTCAGGCACAAGAAGTTGCACACCATTCCAAGAAAGATAGGGTCATCTCCCGGGTCCTGGACTGGGTGTGGAGGGGATGGCCCAGCAGCAGCCCCGGGCCAGAATTCGCCGGCTACACAACCCGCAAACATGAACTGTCGGCCCACAAGGGGTGCCTGTTATGGGGAAGCAGGGTCGTTGTTCCCCAGCCCCTCCGCAAAAGGGTCCTCACAGCCCTACACGAGACACACCCAGGGGTAGTAAGAATGAAGGCCCTTGCCAGGAGTTATGTGTGGTGGCCGGGGATCGACGGAGAGATAGAGGCCTGGGTCAAACACTGCCAGGCCTGCCAAGAATCCCGCCCAGATCCCCCAAGGGCCCCAGTCCAGTCCTGGGAGTCCGCCCGAGCACCATGGTCACGCCTGCATGTGGACTTCGCTGGCCCCTTTCAGGGGAAAACATTCTTCATAGTGGTGGACTCCTACACCAAATGGCTGGAAGTCGCACTGGTACCGTCCACTTCTACGTCCGCAGCCATCCGGGTACTACGCAGGCTGTTTGCAACCCACGGGCTCCCTGACACTCTCGTCTCAGACAACGGGACTGCATTTACGTCAGGAGAATTCCAAACCTTCACAGCGCAGAACGCCATCCGCCACATCCGTTCGGCGCCATTCCACCCTGCCACCAATGGCCAAGCAGAACGCATGGTGCGGACCACCAAGGACACCCTTCGCCGCATGACGCAAGGGGATTGGGAGTACCGCCTTGCCACATTCCTCCTAGCACAACACAGCACCCCCAGCTCAACGACTGGCCGGAGCCCCGCTGAACTACTAATGGGTCGGCGCCTTGCAATCAGATTGGACCGCCTTCACCCCGATAGAGCTCAGGATGAGGTAGTGGTGGGGGAAGGCAGGAACCCCCGGACCTTCGAGGCCCAGGACCCAGTGTACGCAAAGAATTTTGGGGCAGGCCCAGCATGGGTACCCGCCACAGTCACCAGGGTCACTGGTCCCGTGTCGTACGAGGTGCTAACGGATGGGGGGCAATGCTGGCGCCGCCACTGCGACCAGATACGGCGACGATTCCCGGGAGAAAACCAGGAAAGGTCAGAGGAGTCCCAAGGGAACAGAGGGGCAGTGAAGCCCATAGAGCAGGAGGGGCCAGCAGGAGAGGCAGAATCAGTAAATACAGAGAGGACCCGCGAGGCCGAAAGGACACCGGAACCAGAACCACGACTGAGCGAACCGGTTGCACCAGACCAAACAGGCCCATCACAGCCAGCATCCTTGGAACATGAGCCAGAACCTGAACCCCGGACCAGGGAACACCCCAGGCCGCAACGCACACGTAGGCCACCGGCGTACCTCAAGGACTATGAATGCGACCTCCCGGGCAGGACTGGAACTTAGAGGGGAGGGGTGTTATGTACTGAGTTGAATAGGATCCAAACTGCAGCAGTCTGATTGGTCCTAGAACAATAGGATCCAAAAGGCAGCAGTCTGATTGGTCCTAGAACAATAGGATTCAGAATGCAGCAGTCTGATTGGTCCTAGAACAATGCAGCAATATGATTGGTTGGCAGGAACCACCCAATCATGCTCCAGATAGAAGTGAATCCACAACCTGATTGGCTTACAGTAGAATTCCGGAATTAGCCAATCATGTGCAGCCCATTGTGTAAATAATGTATATAAAGCAGATACCTTGAGGGGACTTTCATTCATTCCTCCTCACCACTATGAGCTGAATAAAGAGCATGAAATCACTTTGCGACTCTGAGTATATTTCAAGTATATATTTAAAGAAGATAAATAAGTTAATTTGGATAGGCAGAAGATACTAACAATAAACTTAAGGAACTGCATAAAGAGGGGGAAGAAAGTCAAGTTTTAAAATGTCAAAATGATTGTAAAAATCAGTGAAATGTATATATCTGAAAAGTATAAATGGTTCTTTAAAAAATACATAATCCAAATAGAAACAACAGCCCAATAACCCCCCCCAAAAAACCCTACATTTTAAAAGGGCATAGGCTCTCAAATTTATCTCACAAGATTTATATACCATTTATTTTTAATAAAACCTCAAAGCAGTTAACAAGAAGAAAGAAACAATTTAAAAAGTTGAAAACAACCATTTAGAGTATTGAAAAATAATTAAAATCAACAATAAGCTAAACAAACAAACCCCAGATTGAAATGCTTGTTAGTGTTCCCCACATTTCGATAGGGTTGCCTGGACATGTATGTTTTAGCAGACGCTAAAAAGAATATGGCAAAAGCACCTGCCTGATGTCAATTGGCAGGGAGTTCCAAAGGATTTTGGGGGTGTTAGAGAGTTGTCAGTGCCAAGGGGAAGGCGGTTGTTTTTCACAAAACAGGAAGCATCTTTTGCAGAAGAGGAAACGACAGGGTGTGGCTGAGCACTGGAGAGGAAACGTGGGTTCTGCTTCCGTAATTGATGCCTCTCTCTGACTCATCAGCCGAGGAGCGTGAGGACTTTTGGACTCACTTCCCACCTCTTTCTGTAATGAAGAGTTACTACCCTGTGGTATTGTTAAGAGCGGCTTATCAGTAGCTTGGCCTCTAGCCAGCTCTCTCTGACCTTCATGAGAATTTACGTTCCCTTCTCCCAAAGAGGAGAAGAGGGGTTGCTGAAGCCTTCCTCATCTGAGCCTCCGTCCCATTGCTCCCCTGCCCCGCTTCGCTCTGGGGGGCTCTGTCAATGGCAGATTCTGCCCAGCCCTAATTCTGTCCATGGCAACCCCAAAATGAATTACAGAGGCAGCCACGCTTCTGAACACAAGGTGCTGGTAATCTCTCCTGGGCAGAGTCCCAATGACTTGTTTGTGCTGTAGCAGGAACCCCCCCCCCCCATCATTCAGTTTGTACAAACTTCACACACACACACACACACACACACACTCACACACTACATACGCTACGCTTCTGTTATAAATTCATAGAAAATCAACCATGCATCGGATTTGCACTGTTCTACTTTTATTTTACTCCATGAAGGAAGGACTACAAAATGGGGAAGGTTTGATACAGGCCAGCCCAGCACATCCACAGGAGCCCTGCCCAGTTGCTATGCCAACCCTGATGGTCCTAGACAGAAGACAATCAAGATCACAAAGAACTTCCATATGGGAGTGGGTTCAGCTTGGACTGGAACAAAGGACAATGATCAGATCTTCCCTCTGGGGGCAGGAAACTGCAACTACCTTTTGTCTTCAGAAAATGACTCATGAGGAGGGGGGAGAAGGGAACCAGCCAGGTGACAGGACACTCAGGTTACCACCACAACTCCTCCCTCAACCCCTCCTTTCTGTAATGTATGCATGATGTTTCTGGGGGTGGGCTTGACCTAGAGGAGGGGAATTTCAAAAGTTTTTATAAGGTCTTCCACACCATTTTTCTGTGTCTTTCCTCTCACCTGCAAGTGAGGGGAGCACCCTGTCGCGACAGTCTTTCTTCAATAAAGACCAAGCCTACAGGCTGCTGATTTGCTTCAATTTACTCTGGTTGGTGTCTTTACTTTTTGTCCAAGGGAGCCCTCGGATTTTTCCGGTAACAGTGCACTGTGAGGAGGCTGGGCCAGATGGGGTGTAACTGGATGATGGCTGGATTATGGGGTGTAACTGGATGATTCCCAACCCTCCTTTCTTCCAACCTGGAACCAAAGGCAGCCTCCAGGTGGTTCCCCAGCCAGGCCCTGAGCAGACTTCAGACCCTCTTGGCTTCAGCAACATGGCGGCCTCATGTAACTTAAGTGCACTCCTGCAAAACCACAGATTCTGTCCCCATCTCACTTTAGACACTAGTTCTTCAGTCACTTTGCAATGGAAGACCAATTATTGGCACCTCCCTGCTAGAGTCTGTGAATATTCTCAGGAACTTCAATATCGCTGGAACTCCTGTGATAAGAAGGAAAGAACCACTAAAGAAGGAGATGGTGCACCCTTGTTTATTTCAGTCCAACAAGTATTGCAAAAGGAATAATAATAATAATTATATCCCGTGTCTTCAAAGCAAGGTGCATCAAATATTAAGAATAAGAATAATAATTTATTATTTGTACCCCGCCCCATCTGGCTGGGTTTCCCCAGCCACTCTGGACGGCTTCCAGCAAAGATTAAAAATACATTAAAATGTCACACGTTAAAAACATCCCTGAACAGGGCTGCCTTCAGATGTCTTCTAAATGTCAGGTAGTTGTTTATCTCTTTGACATCTGATGGGAGGGCGTTTGCCTGGTTCCCTGTAACCTCACTTCTCACAATGAGGAAACGCCAGAAGGCCCTTGGCACTGGACCTCAGTGTCCGGGCAGAACAATGGGGATGGAGACACTCCTTCAGGTATACTGGGCCGAGTCCGTTTAGAGCTTTAAAGGTCAACACCAACACTTTTTTTAAAATTAGGAATTCCAACATAACAATTTATCAAAAATACATAATCCTCATTCCCCCCCCCATTTTCCCCTCCCCCTCCCCCATATGTGTTTCTCAGCACATATTCTTCTCTGCATATTATAAAATTGTAAAGATCCTTAATCTATCAGTATGTTACCACTAAAAAATTTGTGTATGTTTATTCAAAACCTGCCAAGGAGTCCAGTTCATTTTGTTGTTTCTTTAAGTACTTTGTAAAACTCTTGCCGCCGTTGTCGCATACATAAATATATTTCTGAATTTCCTTGGCAGGTCTTTTCCTACAATGCCTAACAAAAATGCTTCAGGGTTTTTTTTACAAATGTTAATTGGAACATTTTCTTCAGCTCATTGTATATCATTTCCCAATTTTTTTAAATCTTACTACAGTCCCACCACATATGGTAAAAAGTCCCTTCTTTTTCCTTGCATTTCCAGCATATATTTGAAGCAGTTTTATACATCCTTCCTATCTGCACTGGTGTTATGTACCATCTATACATCATTTTTTGGGACGCGGGTGGCGCTGTGGGTAAAAGCCTCAGTGCCTAGGGCTTGCCGATCGAAAGGTCGGTGGTTCGAATCCCCGCGGCGGGGTGCGCTCCCGTTGCTCGGTCCCAGCGCCTGCCAACCTAGCAGTTCGAAAGCACCCCCGGGTGCAAGTAGATAAATAGGGACCGCTTTCTAGCGGGAAGGTAAACAGCGTTTCCGTGTGCGGCTCTGGCTCGCCAGAGCAGCGATGTCACGCTGGCCACGTGACCCGGAAGTGTCTCCGGACAGCGCTGGCCCCCGGCCTCTTGAGTGAGATGGGCTCACGACCCCAGAGTCTGGCAAGACTGGCCCGTACGGGCAGGGGTACCTTTAGCTTTTTATACATCATTTTCATGTAATTTTCTTTCAGCAAAGAACAATCTGTAAATTTTAATCGGTTTTCCACAACCTTTCCCAGTCTTCCAACATAATATTTTGACCTATATCTTGTGCTCATTTAATCATAACTGATTTCACCTCTTCATCTTTTGTTTCCCATTCTAGCAGAATACTATATGCACCTTTCAGCAGCTTCACTTTCCCTTCTACAACTTCCTTTTGGAATCTAGATGTCGTATAGCTAAATCCTTTCTTGTTGTCTTCTTTGTATATTTCATGTATTTGTCGACAATGTAACCAACCCTGAAAATGGTCTTTTATTTCATCATAATTTCTTAATTTCCATTTTCCTTCTTGATCTTTTAACGAGTCAGCATATGTAAGCAACTTTCCTTTCTTTCCAAGTGGTTTAAGCAGTAAGGCTTCATGTGGTGAAAGCCACCACGGGGTCTTCTGTTCTAATAGATCTTTATATCTCTCCCATACTCTCGTTAATGATTTCCTAATTATATGGTTATTAAAGTTTCTGTGTACCTTCCCTTTCCCATACCATAAATATGCGTGCCAGCCAAATCTATTGTCATGTCTTCCAGTTCTAATGCTTCTTGCTTTTCCAACCTCATCCAGTCTCTAATCCATACCAAGCATGCAGCTTCATAATATAATTTAAGGTCTGGGAGGGCAAACCCGCCTGTGTCTTTGATATCTGTAAGTATTTTATATTTTATCCTTGGCCTTATACCCCCCTCCCCCAGATGAACTTAAGAGATTTCCTTCTGCCATTTTTTGAAACATTCATCTTTCAGGATTACTGGGACTGATTGAAAGAGGAATAGCATTTTTGGCAACACATTCATTTTAATCGCTGCTATTTTCCCTAACAGTGAGAGATTCATTCTGCTCCATATTTCTAAATTTCTTTTTACCTCAAGCCAATTTTTTCCATAATTATTTTTATATAGCTTTATATTTCTTGAAGTTTATGGACTTCTATCTCAATATTTTGCTCTAAATCTTTCTTTCTTCTTCCTTCAAATTTTTGACTAATAGTTTGGTTTTGTTCCTATTTAATTTAAATCCTTCCACTTCCCCAAATTTCTGAATCATTTCTATTACTGTGGGGAGTGAAGTTTTTGGGTCTTCCACTGTTATCACTAACAGCGTATCAGCGTATGCTTTTAATTTAAACTCGCTTTTCCCTGTTTTAACACCTATAAACTCATTGTCTGCTCTTATGTTTTTGGCAAGTACTTCCAGGACCAGGCTTAACACCAACACTTTGAATTGTGCTCGGAAACATACTGGGAGCCAATGTAGGTCTTTCAAGACTAGTGTTATGTGGTCTTGGCAGCCGCCCCCAGTCACCAGTCTAGCTGCCGCGTTCTGAATTAGTTGTAGTTTCCGGGTCACCTTCAAAGGTAGCCCCACGTAGAGCGCATTGCAGTAGTCCAAGCGGGAGATAACTAGAGCATGCACCACTCTGGCGAGACAGTCCGTGGGCAGGTAGGGTCTCAGCTTGCGTACCAGGTGGAGCTGGTAGACAGCTGCCCTGGACACAGAACTGACCTGCACCTCCATGGACAGCTGTGAGTCCAAAATGGCTCCCAGGCTGCGCACCTAGTCCTTCAGGAGCACAGTTACCTCATTCAGGACCAGGGAGTCCTCCACACCAGCCCGTCCCCTGTCCCCCAAGAACAGTACTTCTGTCGTGTCAGGATTCAAATCCATGGGGTTAGGCAAGAAGAGTCCTGCAGCCTCTGCAGGTCTAAGAGAGTTATTGCATTCTTATTTCTAGGAAAGAGTCTCCTTTAGTAATGCCAACCTAAGAGAAGGGAAGGAAGATGGTGGGAATCACATGGAGGGAACCGCAGAGAGGCAAAGTATGATCCTCAACCGACCACAGGTGAAAAAGCAAGAATGTGTGAGATAAAAATTAGGCAAATTGAAGGCAACAAAACTAGTTTACTTGGGGGAGTTCATGTGGTCCCACTCCCAGTGGGTCACCCCTCCTAGAAGGCTGTGGGGACCAGGCAACAAGTCTCAGGAACTGCAGCCAAAAAGATAGGGCTCCTTATTTCAGATCAAACTGTGGCCATGAAGCTCCTGACCTGCCTCTTCTCCTTGGTTGTCAGCAGGACCAGACATTACATCCGCTTAGCCAAAGGCTGGGCGGCCCACGAGGCAGGTCGGCAGTAACAGCTTAGCCTATTTCCTGCATAATACACCTAAAGGAGTTCTCAGATGTTGCCTTTCCTTCAATTTGGATGGCAGGCGAGGGACACAAGGTTGGGGAAGGGATTGTGGAGGGAACCACAGCAACAAAGAAGCAATAGATACCATCAAAATCACTGCAAGACGTGCTCAATCTCCCCTCCCCTTTTTAAAGCTTTTAGTTGTGTATACCTGGCACATTTCAGATTAATACAAGCACATTTCTGAAAATCAGCTGCAAAGCAAAATTGGCCAAAATCCATCCGAAAAACATGATTATCCTCAAATTCAAGTTACAGCTTAAGTCCGAATGGATGAGTAAAAGCCAGGATTAAGGAACATCAGAAACAGCATTAAAGGACAGGAGGGGCTCTGAGCCTCTGCAATTCGCAGCCAAACTTGGGCAGGCTCCTTCTGGTCTCATCTCACACACCAACTGAAGAAAAAAAGAAAGGGAGTGTTTCAAAATTAAGCCAACATCATGGTGTGGGACCATCAGCATTACAGAGCTAGTGGGAACCCAAAGGCTGTCCAGACCAGCCTCAATCAGACCTAAGATCTGTTAGGAGCAGCACCAAAATGGGCCTGCAGAGCAAATGCCTGCAGAGGGCAGCTCGAGCAAGTGAGCCAAGCTGCACACTTTGGGGGAATACCACAAGGACACAAAGCAGTCCTGCTAGAAGGAGAAATCCCTTCCAGCACCCAAAATGTGACTCCCTCTTATTGAGATCCTGGGGAGAACCCATTTGTCAGATGGAGGGGAGCTCCGTGGAACTGAGATAGACACACAGAATGAATCACAAGAGCTTTTTTCAGCTCAATGGACACTCCAGATTATGTCACTCTTGGAAACCCCAAGGTGGGTAATAGGAGAAGCTTTTCCCCATTTGGGGATGTTCCCCACAGAGTCTTCTGCCAGAGCCCCTCTTTGCCCCCACCTGGACCCCCACTTACCCCTAGCGGAGCTGTCAGACCCCTGGTCACTTGCTGCAAAAGGGAAGAAACAAATGAGTCAGGAGATCCCACCCCCCAGCCCTTCTCCTCCCTCCTTCCAACCCCATCCCAAATCAGGCTCAATCTGGGGAGGGGCCTAAGAAGAGTTCAGGGACAGGCAGCCCAGAGGCAAGGGGGCTCAAGGACAGCACTGGAGGAGAAGCAGGTGCTGGAGGGCAAAGAGAGATGGGCACAGCCTGGCATGGAGGCAGCAGGGGATAATAATAATAATAATAATAATAATAATAATAATAATAATAATAATAATTATTATTATTATTATTATTATTATTATTATTATTATTTATTATTTGTACCCCGCCCATCTGGCTGGGTTTCCCCAGCCACTCTGGGCGGCTTCCACAGAGACCAAAAATACACTAAAATGTCACACATTAAAAACTTCCCCCCCTTAAGATGTCTTCTGAATGTCAGGTAGTTGTTTATCGCTTTGACATCTGATGGGAGGGCCCTCTGCCTGGTTCCCTGTAGCTTTGCTTCTCACAATGAGCTTTGCTTCTCTCTGCAGCCTTTTCCTGGCCCTGAGGGACCCCTTGCTGTCCACAGACAGGCTGAGCAGACAGGCTGAAGCTTCCCAGCAGGGTCTTGGGCTTAAGGACTAGGCCACCACCATGTTCAGTTTTGTCTGTTTGTAACATGTTCCTGCTCCATATTGGGGGGAAATATGTCAGACAGAGAGAGGGGAGGAGTCACTCACTTGAGGCTGCTTTGTAGGCTGCTTTCTTGCTCTGTTTCCCTGTGAAGACAAAAGCAGAAGGTCAGAGCTGGAAGGGACCTCCAGAGGCCACCCATCCCATTTCAACCATTTGGTTCTCAGAAGGTGAAACCTTCCCAGCAGATGCTCCTCTTGTCTCTTCCAAACACCTCCAAGGAAGGGGAGCCCTGAAGCGGATCTTTTCAAGGAACTCATGTAGAAAAAAGTGAGGAAATTTAAGTAGAAAATCAACATGGGGAAACCAGGCTGTGGACAAATTCCAAGAGGCTGGAAGGAAACATTATCCATTACCTTCACTCATTCATTTTCGGATTATTATTTCGGTGATTCCCCAATAAAAATACAAAATGAGAGCACAAAATACATAATAAAACAAAAACAAACCAGTAACTCACATTTAAAAGGTCCAAGGCCTGGTTTGAGAGCAACGCTTTTGCCTGGCATCTAAAGATATGCAAGGAAGGCTCCCTGGTAAGTGTGCACAGGATTGAAGGCTTAGGATTGATTAAAACATCAGGTGGAAAGTGAACTTCCTGAGCACAGAGTGAGCGCAAAGTAATGACCACTATGACTTTTGGTTCATGTTCACAGGGTGTTTTATGGGGAGGGGTCTCTGTAGGGATACAAGGGGCAGTTGCCAGGAAGCTCCACCAGCACATTCCCAGTCGGAGGCCAAGATAGAAGGACACAGGAGAGGCAGCAAACGCATCCAGGGTTTACTTACTGCAGATGAAGAAGAAGATGATCCCAGAGACCAGCAGGATGGCAGCCATGACACCCAGAATGGCTCCCATAATGAGCCCCAGGTTGACTAAAAGGGGACAAGAGACATTTTTATTCAGACTGGCGGCAGCAGCTCCCCAAGGCCTCAAGCAGGAGATTTGAGTGGAGGTGCTGAGGTATGAACCTACGGCATCCAATTTGAGTTTAAGGACACTTGCCAGAAAAGGCTGCATCTGTCAAAAACTCCAAATTCCAATAATTGCCTCCAGAGACACAGACAGGATCCAACTGGGGTTCCCCATCTGAGGAGTTGGGTGGAAATCCCCCTCCCAGAGCCCACCCCTTCCCCTCCTGTCTGTCTGTCTGTCTGTCTCTCACCAGGCTCCTTCTCCCAGGCCACGTCCAGAGGCTTCTCCAGGCTGTCATGCTCCACACGGCACCGGAAGCGCTCCCTCTCCTCGGGGTCGATCTGGACGCTGAGCAAGACATAGTAGGTCCCGTCCGAGTTGGGGGCGACCAATCCTCGGAGGGTGCCCTCCTGCCAGACCTCCCCATCCTTCACCCAGTTGGCCTCAATCTCCTTGGGGTAGAAGCCATGGACGTGGCAAACGAGGGTCTCCAGGCCGTCATAGTCTGCCTTCCTGGTCACCTTCACCACCGGAGCCTCTGCAAAAAGGGCCACATTAAGGTTTACAGATAGACATCCACAACGGGAGTCTGAAGGAATCCTGTATTTTTTAAGAGCAGAGGAGCAGGGACCTAAGGGGCAACCTAGTCAGAATCTCACATTGAAGGAAGGTGAGGACAGGTGACCTCACCTAGGCCCAAAGTCACACCCCACCAAAGCAGGCTCAAAGCTTCTCAGAGCTTTTCAAAATCATTTTTCTCAGCAGCCAAAAGGCATTAGCTAAGCATCAGAAACATTCCGCTTGCTGTAACTAAAAAGATTGCAACAAAGGTAGGGAACACAATCCATTGTTTCTCAGGCCTTTCTGATGCCTTCTGGCCTTGCTAAAGAACCACATTGCAACTTACTTTCTGCCCAGGAACCATGCCAGAACAAGAGATTGAAACATATCTGAACACTCTGAAACCCCTTTCCTGGGAAGGGTGCCAAGAGTCCCAAAACAGCTTTCTGTTCATGCTCAGAGGACTCCTGAGGGAGGAGAAAGGAGGAGGGAACTGGAAAGGGGTATATATGCTTGTGCACATGACTGTGAATTTCGTGCATGCTTTTTGTGACTTATCACACGTGCTCCTTCTACCAGTTCATGGATGGTAGAAATAAAAGCCTTTTCTCCGAAACTATTCCTTGAGTGTCTGTTGACTCCCACTTCCCTTTCCCAGGCACAATATTTTTCCCACCCGAGGGCAAAGCCTCATAAGGCTACAACATCTGCAGAAGTTTAAAAGAACTGCAAATAAATGGGATTCCTCAACCTCCCTTGGCATCTTCCCCAGTCAGTGTCTATGCTGGAACTATTTTTAGATGTTTTATCCTTTGTTTGCCAAAGCAGACTTCTTTGGGAGGGAGGATTGGTACAAATTAATTTATCATCTTGAAAAGCTCTAACACAACTCAACAATGACAACTTGTGGTTCCAAGATTGTCCCAGGAAGCTGCCTCTAGGCTGAGGGGGCAAATTCCACCAGGTCCCCAATGGGATCCTTCCAAGTTGCAAGTCATGAACTGAGGGCAGCTCAGGCTGATCCTGGTTCCTCTCTTGAGGGGGGAAGAAATGCTGGACTCGCTGCTCTCTGTTCTCTGGGACTTTCCCGCTCCATAGTTAGTGAACAAAGCCAAGAGCCCTGGGAAAGACAGAGCTCCTTTCTAGTTCTCCCGCCTGCCCTGAAAGGGTCCCTTGAGGTTGGAAAGGGCCCATCTCCCTTCTCCACGGCAGCCTCTCCTGGAGTGGAAAGGGCAGACCAGGAGGCCCAGTAAGCCAGCAACTTACGCACATTTAACATGTGCACATACAGCTTTATGCACTTGCCAAAAATATTCTAAAAAACAAAAAGAGGAGGCGAGTGTCTGGGAAGAAGGACTTTGGCAACCCAATCGCCCTTGAATCCAATGTGTTTTGACTATACACAATTTTGGCTTTAGGCACGATTCACAGAATGTAACCCTTGTTCAAAAACTGGCTCCCTGGGTAGCTGTTGTCTGAAGGGGCTGTTCCAGGATCCCACCCGCTTTGCAGTGCCTGGACTGGTTAACTCGGTCTAGGAGGGGATGTGATTCTGCTGGGGGGAGCAGGAAGGAAGGAAGATCAAGCCCTTTCCCCATAGAAACCCCAAACAAGACCTCCCCTCCCCTCCCCACACCTGTCCTCAGCAGAACCTCCATCCCAAAGAGGATGATTCCCAGCCTCCTTTGCACGTTGTCACCCTTGAAAACGCTTCGTTGTGGCTTTTGAGGTGAAATCCTCAACCTCAATAAATATGCTCAGTGTCTTTGGGGTGAATTATCACCAGGCCCCCATAGATGAATTTGCTCAGATCTCTCTAAGCGCGGCTAATACATATGTGTCAGTCCGCAAAAAGGGAGGGTGCTGGAATTATTTCATTTTTAATTAATGTTCATATCAGCAAAGCTAATAGAGACAGGAAGAAAGCCAGTCAAAACACTTGATCATTTGATTGGCCCCTGAGCCAGATTCCTGAAGGCGGAAGAGTGGACTGTACCATTTCAAGGCATGGGGTTGGGGAAGATGACACTTCTGAATGTTCCCCATGGGAAAAAGTACTATTCCTCACAAATAAAAAATATAAGAAGGTAGAAGAGGGAATTTCCATACTCTCTCACTATGTGCAGGATTTCTGCTTCTAGGCCACGAGTGGCTAACCTACAGACTTAGTGAGGGGGCCACATTTTCTATTTAAAAAAGGTTAATTAATTAATTTTTAAATACTTTTTAGCGGGGCCAACTAAAAAATTACGTGAAATGTAAAAGTGTTCCAATGCTGTTTTTCGTCGTTTAGTTAAGATTTAAAAATACCAAAGGTAAATTATCCCACTCAGTAATCAGGATTACACGTGATTTTTTAAATAAGTTCAGTGGTTTTATTAGAAATTGTTAGTTTTTTGAAAATGTCCATTGGGGCACTTTGATACACTCTAAAAGTGCCCCGCTCGTGTACAATAGTGCCCCAATATACAAGTTTGCATGAAATCTCTAAACTAATTTCCTACCTATGAAATTTGAAAAGAAAAAAAACTGTTGTTTACTACATGGCCAAAGTCATTTCTAAATATAATACGACCGATTATCAAGTGTCATATCTCAGGAAATATCCAGCATCTTGTATGTTTGTCTTCCCCATTGTAGAAGATAAGGCAAGCGTTGATTTTAAGGATGTTGTTTTGCCAAAACCAAATTTCTCAAAGGACACATCTCGAACATCATCTCTATACTTTTTCTTTTAACTTCAGTGGATATAATGTGCAATAAGCATTTTGTTTAAATTATAAGCATTTTGTTTAAATTACTATTTTTTGACTACCTAATGTGAGATCTTATACTTTTTAAAGGGCTGATTATGATCTCTCACAATAAAAATTGTTTTTTTAATTAATTTTTTGTAAATAATTGCCATTCTCATACAATTTACGCTTTGTATCAAAGTGCCCCATGCACTGTATCAAAGTGCCCTGTAGGTGGAGCAGAATGATACAAAACCCATTTTTTACTCAAGTCATTATATTCTCATTATCTTCTAACTTTAATGGTTCTTTTGATTGCTATTATAATATTAATTATAATTAATTTATGCCATGCATAAAGCAATTTTTTAAATTATTTGAATCATTTTGGTACATAAAATATGAGATTGAATTTTTCTGCATCAATCTGCCCCACTTTCCCCTACCCAAGTGTAACGGCAAAAGGTTTTTCTGTATCCCGCCTCAAATCTGTCCATTTCAATTTTATTTTTTTACTGAATTTAAAATGCATTTTGCTTTCCTGGCCCCCTCCCTGCTGTTTCTTTATGCCCCTCCCCCATTTGCCTTTTGCCACCCCTTATTCTAGCCAAAGGGGCATGGGGGGCTGTTTATAAGCATCCCCCCCCCAAATCATACTCTGAAGTGACCCCTTTTCTCCTCCCAGAGTCCCAAACTTAATTCTGCCTCCCCCACCAAGAAGAGTGTTTGCTGTTTGGTCCAGAAAGGAAGACGGTTAAGGGGGGGAGGGGAGCTTGAAGGGAAACTGCCCCCCTGAGCCCCCTCCCCTCCCCTCTGCCCCCCCTCACCTGTCCTCAGCAGAGTCTCCTTCCCGTAGTCCAGGTATCTCTGCAGCCACTCAATGCATTCCTCCTCCAGGTAGTGCTTCATGCCCTGGTTCCAGGCCAAGTCAGGATCCAACTTCCTCTTGCTCACTTCGGCCTCCGTCTGGGCTGCCGTCCAGGTGAGGGTCTCCTTGTCGAAGGCGAGGAAGTCTCTCCCGTCGTAGCTGTACTGCCAATACCCTCCTTTGCGCCCGTCTGAACTCAGCTCACAGCCGTACATCAGCTGAAGGGTGTGGATCCCTGGAAGGACCAGAAGAGGCCCAGGAGGTCAAGGGGGGTCAGAGCAGCCCCTCCCCCATCAACAAAAGAGCCCAGGAAAAAGGATTTATTTGCCTCAGACTCAGGGAAGAGGCAGCAGTCAGAGGGGAGAAGAATCAACCCGCATTGTATCTTTCTGAAGGCTCATCAGCATAAAACATTCACTGAGGCAAACACTACTATCCTGAGCCTATGAAGCCCCCCTTTAATTGCCCTCCTCTCTCTCATCGCCCCACACTTTCTCCCCCCCCCCAATTCCTAGTGGATTCTCCCAACTCCCTGGAGGCGGGGGAGGGGTGGGGAGAATCCCTTGCAGGTCGGAGGTCACAGTCTGTCCCTCTTTCCCCCCAGCTCTGCTCCTCAAGATCTTGCCCCTTTTGGAGAGACGCCTCAGCTGCCCCCCCCCCCGAAAGAGGAAAGGGGCAACATGGAAGGGGGACACCCACACATTGGGGGCCCTTTCAAGAGAGAAGGTCTCCTCTTCCCCTCCATCTCTCTCCCTTTTCCCTAAAAGGAGGGAAGTCATGGAAGGGCCTTCGGAAAAAGAAGTTTCCTCATAGCCTGGGAGGGAAAGGGAAGCCGCAAGGGGGGGGGGTTGCCCCATTTCAGAATGGCCCCCCTTCTCAGCAGAAGCCAGACCGCCCTTGTCAAAGATGGGAGGTCCCTGCACCCTCCTGCCCACCCCAGGGGGCTACCACCAAATCTTCAAAACAACAACATTAAAACAATCATTTTGAAGTCCCATAATCCCTAAATGGGACAGATCATTTTGATTCTCTCATTACATGTTTCATATATTTGTCTTTGCATATTTACTTGAAGGTAAGTCACACTGAGTGGGGTTGGACTTACTTCCAAGTAAACATGCAGAGGACTGAGCCGTTACAATTGGAAATTAAAATAAAATAAAATCTGTTTGTGATCCTGGCTGCCCACACACCAGACGCCTAAAACCAGCTGGGAAGAATGTGACTAGCCCATTTCTGAACTCTCTTGTTGAGGGACTCTTTCCTGGCAGTCAGTTCCATGGGGTAAGGCAGGTTTTAAAGAAGAATAACTACCAGGTGTGGGGGCCCCGTTCTCTATCAGCCCCCCAGCAGGTGGAGTGAGCAGTCCAGACAACCTGATGGATTCTGAAAGGCTCCAAAAGAAAGGGGGGCTGAAGCCAGCATCCCTGGGGGGCCCCCATCTCCCTGTGGAATATGGAATAGGGACACCATCCTTCCTTCCTGCCGTCTCCAGCACTGCAGACCCCGGCCGCCCCCCACCCCCAGTTCTCCAGGGCAGTGGGGAGGACGAGGAGGCAGAGGGAAGAAGTTTCATGGGGGGGGGACTCATAGCTGTGCTTATTCTGGGGTCATGATTGCAGCCGACTGGGGGGGGCATATTGGCACCTCAATAATGCAGCTACAATAAACTTGCTGCCTGGGACAGGTATTAAGGCACATGAGCACAGAGTCATCAAAGTTTCAGGGAAACTCCCCCCCCCCCCAATTTCAAAATTGGCAATGCCACGGCTGGATTTCCAACTGGATTCCCAGCTCTTTGCTCTCTTCCAGGATCCTTCCCTATTACTCCTTTGCCACAAAGCCAGTGCCAACGGTGCCAGGGAGAGAGCAAAGCGTCATCTGGCATCCTTGTTTTGTGCCACAAATAACAGACATGGGGGGTGAAGGGAAGACATCTGTGCCTGCCACTGCAGAGTCTTTTTTCGTGTAATTTTCCATTATTGTGTCCCCCCTGCCCTGCAATACAAGTACTTTTGTACACTGGTGCCTTGGTTCCCAAACACCAAAAACCCAGGGAGGCCTCACTTCGGACAACCGTAAGTCTGAGTATGGGCTGAATGTAAACTCCTCGCTCTGGATTAACCTGCAGTCTTCAGATCAAGTAATTCGCTTATTTAGCTTATGTGGGTAGCAATTTAAGATTTTAAGGAGGTTTTCTCACCACTGCTGTATCGCAATCACCATCTTTTCCCCCATGTTAAATCTTTTTTGCAGTTTCTAAATGAAAGGCTGTGATATACAGTGGTACTTTGGTTCTCAAACGGCTTGGTTCCCAAACGCCAAAAACCCAGAAGTAAGTGTTCCGGTTTTTAAATGTTTTTCGGAAGCCGAACATCCGATGCAGCTGTCGGCTATTGTTTGCGGGGCACCTGCACCAATCCGAAGCTGCGTCTTGGTTTTCGAACATTTCGGAAGTCAAACGGACTTCTGGAATGGATTAAGTTCGAGAACCAAGGTACAACTGTATTTGGCGCTTTTGTTTTTGCTACAGCGGTACCTCTGGTTGCGGACACGATCTGTTCCGGGGTGCCGTTCGCACCCCGAAATGTCCGTAACCAGAGTGGCGCTTCTGCGCATGTGTAAATACTTCCGGGTTTGCCGTGTTCTTAACCTGAAAAAAACGCAACATGAAGCGTTCGCAAGAAGAGGCATGACTGTATTTATTTTGCCTTTTTGTGGCTTTTTCGGTTAATTTGTTTTCGTTACTGTGTGGAACCCAGTTCAGCAACTGATACGATTTATTGACTGTGTGACTGCGGAAATGGATAAAAGCCCCCCATCCAAACAATGACTATCATCAGTGCAGGTTAGAAAAAAATAATAATTTTAATTTTTATCATCTACAATACTGTCTTATTTATTTTATAGTACAGTACATTGATTATTGCTTTCATTTTATGGACCAATGGTCTCGTTGGATAGTAAGATTTGTGTTAAATTGCTGTTTTAGGGGTTGCTTTTAAAAGTCTGGAACGGATTAATCCGTTTTGCATTACTTTCTATGGAAAGCGCACCTTGGTTTTGGAACGCTTTGGTTTTGGAAAGGACTTCCAGAATGAATTAAGTTTGAGAACCAAGGTACCACTGTATAATATTAAGCAAGTGACGCATTTGAGGGATTTGAACCCAGGTTCAAGGACAACTGAAAGGTAACTGTGCTCATGGAGTGGAATATAAAGATATAAATGATGGAACAAACAGATGCTTGTAAATGTGTGCCTAAACACACTTTGGCTATATACTAAATTCTTTGCTCCTGGTGAAAATAATGAAATGCTGATGTTAAGCCAACTTGTTGCTTTTCAAAAGGCCATGCCTCTTCCCTTTGATGCTCAGCACCACCAGGGCAGTCTATGCTGTGAAGAGCTGGGAGCTTTCCTGGGGAGAGGACAGACCTGGAGGACAGACCTTGCTAGGCTGCTCTTTGCCCCCCAGAGCTGAGTGCCCCTTCCCTGCCCCACCTCCCTCTGCTCCTGCAAGGGCCGCATCCAGAAGCGCAGGAGAGAGGAGGAGAGACCAGGAATCTGTGTCCTGTGGCTCCCAGGCAAGAGAACTTGGAAGTGAGGCCTCAAGGGGTCTCCTGGGGGCACAGGGGAAAGAAGGGGGCACAGCATGCCCTTGGGCTCATGCCAGGAACCGCCTGCCAGTATCTCAGCCAAAGGCAGCCTGGGGAGCCGGACATTCAGACAGAGCAGTTTCCTCACAGCTCACTTTTCAGAGATGGCACTTGGACTGGATGCATAATCAAAGATCTGGGGTGGTATCTAATGCAACCCCTACTCAGAGTAGACCCACTGAAGTGATTTGGCCTTTCTGTTTTTAATGCACTGATTTCAATGGGTCTACTCTAAATATAACAGTATTGGATGCAACCCTGTGTGTACTAAAAATGTCAAACACCTGCCCTAGCTCTCACTTTCAATAAATACTGAATTTTTGCTAAAAAAAATCCTGTTTAGACAAGCCTACCCAGATGCCTAGAAAGTTGAGGTAATTCTAATCTGTTTTAGTAGTTTAACTTCCTGTGTTTTAAAGTATGGTTGTGAGTTTTTCTTAATTTTACTGGGGGGGGGGGTTACAATCAATAAGTGTATGTATTTTAATAAATAAATAAATAAATAAATAAATAAATAAATAAATAAATAGTATTTATTGATGTTTTATGTACATTCTATGGATTTTTTCCCGATTTTTATTATAACTTTCCAGGTTGTATACTATCTTGATACAGTTTTGTGGGAAATACATATTGTAAATACTTTAATAAAACCTTCAGTCGATTGATAATAAAAGAAGAGCTGGTTTACATTAGCTAGTTGATGTCCACCTAATCAATCCTTCATCAAAGAGGGCATGATCCTTATATCTGCTACTTGTCATGCTGCACCTCCAGTGTCCCATATTACAGATCCACAACATGTTCATGCTTGAGGCTTTTAAATGTGCTCTTCAATTTCAGTATCTGAAGGATTGATCTGGTGTTTTCACTTGGCAGGTGGCATCACACAGGACTCGATGAGACCCCTGGCAGGGCCCTCGGGTGCTGAGGACCCAGCCCCGTCTCCTCTAGGCCAGCCAGCAGGGTCAGCAGACAGCCATTTTCATTTCCCACCACAAAACCATGGAGAGAAGCTACGTCCGGCACCCCAAGACGGGATGGGAAATGGCAATGGTTGCTCCTGGCCATGCACAGAGTTCTGCTACTCTTATTAGAGGTTACCCACACACTTCCACTGCACCTCTCTGCTTGTGTGGTGGCACCTCAGTAAAAGCACTTCTGGCTGTTTGTAGCAGAGTTTTCCCCGGAGGCAGAGGACAAGAACAGGAGTCATACTCAAACTCACAGTCAAGAGCTTCTTTATTGCTTGACTGTCACACAAACATTTCTGTTACTATTATATACAAGCTACTGACATTCCTTCTTTCTCTCTCCAGCACAATATAATCTCAGTCCAGTAATTAACAATCCTGACACAGCAAAACTCACAGTATCAGTAGCACACATTGTCTTACTTCCAACCTTGTTGTCAGTGAGTGTGCTGACAGAGTGTGAGTGTGTGTGCGCACACACACACTTTCCTTGTGCGGAAATTCCAGCCTGCAACTTCCTCCCTTTATTTGCACCTCCAGATGACACCAATCAAGCCTAGAGTGCCACTCTTACACGCTAAAGAAAATTCTGGAACCCTCTTGAAAGCTTCCAGGAACCTTTATCTGTTTCTTGAAGAATGTTTTCCTAACAGCTCTTTGTGGTTGACCTATGCAAATAACAAACCAAACCACAAACCCCACCAGCTGGTCTGGATATGGAGCTTTTGTTTGGAGGGAAGTTGCTTTGTCTCATTGCTTCTTCAGCATAAATTGCTTTCTCCCGCATTTTATGAATGAAGCTCACTCCCCTCCCGTTTCCTCCAGATGTTAAGTGGGATCAATCACGATACACCTATACCTTCAACATTGTTTTTAAATAGAATCAGATGACATTTCCAGGGCTGTCCGTGGCACCTTTGAAGTGGTCTTCTCATTTGTTTGGGATTTTCTGAGCTAAGCAATTGCAAGAAATGATCAGGAACCGAGAGGCGCCCCTTGGTGACATTTATGGGGCATTTTCCATGGACAGGTGCAGGGGCTCAGGAGGGGCCCAATCCCCATTTTTAAAAGGGGGAGAAGCAGAATTCCCAGGAGCCCAAGAGGAAGCCTGCAAGGCAAGGCCGGGCCTGATCCCACTGCAAGAAAAGCAGACCTGCCCATTGCAGCGCTGGCTTGGTCTCAGCTGACCCCCTGGGTTTCCTCCTTGCAAGCCTGACAAGGGCTCTGGATACACTCAGGCTGACCCCTTTGGCAAGGCTCCTTCCACCTCCACTATTCTGTCTCACAGGTGGGGAATCTCTTTGGCTTCAGGGCCAGATCCTGATCAGGATTGTCCCCATGGGCCAAAGGGGGCAGGAGGCTGAAGCTGACATCATAGCATAGCCTACCTGTCAATCTCACTCACCTTTCTACCCCTCCACTGCAGTTATTGTTTGAAGTGCTGGGACACCTGTGGTGCTGTTAGGGGCAGGGGAAGGTCCTGAATCAGGGAGCCTGCTTAGGAAGTGAGGAAGTATAGAAGTCTGGAAAGTGAAGGTGCAAAATCATATAGAGACCTCCGTCCAGACCCAGCAGAGGCTCCCACTTCTGAAGTTCTGCTCCAAAATTGCAATTAGAGGGGGGAGTCACTCAACTTTGGGGCTAAACACAAATGCCTCCCCCCACCCTTCCAGCATGCTGGCTCCTTTCACACAACTAACGTCTCAAGAGGACTAACAGCTTTTGACTCATTTCAGAAGGAAGTTTAAAAAACAAAAATGTGAGCCAAATGTTGTTAAACTGCTTGTTCCAATATGAGACTCTCAAAAAATGACGAGCAGGAGGATAACATGTTTGTGTAATTGATTTAGAGAAGAAAACAGGGAAGGATTTATCCAGCTAATCATTGTCATGTATTGTTACAGCACTAAATAAAAACACTTCTCTGAAAAGAACTTTTCTATTGATGGGAAGAGAAAACTTTAGATAAGAATTGGGTCTTCAAAATGTTGAGTGTCTGATGTAGAGCTAAATTAAGAATTATCCTCAGAGCACATGCAATGCCAACTCCTCCAAGACTGCATTTCAGCGAGCAGAGAAAACAGGACTCTTGAAGCACCCTCTCTGGGCGTTACACATGTATAGGGGGCAAGTGCTGGGAAAGGTGTTGCTGTTAGGGGCAGGGGTAAAGTCCTGAATCAGGGAGCCTGCTTAGGAAGTGAGTGTAGAAGCCTGGAAGGTAAAGGTGCAAAATCATAGAGAGATCTCCCTCCAGACCCAGCAGAGGCTCCCACTTCTGAAGTTCTGATCCTAAATTGCAATTGGAGGGGGGAGTCACTCAACTTTGGGGCTAAACACAAATGCCTCCCCCCACCCTTCCAGAATGCTGGCTCCTTTCACACAACTAACATCTTAAAAGAATTTTGAAATTTCAGAAGAAAGTTTTAAAAACAAAAATGTGTGCCAAGAGGCTTTGGCCAGAGGTCTACTAGCTTTAACTAAGTTTAAACGATTCCTGTTGTCAGAGTTCCAAGGCTGGATGAGGAAGGGGGGGGGGAGTGTGGCAGAAATTGCCGTAACTGGACAAAGCGGGTGAAAGACCTTTCTAAGGGTCCTGCTATTCTTCCCTAAGTGTAGACCGTTAAGAGAATAAGGTAAACAGATGTATAATGAATGCTGGAGGTGTGGGAGCCCTGGGGGCTCTGGTCCACCCTCCACCCCCACTTCATGTATTTGCCACTCTGACCCCCCCAAACCCAGTCCGTTCAAGTTCCTTAAAAAGGCTTCTCTTTCAACACTGTGCCAGGGAGAGGGAGGGGCTTGGTGATGGTCAGAAGGGTCAGCCAATCAGCACCTCTGTCTGGGCAGCTGGCTTCTCCTTAAGCAGGACCAGAACTCAAGGCTTGCTTGTCTCAGCCTCAGGATCCCCACCCTTCTCTTCCCCTCCCAGAGGAAAATGAACTAGACAGATTTCCACCTCACAAGGCCTAAGCCAAGCCTAGCATGGAAGGAAGGGCAGGCAATGGAGACATTTCCTTGGTAGGATGTGCAGGTCCAGAGAGGGTCATACTGGGGGGGGGGGTCTCTGCCCTCCAAGTCTCATTCTCTGTCCCCCCCCCACCATCCCAGCCCCCATTAAGACCTTCATTAAGGGAAGGGGAGATGCCTCTGCCCTGGTGGAGACCCCCACCTTCCATTTCCTTTCCTCCCAGCAGCCCCCTCCCTGCAATTCTGGCCCCTGGAGGGAAGGATACTGGGGGGGGGGAGGTGTGACTCTGTGCCTCTCCTGCCTTCCACTCACCTCCGCTCTGGTTGTAGCGATTCCGAAGATTCTGCAGACTCACTCTGAACACCGGCTCATTGCCCTGAAGTATCTGAGTCTGCTGCTGCCAGTACTGAGGATCCTCCTTTTCCGCCTTCCTTATCCAGGGGACGTGAGGCAGCATCTCCTGGGTGTCACTGTCGTACTGAACAAATTGCTGGTCATCCACGTACCCCACAACAATGAACTGGGGCAGCCCCTGGCCAGGCTCAGACACGGCTGTGTAGAAGTAGCGCAGGGAGTGAGAAGTGGAGCCTGGAAAGGAAGAGAAAAGGGGGCAGAGAGTTAGGGGTCCTGCAGATGAAGGCAGCAGCCTAATCCTGCTGTATTGCAGGCAGCAGCCCTGAATTAGGAGATCCCAAGTTCAGCAGGGTTTGGGGGAGTTTGTAGACCTGCCTTTAAACACAGAGGAGGCAGAGCAGAGGGAGCCTAAGAATCAGAGAGTTGGAAGAGGAAAAGAGAGGATATAAATACAAGTAGCAACAACAATAGCCTATGGAGCAGAGGGCGAGAAAAAGCTCTGCCAGGCAGCACTAAATCTCTGCATGTCTCTGCTGAGGCTCTGTGTGAGGGAGAGAGAGGCCAGCCCCTCCCTTTTTGCCAAGGGGGCAGGAATTGCCCCCCACTTGCAAGCGCCAAGCTGTTAAGAGCTCCCACAACATGGTCTGAAGGCTCAGGATGCAGGTGTTGCAGGAAAACAAACTCGACACACACACACACACACACGACATACGCAACGCTTCTGTTATAAATTCATGGAAAATCAACCATACATCGGATCTGCACCGTTCCACTTTTATTTTACTCCATGAAGGAAGGACTACAAAATGGGGAAGGTTTGATACAAGGCAGCCATAATCTCTCGATCGTACCAACACGTCTTGGCATGCCAACCTTGATGGTCCTGCATGTGGGAATGGATTCAGCATGGACTGTGATCAGCTCTTCCCTCTGGGGACAGGAAACTGCAAACTCCCTTTGGTCCTCTGGAAAGTACTCATGGGGAGGGGGAAAGGAGGAACTGGCCAGGTGACAAGACACTCAGGTGACTACCAACACAACTCCTCCCTCATCTTTGTGATGTGTCAGTGATGTAGTTGTGGTGTAGCTATGATGTAGTCTTAGAGGTGTAGCATGGGGGATTAGTAGCTAATAAAAGTTGGGGTCTTCTTTTGTTCAGGGCTTCCACCTTGCTTCATCTTGCAGTGGGTGGGAGTCCTGTCACGACAGTATTCAATAAAGACCAAGCCTACAGGCTGCTGTTTTGCTCCAATTGTCCTGGTTGGTGTCTTTGCTTTTTGTCCAAGGGAGCCCTCGGATTTCTCTGTTAACACAGGCACCAAACGGAAGCTAAGCAGGCTCAGGTCTGGGAAGTGGATGGAGGGGAGACCAGACGAAGCAAAATCCATATATTGGGAGACCAGAAAGCTGCCTCCTCCTGGGTCAGAACACTGGTCCAGGTAGCTCAGAGTTGTCTGTCCTGACTGGGAGTGGCTCCCCAGGGACTCAGGAAGGGGTCTCTTTCCCAACCCCCCCAACCCCGAGATGTCAAGTGCTGCCCTATGTCCCTCCCTCTCATGTGCTGCCTTGAATTACATGGAGGAAGAGAAGTGGAATACTAAATATGAAAAACTATTATCTCGCAGACTTACTGTACACAAAGAAGAGCTTGCAGGATCTGACCAATGGCCCATCTAGATCAGCATCCCATTCATCTGGGGGGCCACTGTGAGAAAGGGGTGCTGGACCAGGCTGGCCCCTGGCCTGAAGCAGGCTGTTCTTCTTTTCTGGGAGTGGCTAATATATGCAGAAACATGCATAGTTCAGCCACTCCCTTGGAGCCGCCCCACCATCTGACCTTCTGGAGTCATGCACTGAACAGGTCTGACCTGGGTCTTGCTTTGTGGGCTCTGGGAGGCTTTGGAAAGATCTCCTGGGAACTCAGGAGAGCCCCACAAGATCTCGTGAGAACCTTGCACAAAAAGAGCTCTCTGCCTTCTGCATATATAATTGGTGTGATTCCAACAGGCCAGCTGTCAACAGCAGAAGCTGAAATCATTCAAGTTAAATGCATTCAAGGTGGGAGTTTCCACCTGTTTTCCAGGGACAGGTGTCAAGTTAATTGGCCTGTAATTCCCAGGATCCTTTCTGGATGATCTTTTGATAATTGGTGCTTAATGGTTCAGTGTTGCAATCTTTGAATGGTCTGAGCTGCCACCCACAGAGCGGGTTCCCCACTTGAGAAAGAAGGCCCCACAGGGATAGCAGGGGCAGGAGGGCAAATGCAACTTTGGGGTCAGGTCTCAACATGTGGCCCCACATCCCCTTTCCCCACACAAAGGAAGAACCTTATCCCCAAAAGGGCTCACTTTCCCACAGGCTGTAGCAGCTCTGGCCACCAGGGGGCCTAATGAGTCTCCACAGTAACAACTAAGAAAGACTTGGGGAGAGGATGGAGGGGAGGCAGGGAGCTGAGCAGAGGCTCCAGCATCATATCCAGAGTTGGCCTGCTTAGGAGAACACACACACACACACACACACACACACACACACACACCCCTGGACGGAGAGAAGCCGAGTTGAATTCAGTGAGAGATGGGGCATTTCCATGGCGGAAGGGGGGGCACAGTGCTAAAGGGGGAAGAGCAAATCCTGTTTCGTTTCAGGTAGCAAAATGGGATGCATTATTATTATTTGAATTTATAGGTAAAGGTACCCCTGCCCGTACGGGCCAGTCTTGACAGACTCTAGGGTTGTGCGCCCATCTCACTCAAGAGGCCGGGAGCCGGCGCCGTCCGCAGACACTTCCGGGTCACATGGCCAGTGTGACATCGCTGCTCTGGCGAGCCTGCACCAGAGCAACACACGGAACGCCGTTTACCTTCCCGCTATAAAGCGGTACCTATTTATCTACTTGCACTTTTAGGGTGCTTTCGAACTGCTAGGTGGGCAGGAGCTGGGACCGAAAGACGGTAGCTCACCCCGCCGCGGGGATTCGAACCGCCGACCATACGATCGGCAAGTCCTAGGCACTGTGGTTTTACCCACAGCGCCACCCGCGTCCCACTTTGAATTTATATATCACCCTATACCCAGAGATCTCAGGGCAGTTCACAGAACAAAATCAAAATCTAAACCACAAAATATTCAATCAAAATAAAAACAACAACCCAATAACACCCCCAAAACCCCCCCCACATTTTTAAAGGGCATAGGGTGTCAATCAAATCATCCAAAGGACTTGTTAAAAAGGAACATTTCTGCCTGGCGCCTAAAGGTGTATAATGAAGGCGCCAGGTGAGAGCATCCCAGCGACGGGGAGCCACTGCAGAGAAGGCCCTGTTCTCGCATTGCTACCCTCCAGACCTCTCAAGGAGGCGGCACAGCACACGAAGAAGGGCCTCAGCGCCTGCCCCCCTGGCTAGCCCCACCCCTGCACTGCTCCAGGTGCTAGGGCAGGTAGTTCTGTCCCTGCCTTGATGGTGTGTCCACTCTGCTACCTCCCTCCGGCTCCTCGGTTTCCTTTCAGGCAAGATCAAATGGGACCCACTTGTAAGACCCTCCCCTCCCAGTTCAAACCACAAGAGCTCAGAGCAAGGCCGCCTCTGGTTGTGGCATCTGGATAAACAACACAGGCAGTTCTGGGCTTCCTGTTTCCGGCGGTGGGAAATGGCTGACTCCCACAAGGCCAGACCCCAGCCGTTCCGGTAACGGTTTGTCTGAGACTGATGACCTGCATCAATGTACAGGTGGCAGGGCACTGGGTCAAAGAACACGGAACGACTGGCTCTCCTTCAATGTCATTCTCATAGCCAGGAACATCTGTTTGGGAAAATTAATAGATTTGGACGACAAACAGACACAACTGGATCAAAGAAGCTTGAGGAAAAACCTGCAGAAGTGTGTAGTTCCTGGGGGTTAAGTTCGGACTTCAAAAAGATTCTCATCGTGGTGTTTGGATTACATTTGGTATTTTCTCTCTCTCTCCCTACTCAACAATTTCTATTGGTCTTTGATGCCAAGCCTCATTAAGAATTTAAACTTTAAAAAAAAAAGAGTACAGATGGACTTTTATTTATAATTAGGCTTTTAACCTCTCAGCCTCATTTCGGATTTGAGGGCTCTGACGGAGATGCAGGAGAAGACAAGATGGTTCCCACTAGTGACGCAGCATGAAATTTTATTTCTTTTCATTTCTTTGAGACAAGCAGGAGTTGTGTGCTTATTTAGTTTGTGATGAATCGAGATAATAACCTGGAACGATATACAGTGCAGCTGTTTGCAGAAGCTTTTTATATTCATTATGAGCGAAAGAGAAGGCTAAGGGATGTCTAGCAGCCCCCCCAGGGCCCGGAGGGGGGAGAGTGCGGTTTCCAAAGGCGACCGATCGCCAAATGACTGATATTGTGGAACACAGTTTAATATTGCAAACAGTTTTGCCTAAAAACTTAATTTGGAAGGTACTGGTTTCATAAAGTTCAAAAGGAAGGTTGGACAATTAATTAGTTGCTATGCCATCAAAGATAACAGATTTGGACAATATCCCGGAATTGGAACGAAGCTGAGCTGATAAAAAGGCAGTTGGAAAAAGATATATTAACAAAGCTGTATTCGGCGGATGAAAGTATATGGTGTTTGACATGAATGAGAATCCCGGACCCAGGGACAAAAAATTACCAAGCGTTAATATCAAGATCAAAATATGGAAACAACAAAGAGAAGCAGGAAAAATTAATAAATACAATACAAAATATTAATAAATACAATTTGGACTATAATTTGATCTTTTTTATTTTAGTTTTTTAATTGAAGTGCTATGATTGGATATATTAATTGGATGTTTTTTATTGGAAAATCAATAAAAATGATTTTTAAAAAACAACAACACAGGCAGTTCTGCTCAGTAGTCGGGAGACAAAGAGCCACAAAATGAGTCACACATGAGACCCCAAAGTGAGGAGGAATCTGAAGGAACCAGTGGTCTCCACCATCCTTTGCCCAGCCCTGTAGCAGACAGTGAGGGTGCAGCCCTCCATATCAAGAGGGTTTGAGAGAGAAATAACAGGCCTTACTCTTTAGTTCTTAAAGCTTTGTAAGTTATTGTGAGAATTTGTATGCACAAGCAACTATTAAACTAATGCTAGTATTATATTCATACCATTTTCCATTAGAGAAGCACAAAAACTATTTACAATAAAAGCAAACAATTATTTTTTTTGGGGGGGGGGAGGAATCAGAAACATAAGAAAATAACCAAGCAACCCAAACTAGATAATCATATTCTTCAATAAAGAGGACCCCAGTGCAAAACAAATGTTATCTCCCTCATATCATAAACAGCAGGGGTCAAGGAGAATTCCCCCATTATCTCAACACCCTATTCCCCCTCCCCACTCACAAAAATGCCCTGCTGCTATCTCCAGATCTTTCTCCCATGAAGAATACGCTTGTCTCACAAAAGTGTCTGTTTAAAATATTTTTCTTTGGGCAACCCTATCCAGATAGGCAAATGTTGACATGTTTTGACCTCTCAATCCTAATTTTAATTATTTTTTAATGCTTTAAACAGTTTTTATTATTTTACTATTTCCTGTAAATCAGTAAGAGTTTTTACCACAATCGAGCAAGATATACATTTTAGTTAAACAGGGAACATGAGTGGCAACCCCAAAAGGAGAAAAACACCAAAGGCAGCAATCAGGAATGTGGAATTAAGAATTTAATAGTGATAAATCCTTGAATAGTATGCAGAGCCTGTGGATTGGTGGGCTGAGGGAGCAGGAATATTCTGAGCAAGGGCAATTCATGTCTAGGAGCTCGAGGCAGAGACTCCAACTATTTTGAATTAATTTTTGGGGGGGAAAGAATATATAGGAGGGGATATTCAAGGGGAACCGGGCTGTAGGGTGGGGGCCCCCACTTCTCTCTCAGGAGTTGTTTGTGCCCTTCCTCCTAAACAATTTGACGTGTACAAAACGTAGTGAAAGGGGCTGTACAGAAACGGCACAGAGAAGCCCCTACATTTGCGACAGGAAGCAGGAAAGTGTTTTCTTTTGGGGGGAGTTACAATTGTAAAGCAGAAGAAAGTGATGGTGAATGATGATAGTGAAAGGGAACTCCTGAACAACACAACATTGGGAATTGCGGGTGGGGACCCCTTATTCAGACGTTTCCCCCCGCAATGAAGTCAGCTCTACACGCGTCCAGCTCCCACCCCCCAGGCGGGTCTCCAGGGTTTTTAGCGGAGTTTTCAGAGCGGCTGAGGGTTAGAAGAGGGAAGGTAAAAAATAGAAGAGGGAAGACTGTATCTTTCCCCACCATTAATTAAATGCGACTCACTTTCCCCGCCATTAATCCTGCCAACACCTTCAAGCTTTGTTTTGTTCTTTGCTTAAGCCACGAGCCAAGGAGGGAAGCGGCCCCTGCCCCGGGCGGCATACAAAACAAGCCAAGCCTGGGAAACAGATGTTTGGGAAGGGATCCGGCTCCACTTCGGACAAGAAACTCCCCGGTCGCCCTTTCAGTGCCCACGAAATGCAATTCCCAAAGAGCCGTGCCCCCCCCCAAAAAAAGGATTTAGTGGAAATTATTTTCTCCCCCCGCCCCAGAGCAGAGTCCTTACCTGCGCAGTCCAGGAGCAGCAGCAGGTGGGCAGCCGCCCCCAGGATCAGGGGGGGCCAGCGGAGGAGGACCCCCATCTCCCCCCAAAACTGAAGCCTTAGTTAAAAGAGTCCGGCTGTTCAGCTGTCCCTCAGATCCCCTCAGACCTCAGGGGAAGGAATGACTCCAGAGACTTCTTTGTCAAAGAAAAGAGATTTATTCAGTAGCTCTGCATGCAGGGGCAACCAGCAGATAAGTTCTGCAAAGATGGCTGCGACACATAGTAGCAAAACAGCGATATTTATACCTTTCACTTCCCCCCCCAACTACGTACCCCTCCCCAGTCCCCCTCCCCAGCCCTGTGCAACGCGTGATCAGCTCATGTGCTATACATTCATTGGTACCTGTGTGCACGTGATTATTACGTATGTGGTGCTGCTAGATACTTGGTACCTGTTACTCTGCCTGGTACCTTATCTTGTTTTTCCTCTTACCCTCTGAACATTCCTTTCCTTATTTAGTCATGTTTTCAGTTGGTTAGCTAATGCAGCCCCCCTTAGCTATATGCGGCTGCCTGTTCTGTTCTATATGTGGTTGCCTATTCTGTTCTATATGTGGCCCGTTCAAGAATTTAAAATCTGTTCCTCACACTCCCTCCTCTTTTTGTGGATCGCTATTGAGCGCATCCACCGATAGCTCATGGTAGCCACGCATGACAGCTACAACCTTCGGGCCTAGCAATTGAGATGTTACACGGCGTATCATGTTTTGCAAGCATTGCATTAAGCAAGGTATACAGAAGCAAAGCAGCAGCAAAATTAGTAACGAAAGTAAAAGAGGGCCAGCCACCAGGACCACAAGGTGTCGAAGCCAACTGCCGTCCGGCAGCCAGGAGTACAACCAACTCCATAGATCTGCTCCAGTGTCCATTTTCATGTGGTGAGTCAAATTTTGCAAGTGGGATACCTGCTGCTCTATCGCCTTGGAATTATCAGTCAAATTGAAACAGCACATCCCCTCCATCTGCTCACAGCCATAATGATGGAGCATAAGTAAATAATCGATGGCTGCACGGTTCTGTAGGAGCCCATGTCTTAATTCACTTTGCTCCTTAGAAACTGAACATTATTTAAAATTAGGGGAGTAGTCCCAAACTATAGCAGTATTTGTCTCGGGTACGTTGGGAGCGCTGCCAGCGGGCGCTCCTCCTATCCACTGCTTCAGCCGTGCGAAGAGATACCAGCCTCCGGAGTGGTATCAGCAGAGCGGTTGTCAGGTGCCTTCCTGGAGATGGTCAGCCTCAAGGGATCGTCAGGATTCGGGGTAGCTGTCCAGTTTGACACGACCTTCTTAACACGAGTGTGGTGGACCCATGGAGTGATGCCAGCGACTTTAACAGCAGTGGGTGTGGATATCAATACAGTATGTGGGCCTCTCCAGCACGGTTGCAGGGGTGTCTGGGCCCAGTCCTTGATCCACACTTCGTCACCTGGCTCGAATTGATGCAGAGACTCGATTAAAACACAAGGCGTGTGAGCCTGGGTCCACCTGTTGAGACAGAGGAAAACTCGGGAGAGTGATTGCACATAATTGTCTAACTGGACATCTCTGCTCGCGTATGGTGTTATCATCCTAACGTAAGGGACCGGTCTCCCAAACATTACCTCAAAAGGGGACAAATGGGTGCGCTTCAGGGGTAGACTCCGTACCCGGAGTAGGGCCAATGGCAACATAGACACCCAATTTGAACCCGTCTCCTGAGTGAGCTTTGCTAATTGGTTTTTCAATGTCCTATTCATTCTTTCAACCTTCCCAGAACTCTGGGGCCTATAAGCTGTGTGTAATTTCCAACCAATGTGTAAGGCTTTTGCCAGTTCTTGTAATACTGAATGTACAAATGCTGGTCCATTGTCTGAGCCAATTGTTCTAGGTAGCCCGTAACGGGGTATGATTTCTTTCAGGAGGCATCGAGTCACTTCGGTAGACCGCTCAGTCTTAGTTGGCCATGCCTCCACCCACCCTGTGTAGGTGCACACTGCCACTAGCAAGTAGCGGTAAAATCCGCAACGGGGTAGCTCAGTAAAGTCTACTACAAGGTCCTCCATAGGGGCACTCCCTGCGTGTTGGGTGCCTGGGGGCACCAAAGGCCCAGTCCTAGGGTTGTTCGCCTGACACAAAGTGCATCCTCTTGACACTTGTGCCGCTAGTTGGTATAAGTTAGCCATATAAAAGCATTTTCCCAGCTGCTGGGCGATAGCATCTGGTCCTGTGTGTGTGGACTCGTGATATCGCTGAATGATCTGGCGAGATAGAGAGGCTGGAATCCATATTCGATCATCAGGGGTAAGGTACCATCCTTCTTCAGAAAGCCTGAATTCCTCGGCTGATGCAGTAGCTTCCTCACGTGCAGAATACCTTGGTTTTGATGAGTTGTCCAGAATCTTCTCTGGCACTAGAGCGCCAATAAAAGGTGCTGGAAATGGGGTCCGGGCTGCTTCCTTTGCTATCCGGTCAGCCAAACGGTTTCCTCTAGCTGCTTCACCCGGTCCAGTCTTGTGCCCATAACAATGTACTACTGCCACTGCTTCTGGCTCCCAAACGGCATCCAAAAGGTCCAAGAGTGCCTGGGGATGGGCTACCTGGTTTCCCTTGGAAGTGAGTAGGCCTCGCTCTTTCCATAGTGCTCCATGGGCATGCAGAGTCAGGAAGGCGTATTTGGAGTCCGTATATATATTAATCTTCTGTCCTTTTGCCAGGCACAAAGCTCTAGTGAGTGCCGTGATCTCTGCAAGCTGCGCTGAAGTACCGGGCGGAAGGGGCTTCGCCTCAATAACCTGGTCTTCCAAGGCTACCACTGCATACCCTGCTTTCCGCTGGCCATTTTCCACAAAGCTACTTCCATCCACAAACCAGGTGGGCCAATGTGGGTTAGCCTCATCCTTCAAGTCAGGTCTGCTGGAATACACTTCGTCCATGACTTCTACACAATCGTGGGTCGGCTCCTCATCTTCTCCAACCGGTAATAAGGTCGCTGGGTTGAGGGCTGCTGTAACCTGAAACTTCAAGCGTGGGTGCAGTAGCAACACCTGGCACTTCCTCATCTTCGCTTGAGACAGAAAATAAGTGCCTTTCATATCAAGCAGGGCCGGAACCGCATGTGGCGTCACACAAGTAGTCTCTTGTCCAAAGGTAAACTTGTCTGCTTTTTCCAGCAGGGTAGCCACAGCCACTACTGCCCTCATGCAAGGGGGCAAGCCCTGTTCCGTCGGGGTCAATTGTTCTGATAAATAAGCAACAGGCTGCTGCCAACTTCCCAGTCTTTGGCACAACACTCCCTTGGCCACCCCCCGATCCTCATCTGTATACAAGGTAAACGGCTTTTCTGGGTTGGGGATGCCAAGTGCTGGGGCTTGTTGTAATGCAGCTTTAAGATCCTGGAAGGCTTGTTGTTGCTCAGGTCCCCACACAAATAGATCTTTCTCTGTTCCTCTCGTGGATTCATGCAGGGGGCGCGCTATACCACTATAATTGGGAATCCATATTCTACAAAACCCTGCAGATCCCAGGAATCCGCGAAGTTCCCGGCGGTTCTTAGGTTCAGGTATTTGGATTATGGCCTGCTTCCTTTCATCCCTTAGCTTACGCTGCTGGTGAGATATGTCAAACCCCAAATACCTGACCGTAGGCTGACAAATTTGGGCCTTTTTCTTTGAGACACGGTATCCAGCTTCTGCCAAGTGATTTAACAGCTCTATAGTTGCCCTGAGACACGTGTCCTTATCAGGAGAAATCAGTAAAAGGTCATCTACATACTGTAGAAGAGCCCTAGTGGGGTCAGTAGGGAAGCTTGCCAAATCAGATGCCAAAGCTACCCCAAAAAGGGTAGGTGAGTTCTTAAAACCTTGGGGAAGTCTGGTCCAGGTATATTGTACTTTAGTGCCAGTTCCCGGGTCAGTCCACTGAAAGGCAAACAAGGGTTGGCTCTCTTCCGCTAGGCGGCAGCAAAAGAACGCATCCTTCAAGTCCAGTACAGTAAAATACTGTGCAGTGGGTGGTATAAGGCTGAGCAAAGTATATGGGTTTGGCACATTCGGGTGGAGGGTCTCCACGGCCTGGTTTACCATTCTAAGGTCTTGAACCGGTCTAAACCCTCCCCCTTCCTTTTTTACTGGCAGTAGGGGCGTATTCCACTGGGATTGACAAGGTCTTAAAATTTCATGTTTCAACAATCGTTCCAAATGAACCCACACTCCTTCTGCTGCCGCTCGTGGGATGGGGTACTGGTTTACTGCCACAGGGTTGGCAAAGGGCTTGGTCTTTACGATAATGGGTGGGATGTTTTTGGCCATGCCTGGTGGGTTGTCCTCAGCCCATACACGGGGGTCTGCTTCCCGTAAAATCACCTCAGGGATCTGCCCCTCCTCTCTTTGTAACACCATCAGCCTCCAATGCTCCCTAAGGGGTACTTCTAAAGACAATTCACCCTTTACACCCGTGTTCATAGTTACTTCTCCACTTGGGGTAAAGGTGATCTGAGCTTGCAATTTAGCTAACATGTCCCGGCCCAATAATGGAATGGGGCATTCAGGGATATAAAGGAACTTGTGCAGGACTGTATGTCCTCCCAGCTTGCAGCAGACAGGTTGCAGGAATGGTGCCTTTTGCGGTTCGCCCGTGGCCCCTACAATGGTGATTGCTTGTTGGGTTGGTTTGGATATAGCTGTAGGTAAAACCGAATGGGCAGCTCCTGTGTCCACCAAGAAAGAAAAAGTCCGGTTCCCTGTTTTCATTTTGACCGTGGGCTCATGGGAACCTAAGTCAGTTGGGCCCGGTCTGTCCTAATACTGGTCCTCTTGGAGACTCATGGCTCCAGCAGGTCCTCCTGGAGTGGGGGGGTACCAGGGCGGTCCCTGTCCACGACCTCTTCCCCTTCCCGGCACCCAAGATTCAGCTGCTGGATTCATTAGGTTTCCTCTTCCTTGGCCCCTCCCTTTGGAATTTGCTTGGGGGCATTCTCTCTTCCAATGCCCATCCTGCTTGCAAATAGCGCACTGGTTTCTGCCGAGTCGGGCGCGCCCTCCTCCCCGGGCGCCTCCCCCTGTGGCCCCTGCCTGAAGTGCCATCAATTTCTTAGCTTGGTATTTTTCCTTTTGCTTCTGGGCCTCCTCATCTCTCTGGTTATAGGTAGTCTGCGCTATTTCCAACATCCATTCTAGGGTGTTCCCCATGAACCCCTCGTGTTTTTGAACTTTTTTTCTAATATCGTGTGCCGCCTGGCCCACAAAGGCTGCTTTTATGATGGGAGCATTTGCTCCTTCATCTGGGTCTAGGGGGGTGTATTGCCTGTACGCCTCCTTTAGTCGTTCCAAAAAGGCTCCCGGGGGTTCCTCAGGTTTCTGAACCACCTCCCTGACCTTCACTAAGTTAATGGGTTTTCGGGAGGCCCTCCTCATCCCAATCAGAACATACTGACGGTAAGTATTCAGGGTGTTTTGACCATTTATTTCCTGGTAGTCCCAATTAGGGGTTTGAAGGGGATAGGCAAGATCTTCATTTACATTTTGGGCCCGCAAATGTGCCCTGGCTTCTGTATGAACTCTTCGGACCTCCTCTGTAGTCAGCAAAGAGTTTAAGAGGTACTGCACATCATCATAAGTGGGGTTATACGTTTGAAAAATCCCCTCAAACAACTTTATAATTTTTGCTGGGTTTTCCTCAAAAGAGGGATTCTGGTTGCGCCAATTACACACATCAGAACTAGTAAAAGGGACATGCTGGACGGTATATGTCCGAGGTGGTATCGTCCCATCTTGCCCCGGGGGTCCTGGTGGGTCATAAACTCGGCGCAAAGGGGCTATTGTGCTTGCTTTTTCCTTTTGTTTCTGAGCTGCCTCATGCAGCTTCGCTCTATCCCATGCTTCTAACCAACACCTTTGCAATTTCTTTGTCTGTTTTGGCGTATACATTGCCACGTCCAGCAAATGTGGGGATACATCCACCTCGCTTTTCCACGGCTCAACATCTCTCTTTACCTTCAGTTCATCTTGCTCTGACCACCTCTTCCCTGCCTTATTCCGTTTTTTAAGTCTTTCCCTAAAATGAACCTCGTCTTCCTCACTATCCTTCTCATCATCTGAGGTGTCTTGCTTTGCAGGGGTCCCTCCTGCCCCTCCTCCCGCCCCTGCCTCCTCTGGTAGTTGCGGATCCGGCAGCGGCGCACCTGGTGGTGGCGGCGCCGTTGGCGGGGCATACGGGGGAGGGGGCTTCAAGATCCCTCCTTCTTCCTCTTCTGGCTCTGGGAGGACTGGGGGTACAGGCTTTTCTTTTACTGCACAGACCCGAGCCTCTTGGGCACCACGCCCCAAGGACGTTCGGCAATTCTGTAGCCAAGGTGGATTATTCTCTGTGTTCCTTTTCCAAGTGGAAATATATGGGATTTGGTCTGGGTGGATGCTCACTATATTTCGCCACAAAGGATTTATTAACTGCAAATCGAAGGTTCCCTCCGAGGGCCACCTAGTCCCGTGGGCGGGCCAATCCACTTCGCACAAAGTTCGTAGGCGTTCTTTTCTTAGCTTAAAGCCCCAATCATCGTCCTTCGTGGCCGCTTTCCAGTTATCCAGAAAGCATTGCAGGGGGGTGCATTTACTGCCTCCTGACCCCATCTCCTAATAGGATACTCCGCTCCTGCACAGGGTTTTACAAGCACTCACAATTTCGCTACAGGCTGTGGCTTGGTCGAGCTCGCGCTGCCAAGAACCTCACAGCCCTACACACGCTTAGCCAAGGGGACGCTAAGCCCCGGCCACTCACACATTCATCCTTTCACTGGAGTATCCTTCACTCCTAATACCCCACCACCCAAAACCTTTCCCCCTTGTACCACCCTTTTACCTTTTACTGGCGGCACTTTACTGCCACGGCCAGTCGAGGCTGATCAGGCCTCACGCCCTGCCTTTTCCTTCCCCAGGGCTTACCTGTTCCGCTGCGGACTGTCACCCCTCCGGCCGGCCTCTCTCTCTTTTCTCCCTCGACCAGGTGTCTCCACGCAGGGACGGTGCAGCGATCTCCCCCTACAAACTGGCAGGGTGCGCGCTGGAGGTTGCAGACGCCGCTCCTGGCTGTTCACCGGTCGAGCCTGGCCCCTGGTCTTATGCGAGGGGCGGGGACATATCCCGGACAGGAGCCCCCAAGTGAAGCCTTAGTTAAAAGAGTCCGGCTGTTCAGCTGTCCCTCAGATCCCCTCAGACCTCAGGGGAAGGAATGACTCCAGAGACTTCTTTGTCAAAGAAAAGAGATTTATTCAGTAGCTCTGCATGCAGGGGCAACCAGCAGATAAGTTCTGCAAAGATGGCTGCGACACATAGTAGCAAAACAGCGATATTTATACCTTTCACTTCCCCCCCCAACTACGTACCCCTCCCCAGTCCCCCTCCCCAGCCCTGTGCAACGCGTGATCAGCTCATGTGCTATACATTCATTGGTACCTGTGTGCACGTGATTATTACGTATGTGGTGCTGCTAGATACTTGGTACCTGTTACTCTGCCTGGTACCTTATCTTGTTTTTCCTCTTACCCTCTGAACATTCCTTTCCTTATTTAGTCATGTTTTCAGTTGGTTAGCTAATGCAGCCCCCCTTAGCTATATGCGGCTGCCTGTTCTGTTCTATATGTGGTTGCCTATTCTGTTCTATATGTGGCCCGTTCAAGAATTTAAAATCTGTTCCTCACACTGAAGCTCCTTTTCCTCCTCTTACTCCAGCGACGTCCTTCTCCCTCCGACTCGGAGACCGGCTCTCTGCCCCGCCCGCGGAACCAGCAGCAGAGCGAGCCGGGATTGGCCGAGGGGAAAATATTCCGCCAATCAGAAATCGGCGCGCTGATTGCGGCACCGGTCGCCAGGCAGACCTCGAGGCGCAAGTTTGGGAGCGAGGCTGGAGAGGGAAAGAGAAAGTGACTGAAGCTCCTCGCTGGGAATCGCCGCCTCCCTCCCTCCCTCCCTCCCTCCCTCCCTCCATCTGTCCCCCCCTCTCAGCTCTTCCTGTCCTGCCCTGCAGGGAGGGCGAAGGGGGGTGGCCAGGGGAGGACCCCAGGTTCAATGTCCGCATCTCCAGGGGGGTCTGGGAATGCCCCCCTCTCTGAAACTGGGGGGAGGGGCTGTGAGATCCCGAGCGAGGTGGACTCGTGGCTGAGTCAGTGCAGAACAGCCTCCTGGGTCCTATTTTTAAGAAGCCCTCGGATGGCTTCAAAGATGGCTCCCTTCTTCCTCCAATGTCAGAGGCAGTAAATGCATTAGCATCCCACTCGCTGGGTGTCCCTCCCGTCCTCCTTGCATGCTTCCTTACTGGGGCATCTGGGTGGCCACTGGGAGACCGCCATGCTGGACTTGATGGGCCCCTTTGCAGCAGCCTGGCTATTCTCCTGCGTCCTCTATCTAGTGGCAGGGGGTTCCAGTGTTTAACTGTATGCCTTGTACAGAAATGCTCAGGTTTGCAACTAGGGCTGAACCTCAGGGTTGAAGTCAAAACAGAGAGAGAGAGCGCAAGAAAGAGTGTATGACCACACAGAGAAGCACAGCAGGTGCTGGGAGGCTGACAAACAGGCTTCCTATCAGCACAGGGTCAGGCCAGAGCCCACCATCTTGCCACAATTTTTTAAAAGGGCATTTTATATCTCCACATATCTCTGCTTCCTTCTCTCGTCATACTGGCCCCAACATGAGTTTCTCTCCCCCTTCCTGGGACCCTCCAAGTCTGCAGGCCCAGGGTGTTGGGGTCAGGGAGGCCCCCTTTGCACAGCCAGCAAGACCCAGCAGCTGCCAAGCCTCTTCTGGAAGGCCCTGAGCCAAGGCTGGGTGCTTGGCCCAGAGAGTGCTTGGCCCACATCCCACTTCCAGAAGCCTGAACGTTTGGAACATGAGCTAAGCATGGGACACACACAGAAGCCGCTGCCCTTTCCAAGAAATCGGGAGAGAGACAAGTAGTGGCCGCTCCTTGCCCAGGTACAAGGAAGCTTTTGATTTAAGGGGGGGCTGTGAAGTCAGTGTGAGGAACAGATTTTAAATTCTTGAACGGGCCACATATAGAACAGAATAGGCAACCACATATAGAACAGAACAGGCAGCCGCATATAGCTAAGGGGGGCTGCATTAGCTAACCAACTGAAAACATGACTAAATAAGGAAAGGAATGTTCAGAGGGTAAGAGGAAAAACAAGATAAGGTACCAGGCAGAGTAACAGGTACCAAGCATTTAGCAGCACCACATACGTAATAATCACGTGCACACAGGTACCAATGAATGTATAGCACATGAGCTGATCACGCGTTGCACAGGGCTGGGGAGGGGGACTGGGGAGGGGTACGTAGTTGGGGGGGGCAGTGAAAGGTATAAATATCGCTGTTTTGCTACTATGTGTCGCAGCCATCTTTGCAGAACTTATCTGCTGGTTGCCCCTGCATGCAGAGCTACTGAATAAATCTCTTTTCTTTGACAAAGAAGTCTCTGGAGTCATTCCTTCCCCTGAGGTCTGAGTGGTTTGAGGGACAGCTGAACAGCCGGACTCTTTTAACTAAGGCTTCATTTGGGGGCTCGTCCGGGATATGTCCCCGCCCCTCGCATAAGACCAGGGGCCAGACTCGACCGGTGAACAGCCAGGAACGGCGTCTGCAACCTCCAGCGCGCACCCTGCCAGTTCGTAGGGGGAGATCGCTGCACCGTCCCTGCGTGGAGACACCTGTGGTCGAGGGAGAAAAGAGAGAGAGGCCGGCCGGAGGGGTGACAGTCCGCAGCGGAACAGGTAAGCCCTGGGGAAGGAAAAGGCAGGGCGTGAGGCCTGATCAGCCTCGACTGGCCGTGGCAGTAAAGTGCCGCCAGTAAAAGGTAAAAGGGTGGTACAAGGGGGAAAGGTTTTGGGTGGTGGGGTATTAGGAGTGAAGGATACTCCAGTGAAAGGATGAATGTGTGAGTGGCCGGGGCTTAGCGTCCCCTTGGCTAAGCGTGTGTAGGGCTGTGAGGTTCTTGGCAGCGCGAGCTCGACCAAGCCACAGCCTGTAGCGAAATTGTGAGTGCTTGTAAAACCCTGTGCAGGAGCGGAGTATCCTATTAGGAGATGGGGTCAGGAGGCAGTAAATGCACCCCCCTGCAATGCTTTCTGGATAACTGGAAAGCGGCCACGAAGGACGATGATTGGGGCTTTAAGCTAAGAAAAGAACGCCTACGAACTTTGTGCGAAGTGGATTGGCCCGCCCACGGGACTAGGTGGCCCTCGGAGGGAACCTTCGATTTGCAGTTAATAAATCCTTTGTGGCGAAATATAGTGAGCATCCACCCAGACCAAATCCCATATATTTCCACTTGGAAAAGGAACACAGAGAATAATCCACCTTGGCTACAGAATTGCCGAACGTCCTTGGGGCGTGGTGCCCAAGAGGCTCGGGTCTGTGCAGTAAAAGAAAAGCCTGTACCCCCAGTCCTCCCAGAGCCAGAAGAGGAAGAAGGAGGGATCTTGAGGCCCCCTCCCCCGTATGCCCCGCCAACGGCGCCGCCACCACCAGGTGCGCCGCTGCCGGATTCGCAACTACCAGAGGAGGCAGGGGCAGGAGGAGGGGCAGGAGGGACCCCTGCAAAGCAAGACACCTCAGATGATGAGAAGGATAGTGAGGAAGACGAGGTTCATTTTAGGGAAAGACTTAAAAAACGGAATAAGGCAGGGAAGAGGTGGTCAGAGCAAGATGAACTGAAGGTAAAGAGAGATGTTGAGCCGTGGAAAAGCGAGGTGGATGTATCCCCACATTTGCTGGACGTGGCAATGTATACGCCAAAACAGACAAAGAAATTGCAAAGGTGTTGGTTAGAAGCATGGGATAGAGCGAAGCTGCATGAGGTAGCTCAGAAACAAAAGGAAAAAGCAAGCACAATAGCCCCTTTGCGCCGAGTTTATGACCCACCAGGACCCCCGGGGCAAGATGGGACGATACCACCTCGGACATATACCGTCCAGCATGTCCCTTTTACTAGTTCTGATGTGTGTAATTGGCGCAACCAGAATCCCTCTTTTGAGGAAAACCCAGCAAAAATTATAAAGTTGTTTGAGGGGATTTTTCAAACGTATAACCCCACTTATGATGATGTGCAGTACCTCTTAAACTCTTTGCTGACTACGGAGGAGGTCCGAAGAGTTCATACAGAAGCCAGGGCACATTTGCGGGCCCAAAATGTAAATGAAGATCTTGCCTATCCCCTTCAAACCCCTAATTGGGACTACCAGGAAATAAATGGTCAAAACACCCTGAATACTTACCGTCAGTATGTTCTGATTGGGATGAGGAGGGCCTCCCGAAAACCCATTAACTTAGTGAAGGTCAGGGAGGTGGTTCAGAAACCTGAGGAACCCCCGGGAGCCTTTTTGGAACGACTAAAGGAGGCGTACAGGCAATACACCCCCCTAGACCCAGATGAAGGAGCAAATGCTCCCATCATAAAAGCAGCCTTTGTGGGCCAGGCGGCACACGATATTAGAAAAAAAGTTCAAAAACACGAGGGGTTCATGGGGAACACCCTAGAATGGATGTTGGAAATAGCGCAGACTACCTATAACCAGAGAGATGAGGAGGCCCAGAAGCAAAAGGAAAAATACCAAGCTAAGAAATTGATGGCACTTCAGGCAGGGGCCACAGGGGGAGGCGCCCGGGGAGGAGGGCGCACCCGACTCGGCAGAAACCAGTGCGCTATTTGCAAGCAGGATGGGCATTGGAAGAGAGAATGCCCCCAAGCAAATTCCAAAGGGAGGGGCCAAGGAAGAGGAAACCTAATGAATCCAGCAGCTGAATCTTGGGTGCCGGGAAGGGGAAGAGGTCGTGGACAGGGACCGCCCTGGTACCCCCCCACTCCAGGAGGACCTGCTGGAGCCATGAGTCTCCAAGAGGACCAGTATTAGGACAGACCGGGCCCAACTGACTTAGGTTCCCATGAGCCCACGGTCAAAATGAAAACAGGGAACCGGACTTTTTCTTTCTTGGTGGACACAGGAGCTGCCCATTCGGTTTTACCTACAGCTATATCCAAACCAACCCAACAAGCAATCACCATTGTAGGGGCCACGGGCGAACCGCAAAAGGCACCATTCCTGCAACCTGTCTGCTGCAAGCTGGGAGGACATACAGTCCTGCACAAGTTCCTTTATATCCCTGAGTGCCCCATTCCATTATTGGGCCGGGACATGTTAGCTAAATTGCAAGCTCAGATCACCTTTACCCCAAGTGGAGAAGTAACTATGAACACGGGTGTAAAGGGTGAATTGTCTTTAGAAGTACCCCTTAGGGAGCATTGGAGGCTGATGGTGTTACAAAGAGAGGAGGGGCAGATCCCTGAGGTGATTTTACGGGAAGCAGACCCCCGTGTATGGGCTGAGGACAACCCACCAGGCATGGCCAAAAACATCCCACCCATTATCGTAAAGACCAAGCCCTTTGCCAACCCTGTGGCAGTAAACCAGTACCCCATCCCACGAGCGGCAGCAGAAGGAGTGTGGGTTCATTTGGAACGATTGTTGAAACATGGAATTTTAAGACCTTGTCAATCCCAGTGGAATACGCCCCTACTGCCAGTAAAAAAGGAAGGGGGAGGGTTTAGACCGGTTCAAGACCTTAGAATGGTAAACCAGGCCGTGGAGACCCTCCACCCGAATGTGCCAAACCCATATACTTTGCTCAGCCTTATACCACCCACTGCACAGTATTTTACTGTACTGGACTTGAAGGATGCGTTCTTTTGCTGCCGCCTAGCGGAAGAGAGCCAACCCTTGTTTGCCTTTCAGTGGACTGACCCGGGAACTGGCACTAAAGTACAATATACCTGGACCAGACTTCCCCAAGGTTTTAAGAACTCACCTACCCTTTTTGGGGTAGCTTTGGCATCTGATTTGGCAAGCTTCCCTACTGACCCCACTAGGGCTCTTCTACAGTATGTAGATGACCTTTTACTGATTTCTCCTGATAAGGACACGTGTCTCAGGGCAACTATAGAGCTGTTAAATCACTTGGCAGAAGCTGGATACCGTGTCTCAAAGAAAAAGGCCCAAATTTGTCAGCCTACGGTCAGGTATTTGGGGTTTGACATATCTCACCAGCAGCGTAAGCTAAGGGATGAAAGGAAGCAGGCCATAATCCAAATACCTGAACCTAAGAACCGCCGGGAACTTCGCGGATTCCTGGGATCTGCAGGGTTTTGTAGAATATGGATTCCCAATTATAGTGGTATAGCGCGCCCCCTGCATGAATCCACGAGAGGAACAGAGAAAGATCTATTTGTGTGGGGACCTGAGCAACAACAAGCCTTCCAGGATCTTAAAGCTGCATTACAACAAGCCCCAGCACTTGGCATCCCCAACCCAGAAAAGCCGTTTACCTTGTATACAGATGAGGATCGGGGGGTGGCCAAGGGAGTGTTGTGCCAAAGACTGGGAAGTTGGCAGCAGCCTGTTGCTTATTTATCAGAACAATTGACCCCGACGGAACAGGGCTTGCCCCCTTGCATGAGGGCAGTAGTGGCTGTGGCTACCCTGCTGGAAAAAGCAGACAAGTTTACCTTTGGACAAGAGACTACTTGTGTGACGCCACATGCGGTTCCGGCCCTGCTTGATATGAAAGGCACTTATTTTCTGTCTCAAGCGAAGATGAGGAAGTGCCAGGTGTTGCTACTGCACCCACGCTTGAAGTTTCAGGTTACAGCAGCCCTCAACCCAGCGACCTTATTACCGGTTGGAGAAGATGAGGAGCCGACCCACGATTGTGTAGAAGTCATGGACGAAGTGTATTCCAGCAGACCTGACTTGAAGGATGAGGCTAACCCACATTGGCCCACCTGGTTTGTGGATGGAAGTAGCTTTGTGGAAAATGGCCAGCGGAAAGCAGGGTATGCAGTGGTAGCCTTGGAAGACCAGGTTATTGAGGCGAAGCCCCTTCCGCCCGGTACTTCAGCGCAGCTTGCAGAGATCACGGCACTCACTAGAGCTTTGTGCCTGGCAAAGGGACAGAAGATTAATATATATACGGACTCCAAATACGCCTTCCTGACTCTGCATGCCCATGGAGCACTATGGAAAGAGCGAGGCCTACTCACTTCCAAGGGAAACCAGGTAGCCCATCCCCAGGCACTCTTGGACCTTTTGGATGCCGTTTGGGAGCCAGAAGCAGTGGCAGTAGTACATTGTTATGGGCACAAGACTGGACCGGGTGAAGCAGCTAGAGGAAACCGTTTGGCTGACCGGATAGCAAAGGAAGCAGCCCGGACCCCATTTCCAGCACCTTTTATTGGCGCTCTAGTGCCAGAGAAGATTCTGGACAACTCATCAAAACCAAGGTATTCTGCACGTGAGGAAGCTACTGCATCAGCCGAGGAATTCAGGCTTTCTGAAGAAGGATGGTACCTTACCCCTGATGATCGAATATGGATTCCAGCCTCTTTATCTCGCCAGATCATTCAGCGATATCATGAGTCCACACACACAGGACCAGATGCTATCGCCCAGCAGCTGGGAAAATGCTTTTATATGGCTAACTTATACCAACTAGCGGCACAAGTGTCAAGAGGATGCACTTTGTGTCAGGCGAACAACCCTAGGACTGGGCCTTTGGTGCCCCCAGGCACCCAACACGCAGGGAGTGCCCCTATGGAGGACCTTGTAGTAGACTTTACTGAGCTACCCCGTTGCGGATTTTACCGCTACTTGCTAGTGGCAGTGTGCACCTACACAGGGTGGGTGGAGGCATGGCCAACTAAGACTGAGCGGTCTACCGAAGTGACTCGATGCCTCCTGAAAGAAATCATACCCCGTTACGGGCTACCTAGAACAATTGGCTCAGACAATGGACCAGCATTTGTACATTCAGTATTACAAGAACTGGCAAAAGCCTTACACATTGGTTGGAAATTACACACAGCTTATAGGCCCCAGAGTTCTGGGAAGGTTGAAAGAATGAATAGGACATTGAAAAACCAATTAGCAAAGCTCACTCAGGAGACGGGTTCAAATTGGGTGTCTATGTTGCCATTGGCCCTACTCCGGGTACGGAGTCTACCCCTGAAGCGCACCCATTTGTCCCCTTTTGAGGTAATGTTTGGGAGACCGGTCCCTTACGTTAGGATGATAACACCATACGCGAGCAGAGATGTCCAGTTAGACAATTATGTGCAATCACTCTCCCGAGTTTTCCTCTGTCTCAACAGGTGGACCCAGGCTCGCACGCCTTGTGTTTTAATCGAGTCTCTGCATCAATTCGAGCCAGGTGACGAAGTGTGGATCAAGGACTGGGCCCAGACACCCCTGCAACCGTGCTGGAGAGGCCCACATACTGTATTGATATCCACACCCACTGCTGTTAAAGTCGCTGGCATCACTCCATGGGTCCACCACACTCGTGTTAAGAAGGTCGTGTCAAACTGGACAGCTACCCCGAATCCTGACGATCCCTTGAGGCTGACCATCTCCAGGAAGGCACCTGACAACCGCTCTGCTGATACCACTCCGGAGGCTGGTATCTCTTCGCACGGCTGAAGCAGTGGATAGGAGGAGCGCCCGCTGGCAGCGCTCCCAACGTACCCGAGACAAATACTGCTATAGTTTGGGACTACTCCCCTAATTTTAAATAATGTTCAGTTTCTGGGATAGTTGGCCCTGGTGGGTGGGTGCCTTAGTAGTTACCCTCATTCTTTGGATGCTATTCTATTTTTGCTGGCATGAGCGCCATCGCTTCTGGGGACGAAAGAAGCCCACTTCCCTCCCCTTTCTTCTAGCACTCTTGGCCTTAGTTGGCCTAGGGTGTGGGAAACCTACCCCAGCATCCCCTCCAACTAATGTATGGGAATCCTTTGCACAAACCCTTAACGTGTCATCTTTTTGCCTAACACAGCAGGTTTCCATCGGCGACCTTTTGGGGTCTTGTTTGATCCCTGTATGCCATGATCCTGGTGACATTAATAATGATACATGGTTCTATTCATCCCTGCCCCAAAATGACTCCCTCCAGGGTCTCGGATATCCCGGATACCACAATTGGGGTAGGCAGTATCAACGCCGTCCGCCTTTGGCTATTGATCTGCTGACCCCTTACGTGGCTTCTTTTAATACTACCTGTGCCAGGATGGTGAATTGTACAAAATCTAACTGCATAAGGCTCGGCCGAGACAATTTTAACTGCTCTAAGTATGTGAATATTTCCTATGTGTACAAATACACTGAGTTGCCAGGGGGTTGGTTTTGGTCCTGCCCCGGGTACACATTTAATTACATTCCTGCAAACATAAGCCATGGAACACCATGTTGTCTGAGCCGTCTCTCAATGATTTTACCAGAGAAGCACCACTTCTTTAACCATACACCACGGACTAGGCGCTCTGTGGAATTAACCAATGACTGTGATGATTCTGTTGCTCTTCCCAGCAAAGCTGAATATGTTTCTTTAGCAGTTTCCCTTGTAGGAGTCCCTGGATTGGCAACCCGAAATAGCAGAAATATAAATGGGTTAGCTTGCTCTGCTGCAAAAGCTCTCAATTCTACGTCACAGGCCCTTCACCTGTTGACTAAGGAGCAAAGTGAATTAAGACATGGGCTCCTACAGAACCGTGCAGCCATCGATTATTTACTTATGCTCCATCATTATGGCTGTGAGCAGATGGAGGGGATGTGCTGTTTCAATTTGACTGATAATTCCAAGGCGATAGAGCAGCAGGTATCCCACTTGCAAAATTTGACTCACCACATGAAAATGGACACTGGAGCAGATCTATGGAGTTGGTTGTACTCCTGGCTGCCGGACGGCAGTTGGCTTCGACACCTTGTGGTCCTGGTGGCTGGCCCTCTTTTAATTTCGTTACTAATTTTGCTGCTGCTTTGCTTCTGTATACCTTGCTTAATGCAATGCTTGCAAAACATGATACGCCGTGTAACATCTCATTTGCTAGGCCCGAAGGTTGTAGCTGTCATGCGTGGCTACCATGAGCTATCGGTGGATGCGCTCAATAGCGATCCACAAAAAGAGGAGGGAGTGTGAGGAACAGATTTTAAATTCTTGAACGGGCCACATATAGAACAGAATAGGCAACCACATATAGAACAGAACAGGCAGCCGCATATAGCTAAGGGGGGCTGCATTAGCTAACCAACTGAAAACATGACTAAATAAGGAAAGGAATGTTCAGAGGGTAAGAGGAAAAACAAGATAAGGTACCAGGCAGAGTAACAGGTACCAAGCATTTAGCAGCACCACATACGTAATAATCACGTGCACACAGGTACCAATGAATGTATAGCACATGAGCTGATCACGCGTTGCACAGGGCTGGGGAGGGGGACTGGGGAGGGGTACGTAGTTGGGGGGGGGCAGTGAAAGGTATAAATATCGCTGTTTTGCTACTATGTGTCGCAGCCATCTTTGCAGAACTTATCTGCTGGTTGCCCCTGCATGCAGAGCTACTGAATAAATCTCTTTTCTTTGACAAAGAAGTCTCTGGAGTCATTCCTTCCCCTGAGGTCTGAGTGGTTTGAGGGACAGCTGAACAGCCGGACTCTTTTAACTAAGGCTTCATCAGAAGGTAAAGAATTATTGGGGAGTTCTCTTTTTCCCAAGCTGCATGATCTCTATCATCCCTATTTCCCCTTTTCTGGTGCCAAAATATTATTGTGAGTTTGGGGGGTGAGGTTAGTCTGCAGGATGCCTGAGTCCCTTCTGATTACTGGATCCAGCCAAGGTTGAAATCTAATGGAGGGATCCATTGTTGAACTATCTCGGTGGGATGATGGCCATAGATGTCACCTAAGCACCCTCACTGGTATAACCAAAGAAGCCCCTGTGAAGGAGGAGGCTGGCTGTTTTGAGGGGGGCTTTCCAGGGCCCACATTTGGGACTAAATGGGCTCAGTCACCCCAGGGACGTCAAGCTTCACTTTTCCCCTGCTCCATCTAGTTGTTCCTGGACAGGGATAGTCTGCCCACAAGGATCCATGTTCTGCTCACCTCCTGACAGGATTATTGTAACGTGTTGTTTTTCCCAATACAGTAGGGAGGCTTCAATTGCTACAAGATAAACCTGACAGGATTTTTCACTGCCGCAGCTCATTTAGGGCCAAATCTCACCAAGGCCAAAAGCCCCTCTGCCTGTTTGTCTGGTTCTGAGTTCAATTCAAAGTGCTAGTCTTGTTTTAGAAAGTCCCCGGTGGCTTGAGGCGCCTTCTGCTCCCCTGCTTTCCTCTGTGGAGACTTTTCTTCCCTTCTTCCTGGAGGTGGAGTGGGCGGCGACAACAACAACAACTAACGGCCAGGAGGAAAATGTTTGTTCTTCACAGACTTTTAAAAATTTTTACAGGACTTTAGACATTATTTTTTTCCTGTTCTTAATATCGTGTGGAAACAGCAACGAGACTTCTTGCCCCTTAGAGGCTAACAAATAGATTATGGCATAAGAAACGTCCTTGGTGTGTTTCTCTGTTCCAAGCTGGATTGTTTCCCAGGAGACTTTGCCCCCTTCTGCCTCCCTCAGCAACCTCTGAGTCAGGTTGGAAAGTCCCAGGGCAGTTTCCAGAACAAGGCCAGAACGGTTCGGACTCCCTTTTTTATGTTTTGTTTTCCTTTTTACTTCTTAGAAGAATAGCTGAGGGTTCAGTAAACAGTTTTTGGCAAGATACAATAATCTAAATTTCGTTTGCATGCCAAGCTAGCAAAGGAATCTCAAGTGACTGCATCTCAGGCTGCTTGACTGACATTTCTCACAGGGATTGAAAAAAACGGAGGCAGATTTTGCTAAGAAAGTCCTCATCCTTCATTAACACTGGGGTGTGTTTGTGTTTGTTTCCAGGGTGGATTCCTGCCCTCACGTTCTCTCTCTGCCACAAGACACCCTCACCCATTTCTCCACAGTCCCATTTGTATTTTCTCGCTTTCTTATTTTCTCGATCCTCCGCTGCCCCCTGCCGGCTGCTGTGTTCCCCAGCTGAAATGGAAATCAGGTGATTTCTAATAAATACTTCAAGGGACCAGTTGAAGCAAGTCACGGGTTGCAAAAAAAAAAAGGTCACGGTTCCCACATATGTCACTGATTTGCAATCATTGAAAATATATGCAAGACAGTAAGAGCCGTGGCAAAATGATACAGGCAACTCCCCACATGCACGCGATATACTTGCACACAACCAGAAGGCCTTGTGAGCAGACCCTCCCCAGAGCCCAAAGAGGATGTGTGCTCAGGCCAAGCCAGCCACTTCTTCCTTGGAGGGAGGGCAAAGTGTGGTTTCTGTGCTTGATCACCATGTGCCAAAGTCAGGAAACACTGTCCTTCTGAAAGACGTTTCTGGGTACCGATCTCCCCGCCAGGCTGCAATCCTGGAGGGCTGTTGTGGCTTTTGGTTTGTCACTTGAGGGGAAAGGGGGCATTTCTCAGTGTTGTGGGGCTTCAACTGTTTAAGGCAGGCCCTAAGCTACTTTTTGGACTGCGAGAGATAGCCACTAGTCAGTTTGCATAAATCCAGCCTGAGACTTTTAATAATCTTCAGGCTGCATGACATGATGTTGTTGTCATTGAGCCAGGAAAGAGACGCACCAGCGAAACACCACCATTTTGTTTCCTCTTCTCCTCTGCAGCCTGGCCTTCACAAAATGGCTTCCGTTCTTGGCAGGCAGGCAGGAGGGTGGGGACCTGCCTTGCCCTGACCACTTTCCTCCCTTCAGGGGAGAGGTTTGTTCAGGGTGAGGCTGGCCAAGGGAGGGAGGGAGGGAAAGCCACAGCAGCTCCCACCATAACACAGCCTGTTTGAGAGGAATTAATATATAGACTTGGCTGTTTGTCAGGTGATGGTTTTGTCCTCCCTCACAATGAGTGACTGGGGCTTGTTATGTATTGAAGTTCTCACCCTGGCCACCAGGGGTGTTGTGTATATAGTTTTCACTCAGGTCCACGTCAGTTAATTTAGGCGGGAAACCCTGGGTTGTTGTTACAATGTGACAGCCGGCTACCTATAAAAGCAGGCCGGCTGAGCTGTTCAGTTCAGTTCAGTTCCAGCTTAATCATAAAGAACTACTTGGAGGAATCTTTGCGTCGTGTGCTTTGTCAACCCACTACTTAATAGGTCTCATCCACTCTTCCACTTCTCCCACCTCTTTCCGCTGTAGAAACCGGCTGTTCACGGCTGAATCGGAGCAAACATCAACCAGGTCTTCTGCAGATTGACGTTTGCTCCGATTTAGCAGCAAAGAGTGGATTTTCTGGGGGGAAGCAGCAGGGCAAACAGAACATGGCTCGGACAAGGGCTTTTTTTCAGCCAGAACTCTTTAACTTTAACTTTAACTTTAATTTATTTACGGCTATTAGCCCATAAAATATGTACAAACATAAAAACACAGAGACATAAAAACCGATATATCCGACAACAGAAGGTGAACACCACGATGCAAGGGTGGGTCATTGAGCAGAGCCAAATGACAGCTTGGGGCCAGGAGAGCTCCAAGGGACGGATCACAGAAAAAGGAAAACTGAAGACGAAATCCGACATGCACTCTCATCATAACAGTCCGATTAGTTTTGATGTTGTTGTTGTTTTCTGGTGGTTTTTGAGTGTGAGATAACCGCATTCAGGAATCTCGCCACCTGCAGAGTTACAGAAGGATCTGTATCCTGCAAAAGCAGTGCGGCGTGTGACTCAACAGGCCTGCCAACCAAGCGCAGTAAAGCAGGACCCAGGAATTTAGTCCTGGCTATGCTATGTAGGGGACAGTTGAACATTATATGTGAAAGAGATTCAACAGTTTCCCTGTCACACACGCATAGCGGAGACACCAAACCCTTGGAAAATCTGTGGCTCAGCTGGTTCGATGGAAGGACATTGAACCTTGCCCGAATAAATGCAAGTCGGTGTGGTACTGATGAAAGAGATGACATGTATGATGGAAGGCCAAGTGGTGGGGTTATTCCGTGATACCTGGGGGAGCAGACACCCCCACCCCTGGCGAGGTTGTGTTGATTTTCAATGTCCGCTAATCTTTGCTCAATAAGGCTTTTGGCTGAGCGTAAGTTCATCTTTAAGGAGTCCGCTGGGGAAATTCCGATGCTCAGAAGTTTGGCATGGATTTTTCCTACCCACGGGTTGACAAAGACGTCCCGCCAGAGGCACTGAAAAAGGTAATGGTCGGGAAGCCTATGCCAGCTGGACAGCCAATAGCCAAAGACTCGCTTCCAGATGACAGTCTCCAATGATGCAATCCTTAACTCCAGACGTATGGCTGCGTTGCTCACACACATGGGGAGTTTCAGAAGGCGACGGAGAAACTGATTCTGCAATGTCCCCAGCGATGTTAAATTGGACTCTGGGGCCCAGAGCGGGGCAGCATAACAGAGGGTGGAGACCACTTTTGCGTGGTATACCTTCAATGCAGAAGGGATGTGAGAGGCTCCGTCGGCCGCAAAAAATTGGAGTAGAGTATAAAGTATTGTTTCCCCTTTGTTTAGTAAATACTGTATCTGTGGCTTCCAGCTTAGATTGTAATGAAAAAAGACTCCCAGGTATTTAAATTTGAAAACCTGTTCTAATTGGACTCCATCTAACTTCCAGCTGTAAGTTTTCCGAGACCTGGAAAAAACCAGGACTTTAGATTTCCCATGATTAATTGTCAGATGGTTAAGTTTGCAATAAGCCGCAAAAATCTTTAGAGCTCTGCATAAACCAACTCTAGAGTAGGAAAGGATCGCTGCATCATCGGCATATAGGAGCAGAGGGCAGCGAAAATCAGCTAGGCGGGGGGCATGAATGTTGGCTTGAGACTCATTCAGAAAGAGCTTCATATCGCTAATAAACAAGTTGAAGAGGAGTGGGGCCAAAATGCAGCCTTGGCGCACACCTCTATTTATTGGGACCTCGTTGGATAGGTTTCCCGCCGGTGTGAGTCTCACTCTAGCCGACGACCCATGGTGTAATTGGGTTATAAGCCATAACAGCCTTCTATCTATGCCCCATCTCTCTAATTTCTTCCATAGGCAGTTTCTTGGGATACTGTCGAAGGCAGCCTTTAGGTCTATAAAAGCGACACATAGGCGTCCCCGACTCGGGGCAGAATATTTTCTGGCAAGATGATACATGATTACCATATGGTCAGAGGTCGAATAATTGTTCCTAAAGCCCGCTTGCTCATAGCCAATCAAATTTGAGTCGTTTGCCCAATGGGACAGCTTAGACAGCAAAAATTTTGCATAGATTTTCCCGATGATAGACAAAAGGCTGATGTTCCGATAGTTCTCCGGGTCAGCAGGGGGACCCTTTTTATGGACTGGCACGATCACGGCCTCCTTCCATGACCTAGGGATAAGCCCCGTAGAATTAATTGCATCAAAGACTTTGGCCAGAATTTCAGCCCACCACCTCGGTTGCGCAACAATAGCCTCAGCAGGGACTAGATCCGGCCCGGGGGCTTTGCCCGTTTTCAGATCTAATATCAAGTCCATTATCAGGTCTGGGTCGGTGGAGGGCCACAAAGGTAGATGGCCGGCTCGGAATTCCGTGGGTGAGTTGGATTCCTCTGCCAAGGAGAAATATTTACTCAAGAATTGTTCCCATGTGGGCGCAGGGATAATCGTCAGTGGGTACTTCCTTCCTCTTTTGTTTATCAGAGCCCAAAATTCCTGTGGTCTGCGGGATCTCGAGGCCGCAATCAAGGCTCGCCAACGCTTTTGATGCCACTCGCGTTTGGCCAGCTTTAAAGTCTGTTTGTATGCTCTTTTGGCTTGTAAATAGGAGGATGGTAGAGCCTGGGCATTAGAGTTTTTGTATTCATTATAGATGGAACGAAGAAGGGATCTTGCTTGTTTGCAAGAGGTGTTAAACCAAGGGGCCCCAGCACTGCAATACGCCACTTTCGCCTTTTGAGGAGGTGATGTAAAAAAAGTGGTAAGGTTTGTTATAAGAAGGTTAAAAAGTTTCAAAACCGAATTGGAATCTTGTAAATCAGTAGTTATTTGAGGTAAGTAGGCAGTGATTTCCCTATGGAAAAAAACCTGGTATTTTTGGGCCACAGCCTCCGACCATTTGATCCCTCTTATTTTGATCGATGATGAGGTTTCCAGAAGGACTCAGTGTTTATTGTCGTTCTGGCACCGGAACAATGACAAAGTGGTCACTATTGGGAGGTGATCACTGAAATGTTGGTTTTCAACTTGGAAGGAAAGTACATTAACGGCCAGATTTGCGGAGATCAAGAAGTAATCGATAACACTGTTAGATGTTAGTCCCAGGTGAGTGAACTCCCCCGGTATATCGGGGGGGGAAGGTGCCGTTCAAAAATACTAGATTCAGGCGAATGGCCATTTGGTAAAGGGTCACTCCTGCTTTGTTTACTCTGTTGTCCTTTGAAGTTCTAATTCTGGCATGTTCCAAGTCAAAATTGTACAAACATGGGGGAGTCCACCATTTGGACTTGGTTAGTAGGTCCCAATTTGTGGCAATACGAGCATTAAAGTCTCCCCCAATTAAGGAGTACGAGTTAGGGCATTTGGTATGACATGACAGTAGGTGATTTTCAAATGATTCCCATCTCCAATCAAGATCAGGCGCTGAGCCTTCGGGGGGGAGATAAACATTAGTAATTAGTAATGAGGACTTCCCTTCTGTGATCAGTCCAGATAGAGCAAAAGGCGGGGAAGCCCGTACCAGAGTGAATTTGGCACGAAATTGGAGTGAGATCCCAATCAAAAGACCCCCTTTGGGGCGTCCACCTTTCAAAGAAGGGGAGGCCGGAAGTGTTAGAAGATCAAAGCCGTCTATGGTAATCTCTTCCTCATCCCATGTTTCTTGGAATAGAATGATTTTAAATGAATTTATGTACTTCCTGAATTCGGGGTCTGATTTTTTGGTTTTCCAACCAGCAATGTTCCAGCTAAGTATTGATAATGTCGGGTCCTTGTGCTGTCCCGGTAATTGTCACTTTGAGTTGTTTAATGGGTTCTTGGGGGTAGAACGAGGACCCATAAGGAAATCGGTAATTTTAGTTTGTGCGGATAAGGTCTTCTTCTGTGTTAATTGTATCGATGATTTGGTAACATTAACAGACAGGAAGGGCTTTGCCGGGAAGGAAGAATCAGGCAAAGTTGGTGAGGTCGGATGCAGTTCATTGAGGTGAGTAGTAACAAGTCTTTGATGGGCTACACTGGTAGATCCGTCAGAGTTATCAGTCTTAACCAGGGTAGCGCTCAGAGGTGTTCCAGCCATCACTTGTAGTTGCTGCGCAGATGGAGAAGAATTATCACGCAGATGTATTAAGGGACATGAACGTGAGGATGGTGCATGCATAGTCATTTCCTGGTGATCTTCAGACAGGGTAGATTCTAGCTCAGGCATTGAGGCAAAGGAGTCATCAACTTCCATATTTTGATTGGGCATAAGGTCTGAGACGGGTGTATTGAGTTTATCGACTTCCTCCACGGTAGAATGGTGCTGTTGGTCAACAGGTGACTGCTGATTCAGATCAGTAGGGGGTAACAAGGTAGCAGGTTGAGAAATTATCAAGGCATTTGATGGAGATGCCGTGTGGGACGTGGAGCGCCTGCTCTCCTCTCTCATCGGTATAGAGGGGTCCCCTTGTGATAGGAGTCTTTGTTTGAGTAGATCCAATCTATTGAGAATAGCCTGCTGTTCTTCTGAAGGGAGTTTTCCATAAGAGGAGATAAGATTTCTCTCTTCAGGGATATTCCAATCTCCGCTTGCAATTGGATCATTCCTCAACGTAGCTAGATGGGCACTTGGGGTCGCAGGTGGAACAGGGGATACCCGGCTAGGTGTTTTTCCCGTTATTATAGGAACAGAAGAGGGAAACGAGCATTCATTGCCAGTTAAGATGTTGGCAAAAAGAGGTTTAACACTCGTGTCTTTAAAGACTCTTGTTGTTACAATCTCCCAGGGTGCCAGCCGGTCTTTTTGTCTTGCAAGAAGATGTGGGATCCTTGCAGACTGGAAGGAGAGCATAAATTTCCTTGGCCAGGGCGTGGCATTTAGGGGTGCTACAGATATAAGATCTATCTGGAAAAAAGGAATATTTAACAAATCACGTAGGTACCCTTTAGCCATCCTCAGGTTATTCCACCTAAGACTGGGGGCGTCACGGGAAAAAATGGATAAACATATTTTATTAGGTTGAAAAATCAAAGATTGCTTATTCCTTTGGAGCAGTGGCAGCCTGCATCTTAGGCCCTTAAGGAGAGATTTCTGATCAAGTTGTCTCTTTAAGGCACTTACAAGCTGCACAGGAGATTGATGCAAATTAGATAGCTCAGTTGAGGAAGGTAGATGAGCCAGAAGGGCCCGTGAAAGTTTGTTCAATGACAAAGAAATCCCCTCCAATTCCTTGAAAATGAAGCTTAAAGTCCTGATTACCAGTTGTATTTGATCAGGTACTAATTCATGGGCAGTTTGCCCTAATGCTTCCCGTTTCGGTGACGGAGGGGTAATTAAGGTGTCAGGGAGGAGGGCTTCCCTATGGCTTCCATCTCCCGCTGGATCAGCTAGCTTTTCTAACTCTCCTTGATCATACAGAGGCCAGAAGCGGTTGTATGTTTCGACCGCAGGAACAATTACTTGCTCCGTTTTGCTGTTATTGTTAGTAGATGGTGGGGGAGATTCAAGCTTTGACTGCTTTACTCTTGGAGGTGAACAACCTTTCTCAGTAGATCTTGGTCGCTTGCCATGACCCATTTGTCGCTGTCTCACTAACTACGGTGGTTCAAAGTAGAGGAAAACGGAGATAAAAGAGAACTTATCTTTTTTGGACGCAACTCCTCTGCTACTCCTCCTCCACTGCTCAACGTAACTCAGTCTTCAAGGCGGCGTTACTAATCAGCAGAAGGTTTGAATATCCTTGTTGATACGTATATTGGCCAACCATAGAAGTAAAACGATTAAAACTTCTAACAAAGGTAAAATGATTTAAAAGTCTAATAAAAACAGCTAAAAAGACGGCTGTAAAAAGCTATAAAAGGCTATAAAAGGTTTGTAATCCGGAGGGTTAATGAAGGAGAAGTTGTTACAGCCGCCATCTTCGGGCTCCTCCCCCCTTCTCACAGCCAGAACTCAGTTCCTTCACCTCTCAGGTGGGCACCTTTGCCATCCTAAGAGAATAAGGGCAGCCTTCATGGCGAGTTCCAGCACCCCTTTTTCTAGAAAAACAGCACTCTCCCCAGGGGCCCTAGAAGGCCTTCACACTCCAACAGCCCCAGGAAGCTTCAACCACCTCCCAGTGAGACCAGACTGTCCCCAGTGGCACCTGGTAGTGGCATTATGAAAAGGATGTTGCGATTCCCCCTCCCATCCAAATGCTGGACCCCATCTGGCGATGGTCCTTCTGCTACAATGCCATGGTCCCCCTACTCACCCGGGAAATATAAATCACCATTTCACCATTTCTTGCAGGGAATCCACTGGGGGCTGGCCATAGACAGAGCTTGAGCACTTTCCACAAGAAATGAAATGCTGTTATGATTGACTGATTTCACAAAATGTATGTGCCGCCTGATGCCTTCTCAACTCACACATTTCAATCAAAGGGGAGGAGGAAGAGATATTCCAACGCTGAATTTATTGAGATTGAAAACCATTCATTCATTATTTTTTTTTAAAAAAAAACACCTTTCAGGAATTGAAAATGAGCAACATAAATGCAGCATGCAAGGAAAAGTCAAACGTTACCTGCATTTCAGCAGCAGGCCTTATAATTCAACAATAAAATCCGTTTTTATAAATCCCAGTCACAGTGGTCGTGTGGATCTCAAAAGGACATATCTCAGGTGCCAAAGGGCAGGGCAAAGAGTGTTTTTAGCAAACAATAGAAGCTGTAAAGTCAGACCCACCTCTGTGCGCAGAGATGCTACCATTTAGGAGCTGCCACAGATAACACCCTTTCCTGGGCCACTAGCACCCCACGTGTCTGTGAGCAGCGGAAGGTCTGGGGCAGCACCAAGATCCACACTGAATTGCAGTCGGGAGAATCTGATTTTGGTATGGCAGAACTTTTTCCAGGGGAGCGGGAAGGAGGAGGAAGGGGGCACCTTAAGAGACATGGAAACGGAAGGATTTGGGAGCTGGTGTGTGTCATGTAACCGTCAGTGTGCTGGACTAGGAGCTGGGAGACCAGGGTTCAAATCCCCCCTCGCCCATGAAGCTCACTGGGTGACGTTGGGCCAGTCACTGCCTCTCAGCCTAACCTACCTCACAGGGTTGTTGTGGAGAATAAAACGAGTGGAGGAGAACCATTCAGGGTCATAGCTCAGGGCTGGAAGCTTGCATGCAGATGGCTCCACGTTCAATCCACAGCATCTCCAGGTAGGACCAGGAGGGAACCTTTTATGAAATCCTGGACAGCCACTGCCAGTCAGTGCAGGCAGTCTAGAGCTAGATGGACCAATGTAAGGGAACTTCCTGTCTTCCTCCTGTGACTTCTCTCTCTGGGCAGAAGAAACACACTTCCAATCCCCACCCAATAATACATCACCCACATCGACTGGATAACGGCTTCAGCAGTATGAAATTAAAGCAGACGACCAAAAAGGTCTGCACTGCAGGGGCCTCTTCTCTTTTTTTTTTTTTAAATATTTTTTATTAAACAGTTTTTATATTCATACAAACAAAACAAACATAAACAAACAAAAGACAAAACAGAACAAAAAACAAGTACCATTTCATATCCTAATTTCTTAAACCTTTCTTCTTCGACTTCCCCATGCCTCCCGTTTCTGTATTCGAAATTCTAATCAATTGTTCAGCAAATCTTCCCTTATTTTACTATAAATTTAAGCTAATCATCCTTTTTATCCTTGTCATAACCATTACTAATAGTAACCATTTATTTTAGTCCAACATCATTCTAGCTGTCATTAATTTTGTAATGTTTCTTTAAATAGTCCTTAAATTTTTTCCATTCTTCTTCCGCCGCTTCTTTTCCCTGGTTTCGGATTCTGCTCGTCATTTCTGCCAGGCCCATGTAGTCTATCACCTTCATCTGCCACTCTTCCAGTGTGGGTAGATCTTGCGTCTTCCAGTACTTCGCGATGAGTATTCTAGCTGCTGTCGTAGCATACATAAAGAAAGTTATATCCGTCTTTAACACCCCCTGGCCGACAATACCCAAGAGAAAGGCCTCTGGTTTTGCAGGGGCCTCTTCTCTGGCCTGCAGACTGGAGGCAAGTCCATTTGCCCTAGGAGTTCCCGCTCTCCTCCTCTGGGTTCAGCACCAACGTCCCGCCTGGCCAGGGCACCTAGGAACAGAGTTGGCAAGGAGGCCGGATGGCTTCTTCCCTGAGTCTGGAGCCCCTCTCAGCAGCACACCTTTTAAATGTGTTTGGGGGTGTTATTGGGTTGTGATTTTATCCTGTGAATCGCCCTGAGGCCTGCGGGTATAGGGCAACATACAAATTTAATAAATGAACAACAATAAAAACAATGCCCGTCACGGGGCAACAAAAAACCCTTTTTCCCAATTCAGTCCGTAGCTGATAGCACCAAACCTCTTGGGCAACAGTAATTTGGCCCTTCTGCCTTGCAGTCTCCATTTGCTGTTCCTTTGGTGGCAGGACGGCCAGTTTAAGGTCACTTAACTGAGTGTCTTGAGAGGCTGAAATGGGTTTTGACTCCTCAGAGGTCAAATTCCTGTCCCTTTGTTCTTTTGCGTTGTCTGTTGTTTTCACTGCAGAGGGGGAGATAGTTCTGGATGCCAACCACGTTCCCATCTCAAAGCAGCCCTGAGGAGCCGGTCAGCCTGGAGGCCTCTCCCCGCTGGGATGGGCAGGTTTGGAGGCAGGTATTTCATAAAGAGAAGTCATCTGAAGGTGGCCTCCCTCCTCGTTGAAAATTCCTCATTTCTATTTCTGCGCTGGCTTGAATGTCCCCTGCAGGAGCAACAAGAGGAACAAGCATGATGAAGCTGTCAGTATTGGGGCATTCGATGGCACAGAGGCCGCCTGCTCCAATCCCTTCAAATATCAAGCCACGCTAAAAATAAACATACTCAGAGCAAAGACTTAAGGTTTCCAGAGGAGGCACCAGCAACTCAGCCAAGCCTCTCCCTTTAGGGAAGGTGGGAAATACACAGGGACGCTAAGCAGCCCGATCCGGAATATAAAGCCCTTTCTGTTGTTCAGACCCTGGGTAGAACCCCTGGGCTTCTTGGGAGGAGATATACACTGAATAATAAATAATAAATTCAAAGTAACAGAGGAACAAGATCCTCCACAAAATCAGACGGCGGCAGAGATGGGCTTTCTTAGCGTATGTGTGTGCAGATGTTATTCTCACTTGTGGCCGACTCCAGATTGTTTTATCATTCCCAGAAAGTAGAAGCCCCCCATCACCAAAAGAATGATCCCCTCCGTACGGAGGCCTGTTTTCAAGGAGGTCATCCATCCCCATCCACTCCCCACTTACCAACGGAGGAGCTGGTGGAGCTGGCGGGCTCCTGGCTGCTTGCTGCAAAAAGGAGAAAATAAGGAGAGTGCGTATCACTGCCTGTGTTTTAGGGAGTGAGTTCTCATTTCCACTTGCACGTTTCCCCTCTGCTTCCACACACACACATACCCCTCCATGCCCCATTAAGTCCAAATGTTAACATACATCTCAGTCTACAACCTCCTAAGATTATACAGTAAAATTATAATCATACAGGAATAATAATTCGGGATGCTTTGCAACCAACAGTGCAGTTCTCCATGTGTTGCCTGGATATACTATTATCTGCGCGTGCACATGTGCAAATGATTGTGCAGTGCTCCAATGTCGCCTTAAGTTGTGTTTTCTGTGAAGTCCCATTGTACGTAGCAAAACTCACACACCAAGGCCAGCCCAATACATTTTGACACCTGAGGCAGGCCCCAAAATGGCATCCCTCTTCCCACCAGGGAAGGAGGAGTGAGGGAAGATTTACATCCAGGGCGGAGGGAGAAAGATTGACATGGGGATCTGCTGCCCTGCTGAATCCTTCCGCCTGAGGCAGTCGCCTCCCCTTGCCTCCTGGGTGGGCTGGCCCTGTCACACACCATTCTCCTGAAACGGAAGTGCCTTGTGTTTTTCACTGTTCCTAAATGTTTAGCTTTGGAAATGACTGTGGCTAAAAACACACACTCTCCTTTCATGCTCACTGGGTGGTTATGGGATGCTGGAGACAGAGACCCTGCTACAGAAATAGTGATGGGTCTTTGGCCGCCTGTTACCTCTGACCTACGCTTGCCATACGTACAGTGGTACCTCGGGTTACAGACGCTTCAGGTTACAGACGCTTCAGGTTACAGACTCCGCTAACCCAGAAATAGTACCTCGGGTTAAGAACTTTGCTTCAGGATGAGAACAGAAATCGTGCTCCAGCAGCACGGCGGCAGCAGGAGGCCCCATTAGCTAAAGTGGTGCTTCAGGTTAAGAACAGTTTCAGGTTAAGAACGGAGCTCCGGAATGAATTAAGTACTTAACCTTAAGTACCACTGTGTGTGTGTGTGTGTGTGTGTATGAACAGTTATGTGGACCTCCAGAATGAATTAACCTGAGGTACCACTGTATTGGAAATCCCCAACATGTCCTCTTTTGGGGGGTCTACATGCCCATCTGGGGGGATTTTTACACTTTTAAGCTAATGTCTGTGGGGGTTAAAAAAAACCACCTGTGTGCATGTGGGCAACCTGTGCTCTGTCTCTGTCAGCTCTGTCGCTGTTTTTTGGGGGGCGAGCTCAACAACCTTTTGGGCTATCGTGCAAATAAAAGCTCTACACATGCCAACCCTACTGTGACCACTATATCACAGGCGGTTAGCACTTAGTGGCTGCTATAAATCTCCAGGGCGAACCTGATGACTGAACCCTTGCCCATTCTGGCACCTGTGGTCACCAATATATTCATGCAACAACAAAAACAAACACTTTTCAAAGGAAAAAGGAGTCACTCACTTAACGTTCTTTCATAGGCTGCTTCCATTCGTACTCTCTCTACAGAAACAGAATAAGAAGATCAGATCAGGGAGAGGATGGAGCGTGAGAGGCGGGGATTCAAAATGTTGGCATTGCACAGGCCGCTGCTGAAATCTGACATTCCATGTTACTTGTGGCTGGTGGGCAGAAACTGGCTAAGCAACCAGTGGAGTCTACTTTGCTGCTTCCTCTTCCCCCCATCACTTGCCCCAACAAGAGACTGCAAGCAAGGCTTTCATGGTACTCAAGGCCTACAAGCAGCAAGCAAGCAAGCAAGCAAGCAAGCAAGCAAACAAACAAACAAACAAAACAGGAAGGGACACTTGGGGAAGCAGGAAGCCCAACCCTGCTGCTTGTTTTCTCTCAACAAAATATTCAACAAAATATCATTTGGGGTGGAAGCGGGCAAACCCTTGTTGCTCCAGCAGCTGTTTCGCACTGCGCAGCAAGAAGGAGCTTGTTCTTGACCAAGGGCTCCGACTGCCTCCGAGACTCCAAGAAAGACCTTCACAGGTGCCATACAAGTTTAATTCCTGTTCCTGTCTCCACTGGCTGGCGAGGTATCTCTCTCTCTCTTTTTTTTTTTTACTAATCTTTTTATTGATATTTTGGAAACGACATCAAACAATACAAAAAAGAAAAAAGACTGAAAAGAAGAAAAGCAAGCAAACAAACAAACAAACAAACAACAACAACAACAACGCCTATAAACATAAAACAAACAAACCAACATAACATCACTCAATTGACTTCCTTCCATCTCAGTTTAGGCAAAATAAACTCATAGCTTATCTGCAGATTGTATTATATCAGCTCTTTACATCGCAGGTTTTAGATTCCGCCCACTGTGATTTTGGTAATACCTAGATTGATTTCAATGTAACTTACAAATTTACTCCAGTCGTTCGTAAACTTAACGATTTTTTGATGCCTAATTTTTTGTGACATTCTAGCTAATTCTATATACTCATATAATTTCATTTGCCATTCTCTAATGGTGGGGATATTGGAAGTTTTCCAGTTTTGCGCTAACAAAATCCTGGCGGCCACCATTGCATATTGAAAGAATGTTTGGTCTTCATTTTTGATCTCCTCTCCGATCATACCTAAAAGGAACGCTTCAGGTTTTTTGGGGAAGGTGTATTTCAGTATTCTTTTTAATTCATCGTAAATTTGACCCCAAAATCTTTTCACTTCGTCACAGGTCCACCACATGTGAAAGAAATTACCCTCTTTAGTTTTACATTTCCAGCATGTGCTGTCTCCGGTCTTATACATCTTCCCCAGTTTTGCCGGGGTGATGTACCAACGATACATCATTTTCTCCATATTTTCTCGGAGAGCAGCACATGCTGTGAACTTCATACCTTTCTTCCAAAGTTTTACCCATCTGTCAAACTCCAGATTATATCCAAGGTCTCTGGCCCATTTGACCATGACTCCTTTCACCTCTTCATCTTTAGTATCCCAGTCTAACAGTTGGTTATACATTTTGGATAAAAGTTTAGTATTACTTTCTAAGATTTCCACCTGGTACCTGGACTTTTTTTCACTCATTCCTATTTTTTTATGATCGTACCATAACGCATTAATTTGGTGAAATTGTATCCATCCAGTTAATTTATCCTTTAGCTCTTCGTACGGTCTAATTTTCCACCCTCTTTCTGATTTAACTAGGAGATCTTCGTATGTCCATCTTTCACATTCCAGATTTAACTTTTTTGTTGTTAAGATATCAATTGGTGAAAGCCACCAAGGGGTGTCTCTTTCAATCAGCTTTTTGTTCCTGTTCCAAACTTCTAATAACGAGCCTCTAATGATATGATTAGAGAAGCCTCTGTGGATCTTTCCTTTATCATGCCACAAATAAGCATGCCAGCCGAATCTAATGTTAAATCCCTCTAGATCCAACAAATCCGTGTTTTTTAAAATGGCCCATTCTTTTATCCAACAAAGGCAAGCGGCCTCATAATAAAGTTTTAAGTTCGGAACTGCAAAACCCCCTCTTTCTCTTAGATCCGTGAGGAGTTTGAATTTAATTCTTGCCCTTTTCCCTTGCCATATAAATTTAGCTAAAGTTCTTTGCCAATTCTTAAAACATGCCGTACCTCTAATTACCGGGATATTCTGGAATAAAAACAGTAGTCTCGGAAGAATGCTCATCTTAATCGCGGCCATCCTTCCTGTCCAGGACAATTTTAACCTATTCCAGATATCTAAGTCTTTCTTAATTTCTCTCCAGACCTTAGTGTAGTTATCCTCCACTAAATTTATATTTTTCGGGGAGATCCATATTCCCAGGTATTTTACCCTTTTCACCACTTTAATACCTGTTTTTAGTTCTAGCTGGTTTTTTACATCTTCGGCCAAATTTTTTGTTAAGATCTTAGTTTTTATTTTATTTAACTTAAACCCAGACAATTTACCGAATTCCTCTAATAACTCCAGGGCATTACTGGCACTTTCTATTGGGTCCTCTAAAGACAATACCAAATCATCGGCGTAAGCCTTTAATTTATATTCTTTTTCTCCAATTCTTATACCTCTTATTTTTGGTGTTTTCCTTATTTTATTTGCGATTATTTCCAAAACCATAATAAATAAAAGGGGAGACAACGGGCACCCCTGTCTCGTGCCCTTCGCAATTGTAAAAGAATTAGTGAGATTATTGTTAATTATCAGTTTGGCCCTTTGGCTTGAGTATATTGCTTTAATACCTTCCAAAAATGGTCCTTCTATTCCTACTGTTTTCATACATTGTATTAAAAACCTCCAAGAAACATTATCGAAAGCCTTTTCGTCATCGATAAAAATCATCGCCGCAGGAATGTCGGTCCTAAGATCCAAGTACTCAATAATGTCCAGTATATGCCGAACGTTATCTTTTAATTGCCTGTTAGGGAGGAATCCCGCTTGATCTTTATGAATAGATTTTGTTAAGTATTTCCTGAGTCTGTTCGCCAAAATATCTGCGAAGATTTTGTAATCGCAGTTAAGTAACGATATCGGCCTGTAGTTACTTACGTCCATCTTTTCATCATCTGCTTTTGGTATTAATGTGATGTGTGCCTCTCTCCATGAATCTGGAATCTTCCCTCCTTGTAGAACATCATTAATCACTTCACTAAGCACCGGAGCAAGATATTCCCTTAAAACCTTATAATACTTTGCTGACAGTCCATCCGGTCCGGGTGCTTTTCCGGGTTTCATCTTCTTAATAGCCTCATTAATCTCTTCCATTGTAATCTTCTTGTTTAATTGAGCTCTTTCTTCATCAGTTAAATATTTCCCTCTATACTCTTCCAAGTATTTTCCTATTTCTACATTATCTTCCTCTCCTTTTTCATACAACTTTTCATAGAATTGGAGAAACTTTTTTTTTATTTCATCTGGATCTTCTATTATCATAGAATCATAGAATCATAGAATCATAGAGTTGGAAGAGACCACAAGGGCCATCGAGTCCAACCCCCTGCCAAGCAGGAAACACCATCAGAGTACTCCTGACATATGGTTGTCAAGCCTCTGCTTAAAGACCTCCAAAGAAGGAGACTCCACCACACTCCTTGGCAGCAAATTCCACTGTCGAACAGCTCTTACTGTCAGGAAGTTCTTCCTAATGTTTAGGTGGAATCTTCTTTCTTGTAGTTTGGATCCATTGCTCCGTGTCCGCTTCTCTGGAGCAGCAGAAAACAACCTTTCTCCCTCCTCTATGTGACATCCTTTTATATATTTGAACATGGCTATCATATCACCCCTTAACCTCCTCTTCTCCAGGCTAAACATGCCCAGCTCCCTTAGCCGTTCCTCATAAGGCATCGTTTCCAGGCCTTTGACCATTTTGGTTGCCCTCCTCTGGACACTTTCCAGTTTGTCAATGTCCTTCTTGAACTGTGGTGCCCAGAACTGGACACAGTACTCCAGGTGAGGTCTGACCAGAGCAGAATACAGTGGCACTATTACTTCCCTTGATCTAGATGCTATACTCCTATTGATGCAGCCCAGAATTGCATTGGCTTTTTTAGCTGCCGCGTCACACTGTTGGCTCATGTCAAGTTTGTGGTCAACCAAGACTCCTAGATCCTTTTCACATGTAGTGCTCTCAAGCCAGGTGTCACCCATCTTGTATTTGTGCCTCTCATTTTTTTTGCCCAAGTGCATAACTTTACATTTCTCCCTGTTAAAATTCATCTTGTTTGTTTTGGCCCAGTTCTCTAATCTGTCAAGGTCGTTTTGAAGTGTGATCCTGTCCTCTGGGGTGTTAGCCACCCCTCCCAGTTTGGTGTCATCTGCAAATTTGATCAGGATGCCCTTGAGTCCATCATCCAAGTCGTTGATAAAGATGTTGAATAAGACCGGGCCCAAGACAGAACCCTGTGGCACCCCACTAGTCACTCTTCTCCAGGATGAAGAGGAACCATTGATGAGCACCCTTTGGGTTCGGTCAGTCAGCCAGTTACAAATCCACTGAGTGGTAGCATAGTCAAGACCGCATTTTACCAGCTTCTTTACAAGAATATCATGGGGCACCTTGTCAAATGCCTTGCTGAAATCAAGGTAGGCTACATCCACTGCGTTCCCTTCATCTACCAGGCTTGTAATTCTGTCAAAAAACGAGATCAGGTTCGTCTGACATGACTTATTTTTCATATCTCCCGATTTTATTCTATTAATCACATTTTGCTTTTTCCTTTTTCTTAATTGCCACGCCAGTAATCTCCCCGTTTTATTTGCTGATTTAAAATATTTTTGCTTCATGGATTTAATTCTCCATTCTACTTCTTGGTTTAGTAATGCTGAATATTGTGATTGTAACACTTTAACTATTTGTTTAGTCCTTTCATCTCCCGAGTTTATTGTTAATTTTTTCTCACAGTCTCTCAGTTGGGTAATAATTTCTTCTTTCTTTTGTTCTCTAAGTTTCCTTCTGTAATTGTTTTGTTGTATTAAAAAACCCCTTAACACTGCCTTACTCGCATCCCAAACTATATTAATTGGGGTTTCTTTATTCAGATTTAAGTCAAAATAATTTTTCAGAGTACTTTTAGCCTTTTCGTTCACCTCGTCAATTTCGAATAGATATTCATTCATTCTCCACCTGTACACTCCCGATATTTCACGTTTTATTTCCAAAACTATTGGACAATGATCAGAAAGGGTTCTAGGCTGGATCTCACATTTCGTTATTCTTGTCGATAATGCACGTGACACCCAAATCTGATCAATTCTACCCCAACTCTGGTGGGGTTCTGAAAAATGTGTGAACTGCTTCGTTATTGGGTTTTTATGCCTCCATATATCTATTAAATCTAAATTTTCCTCAAGATTACTAAATGATCTTGGGAGCTTCCCTTGATTCGATTTCCCCTTTTTTTCCACTTCTGTCAAGTTCTGGTATTGGTACACCGTTCATGTCTCCAAGTAGAATTAATTTGTAATTTTCCAAATCTAGTAATATTTGTTCCAATTTTTCAAAAAACTCTGCTTTGTTTGTATTTGGGGCATAAACTGTTACCACATTGATTTTTTCCCCTTGATGATTAAGTTGTATTCCCAGTATTCTTCCCTCATCGTCTTTACAAGTTAATACGGGGTCCCATTTTTCCTTAACGTAAACAACTACTCCTCTTTTTTTATTTACATCTGAGTTAATAAATTCCACCCCCAACCTTTTATTTATCAAAATATGTTTATGTTTTTTGGCTACATGTGTCTCTTGAAAACAGATCACATCATAGTTCTTGTTTTTCAAAGCCTTCTCAATTTTATTCCTTTTAAGTTTTTCATTTAGCCCATTCACATTCCAGGACAGAAATTTCAGCGATGCTGTTTGTTTAACTTTTATTTACTCTAACCGGGTTACCAATCTTATAGTCTGGAACCCCTGTTCCCTAAGAGTTCCTCCTCTTCTGCCGCATCTTTTCCCACCGCGGCTTCTTCCTCATCAACTTCTTCTTCCTCTTCTTTCTCATCTTTCTCACTTCCCCTCTCCTTCTTTCTTCTTCTCTCATCTTTACTTTCCCCCCTGTCTCCTAACCTGATTTCGGCCTTGCCAAGCTCCTTCTCATACCTTCTTAGAAATTTCTCCACCTCTTGAGTGTCCGTCAACTTAAATTTTTTATCTTTATAGAAGAAGGTGACCCCTTCAGGGAACTCCCATCTATATTGTATGTCATTTCTTTTTAAGACACCTACCACTTGTCTGTACCCTTCACTTTTACGTAACAACCTAACTGGTATTTCTTTGTAAATAATAATAGGTCTACCTTCAATTATAAGTTTTTTTTGGTAGCTCGTTTTCAGGATTAAATTTTTCATCTCAATTGAATTAAAGATCACTAAACAATCTCCAAGGAGTTTCCTTGACTTGATTTGTTGCGGTTTCACCTTTATTCTAAATGCATTCTCTATAGAGAAGGCCACATCTTCTTCTTTTATTCCCAGCCACTTAGATAATTCTTTAGTCATTTTTTCTTTTATATCTTCATTCATCTCCTCACCTACTCCCCTAAATTTTAAATGAAGCTGTTTCTGACGCATTTCTGTCATAGCTAAATTATCCCAAATCCTTTCTTGTATTTTGTTTACTTCTCTCATTTCTTCCTTTATTTTTTCTGTCTCTTTTTTCTGTTCTCTCATCTCTTTCTGCATTTTTTTATTAGATTCTTCAATTATTTTAGATTTAGCTGACAGCTCTTGGATCTTAATTGAGAGTTCTCCAACTGCCCCCTCTATCTTTTTATCAATCATCTCTTGCATTTCTCCTAATTTGTTTTCCATGTGTAATTCATTTTGTTTAAATTCTTCTTTTATTTTTAAATATAGAATGTTTAGGTCTTTAATTTCTTTAATTTCTTCTTGACGTGATGACTTCCTTTCCCCTGGAGTCCCTCCCCCCTTTTTCCCATCTCTCCCCGACATACTCAGGCAAATCTCTCCCTTAAAGGGCTCACAGTCTTTTTGTTTTGTTTTGTTTTTCCTAGAATCTCCAGAAACAAAGAAACAAACCTCTTTTGTAAGCTTCAGGAAGTTCCTTTTACACAGCTTATTGGGTCCAGTTCCCAACACCCTTAGAAAAAACCAGAGGCGGGGCCCAAAATTCTTCCACTGTATCAATATTTGTTGTATACTCAATATTACCTCCCAAGTTAATTTAATTACTCTACATATATACACATGAGAGGGAGAGAGTAGAGAAAAATAAAAGAAAAAAATAAAAATAAAATACCATTAATTGGACACTTTAAATCCTTCTAATCTCGTGACCCCGATATTGAATTATAACAATTTCCACTGATTGACAACCTTGGATAACCCACTGTACCCACTGTATAGAATCAAATGGTCAAATAAATCAAATAACCAAATATCTCTGTTATATCTAAATGGTTCCAAATATTGTCTTAAGGAATGTGGGAGTGTTTTTATAATAATGCAAGTCCCCCCCCCGAATTATATCCAGTTATAGCCAAACAAGCTTTAACCTATTACAACTAAATTATAACCAAAATTGTAACCAAAATTGTAACCAAAAAAGAACTCAGTCTACTTCAAAAATAAGGCTCCACCAGGATTCTTCCATCCGGGCCTTAACGGTTCTGTTCTCTTCAGCCGCTTGTCGGCCCAATCCAATATCGAAAATAGGGAAACATCCAAAATGTAGTCCAAAAAAAAAAAAGAAAGAAGGGGAGGTATCTCTTTTTAATGTTATATGAATTGCTGAAAATGTGTTATGGTCCATTGCCATGGCTGCCATTTTATTTCTGGTGCCCACAGCGCTTTCATGACATTTGAAATGTCCCCACTGTTCGAGAAGGGTTGGAAACCCCAGCTGTAGATTGCTACCATCACAGATCTACAGGACACACGGCGACTCAATCGCCAACAATTGTACCGTGGGCTCAGTTATACAGCTGCAAATGAAACATTTTGAATGTGTTGTAAAGTGTCATATATTAATGTGACACCAGATGTCGACAGTGAGCTATGCCAAATTCATTTTTTTTTTTTTTTTTAAATAATATTTATTGAAGTTTCCAAAATACAGAAAGAGAAGAAAAGAAATTATAAAGATACATTCAGAACCTTATTTTCAAACATCCACTTTCTGGGACTCCCCCCTTCCCCCACCCCTACCGTATTCCCCTTTCATATTGTTGTTTCCACAAGTTCTATTTCTGATTTAAAGCACAATTTATATACCCCATTGTTCAAATTTAAATTTATACAAACCTTATGCAACACCCTTGATAAAAAAAAGCAAAAGATCTCTCCCCATAGCCCACCCCCTTTTCTTTCCACAATGTCCCCCTTTTTTCCCATTAAAGTAAAAGCACACAGAATAAAAGTATAAAAAAAATAAGAAATATATTAGAAAAAAGAAAACCAATTCAAAAAATAGTTGCAAGCCTTTGGATTCTAATTCTCCCTCCCCTTCCCCGGTTTAATTTCCCTTATCCTCCAATCTATGTTTCCAGCCTGGAAGTCTTAAGTCCATCAATCCCATTTTTCCCCCAACTCCTTGCAGAATTATTTCCCATTTTTAGGATTACTTTTTAAAAATTAATTCCTAAATCTTTAAAAATGTCAAATTATAAAATTCCCCCCATTGTTCTTTCAAGGTTATAGTCCAGCTTCCTCTTGTTCCGCTGCTAAAACTTTCTTATTCAGAAGTTTAGTAACTCTACATGGGTTGTTGTTATTCAGGAACAAAAACTTGCGTTCAGTCCCTTCCTTCTTCAGTAAAGTATTCTGTTGTCTCCTTTTAGTCTAAACACCCTGTAGACGAGATTCAGTTTCAGTTTTGCAGCTTTCCCAGGAGATAACCAGTTCTGTGAAATTCCGAAGTGTTGTATTTTTCCCGGCTTACGCCCATCTTTGTAATGTCCCGAAGCTCCTCTAGGGGGGTTGTTGTAACTTTGTTTCCAAAAATCCGATTGTTCTCCGTATTTTCGCCATTTTGTATTCAAGTCATAACAAATTATATCAAGTTGTAACAAATTTGACCAGCAAGGTCCTTGTAATAAAATCCTCTTTAAAATTCCGACTTTGACAGCTACTTTGACAGCTGTCAAAATCACCGGCTCTTTTCACCAGGCTCACTCCTCAATCGCCCCGGTTCCCAGGGAGGGGGGTGCATTTTCCTTCTCCTTCAATTCTTCCTCCAGCACAATTCTTGTACTTTCCCATCATGGAATTCTTGATTTTAGCAAAGATACCGTTCTTTTTGGGCCTTGGCTTCCCAATCCTTGTTTTAAAATGTCTACAATAGGGAGGGGGACTGACTTCCTTTTTAGATCCCCCCCCGCTCGTCTCAAATCCAAAAAATTTTTCTTCTTTTAAACCCGATTTCCAATTTACTCACGGGTTGTTGTTAAAAGTCCAAATTCTCAATGGAAGAAGTCAGCGCTCTCCGCCGGATGGCATGCGGCTTCGCTCGGCAGGGATGGCAGAGGACTCAAAGCACCACGCTTCTCCCCGGCACCCGATCCGTAGCCTTTAAAAAGGCTCCTTCACGAGTCGGGAGGGCGCTAGCGGTGCTAGCCGAGTCTCCAAGTCCACGGCCCCCGTGGCCGTGGTTTCTAAGGGTCCCCGCATCGCCGGTGCGGTAAAACCCAGCCCCTGCCGAGCCGGCTCCCTCCGGAGCTCGGAGGGAGTCCGCCATTCGGCGATGGCGCCAACCCGGAAGTCGAGCTATGCCAAATTCAATACCTTTTTCAAAACGGTTTTAAAAAACCGTATTTCATTTTCACCACGTTTTTTTATATGTGTGTAGATTCCAGCTTAGTATCCCTGTGCAAATTTGGGCTAGAGGTCAGGGATATTTGTGTCTCTGCCAATGTTGCTGGACTTTGCTTCCCAGCAGCCAGCATGGCTAACTGTCAGGGTTGATGAGAATTGTGGTCCATATCGGAGTCTGGAGGGCCACAAATTCTCCATCGTGGGTCTAGATGACAGGTACTTGCCAGCCCCTTGGCATTTTGGAACCATTATTACATTATGTAACCCACATGAATCCTGCTTCCCAAACATATCAGAATAGGGGGCAGGAGGCAGTGGGGAAGAACAGTTAGGGTACTTTCTGGTTGGTATTCCACAGGTCATTTATGGGGTGGGGGAAACTTGTGAGAGAGCTGCCAGGAAGGCTTTGCCATCAGCACATTCTCAGTCAGGACAGACAAAACCCAGCAAATCCATCCAGTGTTTACTTACTGCGGACAAAGAAGATCACAGCAGCAACCACAACCAGTACCACCACAGCAGCCACAACGCCCCACGCAACGTTTTCCAGAGTGGCGGAAGAATGGCCTCCCTTGGCTAAAAGCAAACAAAAGATATTTCTGTTCAGACACTGGTGGCAGCTCCCAAAGCCTCATCCATACATCCCGCAATCTTTTTTTTTGAGGAGAGATGCTGCGTACCAAATCTGAGACCTCCCATGCGCAAAGCAATGTGCTATGGCAGTGCTCTCAAAAATGCCCTCCCCTCTAGGGTAACCCATCACTCACCATTAGATGGCTTCAGAGATTAGGAGTGGCATTCAGCAACCTCATGGAACACCCCATAATTATATCAATAAAACCGGTAAGATTTCTCACCTCCCAGAGAGGGTCCCTCTCCTTCCAATGATTACTCTTCAAACTCCACTCTTTGAACACCATGCCCTCCCCACTTCCCTGAACCTAAATCACATCTCCTTTGCACCCCCAAAGTATGGATGATGTCACATGGAGTATTAGACTATGATAGCACTGGAGTCCCTCGTTCGACTCTAGGTGGGCATTCTCCTCCTAGAATCCAGCAAAGAAGGCCATCCAAGAGGTTGGATGGTCATCTGTCATGGATGCTTTAGCTGAGATTCCTTCATTGCAGGGGGATAAATTTGATGACCCTTGAGGTCCTTTCCAACTCTATTGTGATTCTCTGACTCCTCCTCCTGCCCCTCTCCTGTCTTTTCTCACCAGGCTCCTCCCAGGCCAAGACCAGAGGCTGTGTTAGGCTGACATGCTCTATGTGGCAATAATAGCAGTTCCTGTCCTGGGGATCCACGTCAATGCTGAGCCAGGCGTGGTAGGTCCCGTTGGAATTGGGAGCGACGTCCCTGCGGAAAGTGGCATGCTCCATGACCTTCCCGTCCATCCTCCAGGTGGTGTCAATCTCTCTGGGGTAGAAGCCATAGGCCTGGCAGATGAGGGACTCCTGGCTGTCTGGAAGGGCCTGACGCGTCACCTTCCCCACTGGGAGCTCTGCCAAAAAGAAAGGAACCTCTCCAGTAGCTGGCAGGATGGATGGTGCAATTCACGTGGTCATCCAGTGCCATCCTGACCTGAAATTCGATTACTGATGCCTTCAACATCCCCAAGAGATGACAAGGTCAGAAGAGAGAAATTATCAACTTCCCTTGTGTTTCATCAGACTTACAACTCCCTGTCCTCCACAAATATGCTTAAGGTCTTTGTAGTGAATATCATCAATAGATGAATTGACCCATGGCTCAGACCGATTATGTCCCCATACCTGTTCCCATAGATGTTCCACTGTGAAACCTTTGTCCATTTTTAAAAGAAATTATTCAGACAAACCCCATGGGTCTCCCTGCTATGGGCCTGTGATACCCAAAGCAATCTGAAGCCCCTGTGTGGCAGTTGGGGAGACTGAAGGTCCCCACTTCCCCACAGTTGTCTAAGTCCCCCCCCCCTCAGTGTTTCCCCGAAGCAATCTGAGACTGTGCCTGCATGAAGCTAACCTCTCCTCTGCCCTCTTCATGCCTCTCCTGGTTCTTTGAGACCAGGGAGGAGGGGAGCTGGTTACAGCAGGAGGGTGAGACTCCCTGGATTCTTCAGCAGCCTGCCTCGCTTCTGTCTCCCGGCCTCCCTCCTCTCCGGCCTCCCCTTCTGCCTCTCATTCTGGACTGCTCTCTGCCACAGACTCTCACAGCTCACTAAGCCCTGTTACCTCTTCACATTCTGACACTTCCCAGTCTTCTCCCTCTTCTCCCTTTGACCGTTCATCATTGTCCTACCACCACTCCCTGAGCTCTGAGCCTTCTTCTCTTGAGGGTTCCTCAGCTGGTTCCTCCCACCAGTCCTCTGCATCCAGCCAGCCCATGACACCCACACACCTGAAACCCCTCAAATGTCTCATTTATTTTTACCAACCACACCCACGTTTTTATACTTTTGACACACAGTCCAAAGACCGCTTCAGCTCCCGGAGTTGCTCATGGGTCAATCTGTCCCTCTGACCCACAATTATCAGCCACCCCGTTCTAGGCAGATTTGGGCTTCTTTTTGATTTTTTTAAAAAATCAACATCCACACACTGTAGCCTGAAGTGACCCACTCCCAGACTTCCTTCCTGCACAAAACAGAGTTTTGGTCTGAAATATGATGTGGGTGGGTGGAGAAATAAGTAGCGAAATCACGACTACACCCTCCGACAGGAATGAGATTCAGACTCAACATCAGGAATAACTTTCATAAAGATAAATTCTACAGTGTAAATAAGTTTTGATGGATGTAATATTGGAATACTGAATGGCTTACTTCATGTAAAATGTGCAGGGATTTACGGTATGCAAAATGAACCATGGAAAGAGAAGGAGGGAAGTCATTGATATTTTAAGGTTGTTTAAATGAATATTCTAAAATGTAAAACAGAAAAAATTAATAAAAATTATATATATACGGTAGTACCTTGGTTCTCGAACAGAATGCTTTCTGTTCTGTTCATAAATCAAGCTGCGGCTTCCAATTGGCTGCCGGAGCTTCCTACAGCCAATCGGAATCCGCGGAAGCTGCACCAGACATCCGGCTTCCCAAAATTGTTCAAAAACTGGAACACTCAACTTTGGTTTTTGATCATTCAGGAGCCGAAATGTATGAGTTCCAAGGCGTTCAGCAACCAAGGTATGACCGAATATTTTAAAAAAAGGAATACCCTTCCAACAGCAAGAGCTGTTCAACAGTGGAAGAGTCTCCCTCAGGAGGTGGTGGACTCTCCTTCCTTGGAGAAGTCTAAGCAGAGGTTGGATGGCCCTCTGTCCTGGATGCTTTAGCTGAGATCCCTGCATTGCAGGGGGTTAGACTAGATGACCCTGGGGATCCTTTCCAACTCTACAACTCCATAATTCTACCATTCGATGCATCAGCCCTCCTCCCCACTCCCATTCCCCACCCACCCATCTCACCTGTCCTCAGCAGAGTTTCATTCCCGTAGTCCAGGTATCTCTGCAGCCACTCAATGCACTCCTCCTCCAGGTAGGCCTTCCGGTACTGCTTCTTGGCCAACTCTGCATCCCACTTCCTCTTCATCACTTGGGCCTCTCTGTCAGCTGCCGTCCAGGTGAGGGTCTCCTTCTCAAAAGTGAGGAAGTCCCTCCCGTCGTAGCCGTACCGGTAATACCCTTCTTTGCGCCCGTCTGGGCTCACTTCACAGCCGTACATGAGCTGCAGAGTGTGGAAGCCTGAAAGAGACCCCCAAGAGGTCAATTGGGGGGGGGCAAGAACACCAGAGCAAGATTTCTATCCCATGTCAAGCCCCACAATAACAACAACAGTAAGGTAAAGGTAAAGGACCCCTGGCCATAAGGAAGGCTGATGGCCGAAGAATGGATGCTTTTGAATTATGGTGCTGGAGGAGACTCTTGAGCACGGGTGTCAAGCACAAGGCCCGCGGGCCAAATCCGGCCCGCCAGACCTCATGTGGCCCGTGTAGCCGCCGTTCTCGCTGCTGTTCTCGCCCGTCCAGTGCACCATTGCCTGGTTGTGCGCCGCGTCGCCTTTCAGCACGAAGGAGGTGGCGAGCAGAGAGGCCGCCTCCGGAGGTCCCCCGCCGGCGCGACCCCGCAGGCCGCCCGCCTCGTCCCACGGGCTGCCGCGTCTCTGGCGGCCGCCCCGGTCCGGCGGGCGCGCCGCCCAGGAGGCGCCCAGCGCGAGCAGCAGCAGCAAGCGGAGCGGAGCTGCCCGGCCGGACGCTCCTCCGCGCGCCCCGGCAGCCGCTGCTGGCACCATGCTCGGTCTCCGCTGCACCGCCACCGGCGGGCAGGGATGCGAGTCTGGCAGGCGAGGCGGGCGCGGAGGCGGAGGACAGGAGGGAGCGAGCTGAGATGGAGGCGGGAGCGCGGCGCGGACGCGCGGCGTGGGAAACAACGTGCCAGCAGGGCTTCCACGCCCAGGCGAGGCGCAGCGCCACCCTCTGCCGGCGGGCCCCACCGAGCCCCGGAGCCCGGCCGGCCGCCTTCCCCAATGGCTACTGGCAGCAGGGCTGCAGCGGGCGCGCCGGAGCAAGTGGACGGGAGCCCGGCGCCTGGGCAAGCGAACGTCCCCCTCAGCCTCGGCTTGCCACGGAGGGCAAGGGGAGGTGGCTGCCTCAGGCAGCAGGATCCACAGGCGCAGCTCGGCCGGTTGTGGAAATGTACTTCCTCCACCAGCGCCAGATTTGGGGCCGTGTGGGCGCCTCACCTGCCCCAAGCCAAGGGAGCACAAAATAATGATAATGATGCCTATTTATTCTATTGGGGGAGGCACCAAATTTTGTCCTCACTCAGGGTGGGTGCCATATAACCAAAGTCCGCCCCTGTCCCCCCTCAATGGGATTTGAAACCCAGGGATTTGAAATCCAATAAATTCCTAGGAGTGCCCCTGTCCGTACTGAGTAAGCCCCTCAGCCCCTATAAGCAGACGATACCAACTTTTCAACATTGTGATAGTGATGTTGTGATACGGTAGCGATATATTGCAGTGTTGAAAAGCAGAGGGAGGAACAAGCAGCATTGGCCCCCGTCAGAAACTGGGGTGCAACTGGCACATCTCTCCCCCCCCACCAGCGCCTGGCACAGGGAGGAGGCAGCAACAGGCGGAGAAGGAAGAGAAGGCGCAGACAAGCCCCAGCCACAAGACGCAGTCCAGTAAAGGTGCCCTCAGACTGGGCCTGCACACCACAGGGGCAGGCTTTAGTAATCTTTCATAACAGGGGAGTCAGTCTGAATAAAATATTGAGGGGGGGCAGGTAGGCCCCACCTCACATCATCATCATCATCATCATCATAATTTATTACTGGTCAAAGACCAGCTCGAACCTCACATAATTTATCACATGCCACACACACCCCATTTAAATGTCAAAGCCCATCAACTTCGGGGGTCTCAGCCTGCTCAAATATTTTAGGCCAATACAACCGGCCCTTTGAGGGTGACCAAACTGCTGATGCAGCCCCCAATGAATTTGAGTTTGACACCCCTGCTCTTGAGAGTCCCATAGACTGCAAGAAGATCAAACCTATCCATTCTGAAGGAAATCAGCCCTGAGTGCTCACTAGAAGGACAGATCCTGAAGGTGAAGCTCCAATACGTTGGCCACCCCATGAGAAGAGAAGACTCCCTGGAAAATACCCTGATGTTGGGAAAGATGGAGGGCACAAGGAGAAGGGGACGACAGGACGAGATGGTTGGACAGTGTTCTCGAAGCTACAAATATGAGTCTGACCAAATTGCGGGAGGCAGTGGAAGACAGGAGTGCCTGGCATGCTCTGGTCCAGGGGGTCACGAAGAGTCGGACACGACTAAATGACTAAACAACAACAAAGGACCCCTGGAAGGTTAAGTCCAGTCAAAGGTGACTATGAGGTTGTGGCGCTCATCTCCACTTTCAGGCTGAGGGACCTGGCGTTTGTTCACAGACAGCTTTCCAGGTCTTGTGGTCAGAATGACGGAAACCAGAGTTCACGGAAACGCCGTTTACCTTCCCAATGCAGCAGTCCTTATTTATCTACTCGCACTGGCATGCTTTCGAAGTGCTAGGTTGGCAGGAGCTGGGACAGAGCAACGGGAGCTCACCACAGCGCCACCTGCATCCCTTAACAACAACAACAACAATAATACTACTAAACAAGGCACACATCCCCTCAGCCTTACTGATGTGGTCCAAAGGAAAGCAGAGCAGGATGTTTGGCACCAGCTTGGCTGCAGGTCTTGCCCGCAGGAGTCATGCAAGGCGCCATCCAACGCCTTAGGGACTATGCTCTGGATGTGTGTATGGTTTACTCTGTCGCCTTTTCTCCTCCTGCAGCTATCCCACTAGGCAGTGGAGGTTTAGGGTCAGGATTCTCCTTCTCCTAGATGGGCTCCCTTCCCAGGTGGATGAGCCCCATCTGCCCCTCACTTCCCTCTATGGCAGGGGTAGGCAACCTAAGGCCTGGGGGCCGGATGCGGCCCAATCGGCTGCTAAATCCAGCCTGCGGATGGTCCAGGAATCAGTGTGTTTTTACATGAGTAGAAGGCATCCTTTTATTTCAAATGCATCTCTGGGTTATTTGTGTGGCCTGCCTGGTGTTTTCACATGAGTAGAATGCGTCCTTTTATTTAAAATGCATCTCTGGGTTATTTGTGGGGCATAGGAATTCTTTCTTTTTTTCAAAATATAGTCCGGCCCCCCACATGGTCTGAGGGGCGGTGGACTGGCCCACAGCTGAAAAATGTTGCTCTATGGATTGTGCAAAAAACCCCTTTTTGACTGTTGGATCTACTCTCGGTCTCATCTGCTCAACCCACCAGAGCCTGTCTTCGCATGCAGGGACGTCCCTAACGCACCGAAGTTTTGAGACCCATCGGCTCCCCTCACCTGATTCCCAGGATTGTGGCTGCTGTCACAGGCTGAAAGCCTCCAGGAGCCACAGGTGAGAGCCGAGTGCAGGTGGGGACCAAAGGTGGGCAAACGACCCCAGAAGGAGCCTGACTGGCAGGGAGAAAGCAGCTTATCCCTGTTTAGGAATCACTATTCTCCCTCTCAAGGCACCATCTCCTGCCCCTGGAAGGGACAAACCTGGCAGAGAGAGAGAGGCTGAGCTCCCTTCCTGCCCTCCACTCACCTTTGCTCTGGTTGTATTGATCCTGTAGGTCCAGCAGGTACTGGCTGAATTTCATATCCAGCTTGAGGAATTCCTGGGTGATCTTTTCCCAATACTGAGCATTGTCCTTCTCTGCTTTCAACATCCAGGAAACTTGGGGCACAGCCTTCTCGGTTTCGCTGTCATACTGAACAATGGGCTGGTGGTCCACGTACCCCCCAGCAATGAACAGGGGCAGCCCCTGACTGGGCCCTGACACCCCCGTGCACAAGTAGCGCAAGGAGTGCCTGGAGCAGCCTGGGAAGGACACAGAGAGGGGGCGGGGGGGAGCTTCATATATTTATTTACCAAATCCTTATTTCCTTATGAATAGCCTTTGGACTATAATGTAACTTAAGTAGAAAACTATATTTAGAAATATTTTTCCTGGAAAAGCATTTTATTTTTCAAATCCGATTTAAATAAAAGAAATCCGACTTAATTTTTTTTAAATCTGATTTTAAAAAATCATTAACATTTATCCACCCTGGTTTGTAATAACTTGTTGTTGTTTAGTCGTTTAGTCATGTCCGACTCTTCGTGACCCCATGGACCAGAGCACGCCAGGCACTATTAGTAATAACTAATACCTAATAACCAATATTCTAAAGGGTTCAGTGAGTTCATCGATAGAGATCTCTAAGTATTCCCAACGAAGCCTGAGGCATTTATATTTTCTTGCAACTTGTTCCACCAGCACACAATTTTTAAAAGCCAAGGTTTCAAGAAAATGATCACAATTTTGTCTATCCTCTCCGACTGGGGTCATATTAGCCAGTTTACAACAATGCAGGCTAACGTCCCAATATTGAGTCAGCTAATCAGCGAGAGGCGGGGATCAGATTTTATTCCATTGTAAGCAATGATTATATGGGCTGCACTCGGTCAGTAAAGGACCATCATCTCCCCATCGCTTGTCCCTCAGGCATCTTTCACAGGCTAAGCAAAAAAGCTAATGAGCCCAGGGGGAGGGTTGTCCTCTGCTGAGTTCAATGTCTTTAGTAACACCAACCCAAAGCTTCCTTATAAAAATATTTATTTACAATGATTTTTATTTTTTTAAAAAACGACCGGGATTCTTAAGTGGGGAGAGGGGAGCTGTGGCTGTCAGGTCCTCCTTTGGGGGTTCCCCCTGGGGCATCTCCGGGGGGGGGGGCGCTGGGAGACCACAATTCTGGACTACGATGAGTCCCCTCTGGCTGGATCTCCCCACTGAATCCCAGACTGGCTTTTGGGGGGAGAGCAGGACTCCAGAACAGCAGAGAGGGTAGTATCTCCTGCAGATGAGAATATCAGGAGGAGGAAGGAGAGACTCGAAAGCGGACTGGATCCGGATTAGGCGGTGGGCAACCCCTCCCTTCTCTTTCTATTGCCCACCCACATTCTGCCCACCCCGACTTGTGGCACTCGGGGGGACTCACCGAAGCAGCCCCCCAAGAGGAGCAAGAGCGGTCCCCACCGAGGGAGAAGCAGCAGCCGCCCCATCGGCCTCCCCCTCGCCCCACGCAAAGCCCCTCCTGCCCAAAGGGCTTAGTGGAAATTATTTTCTCCCCCCGCCCCAGAGCACAGTTCTTACCTGCGCAGTCCTGGAGCAGCAGCAGGTGGGCAGCCGCCCCCAGGATCAGGGGGGGCCAGCGGAGGAGGACCCCCATCTCCCCCCAAAGCGAAGCTCCCTTTTCCTCCTCCCTCCGCCGCTCTGAGAGCAGCTCTCTGCCCCGCCTGCGGAACCAGCAGCAGCGGGAGCCGGGATTGGCCGAGGGGAAAATATTCCACCAATCGGAAATCTCCCCGCAGGTTGCGGCATCGGTCGCCAGGCAGACCTCGAGGCGCAAGTTTGGGAGCGAGGCTGGACAGTGTTCTTGAAGCTACCAGCATGAGTTTGACCAAACTGCGGGAGGCGGTGGAAGACAGGAGTGCCTGGCGTGCTCTGGTCTAGGGGGTCACGAAGAGGCGGACATGACTAAACGACTAACAAGAACAACAACTTACAGTGAAATTTTAGATCTTACAGGACAGGAGCCAAAACTGAGAAATCTCAAGGAATCAAGAGATCTGGTTATGGATTGGCTACAGGTTGTTAGGGAAATTCTGGGAGAGAGGCTACTCGACAGTCCCGGCTGGTCGGGCAGAGCCCGCGGGTCCCAGCCACAAACCGGAGCAAAACAGCCGCCAGTAGACTTAGATGAAAGTTTATTGCGCGACAGGTTCAAACAACGGAATGAACCCCGAGAAAGAGGCGACATTGACTTTTAAAACTTCCCACCACATCCCAGAATACAGTTCGTACAGCATCATCACTACATCATTGCGACATCACTAAAACGTCAAGAAAAAGGGAGGGTACCATGAGATGAACATAAGGAAAATGAGTCAAGGTAACAGCCAAAGATAGGATTTGCACAGGCAAACATATCTCAAGTACCCAAAAACCAAAGAACAATCGCCTTTTCTCGCATGTCTGTACCCTTAGGCGAGTCAGGTGATGGGCTTTTGCCCAGCAATTGTCACCCATGGGCACTTCCTTGGGTGGGGAGTGCGTACCTGGCTCCTCCCTTGAGGGATCATGGCGGGGACCAAGAGCACAAATGGTGTTGCAGTGAAGCAAACCGGTGGAACTAGTGATTTTATATGAATTTCTAAAGTTTTGAGGCTTTTCCTAAAGCTGATAGTCTGGCGGAAATACTTTGGTTTTGCTTGCAACATTGTAGTAGATTTAGAGAGAGTTAACAAGGTAATGAGGTTTCGATAGACTCAGTCCATTGTTCTGGCAGCGGGGCTCCACTCAGCTGCTTAATGAGGGAGCAAACAGCTGGAGCACAGCTGCCTTGCAAGGCAACGGCAAAGGGCGAAGCTTGAGAGCGTAGCTTAAACTCAATTGGCTAGCTGTCAAATTCCAACACTCCTGATTGGTTATGGCGCATCAGCATGCAAATACACAGTTCAGTCATACGGTATACCAATGTAGGGTATAGGGTAACAGAAAGGAAAGACAAGACTTTATTGAGGGAATTTATGTGCTGTTTGGTGTAACTTAATGAAGGGACGAGGTCTTCTTGAGCTTATAGTACGTGTGGCGGGGAAGACAGAAGTCTCTCCCCCCCCCGCCCCGTCTCTGTTGTATAACAAGCTACATCAGATTGATGAATTGTTTAAGACAGATAGGGAAAACGGCTTTGCTGAGCAAAAGTCTCAGTTTACCAAAGACTTATTAGATACAAATATAAAAGTATTATCAAAAACGTACAAACTGCTCTTGGAGTGGGTAATTAAGAGGAATTGGTGCAATCGAGCATGATTAAGTAGGCACAAGATGTGGATCACAATATTGATCATGAATTATGGGGAAAGTTGTGGAAAAGTAAATATGAATTTTACGGCATGTTATGCGAGATAAAAGAAAATATGATGAAAATGGCCCACAGATGGCATTTAACACCCACCAGATTGGCGAGAATATCTAAAAAAAGAAAAAGGTCTATGTTGGAAGTGTAATAAAATTGAGGGATCTTTTATTCACATGTGGTCCTGTAAAATAATTAAGGAATATTGGGAATTTAATGAAATAAAAAAGATACTTAAAAATCTTTTCCCAAAACACCTGAGTTTTTCCTCTTGGAGATGGTAACAATGGAGGCCCCCTCAAAAGCAAAAGAGTTTACTACTAGATGCCACTGCCACAGTTTACTGGCACAAAGGTGGAGAAGAAGCATAATTTATTATTATTATTTATTATTATTATTATTATTATTATTATTATTATTATTATTACCCCGCCCATATGGCTGGGTTTCCCCAACCACTCTGGGTGGCTCCCAACCAAACATTAATACACAATACAGCATCAAACATTAAAAACTTCACTAAACAGGGCTGCCTTCAGATGTCTTCTAAAAGTCAAATAGTTGTTTATTTCCTTGACATCCGATGGGAGGGCATTCCACAGGGCGGGCGCCACTACCGAAAAGGCCCTGTGCCTGGTTCTCTGTAACCTCACTTCTCCCAATGAGGGAACTGCCAGAAGGCCCTCGGAGCTGGACCTCAGTGATGAGTGATGGGGGTGGAGACGCTCCTTCAAGTAAATAATTCTTTTTTTTTAATTCATCCCCACCCCACGGAGGCTTGTTTTCAAGGTGGGCATGCACCCCTACCCATTCTCCCATTTAGCAATGAAGGAGCTGGTGGAGCTGCCCAAACTTTAACATACAACGCAGTCTACACCCTTCTAAGATTATACAATAAAATTATAATGATACAGGAATAATAATTCGAGATGCTTTGCAACCATCAGTTCAGTTCTCCATGTGTTGCCTAGATGTACTATTATCTGCATGTGTGCATGTGCAAATGATTGTGCAGTGCTCCAATGTCACCTTAAGTTGTGTTTTCTGTGAAGTCCCATTGTACGTAGCATAACTCACACACCAAGGCCAGCCCAATACATTTTGACACCTGAGGCGGGCCCCAAAATGGCCTCCCACTCCCCACCAGGGAAGAAGGGGTGAGGGAAGATTTCTATTCAGGGCAGAGTCTGTGTCTGTGAATATTCTCAGGAACTTCAAAATCTCTGGAACTCCTGTGATAAGAAGGCAAGAACCACTAAGGACAAAGGGGATGCACCCTTATTTATTTAAGTCAAACATATATTACAAAAGTAAAAAAAAATAATTACATCCAGTGTCTTCAAAGCAAGGTGCACCAAATCCACTGGGTTAGACGAGAAGAGTCCTGTGGCCTCTGGAGGTCTCCTTCCTGGCTTCCTCCTTGGCTGTCAGCAGGATCAGTCCCTCTCCTCAGCCTCTCTACCCCCTCTCAGTTCCCTGCTTCCCCATTTCCCCCTTCAGCTGCTTCTTCCTCCCCCTCCAACCTGTTTCTCTTTTTTTTTTTTTAAAGATACATTCAGAACTTTATTTTCAAACATCCACTTTCTGGGACTCCCCCCTTCCCCCACCCCTACCGTATTCCCCTTTCATATTGTTGTTTCCACAAGTTCTATTTCTGATTTAAAGCACAATTTATATACCCCATTGTTCAAATTTAAATTTATACAAACCTTATGCAACACCCTTGATAAAAAAAAGCAAAAGATCTCTCCCCATAGCCCACCCCCTTTTCTTTCCACAATGTCCCCCTTTTTTCCCATTAAAGTAAAAGCACACAGAATAAAAGTAAAAAAAAAAAATAAGAAATATATTAGAAAAAAGAAAACCAATTCAGAAAATAGTTGCAAGCCTTTGGATTCTAATTCTCCCTCCCCTTCCCCGGTTTAATTTCCCTTATCCTCCAATCTATGTTTCCAGCCTGGAAGTCTTAAGTCCATCAATCCCATTTTTCCCCCAACTCCTTGCAGAATTATTTCCCATTTTTAGGATTACTTTTTAAAAATTAATTCCTAAATCTTTATAAATGTCAAATTATAGAATTCCCCCCATTGTTCTTTCAAGGTTATAGTCCAGCTTCCTCTTGTTCCGCTGCTAAAACTTTCTTATTCAGAAGTTTAGTAACTCTACATGGGTTGTTGTTATTCAGGAACAAAAACTTGCGTTCAGTCCCTTCCTTCTTCAGTAAAGTATTCTGTTGTCTCCTTTTAGTCTAAACACCCTGTAGACGAGATTCAGTTTCAGTTTTGCAGCTTTCCCAGGAGATAACCAGTTCTGTGAAATTCCGAAGTGTTGTATTTTTCCCGGCTTACGCCCATCTTTGTAATGTCCCGAAGCTCCTCTAGGGGGGTTGTTGTAACTTTGTTTCCAAAAATCCGATTGTTCTCCGTATTTTCGCCATTTTGTATTCAAGTCTTAACAAATTATATCAAGTTGTAACAAATTTGACCAGCAAGGTCCTTGTAATAAAATCCTCTTTAAAATTCCGACTTTGACAGCTACTTTGACAGCTGTCAAAATCACCGGCTCTTTTCACCAGGCTCACTCCTCAATCGCCCCGGTTCCCAGGGAGGGGGGTGCATTTTCCTTCTCCTTCAATTCTTCCTCCAGCACAATTCTTGTACTTTCCCATCATGGAATTCTTGATTTTAGCAAAGATACCGTTCTTTTTGGGCCTTGGCTTCCCAATCCTTGTTTTAAAATGTCTACAATAGGGAGGGGGACTGACTTCCTTTTTAGATCCCCCCCCGCTCGTCTCAAATCCAAAAAATTTTTCTTCTTTTAAACCCGATTTCCAATTTACTCACGGGTTGTTGTTAAAAGTCCAAATTCTCAATGGAAGAAGTCAGCGCTCTCCGCCGGATGGCATGCGGCTTCACTCGGCAGGGATGGCAGAGGACTCAAAGCACCACGCTTCTCCCCGGCACCCGATCCGTAGCCTTTAAAAAGGCTCCTTCACGAGTCGGGAGGGCGCTAGCGGTGCTAGCCGAGTCTCCAAGTCCACGGCCCCCGTGGCCGTGGTTTCTAAGGGTCCCTGCATCGCCGGTGCGGTAAAACCCAGCCCCTGCCGAGCCGGCTCCCTCCGGAGCTCGGAGGGAGTCCGCCATTCGGCGATGGCGCCAACCCGGAAGTCTCCAACCCGGAAGTCTCCAACCTGTTTCTCAACTCACTGCCCCAGGGCATCATGGGAGGTCCAGGGTGGAGCCCCAGAGAACAGCAGCTGGTTGTCCTGGGACCTGAAGCTCCATGAACCAGGCTGGAGAACTGGAGCCTTGAAGGTATCGGGACAGAAAGAGGGTCTGGAGGAAACTGCCTCAGCAGCTGCCATTGCCATGGGGAGGGTCTGAATGCCCCCTGGAGCTCCTCATTCTCTGCTCTGCCTGAGGATGTTTGAAGAGAGGCCTCAACTCCAGCAGAGATCACCTCTGGACCACTCTGGATCTAGTCAGACAGGAGAGTGAGGTTGTGGGGATGCAGGAGGTGACCCAAGAGGGCTGGTGGTGGACGTCCCTCCCATCTGCAGGGGAACCGGAGCACGGCTCTTGGTCAACATAGACAAAACCCCTCCATATCCAGATGTTGTAACTGGAGATGATGCCCTCCTTGGCTTTTATGGGATCAATGGCCAACGTCTATCCTTCACCTTCTGAGGCACACTTGCAAGGTTCCAGATCAGAATCGGATCCAATTCTGACAGCCTCTCTAGTCTTCGGCCACTCAGTTCCTTCTTTTCAGCTGCAACTCCTAAGCATCTAAGTATCCCTGCCAACCATCCCTCCCTGCCAGTTTCTTCACTTCCTCACGCAGAAGGTGGGTTGAAAATACTCAGCCAGAGCAGTTAGACTGCTTTTATACATTCCATGACATTACATCCGTTTAGCCAAAGGCTGGGCGGCCCAAGAGGCAGGTAGGCAATAACAATTTAGCCTATTTCACGCGTAATACACGTAAAGATGTTGCCTTTCCTTCAATTTGGGTAGAAAGTGAGTGACATAAGATTGGGGAAGGGCTTGTGGAGGGAACCACAGCAACAAATAACCAAGAGAAACCATCAAAATCACTGCAAGTGATGCTCAATCTCCTCATCCCTTTTTTATATTATGATTTTTAAAATGTATTTCTATTAAAGATTTCTTGCTTTACAAAAATATGTGCAATGTCTCTTATTTCAAGTTGTGTTTTGTACAGATCAGTTTCATTTGTTGTGAGACATTAGTCTCCTCATTAATTTTAAAAGCTTTTAGTTGCATATATCTGGAGGATTTCTCATTAATACAAGCACATTTCTGCAAAGCAAAATTGGCCATAATCCATCAGAGAAGCATGATTACCCTCAAATTCAAGTTACACCTGGAGTCAGAATGGATGGGTGAGAGCCAGGATTAAGGAACAGCATTAAAGGGCAGCAGGAGCTCTGAGCCTCTGTAATTCACAGCCAAACTTGGGCAGGCTCCTTCTGGTCTCATCTCACACACCAGGCTGGTATGAAACTGCAGAAATAAAGAACAGGAGTGTTTCAAAGTTAAGCCAACATCATGGTGTGGGGGCATCAGCATTACAGAGCAAGTGGGAACCCAAAGGACATCTAGTCCAGCCTCCCAAGGAAAGCCACCATCCCTCATCATGTCAGATCAGACGTAAGATATGCCAGGAGTATCACCAAAATGGGCCTGCAGAGCAAATGCCTGCAGAGGGCAGCTCAAGCAAGTGAGCCAAACTGCACACTTTGGGGGAATACCAGGACACAAAGCAGTCCTACTGGAAGGAAAAATCCCTTCCAGAACCCCTTCCAGGATCTCTCATTCAGATCCAGCGTAGAACCCACTTGTCAGGTAGAGGAGCTCAGATGAAGAGATAGAATGAGTCACAAGAGCGATTTTCAGCTCAATGGACAATGCAGAGTATGTCACTCTTGGAAACCCCAAGGGGGGGGGGTAACAGCTTTTCCCCATTTGGGGATGTTCCCCACGGAGTCTTCTGCCAGAGCCCCACTTTGCCCCCACCTGCCCCCCCACTTACCCCTGGCGGAGCTGTCGGGCCCCTGGTCACTTGCTGCAAAAGGGAGGAAACACAGGAGTCAGGATCCCAGGGAGGGACATGCAACCTCCGAAGCCCTTCTCCTCCCTCCTTCCACCCCCATCCGAAATCGATCTCAATATGGGGAGGGGCCTAAGAAGAGTTCAGGGACAGGCAGCCCAGAGGCAAGGGGGCTCAAGGACAGCACTGGAGGGAGAAGCAGGTGCTGGAGGGCAAAGAGAGATGGGCACAGCCTGGCATGGAGGCAGCGGGGGACTAGAGCGAGGGTGGGTGCAATCTGGGTAGGAAGGGGACAGAAAGGCAGAAGGTTGGTGGGGGGAGAGAGAAAGGGAGCAAAATCCGGAGGGGAGGGTTCCTGACATCCACAGACTTGAGCCACCCAACCAAATCTTTAGCTTCAGGTTCCAGTAAATTAAACCCCCAGAGATCCCTCTCCCCCCCCACCCTCAGCTCTTCCTCCTGCTCCTTCTTGGAGCCCCTCCCTCAGCCGACAGTCTCTCTGCAGCCTTTTCCTGGCCCTGAGGGACCCCTTTCTGTCCCCAGACAGGCTGAGCAGACAGGCTTAAGCTTTCCATCAGGATCTTGGGCTTAAGGACTAGGCCACCACCAGGTTTAGTTTTGTCTCTTTGAAACCTGTTCCTGCTCCATATTGGGGGGAAATATGTCAGACAGAGAGAGGGGAGGAGTCACTCACTTGGGGTTTCTTCGTAGGCTGATTTCCCTGTGAAGACAAAAGCAGGAGGTCAGAGCTGGAAGGAATCTCCAGAGGCCACCCAGACCTATTTCAACCATTTGGCTCTCAGATACTGAAACCTTCCCAGCAGATGCTTCTCCTGTCTCTTCCAAACACCTCCAAGGAAGGGGAGTCCAGAAAGGGATCTTTTCAAGGAACTCATTTTACAAAGAAGTAGAAAAAAATGAGGAAAGTAAATTTAAAAAATCAACATGGGAACCAGGCAGTGGACAAATTCCAAAGGGTAGAAGGAAACATTATCCAGTCCCTTCACTTACTGGTACTTATTCCTTTTCGGATTATTATTTCACTCCCAGCAGACTCTTAATCCTTAAATTTGCCCTGGGGGGGCGGAAGGAAGGGATAATGAACAGTGCAAATCTAGGCAAGTCTGCTCAGAAGAAAGTCCTATTCAGTTCAATACAGCATCCTCCCAGATCAATATTTATTTATTCATTTAATGAAGATGGCAGGGCAGTTTACACCATAAAAATACGAAATGAGAGCACAAAATACACAATAAAGCAAAAACAAACCAGTAACTCTGCTCCCACAAACACATTTAAAAGGCCAAAGGCCTGGTTGGAGAGAAAGGTTTTTATCTGGCACCTAAAAATTTGTAAGGAAGTCTCCCTGCTAAGTGAGTACAGGACTGAAGGCTTAAGATGGATTAAAACATCAGGTGGGAAGTGAACTTCCTGAGCACAGTGAGCACAAAGCAATGACCAACAGGAGTTTTGATTCATATTCAAAGAGTGTTTTGTGGGGAGGGGTCTCTGTAGGGATGCCAGCCACAATTGCCAGGAAGGCTCCACCAGCACATTCCCAGTTGGAGGCCAGGACAGAAGGACATAGGAGAGGCAGCAAACAAATCCAGGGTTTACTTACTGCAGATGAAGATGATGATCCCAGAGACCAGCAGGATAGCAGCCATGACACCCAAAATGGCTCCCACAATGAGCCCCAGGTTGACTGAAAGGGGACAAGAGACATTTTTATTCAGGACTTCCGGGTTGGCGCCATCGTCTAATGGCGGATTCCCTCCGAGCTCCGGAGGGAATCTGCTCAACAGGGGTCGGGTTCTGCCGCGGCGACGACGCGGGGACCCTTAGAAACCACAGGCGCTGAAGCCTGTGGACCTGGTGACTCGGTGGGCACCATTTGCGCGCCCCCCCGACCCGCAAAGAAGCCTTTTTAAAGGCTTCGGAACGGGGGACGGAGGGAGGTGTGGTGCTGAGAGTTCGACTGTTTCCCCTGCTGAGTGAAGCCGCATGCCATGGACGGAGAGCGTTAACTTCTTCTTTTGAACTTTTGGATCAAAAGTAACGACCCGTGAGTAACACGGTAATTGGACTTAAAAGGGAAAATTACTTCTGGGAATTCGGCAAGATCGGGTAAGGTGCTAAAAAGGAAGTCAACCTGCCCGCCTTGTAAAACATCGTAAAGCAAGGATTTTTATTACTAAGGTTGTGTGAATGTCTTTTTTTTTTTGTGGAAAAGTGCAATTAACTTTATATTGGGCCAATTTAAGTGACTGTGCTGGAGGATAAGAGAACGGAATTCACCCCTCCCCCAAAACCCGGGAGCGATCGGGGAGAGAGCCTGTGGAAGAGGTTTATAGATTTTGACAGCTGTCAAATTAGCTGTCAAAGCTGGGGGGGAAAAGGAGAACTGTGTCTTTGCTGTCTTTGCTGGTTACATTTGATACAATTTGGTAACAAATTGTTAAAAACAAAGAAGAAAAGGTTAATTTGTCATTAAGTAACTAGAATCCCTCTAGAGGGGGTTCAGGACATTACAAAAATGGCTGTAAGTGGAAAAATACTGGCTGAACTGGAAAAGACCTTCCGTCTTTTGGGAAATCTACAGAAGCAGACAGATGTTTTGACTATGAGTGTAATAACAATGAAGGGAACAGTAAACAAAATTGCTGAACCTGGAAAGGATATGATTCAAGCTCCTGCAGATGAACAGGGAAGTGTTGTTGCTGATACAAAAATCCTTATAGCCAAACAGGAGAAAGAGTCTGAGTCATCTGAGATGCCATTTAAAGAATATGAGAAAGAAGGAGGCGCTGGGATGTTGCAGATGGCTAAAGAGAGCCAGAGGCCTGTTAAGTTGGAAACAATTGAAAATAAGAACATGACAATGAAAGTTTGGCTGGAAGTGAAGAATGGAATCTGGAGAGATCTCCTCTTATGGGGATCTGAAGACATATGGAATATAAATATGGACAGTACAGAGTTTGGAGCCTTTGGGACATTTGAACTTATGAGAAGCAAGAAACAAGATTTTGGCTCCATTGTTAAATATGGAGGTCTGGCTGGAAGAAATATGGATTTTACTGGAACAGAGCCTCTTCGAGATTCGGAATTTAAAATAAAGGACTATCAAGAAAACCGGCAGAGAGAAATTGAGAGAGGGTTAAGTGCCTCGGATGTGAGATCGCCAGGCTGATTTTGGATGGACTGATGGACTTTGGTTGGGGATCGAAACCGGGAAAGGGGGTGGGAGGGCTTCGGGAATTTAAAGGGTGTAAAAATATGATTCTGTTTTAATTAAGTTGGCTTTTGCCACTAACATAAAAATGGGGAATTTGGGGAGAGATTTGGGGCCGACCTTAGCAAAAGATTATCAAAATAAGTGTTTCGTGTATAAAGATTGGGATTTTTAAGTTTAAATAGGTTAATTAAATTGATGGAGGAATTTAGGGAAAGTATGTTAAGAATAAGTTTTGAAATATAAAGATAGAGGTTTAGAAGTTAAAATTTGTTTAAGATAATTGAATTAGAGGAAATAAGGTAAAGTGGGGGGGATAAAAATTGCTGAGCTAAAAATTGGAATTGGAATACAAGAAGGGCAGGTGTGGGGAAGTCAAGGAAATTGGGTATGGAATGTAATTATGGTAAACTTTTTAAACTGCTGTTTCTCTTTTTCTCTTCTTTTTTCTTTTTTTCTTTTTCTCTTTTCTGTTTTCCTTTGTATTCTTTTTTGAAAATTTTAATAAACATAATTATAAAAAAAAGAGACATTTTTATTCAGACTGGCGGCAGCAGCTCCCCAAGGCCTCAAGCAGGAGATTTGAGTGGAGGTGCTGAGCTATGAGCCCGGGAGGATTTTACGTGTGCAAAGCAGGCCCTCTTTCTCTCTCCTTATAGGCCAAGGTCCTCTCCTTATAGGCCAAGGCCCCGACACAAGGGAGTTTCCCCCCCCACCAGAGTCCAGCATTAGAGGTCTTCAAAATAACCAATTCATTTAAGGAAGACAGTTGACAGGCACACCTGTTTCATCACAGACTCCAGACTTAAAAGCAGATCTCCTCCTGCTCAGGCGCTTCAGCCTTCTCTGTCCTGACCCTGAGAGGAAGGGGTTCCCTCCCCTCTGAGACCCCCCAGAGCCCAGCATTACAGGCCTTCAAGGAAGACATACCGTATTTTTCGCACCATAGGACGTACTTTTTCCCTCCTAAAAAGCAAGGGAAAACGTTTGTGCGTCCTATGGAACGAATGCAGGGGGGAGGCAGGCGGGAAAAGCCCCCAAGAGCCGCACACAAGCTTCGTGCGGTCTTGCGGGCTTTTCCCCAGGAGGGAGAAGGGACTGACTGGCCGCATCAGTCCCTTCTCCCTCCTCGGGGAAAAGCCCCCAAAAGTGGCGCGCTCTTTAAAGGCTGCGCGGCTCCTGCGGGCTTTTCTACGAGGTGGGGGAATTCTGTGTGTCTCAGATTGCCAATTGGTGCATATTCAGAATTTAGAGTATGCGCGAGAGATTTGGGAGACGCTGCGTAGAACACATCAGAGGGATGCTGGTTCTTCAGCGTTGCTGTATTTTGAGAAGCTGACCAATCTGAGGCTTGCGCCTGATGGAGATGTTCAAGCGCACCTGACGGAGATGAAATATCTGCGCCAACAGATGGTGGAACACAATTTCCGTCTACAGGAGGAAGTGTTTTGCTTCATGATGATAAACAGCCTAAATCGGACTTACAAAACGGTTGCCAGTCAGCTTGGTTCCCTACTGGCCCAGGACTTGACCGCGGAGAGAGTGTGTGCCGTGGTTCTGAATGAACACGACCGGCTTGCTGCACTGGAAGTAAAGGACAGGGGGAGGGAGGAACGGAGTTCTAATTCCTCCACTGATGTTGCTACTGGAGAGAATGCTGTAGCTTTGAACGTTGTCCGATGTTACAATTGTGGACAGGCTGGGCATCTTCAGCGGAACTGTAAGAAGCCACGCCAGCCAAAAGGAGTAAAGGGCCGCTCAGCAAAGCCTGAGGCATCAGGCAAAAGTCATAGCAAGTCTACGGTGAAACCTGCAAAGGCTTTGATGTCGAAAGGAACCACGCCAGATGTTGAGAACTCGTTTGTAATCGACACGGGTTGCACGGTTCATATGTCCCCACACAGAGAACTGTTTTCAACGTTTAAGAAGCAAAGCTTCGCTGTGAAACAGGCCAACGGTCAGGAGCTGAAAACGACCGGGATAGGGACTGTGTATCTTGAGAGTCTGAACTTGACTATAAACGATGTTTACTTGGTTCCTGAATTGAAGTTCAATCTGCTGAGTGTTTCGCAGATTGCAAAGAAAGGACTGAAACTGTCCTATGATGCTGAGAGCTGCAAGATCTTCAAAGATGGAGAGTTGTATCTTTCTGCCAGAGAGAAAGATGGACTGTATTTGTTGACTTATGAACAAAGTGATTACATGGAATGTAATTCATCTGAGTCTAATTTGATTTCTCTCGCAGGTGTGACCAAAACGGACGCCAAGAAGGTGACCAGGGTCGACAGGGCATTTCAGCGGGTGTATGCTGATGTGATTGGTCCTCTAGCACCATCTAGAGGCAATGCAAGATTTTATCTTGTGTGTGTGGATCATTTCTCTAATTTTGTCTGGATTTATGTGTTAGAGAAACCACAAGAAGCCTTAGAAAGGTTTCAGGAGTTTTGTGACAAGGTTAAAAATATGCATGATGCTAACATTGATTGTCTTTTCACAGATGAGAAGCAAATTTTTCTTTTACAGGATTTTCAGGAGTTCCTGCAGAAGAAAGGGATAAGACACAAGGTTGCTGTTTCAGCGGAAGCGTGGAACAGGGATGTCTGTGTACGGGTGAACAAAGAATTGCAAAAGGGGATGAATGCACAATTGCTTAGTTCACATCTGCCACATGAGTACTGGGCGGAGTCGTTAATGTCGTATTGTTATACGTGGTTGAGAAAGGTTTCAAAAGAGTTGGGAAGTTATCCTTTTGAGAAACTGTTCCATAGAAAACCTTCTGTTGCCCATTTCAAAGTTTTTGGATCTCATGTGAGAACAGAAGCTCCAGGTGGAGTAAAGAATGCCAGAGGCATTTTTGTGGGATATGAAAAGGGTCTCTACAGAGTAATTTTGTCTGAATCTGGTCAGGTGATTCTCACAAGATTTCTAGAGAGTGCTCCTGAACAGGAGAGAGTGATAGTACACACATTTCCCACAGAGGACAATTCAGATGATGATGATGATTTTACTGGTACTGAGAGTGATGACAGTGATAGCTCAAAGAGCTCAGTTGACACAGTCATTGAGAGGAAATCTCACACAATGGATAGACCTTCACAGGTGAAGGATGAACCACTGTTTACCATTGGTACTGGTTCTCAACAGAGTCCAGAGGCTAAACCAGTGAGCAGAGAAGATCAGCACCTCATACGAAGGTCTGAGAGAGTTACAAAGGGTGTACCACCCAAGAGGTACTCAAAAGAGTTTGCTAACTTAGCTGTTGCATGTGTTGCTATTGTACACAACCGAGGACAGGCTGGAGCTGTGTCTAAGTCAGAGACAAAGACACAACAGAGAGTTGCTAGCCAAGGTAATGCAGATGCACTCATTCCTTGGAAGCCAGACAACCAGAGAGGTACACTGGGGAAACCAGTGGCGAGGAGTTCCAAGGGGAACAGGGGAGTGTTATGTGTATAACAACTGTTTGTTTTCTTCTCTGGATCACGCTCTGCTCGCCGCAACACGCATTGATTCTTTTGGGGGAGGATGTTACGAAAAAGGAGCAATGCGGCAGCGAGCTCCAGATGGCTGGAAAGCCAAACAGGATGTTGATGTTTGGGACTGTTCCGTGGGAACTGAGGAACAGTCTATTCACTGTACTGAGCACAGGATGTTAGCTCAGAGTGTCATCTGACCTGTACTGGAAGTACAGGGGAGGAGTTTTTTTCCCTCTCTCTGCTGATGGTGTTAAGAGACACGTTTCTCTGTACTGCTGGAAAGACAGAAATAAAGGCATGTAAATACATTTCTGTCTGTCTCTTTCCCCTCCCTGGGGATGGCAGGGGAGGAGTGGTGTGTTCTTCTCACGTTAGAGGAGGATCGCCGATTGAGATCTCGCCTGATCTTGCCGGGAGTCGCAGACGGGGAGGTCAACAAGGAACTCAAGCCGGGTGCCTGGAGAGTGGCCAATTCCTCTGACTAGGCTTGATTCCTACAGACACAACCACACTTTGACCACTGGAAACTCCACCTCAGCCTCCCCATATTTCCACTGAGACGGCCAGGCTAATCTCGATGGCCATAAGTCAGGCTCAGCATTATTAACTGGACTTAGATAAGCCATGGTTCCCCTTCCTACCCTCCTCTGAGGCTCAATTTAAAGCAGCAAAGCAGACAGGAGCCACCCTCTTTGCTGCTTTGAATAGTTTAGTGCAACATTTGATTCAGAATATTTTTTTCCGTATTTTCCTCCTCTAAAAACTAGGTGCGCCCTATGGTCAGGTGCGCCCTATGGAGCGAAAAATATGGTAAACCCTTAGGAAGAAGCATCTTGTGTAGGGTTGCCATATGTCAGGTTTTTCCTGGACACGTCCTCTTTTTCAAACTTAAAATGTCTGTTCAGACCAATTATTTAAATGAGGCAAAATCTCCAGGTTTTTTTGTTTGTGCAGAATCTCTGAAGTCCGTAGTGCTGGTGAGTGAGCCCTGGTCCCCTCTGCCCTGCCTGTGTGAGTCTTTGGCTCAAGGGCCGCTTCCATAATTCTCGCTTGCCTGCCTGTGAGAAGGGGAGTCTGGGGTGTGGGTGGGGATATGCGTTCATGGGCTCCTGCTGGGGAAAAGGGAGTCTTGCTCTTAGACATTCTGCTTTGGTTCCTGCAGGCGCAGCTTTCTTGGCAGTGTGTGAGAGACAAGGGTTGTTATTAAAATTCCTGCTTGCTCTTCCCAGCGGTGTGCGGGTGTTTGGGCCGAGTGGAGATGAATATCAGTTTTTCTAGCCGGGCCTGAGTGTGATGAGGAGCGAGTGAGAATCTTTTTCACTGTGAAGTACAGTCAGTCCGGGGCTCCCTCTTTTAACTGAAGTTGCAGGGAGTGTAAGTAAGTCAGCCATGTGGAGGAGGTCGTTTGATTTTGGAGAAATAACACGTCTGGCCACATTCTGTGACATCACAACTACATGGGCTTAAAGGCAAAAAGTGATGGCCAGTTTTTACCTCCAATTTGAGTTTAAGGCCTATGAGACACTTGTCAGAAAAGGCATCTACAGATTCCGATTCAGCTGCTTCCCTCCTGAGACAAAGACAGGATGCAACTGGGGTTCCCCATCTGAGCTGTGCTGTTGCTGAAGGGAGGTGTTGGGTGGAAATCCCCCTCCCAGAGCCCACCCCTTCCCCTCCTGTCTGTCTGTCTGTCTCTCACCAGGCTCCTTCTCCCAGGCCACGTCCAGAGGCTTCTCCAGGCTGTCATGCTCCACGCGGCACTGGAAGCGCTCCCTCTCCTCGGGGTCGATCTGGACACTGAGCAAGAGATAGTAGGTCCCGTCCGAGTTGGGGGCGACCAATCCTCGGAGGGTGCCCTCCTGCCAGACCTCCCCGTCCTTCACCCAGTTGGCCTCAATCTCCTTGGGGTAGAAGCCGTGGACTTGGCAAACGAGGATCTCCAGGCCGTCATAGTCTGCCTTCCTGGTCACCTTCACCACCGGAGCCTCTGCAAAAAGGGCCGCATTGGGGTTAACAGAGAGACATCCACAACGGGAGCCTGAAGGAAACCTGTATTTTTTAAGAGCAGAGGAGCAGGGACCCAAGGGGAAACCTAGTCAGAATCTCACATCTCCAGAAATTAAAAAGAACTAAGTATAAATGGGATTCCTCAACCTGCCTTGGCATCTTCCCCAGTCAGTGTATATGCTGGAACTGTTTTTAGATGTTTTATCCTTTGCTTGCCAAAGCAGACTCCTTTGGGAGGGAGGACTAGGCACAAATTAATTTATCATCTTAAAAAGCTTTAACACAACTTGTGGTTCCAAGATAGTCCCAGGAAGCCACCTCTAGGCTGAGGGGGCAAATTTCACCAGGTCCCCAATGGCGGGATTCTTCCAGATCCTTCCAAGTTGCAAGTCATGAACTGAGGGCAGCTCAGACTGATCCTGGTTCCTCTCTTGAGGGGGAAGAAATGCTGGACTCGCTGCTCTCTGTTCTCTGTGACTTTTCAGCCCAATAGTTAGTGAACAAAGCCAACAGCCCTGGGAAAGACAGAGCTCCTTTCTAGTTCTCCCGCCTGCCCTGAAAGGGTCCCTTGAGGTTGGAAAGGGCCCATCTCCCTTCTCCATGGCAGCCTCCCCTGGAGTGGAAAGGGCAGACCAGGAGGCCCAGTAAGCCGGCAACTTGCGCACATTTAACTTGTGCACATACAGATTTACGCACTTGGCAAAAATATTCTAAAAACGCAAAAGAGGAGACGGGCGTCTGGGGAAGAAGGACTTTGGCAACCCAGTCGCCCTTGAATCCAATGTGTTTTGACTATACACAATGTTGGCTTTAGGCACGATTCACAGAATGTAACCCTTGTTCAAAAACTGGGTAGCTATTGTCAGAAGGGGCTGTTCCAGGATCCCACTCGCTTTGCAGTGCCTGGACTGGTTAACTTGGTCTAGGAGGGGATGTGACTCTGCTGGGGGGAGCAGGAAGGAAGGAAGGTCAAGCCCTTTCCCCACAGAAAGCCCAAACAAGACCTCCCCACCCACCCCCTCACCTGTCCTCAGCAGAACCTCCGTCCCAAAGAGGATGATTCCCAGCCTCCTTTGCACGTTGTCACCCTTGAAAACACTTCCATGTGGCTTTTGGAGTGAAATCCTCAACCTACAAATATGCTCAGTGTCTTTGGGGTGAATTATCACCAGGCCCCCATAGATGAATTTGCTCAGATCTCTCTAAGCGAGGCTAATATGTATGTGTCAGTCCGCAGAAAGGGAAGGTGCTAGAATTATTTCATTTTCAATTAATGTTAGTATCAGCAAAGCTAATAAAGAGAGACAGGAAGAAAGCCAGTCAAAACACTTGATCATTTGATTGGCCCCTGTGCCAGATTCTTGAAGGCAGAAGAGTGGACTGTACCATTTCAAGGCACGGGGTTGCGGAAGATGACACTTCTGAATGTTCTCCATGGGAAAAAGTAAAATTCATCACAAATAAAAGATATAAGAAGGTAGAAGAGGGAATGCCCATACTCTCTCACTATGTGCAGGTTCTCTGCTTCTAGGCCATGAGTGGCTAACCTACAGACTTAGTGAGGGGGCTGCATCCATATTTCATGGGCTCCTCACACATTTTCTATTTCTAAAAAGGTTAATTAATTTAGTTTTAGAGACTTTCCCCATAGGTATGTACCCAAGTGTAAAGGCAAAATGTTTTTTGTATCCCGCCTCAAATCTGTCCATTTCAATTTTATGTTTTTACCTAAAATGCATTTTGCTTTCCTGGCCCCTTCCCTGCTGTTTCTTTCTGCCCCCTCCCCCCATTTGTCTTTTGCCATGCCTTATTCTAGCCAAAGGGGCATGAGGGGTGTTTTTAAGCATCTCCCCCCCCCAATCATACTCTGAAGTGACCCCTTTTCTCCTCCCAGAGCCCCAAACTTATTTCTGCCTCCCCCACCAAAAAAAGGGTTTGGTCCAGAAAGGAAGACTGTTAGGGGGGGAGGGGAGCTTGTAGGAAAACTGCCCCACTGAGCCCCCGTCCCCCCACTGCCCCCCCACCTGTCCTCAGCAGAGTCTCCTTCCCGTACTCCAGGTATCTCTGCAGCCACTCAATGCATTCCTCCTCCAGGTAGTGCTTCTTGTACTGGTTCAGGGCCAAGTCAGCATCCAACATCCTCTTGGTCGCTTGGGCCTCTGTATCGGCTGCCGTCCAGGTGAGGGTCTCCTTGTCAAAGGTAATGAAGTCCCTCCCATCATAGCCGTACTGGTAATGCCCTCCTTTGCGCCCGTCTGACCTCAGCTCACACCCGTACATGAACTGAAGGGTGTGGATCCCTGGAAGGACCAGAAGAGACCCAGAAGGTAAAGGGAGGGTCAGAAAAGCCCCTCCCCCATCAGCAAACAAGCCCAGGAAAAAGGATTTATTTGCCTCAGACTCAGGGAAGAGGCAGCAGTCAGAGGGGAGAAAAATCAACCAGCATTGTATCTTTTTGAAGGCTCATCCACATAACACGTTCACTGAGGCAAACACTACAATCCTGAGGCTATAAAGCCCCTCTTTAATTGCCCCCCCTCTCTCATTGCCTCACACTCTCCCCCCTCCCAATTCCTAGTGGATTCTCCCAACTCCCTGGAGGTGGGGGAGGGGTGGGGTTTCCCTTCCTGTCCAACAGGAGCATCCCTTGCAGGGTCAGAGGTCACAGTCTGTCTGTCTTTCCCCCCAGCTCTGCTCCTTTGGATCTTGCCCCTTTTGGTTCTCAAACGGCTTGGTTCCCAAACGCCAAAAACCCAGAAGTAAGTGTTCCGGTTTTGAATGTTTTTCGGAAGCCGAACATCCGATGCAGCTGTCGGCTATTGTTTCCGGGGCACCTGCACCAATCAGAAGCTGCGTCTTGGTTTTCGAACATTTCGGAAGTCAAACGGACTTCTGGAATGGATTAGGTTCGAGAACCAAGGTACAACTGTATTTGGCGCTTTTATTTTTGCTACAGTGGTACCTCTAGTTGCGGACATGATCTGTTCCGGGGTGCCGTTCGAACCCCGAAAAGTCCGTAACCAGAGCTGCGCTTCTGAGCATGTGTAAATACTTCCGGGTTTGCCGTGTTCTTAACCCGAAAAAAGTGGTATTTGTGTTTTTGTTTTTGTGGCTTTTTCGGTTAATTTGTTTTCGTGACTGTGTGGAACCCAGTTCAGCTACTGATTTGATTTATTGATTGTGTGACTTCGGAAATGGATAAAAGCCCCCCATCCAAGCAATGACTATCATCAGTGCAGGTAAGGAAAAAAAATAATTTTAATTTTTATCATCTACAATACTGTCTTATTTATTTTATAGTACAGTACATTGATTATTGCTTTCATTTTATGGATCAATGGTCTCGTTAGATGGTGAAATTTGTGTTAAAATTGCTGTTTTAGGGCTTGTTTTTAAAAGTTTGGAACAGATTAATCCGTTTTGCATTACTTTCTATGGAAAGCGTACCTTGGTTTTGGAACAGACTTCCAGAACGGATTAAGTTTGAGAACCAAGGTACCACTGTATATATTAAGCAAGTGATGCATTTGAGGTATTTGAACCCAGGTTCAAGGACAACTGAAAGGTAACTGTGCTCATGGAGTGGAATATAAAGATATAAATGGTGGAACAAACAGATGTTTGTAAATGTGTGCCTAAACACACTTTGGCTATATACTAAATTCTTTGCTCCTGGTGAAAATAATGAAATGCTGATGTTAAGCCAACTTGTTGCTTTTCAAAAGGCCATGCCTCTTCCCTTTGATGCTCAGCACCAGCAGGGCAGTCTATGCTGCGAAGAGCTGGGAGCTTTCCTGGGGAGAAGACAGAGCTGGAGGACAGACCTTGCTTGGCTGCTCTTTGCCCCCCAGAGCTGAGTGCCCCTTCCCTGCCCCCCCAGAAGCGCAGGAGAGAGGAGGAGAGACCAGGAGTCCGTGTCCTGTGGCTCCCAGGCAAGAGAAATTGGAAGTGAGGCCTCAAGGGGTCTCCTGGGGGCACAGAGGAAAGAAGGGGGCACAGCATGTCTGCCAGTATCTCAGCCAAAGGCAGCCTGGGGAGCCGGACATTCAGACAGAGCAGTTTCCTCACAGCTCACTTTTCAGAGATGGCACTTGGACTGGATTCATCATCAAAGATTTGGGATGGTATCTAATGCTACTCCTACTCAGAGTAGACCCATTGAAGTGATTTGGCATTTCTGTTTTTAATGCACTGATTTCAATGTGTCTAATCGAAATATAATAGTATTGGATGCAACCCTGCGTGTACTAAAAAGGTCAAACACCTGCCCTAGCTCTCACGTTCAATAAATACTGAATTTTGGGCACCTGCTAAAAAAAAATAAAAATCCTGTTTATACAAGCCTACCCAGATGCTTAGAAAATTGAGGTAATTCTAATCTGTTTTAGTAGTTTAACTTCCCTATATTCTAAAGTATGGTTGTGAGATTTTCTTAATTTTACTGGGGGGGGGTTTACAATAAAGAAGTGTATGTATTTTATTAAATAAATAAATAAATAAATAAATAAATAAATAAATAAATGTATTTGTTGATGTTTTATGTACATTCTATGGATCTTTTCCAGATTTTATTATAACTTTCTAGGTTGCATACTATCTTGATATAGTTTTGTGGAAAATACATATTGTAAATACTTTAATAAAACCTTCAGTCGATTGATAATAAAAGAAGAGCTGGCTTACATTAGCCAGTCAATGTGCACCTAATAAATCCTTCATCAAAGGGGGCATGATCCTTATATCTGCTACTCTTCATGTTGCAACTCTAGTGTCTCATTTTACAGATCCACAACATGTTAATGCTCGTGACTTTTAAATCTGCTCTTCAATTCCAGTATCTGAAGCATTAATCTGGTGTTTTCACTTGGCAGGTGGCATCACCCGGCACCCGCTGAGACCCCAGACCCCTGGCAGGGCCCCCAGGTGCTGAGGACCCCAGCCCTGTCTCCTCCAGGCCAGCCAGCAGGGTCAGCAGACAGCCATTTTGATTTCCCACAACAAAACCATGGAGAGAAGCTTTCCCTGGAGGCAGAGGGCAGGAACAGGAGTCATACTCAAACTCACAGTCAAGAGTTTCTTTATTGCTTGACTGTCGCACAGGCATTTCTGTTACTATTATATACAAGCTATTGACATTCCTTCTTTAGCTCTCCAGCACGGTATAATCTCAGTCCAGTACGGCATAATCTCAGTCCAGTAATTAACAATCCTGACACAGCAAAACTCACAGTATCAGGAGCACACATTGTCTTACTTCCAACCTTGTTGTCTGTGTGCGTGCTAACAGTGTCTCTGTGTGTTTTCCTCTTGCGGAAATTCCAGCCTGCAACTTCCTCCCTTTATTTGCACCTCCAGCTGACACCAATCAAGCCTAGAGTGCCACTCCTACATGCTAAAGAAAATTCTGGAACCCTCTTTAAAGCTTCCAGGAACCTTTATCTGTTTCTTAAAGAATGTTTTCCTAACAGCTCTTTGTGTTTCTGGCCAGCCTGGGGGAGTTCAGCAATGGAGGAGAGGCTGTCCCAGAGGACACCAGGTTGCGCTCTCTTTAATTCTGGCTTCTCTTTCACCTCATGAGCCTTTAGCGTCCGTCTTCGAGTGCCACCTGGTACGAGCGAGGTCCAGTGACTCCCACTACTGTGGCTGGCACCCAAGGAATGTCCCCCACAAAGTTCTGGGCAAAGACCTGGTTTCCTGGAACAAATGACCGTGGTGCGTTGGCACAGCCTGGGGGTTTGGCCACGGCAAAGTCCAGGTGCAGCCGATCGAGCGGGGACCTCAGGCGGCGGCCCATAAGCAGTTCGGCAGGACTCCGCCCTGTGGCCGCATGAGGGGTGATGTGCTGCACGAACAAGTATTCAGCGACCCGCTCGTGCCAGTCTCCCCGATCCAGGCGCCCCAGTGCCTCTTTTGCCGAGCGCACCATTCTCTCCGCTGGCCCCTTGCTGGATGGATGAAAGGGTGCCGTTAGGGCATGGCGGATGCCCAGTCCCAAAAGGTACCGCTCAAAAGTGCCTGACATGAACTGCAGTCCGCTGTCGGAGACAAGGAGATCAGGACACCCATGCGTCGCAAAGAGGCCTTGCAGCACCCGGATGACGGCCTCGGTAGTGGGGGAGGGCATCAGGGCCACCTCCAGCCATTTGGAATAGGTGTCCACCACTATCATAACGGTCCGGCCGCGAAAGGGGCCGGCCAGATCGATGTGCACCCTCAACTAGGGTTTCTTTGGCGTCTCCCAGGTGTGTTCCTTAGCTGCTGGTGGCGCAGGCCTCGATTCTTGGCACGCTTGACAGGCGGAAACCCAGGCAGTGATGGCATCATCCATGTTAGGCCACCAGACGTAACACCAAGCCAACGACTTCATTTTGACGAATCCCGGGTGGCCAACCTGCAGAGCCTCAAGGACGCAGTGACGGAGTCTTTGGGGAATCACGACGCGGTCTCCCCACAGCAGACAGCCGTGATGAGCTGAGAGTTCATGTTGTCTGGTTGCAAACGGCTGGAATTCCGATGCAAAAGGCCCTTGTGGCCACCCCCTCCACACCCAGTTGAGCACACGGCTGATGGTGCGATCCTGGGCAGATGCGGAGGCCACAGTGGCAACCGATACAGGCGCTGCCAGAAGATCCTCAATCAGGAGGAGCGATGAAGCAGGAGCCGGGTCTTCCACAAACGCTGGAAGAGGGCAACGGCTGAGGGCGTCGGCATGGCCCATCGATTTCCCCGAGCGATGGACGAGCCGGTAGTGGTAGGCGCCAGGAAAACAGTCCATCGCAGCATGCGCGGCAAGAGGACCGGTGGAGTTGGACGATCACCAGCGAGGAGGCCCAGGAGCGGCTTGTGGTAGGTGTTGAGGTCGAAAGTCCTGCCGTAGAGGTATTCATGGAACCTCTTCACTCCAGCCACAAGTGCCAGTGCCTCCTTGTTGAGCTGGCTGTAATTCCGTTCAGAGATAGCGTCCTGGAAAAGTAGTCGAGCGGTGCTTCTCGTCTGTCTGGAAAACGGTGACTCAGGACAGCGCTGATGCCAAAAGGTGAGGCGGCGCAGGCAAGGACCAGCGCCCTGGCTTCACTGTGCTGTAACAGAACACTGTCTGATGAAAGGAGAGCCTTGACCACGTTGAAGGCCGCCGTCTCCTGATGACCCTAGGACCAAGGTGTCTTTGTGCTGAAGAGTTGGTGAAGAGGCTCAGCCACCGTGGCTTTGTGGGGCAGGAACATGTTATAAAAGTTCAGCAGCCCCAGGAACGCCTGCAACTCCGTCTTGTTCTTTGGGATGGGGGCCTGCTGGATAGCGCGGATCTTGGATGTGGTCGGGTGAAGGCCGGAGGCATCGATAAGATAGCCCAGGAACTCCACCTGTGGAACGGCGATCTGGCACTTCTCCCTCTTTACCTTGAGCCCGGCCTCCTGGAACCTGGTCAGCACGGCACAGAGGCGCTCGAACAGCTGCTGGTGTGAGTCTGCGGACACCAAGAAGTCATCAAAATATGGTACCACGCCCGGAAGCCCTTGCAGTAGACGCTCCATAAGGCTTTGGAAGATGCCAGGAGCCACACTCACCCCGAACTGCAAACGGCGGCAACAGAATGCCCCTCGGTGGGTGATGATCGTCTGGGCTTTAGCAGTGGCATCATCGACGGGCAGTTGTTGATAGGCTTGGGCAAGGTCCAGCTTACGCACACCCAGGGAATGCAGCAGGTGTTGGACAGCAGGAACCAGATAAGTGTGCTGCTGAAGTGCCTTGTTGATCGTGCGCTTGTAGTCAGCGCAGATTCTCACCAACCCATCTGGCTTGACAGGCATGACGATGGGGGTTTCCCACTTGGTGTGGACAACTAGCTCCAAAACTCCTTGGGCGATCAGCTTGTCCAGTTGTTCGTCCACCTTAGCCTTGAGAGCAAAGGGAACCCGGCGTGGCTTTAGCTTGATGGGGGCGACTTATGGATCAAGGCTAAAGGAAATGGGCGTACCTGTATATTGCCCCCAAAGTGCTGTCAAAAACCTCGGCAAAGTCTTTGACCAGACCCTCAGTCTCTGCGTTAGAGATGAGGTTGATGCCGGTGACTTCCAGGCCGAGGGCATCAAACCAGTCTAGCCCTAGGAGGCTTGGCCGCTGACCTTCGACCACCTCTGCCTGGTTCCGGTGGTAGAACGCATGGTGGGCAGCAATCATGGATGACTTTGGTGCATAGTGGTTGCGGAGCTTCTCTTGGATGCCTGGACTGCTACAGGCGCAATGCTCGGGCTGTCTCGAACACCTCAGGCTCACAGAGGCTGAGGATTAGGCTTACACTCCTGTGATACTTGTGTCAGCTCGTTGGCTTGGAGGTAGCAGTCGAACCGAGCGTGGTAGGAGTCCCATGATTCAGAGGCTGGTGCAAACGGCGGTAGAGGCACAAGTGAAGCCATGATTCCGATGCCGGCGTAGAGGGCGGTGGATGTAACACTGTGCTCTAGCCAGAACAGTCAGCTCTGAATTGGTTCTGTTCAGTGATTTCGCTCAGTGATTCAGCTCAGTGATTCAGCTCAGTTCAGAGGGTGGCTGCATCTGGCTGTGCTCTGATGTCCATCGATCCCACCTTTGTCGCCAGTGTTAAGTTGTGGGTGAACATATCAGACGACACAGCGTTTCTCCAAACAGCTCTTGTTTATTCACAGGCCAGGACAGAACTGAACTGAAGGGCTCAGTCAGCCTGCTTATATAGAGCTCTTGTCTACCCCCCCTTCAGTTGCCCACCCTACTTATTATTTTAACCATGTAGTTGCCACTCTGACCCCCAAAACCTAGTCCATTCATGTTCCTTAAAAAGGCTTCTCTTTCAACACTGTGCCAGGGAGAGGGAGGGGCTTGGTGATGGTCAGAAGGGTCAGCCAATCAGCACCTCTGTCTGGGCAGCTAGCTTCTCCTTAAGCAGAACCAGAACTCAAGGCTTGCTTGTCTCAACCTCAGGATCCCCACCCTTCTCTTCCCCTCCCAGAGGAAAATGAAATAGACAGATTTCCACCTCACATGGCCTGAGCCAAGCCTAGCATGGAAGGAAGGGCAGGCAATGGAGACATTTCCTTGCTAGGATGTGCAGGTCCAGAGAGGGTCATACTGGGGGGGGGTCTCTGCCCTCCAAGTCTCATTCTCTGTCCCCCCAACCCCATCCCAGCCCCCATTAAGACCTTCATTAAGGGAAGGTGAGATGCCTCTGCCCTGGTGGAGACCCCCCCTCCATTTCCTTTCCTCCCAGAAGCCCCCTCCCTGCCATTCTGGCCCTTGGAGGAAAAGTTATGGGGGGGGGGAGGTGTGACTCTGTGCCTCTCCTGCCTTCCACTCACCTACTCACCTCCGCTCTGGTTGTAGCGATTCAACAGAATGGGCAGACTCTTCCTGTACCACAGCTCAGTGCCCTGCATGTTCTGAGTCTCCGTGTGCCAGTACTGAGGATCCTCCTTTTCCACCTTCCTTATCCAGGGGATGTGAGGCAGCGCCTCTTTGGTATCACTGTCATACTGAACAAATGGCTGGTCATCCACGTACCCCACAGAAATGAACTGGGGCAGCCCCTGGCCAGGCTCAGACACAGCTGTTTCAAAGTAGCGCATGGAGTGAGAAGTGGAGCCTGGAGAGGAAGAGAAAAGGGGGCAGAGAGTTAGGGGTCCTGCAGATGAAGGCAGCAGCCTAATCCTGCTGTATTGCAGGCAGCAGCCCTGATATTATAAGAGCCAACACTCAGCAGGGTTTGGGGGAGTTTGCAGACCTGCCCTTAAACACAGAGGAGGCAGAGCAGAGGCAGCCTAAGAATCAGAGAGTTGAAAAGGGGAGAGGATATAAATACAAGTAACAAAAATAGCCTATGGAGCAGAGGGCGAGAAAAAGCTCTGCCAGGCAGCACTAAATCTCTGCATGTCTCTGCTGAGGCTCCGTGTGTGACTGAGAGAGGCCAGCCCCTTCCTTTTGCCAAGGGGGCAGGAATTGCCCCCCACTTGCAAGCGCCAAGCTGATGAGAGCTCCCACAACATGGTCTGAAGGCTCAGGATGCAGGCACCGAACGGAAGCTAAGCAGACTCAGGTCTGGGAAGTGGATGGAGGGGAGACCAGACGAACCAAAATCCATAGATGGGAGAACAGGAAGCTGCCTCATCCTGGGTCAAAACACTGGTCCAGGTAGCTCAGAGTTGTCTGGCCTGACTGGGAGCGGCTCCCCAGGGACTCAGGAAGGGCTCCCCCCCCCCCCCGAGATGTCAAGTGCTGCCCCTCTGCCCTCCCTCCCATGTGCTGCCTTGAATTACATGGAGGGAGAGAAGTGGAATATTAAATATGAAAAAATATTATCTCACGGACTTACTGCAATGTACACAAAGAAGAGCTTGCAGGATCTGACCAATGGCCCATCTAGATCAGCATCCCATTCATCTGGGAGGCCACTGTGAGAAAGGGGTGCTGGACCAGGCTGGCCCCTGGCCTGAGGCAGGCTGTTCTTCTTTTCTGGGAGTGGCTAATATATGCAGAAACATGCATAGTTCAGCCACTCCCTTGGAGCCGCCCCACAATCTGACCTTCTGGAGCCATGCACTGAACAGGTCTGACCTGGGTCTTGCTTCCTGGGCTCTGGGAGGCTTTGGAAAGACCTCCTGGGAACTCAGGAGAGCCCCACAAGATCCTGTGAGAACCTGCCAGAGTCTGTTATGCAAGGCAGAGGGCTGCAAAGCTCTTTCGGTACTGGGAAAACCTTGCACAAAAGGAGCTCTCTGCCTTCTGCATATGTAATTGGTGTGGTTCCAGCATACAGCTGAAGTCCTTCAAGCGAAATTCATTCCAGTTTCCTGCACTTTCCACCAGTTTTCCAGGGAAATGTAAAGTTAATTGGCCTGCAATTTCCGAGATCCTTCCTGGACCCCATTTTGAGAATTGGTGCTTAAATGGTTCAATGTTGCAATCTTTCAATGGTCTGAGCTGCCACCCACAGAGCGGGTTCCCCACTTGAGAAAGAAGGCCCCACAGGGCTAGCAGGGGCAGGAGGGCAAATGCAGCTTTGGGGTCAGGTCTCAACATGTGGCCCCACATCCCCTTTCCCCACACTTGCCCCTTCACACCAGGGGGCCTAATGAGTCTCCACAGGAACAACTAACAAAGACTTGGGGGGAGGATGGAGAATTGGCCTGGCCAGGAGGCAGCCCCACAGCAACACACACACACACACACACCCCTGGACGGAGAGAAGTCGAGTTGAGTTCAGTGAGAGATGGGGCATTTCCATGGCGGAAGGGGGGGGGCACAGTGCTAAGGGGGGAAGAGCAATTCCTGTTTTCTTTCAGGTAGCAAAATGGGATGCATTATTATTATTATCAGAATTTATATCTCACCCTATACCCAGAGATCTCAGGGCGGTTCACAGAACAAAATCAACATCTAAAACCACAAAATATTCAATCAAAATAAAAACAACAATGCAATAACACCCCCCAAAAAACCCCCACATTTTAAAAGGGCATAGGGTGTTGATCAAATCAACCAAAGGCCTGGTTAAAAAAGAACGTTTTTGCCTGGCGCCTAAAGGTGTATAATGAAGGCGCCAGGTGAACTTCCCTGGGAAGAGCATCCCAGAGGGGGAGCCACTGAAGAGAAGGCCCTGTTCTCTAGATCTCTGGAGGAGGAGGAGGCAGAGCACACAAAGAAGGGCTTCAGCACCCCCAGACCCAGCTAGCCCCCCCCCCCACTGCTCCAGGTGCCAGGGCAGGTAGCTCTGCTCCTGCCTTGATGGTGTGTCGACTCTGCTACCTCCCTCCCGCTCAGTTTCCTTTCAGGCAAGATCAAATGGGACCCACCTCTAAGACACCCCCTGTGGCGTTTGCCCTCCTAGGTGACATCCTGCTGGGTCATAAGGAAAGGGTTCAATGAGTGTGAAGTGGCCAGTGGGAACCCAAGGGGAGGAGTTTGAGTTGTTGAGAAGTCAGTCAGGAGTTAGAGAAGGAAGAGGAAGGCTAAGTCTGTGCGTTGGGCTAGTTTGATGTGAGAGACTGAGAGAATCTGTTGAGAGAAGTCAGTTAAACAGTTGGGATAATCATGTGGAGTTTGGAACTGACAGGGTCAGAACTCCGAAGTGTCCTGTATCTAGGGGGAGGAGGGGGAGTAGAAGGAGGAGCCTGTCGCAGAGCAGTGACTCACAGTGTGTGACTGCTTTCAGTTTTCCCTTCTCTCCTCACTGAGCAGCAGCTTAGCACAGAAGCTGCGAGTGTGTGCTTTTGGAAGCACGGCTGAGAATGCCTCCAAGTTCCGACGGAGGAGACTGATTTATGGCTTGTAAATAAACGCTTCTAGAGATAAGAACCGAACTGTCTCTGGACTTGATTTATCCCTCATCTCACACGGACAGGACCGCTGCGACTCTGCTCCCCTGCCAGATCAGCTTCTGAACAGAGCTACGCAAAGGGAAGCGTGACTGGACGCAGGGTTTGATTTATGCAAAGGTTATGGACGTATCGCGTTTCCTGATAAGTGTGAGAAGGGAGAAGGCTGCCAGCGACGTGTTGCTGTGATCTGCTGCCAGAAAGGGCAGAAGGGGGATGCCGGAGAGAGGAGCCAAGAGCCAGAAGGAACGGCTGCTTCAAAGGTCCGGCTTGCTGGCAAACTTGTGAGTACGCTGAAGCCCCGGGGGGAGGAAGAATGGCTGCTGCACAGGAGCAGCAGAGCCAAGAGAGCTACCCCGGTGAGAGGCTGAATGGGGCCAACTGGGAGGCCTGGTCAAGAGGAGCAAGGGGGTGGTTTGTGGCCACAGGGCTCTGGAGTACAGCCCAGAAGGAGCCGGCCCCACCCATGCAAGCTACTGCTCTGCTGAGTGAGAGAGAGCAGAGAGAGCTTTGCCTGCTGAAAGCAAGCGTGGACGCTTTGCTGTTGCCCCACCTGGAGGGCGTTAAATCGGCTCAGGCCGCGTGGCAGGTGCTGAGGAGCCTGTGCGAAGGCTCAGCAGGAGCCAAGGGCCGGGAGGAAGCCGAGGGCCAAGGGAGCAAGCCCCAGGCTGAAGGGAGAGCCAGACCAGAGGGGGCTGTTCCGGGAAGCTGTTTCTCTGCTTCGACACGTCTGTGTGATGGACTGTGTGCTGGAGAGCGGCTGAGAGCTGTGGAACAGGGCAGAAGCTGCACCCCAAGAGCGAGTGGGGGGGCAGGCCAGGCAGGCCATTCCAAGAGCTCTGAGAAAGCGAAAGGCTTCGAAAGTTGTTTGTGCTTTGAGGCGATGTCCAACAGCGCTGGGAAGCATCCGCTAGAGGCCCAGGCTGCCAAGGACACTGGCCGGCGTGGAATGTCAACAAAGCAGGTTCCCAGGGCCGGTTCCCAGCAACGACGTGGGAAAGCAGCAGGCCAGGAGAAAAACAAAGACAAGGCGTCTTATCACCTCACAGCTGCGCTTGCGTCTCTGAGAAAAGACAAGAGCCTTAGCCGGGGAGAGGCTGTGGCCATGGCAACCGATGGGAACGTGAGAAACGGCATGGCATCTGTGGAAAACAACCAGAGACACTCTTTATCTCTCGTGATAGATTCCGGAGCGTCGCATTGTCTTGTGACCTCTAGAGGGCTGTTGAGGAACTGCAAGACAGTTAAAACTGGACGCTATGTCACTTTAGCAGATGGGTCTCAAAGACCACTGACTGAAACTGGGCTTCTTTATTGTTCCTTTTTAGATCATTGGGTAGAAGCTTTTGTGGTACCAGAGCTTGCCCACTCTCTTTTAAGTGTGCCAGCCCTTATGGCTGCTGGGTTTGATGTTTTGTTTTCTAACAATGTGTGTTCCTTTTTCAGGAATGGGAAGAAGATCCACAGTGTCCAGAGAAGAGGCACGCTCTTTCTGGTCGAGATGCCCATTGAAGATGGGGCTGGTGGGAAAATGGGGCTGGTGGAAAATGGGGCTAGTGGAGAGTCCATTGACGATGCCCAAGGGCAGTGTGCCAATGTCCCACCACACCATGATTGCTTACACCTATGGCATCGCAGGTTTGGACATGCAGGGTGGTCATATGTGAGGAAGGCCACAGACAACACTATTGGGTGCAGGTTCAAGGCATGTGACAAATACCTAGATTGTCAAGCCTGTAAGCAATCAAAGGTCACAACATGCTCATACCCCAGGTCTGAGAGGAAAACCAGTAAACCCTTTGAACTTGTTCATGCCGATTTGTCGGGCCCCATGCCGACACCTTCGTTAGCTGGTTCTAAGTGGGCTCTGGTTCTGGTTGATGATTTTACAAAACATGCCTGGCTATTTGCACTGAAACAGAAGTCAGAGGCAGCTGCACTGATCAGGGATTGGATCACAGCGGTAGAACTACGGTTCTCTACCAAAGTAGTGTCCTTTCAGTCCGATCGTGGGGGGGAGTTTACAGGTTCTGCGCTGCAATCGTTCTTCAGGCAGAAGGGTATCAGTCATCGACTGACGGCCCCCCACTCTCCGCAACAAAATGGGGTTGCAGAGAGGAAGTTTCGCACGCTGCAGGAGTCAGCGAATGCTATGCTGGCAGACTCAGGTCTGCCACAGCGCTTTTGGGCCGAAAGTTTCCGAACGGCTTGTTTCCTGCAGAACAGAGTGTTCAATTCCAGTGTAGGGGACACACCGTACTTTCTGCTTCATCGGAAAAAGCCGAAGGTCCATTTTCTGCGCACTTTTGGATCTACAGCTTGGGTTCTGATTCCAAAGGCCATGCGCAGGAAAGGGGAGCCAAGATCCAGGAAAATGATCTTTGTGGGCTATGAGCCGGGTTCAAAGGCGTGGCGCTTCGCATACCCTACTGGCAACCAGTCCAGGCTGCTTATTAGCGGCAGTGCTGAGTTTTGCGAGCAGAGTGGGTGGAAGCGGCTTCACGGAAATCCGGATGTTCTGGTAGAATCAGATGAGGAAGAGGAAGAGGGTGAGGCTGAACCTGTTGCTGATGAGCACAGTCCACAGCCACAGAGTCCAGAGCCGGGATCTCCAAGGGAGAGGCTCCGTATCTCTCCAAAGGGGAGTCCCAGGACCCCTCCACAGGTCTCTGTCAAGTCTGAGCCAAGAAGGGAACCATCCTCGCCAGCTGAACCAGCTGTTCGCCCTAAACGGCGCAGCAGGTCAGAGGGGGATGATGCTGACATGGAAGATAGGGGGGTTGATCCAGGTGAATCAGGCGCAGTTCCATAATTCACGCTGAGGAGGTCAGCAAGATCAACCAAAGGGAAGCCACCTGAAAGGTTTGAAGCCACGAGTGTCTGGGTTGGTGTGGCTAGGTGTGAACCTGAATCCTTTGAGGATGTTCAGAAGTTGCCTCGGGAAGAAGCCAGCAAATGGCATGAGGCGATGCAGAAGGAGATGAACTCAATGGAGTCTCTTGGAGTGTTCTCACTCACACAGCTGCCGGCTAACCAGCAAGCTGTAGGCTGCAGATGGGTTTACCGTCTTAAACCCACAGAAGCAGGAGAGCCACAGTACAAAGCGAGGTTAGTGGCGCGTGGATTTACGCAGAAACGCGGGGTCCACTTCACAGAGGTCTATTCGCCGACTTCAAGGGCGGAGACTTTGAGAATGCTTTTGGCAATAGCAGCACAGAGAGGTTGGAAGGTGAACCATTTTGATGTAGATGTCGCCTACCTGAACTCAGATCTCCAGGAGGAGTTGTACATGCGTCCTCCTCCAGGGTTCGAAGTCAGTGAGCCAGGCGTTGTGTGGCGGTTGCACAAATCCATCTATGGGTTACGCCAATCTGCCAGGAATTGGAATATGTGCCTACATGAAGCCTTAGAAAAGCTAGGTTTTAAGAGATCTCTTGCAGACAGTTGTCTTTACATTAGAGATTCAGGCTTGCAACAGCAAGTGGCACAGGTGTTTGTCGATGACATCTTGTTGATGACAAGGACAAGTGAACAGGTAAAGAAGTTTGCTAAGGAGCTTGGTAAGCGGTTCAAGCTGAAGCAACTTGGAGATGTCAAGTCCTATCTAGGCGTGGAAATCACAAGAGCAAGTGATGGAAGCTTTTTGCTTCGCCAGAAAGGTAAGATTGAGCAGTTGCTTGAGAAGTTCAGGATGTCTGATTGTGCAGGTGCCAGATCACCCATGGAGACTGGGTACGTGAAGGAGTGTCAGCAAGTAGAACGCGTGGTGTTCGAAAACACTGAACTCTTTCAGTCAGCTCTGGGTAGTCTGTTGTATCTGTCACAGTGGAGCAGACCAGACATAGCGTTTGCTGTCAATCTGCTCAGTAGAGAGGCTTCAAGTCCTAGTGTGCAGGCCTGGAATGGTGTTAAGCGGGTGCTACGTTACCTACAAGATACCAAAGACTTTTGCCTCAAGATGTCAGCTGAGGGTGATGTCAAGCTGACCGCCTGGGTGGATTCGGATTGGGCTAACCTTGAGGACCGCAAATCAGTGTCAGGCCTAGTGGTGAAGTTTGGGGACTCAGTGATTGGGTGGAGGTCCCGAAAGCAAAGTCTCATAGCGCTTTCATCTACTGAAGCTGAATTCAGTGCGCTATCAGAGGTTTGCAGAGAACTGGAGTTCTATGTGTGTTTGGTCGAGGAAATCTGTGAAGAGGATTGTCAGCCTGTTGTGGTGCATGAGGACAATCAACCATGCCTTAAATTAGCTGAGACAGGGCAATTCAAAGCGAGGACCAAACATTTGGACATACGCTTCCGAAATGTGTGTCAGAGCGTTCATGAGGGGCTAGTTGCTCTGAAATACTGTCCCTCAACAAAGAACCTCGCTGATGGTTTCACAAAACCATTGACCTTCCAGAAGCACGAGGAGTTCTGTGAGGGTCTGTGTATGGGGAAAGCATTGTTGGCTATTGTCCCCAGATCCAGGACAAGAGGGGGTGGGGAGTTTGGAACTGACAGGGTCAGAACTCCGAAGTGTCCTGTATCTAGGGGGAGGAGGGGGAGTAGAAGGAGGAGCTTGTCGCAGAGCAGTGACTCACAGTGTGTGACTGCTTTCAGTTTTCCCTTCTCTCCTCACTGAGCAGCAGCTTAGCACAGAAGCTGCGAGTGTGTGCTTTTGGAAGCACGGCTGAGAATGCCTCCAAGTTCCGACGGAGGAGACTGATTTATGGCTTGTAAATAAACGCTTCTAGAGATAAGAACCGAACTGTCTCTGGACTTGATTTATCCCTCATCTCACACGGACAGGACCGCTGCGACTCTGCTCCCCTGCCAGATCAGCTTCTGAACAGAGCTACGCAAAGGGAAGCGTGACTGGACGCAGGGTTTGATTTATGCAAAAATCAGTTAGAAGGTATTAGGAAGGTATAGGTCAGAAAAGAAAATAAGATTAAGAAACTGACAAGAAAAATTATCTGAAACCATAAACTTGTTAATGCTTATAAAATAAACTTGCTTATTTGATTTAATGTTAACAACTGTCTGGACTCCATGTGCACCCGAGAGAAACGGGTTGGTGGCAGCGGGGAAGCAATCATAGTGGTGGCACAGGGATCAATAGACCGTCAAACGTCCAGGGACCCTGTGTGATGGTTTGTCAACTTTGCTACCTACCTCCAGCCTTTCAACTTTGCTACCTCCCTTCTCCTTTCAGGCAAGATCAAATGGGACCCACTTCTAAGACCCTCCCCTCCCAGGGTAGGGGCTCCCCCCACTTCAAACCACAAGAGCTCAGAGCAAGGCTGCCTCTGGTTCTGGCATCTGGCTAAACAACACAGGCAGTTCTGCTCAGTGGTTGGGAGACAAAGAGCCACAAAATGAGTCACACTTGAGTCCCCAAAATGAGGAGGAATCTGAAGGAACCAGTGGTCTCCACCACCCTTTGCCCAGCCCTGTAGCAGACACAGTGAGGGGGCAGCCCCCCATATGGAGAGGGTTCAAGAGAGAAATAACAGGTCTTGCTCTTTAGTTCTTAAAGCTTTTAAATTACTTTGAGAATTTGTTGTTGTTGTTGTTTAGTCGTGTAGTCGTGTCCGACTCTTCGTGACCCCCTGGACCAGAGCACGCCAGGCACTCCTGTCTTCCACTGCCTCCCGCAGTTTGGTCAAACTCATGCTGGTAGCTTCGAGAACACTGTCCAACCATCTCGCCCACTGTCGTCCCCTTCTCCTTGTGCCCTCAATCTTTCCCAGCATCAGGTTCCAGGGAGTCTTCTCTTCTCATGAGGTGGCCAAAGTATTGGAGTCTCAGCTTCAGGATCTGTCCTTCCAGTGAGCACTCAGGGCTGATTTCCTTCAAGATGGAGAGGTTTAATCTTCTTGCAGTCCATGGGACTCTTGAGTCTCCTCCAGCACCATAATTCAAAAGCATCAATTCTTCGGCGATTAGCCTTCTTTATGGTCCAGCTCTCACTTCCATACATCACTACTGGGAAAACCATAGCTTTAACTATACGGACCTTTGTTGGCAAGGTGATGTCTCTGTTTTTTAGGATGCTGTCTAGGTTTGTCATTGCTTTCCTCCCAAGAAGCAGACGTCTCTTAAATTCGTGGCTGCTGTCACCATCTGCAGTGATCATGGAGCCCAAGAAAGTAAAATCTCTCACTGCCTCCATTTCTTGCCCTTCCTTTTGCCAGGAGAATTTGTATGCACAAGCAGCTATTAAACTAATGCTAGTATTATATTCATACCATTTTCAATTAGAGAAGCACAAAAACTATTTACTATAAAAGCAAACAATATTTTTTTGTGGGGGGAGGAATCACAAACATAAGAAAATAACCAACCAACCCAAACTAGATAATCATATTCTTCTATAGATAAACAGCAGGGGTCAAGGATAATTCAAAAATAATCTCAACACCCTATTCCCCCTTCCCACTCACAAAAATGCCCTGCTGCTATCTCCAGATCTTTCTCCCATGAAGAATACGCTTGTCTCACAAAAGTTTAAAACATTTTTCTTTGGACAACCCTATCCAGACAGGCAAATGTTGACATGTTTTGACCTCTCAATGCTAATGTTAGTTATTTTTTAATGTTTTAAACTGTTTTTATTATTTTACTATCTCCTGTAAATTAATAAGTTCATACCACAATTGAGCAGGATATACATTTTTTTTCAGTTAAACAGAGAACATGAGTGGCAACCCCAAAAGGAGAATTCTCCCCAAAAGGAGAATTGGGGGGGAGGGAGAATATAAAGGAGGGGTATTCAAGGGGAACCGGGCTGTAGGGTGGGGGCCCCCCTTTTGTTTCTCAGGAGTTGTTTGTGCCCGTCATGCACAGAAACGGCAGAGAGAAGTCCCCTGCATAATTTAGGAAACCTACATTTTTGACAGGCATCAGGAAAGGGGTTTTCTTGGTGGGGGAGCCTGGAGGAGTTACAACTCTAAAGCAGAAGAACCTGATAATTCATGTGCCTGTGAAAGGGAACTCCTGAACAAAACAACATCGGGAATTGCGGGTGGGGACCCCTTATTCAGACGTTTCCCCCCGCAATGAAGTCAGCTCTACACGCGTCCAGCTCCCACCCCCAGGCTGGTCTCCAGGGTTTTTAGAGCGGCTGTGAGTTAGAGGGAAGGTAAAAAATAGAAGAAGAAAGACTCTCTCTCTCTCTCTCTCACACACACACACACGCGCGCGCGCGCACGCGCGCACACACACGCACGCACACACGCACACACACAAAAACCACACAAACCAGAGTCAACACGAAGCTGCGGGGGGCGGGACAGGCGAGTCACTTTCCCCCCATGAATCCTGCCAACACCTTCAAGCTTTGTCTTGTTCTTCGCTTGAGCCACGAGCCCAGGAGTGAAGCGGCCCCTGCCCCGGGCGGCATACAAAACAAGCCCCAAGTCTGGGAAACAGATGTCTGGGAAGGGATTATTTTCTCCGCCCGCCCCAGAGTAGAGTCCTTACCTGCGCAGTCCAGGAGCAGCAGCAGCAGGTGGGAAGCCGCCCCCAGGATCAGGGGGGGCCAGCGGAGGAGGAGGGCCCCCATCTACCCCCAAAACGAAGCGCCCTTTTCCTCCTCCCTCCGACCCACTCTCTGCCCCGCCTGCGGAACCAGCAGCAGCGAGAGCCGGGATTGGGCGAGGGGAAAATATTCCGCCAATCGGAAAATGCGCGCAGATTGCGGCATCGGTCGCCGGGCAGAATTCGAGGCACAAGTGGCGAGCGAGGCTGAAGAGGGACGAGGAAGTTCTTGCAGCTCCTCGCTGGGAATCGCCGCCTCCCTCCCTCCCTCCCCCCGGCAGCTCTGCCTGTCTTTACCTGCAGGGAGGGCGGAGGGGGGGGGTTGCCAGGGGAGGGGGGAGGGGAGGTCCAAGAGAACATCTTCCTTGGAGAGGCGCAAGAAGGTGAAGCCTTGGTTCAGTGGAAGAGAAGCTGCTTGGGAGACCCCAGGTTCAGTCCCCGCATCTCCAGGTCTGGGAATGCCCCCCTCTCTGCAACTGGGGGGGGGGGGCTGTGAGATCCTGAGCGAGGTGGACTCCTGGGCGGAGTCTGTAATGCTGTCAGTCAAGTCCAACATTCCGAGAGGACTAACTGCCTCTATGTGGCAGTTTGTCTGTTGGTGGGTTGCTGCTGGGAGTGTTGAAAGGTAACTTCTGGGATGGAGAGGCAGGAAGGTCAGGTGGTACCCAGTGAGGAAAATTTATTGTCGCCCCTCCCCCGACACTGAATTTTTTTAAAAAAAAATTTTGCCTGCAAAAATTGTTTTACATTATTTAATATTTTCTTACAAAGGAATGTGGATTCTCTGCCTCTGATAACAAGTAGGCGACTATGGACTGATACTTAAATCTAAGGATGAATTGTGTTTTGGCTTGTGTTTTTTTATTTATATTTATTGTTTATTTATTTAATAAAATTTATTTTTAAAAACCTGCAAAGTGGTTTACCAAAAAATAAAAACAAAACACCACAGCAGTAAAATCAAGACAAATTAACAACCCTACTTAATAATAATAATAATAATAATAATAATAATAATAATAATAATTTATTATTTATACCCCACCCATCTGGCTGAGTTTCCCCAGCCACTCTGGGTGGCTCCCAATCAAGTGTTAAAAACAATACAGTGTTAAATATTAAAAACTTCCCTGAACAGGGCTGCCTTCAGATGTCTTTTAAAGTTAGGATAGCTGCTTATTTCCTTCACATCTGAAGGGAGGGTGTTCGACTACTTTAAAACATACAGAAGCTAAAATATTAAGATTAAAATTACTTCAACTTCCTAAGCATCTAGGTATGCTTGCCTAAAGAAGAATGCTTTCAGCAGGTGCCCGAAAAGAGTCTAGCAAAGGCACGCGCTTTGTTGCAATAGGCAGGGAGTTCCAAAGTGCAGGTGCCGTCACAGTAAACAATGCACTACAGATATTATGAGGAACCTGTAGTACTGCTTGAAACTACTAAAGGGGAGGTTTTATTTATTGTGATTTCACCATGCTCTGTATTATCTGAAAAGGTGTGTTTCATGCTTCCAAGCTGGATTGTTTCCCAGGGGACTTTGCCCCCTTCTGCCTCCCTCAGCAACCTCTGAGTCAGGTTGGAAAGTCCCAGGGCAGTTCCCAGAACAAGGCCTTTTTATTTTTAATGTTTGTTTTCAATTTTACATATAAGATGAATAGCTGAGGGTGCAGTAAAGTCTTTGGCAAGTTACAATAATCTAAAATTTCGTTTGCATGCCAAGCTAGCAAAGGAATCTCAAGTGACTGCATCTCAGGCTGCTTGACTGACATTTCTCACAGGAACTGAAGGACGGAGGCAGATTTTGCTGAGAAATTAGTCGTCCTTCATTAACACTGGGGTGTGTTTGTGTTTGTTTCCAGGGTAGATTCCTGCCCTCACGTTCTCTCTCTGCCACAAGACACCCTCCCCCATTTCTCCACAGTCCCTACTTGTATCTTCTCACTTTCCCCTTTTTGTGAGTGGGTGTATGCCTACCTATGGTATGGAAAAGCGGAAATATATAAAACTTTTACAAATCACATAATCAGAAAAAACCTATTTAGAGTATGAGGAAAGTATAAAAACTTATTAGAAAGAAAAACACCACTGTGGATATCCCCAGTGGAAGCTATGACCAGGAAAAGAATAAATATGGATAAGCAGTGGTTAACTTACAGTGAAATTTTATCTCTTACAGGACAGGAACCAAAACTGAGAAACCTCAAGGAATTAAGAAATCTGGTTACCAATTAGCTACAGGTACATTACATTAATGAATTATTTAAGATAGATAGGAAAAATGGCTTTGCAGAACAAGTCTCAGTTTACCAAAGACCTTTTAGATACAAATATAAAAGTATTATCAAATATGTACAAACTGCTGCTGGAGTGGGAAACAAAAGAGGAATTTGTGAAATTTAGCAGGATTAAGTGGGCACAGGATGTGGGACACAATATCGATCATGAATTATGGGGAAAGTTGTGGAAAATAAATATGAATTTTATGGCAAGTTATGTGATAAAAAATTGTATGATGAAAATGGCCCACAGATTGTATTTAACACCCATCAGATTGGTGAAAATGTCTAAAGAAGAAAAAGGAATATGTTGGAAGTGTAATGAAATTGAGGGATCTTTTATTCACATGTGTTCGTCGTGTAAAATAATTAAGGAATATTGGGAAACGATATAAAATGAATTTTAAAAGATACCTAAAAAAACTTTCCCCACAACACCTGAGAGTAACAATGGAGGTCCCCCAAAAACAAAAGAGTTTATTAATATACACCACTGCCGCAGATAGAACCTTATTGGCACAAAGGTGGAGAACAAGGATAGTACCCACTCAGGAAGAATGGCAGTGTAAAATGTTCTGAACTGGCTGGTCTAACGAACAGGATAAGAGAAAACAGATATAAGGAATATAAGGAGGAATGGATAATATTTACTGAATATTTCAAGAACCAGTATAGAGAAAGACATAGCTTAGCAGGTCTCATGCAAATCCAGCAGATTTGAAATAGATAAAGAGTATTTAATAGATAACAAACTGGATGATTAAAAAGATGTGGATTATGTAGAGTAGTAGAAAAGCAAAGGAACCAGGAAAAGTGTGGAAGGAAAGTCATATGGTTTATGTATACATGTTGTATTTGGTATGAAGTTGTAAGTGGGACGAGAGGAGGAGAGAGGGGTTAAATATGCTCTCAGTTCCTGTTTTTGAAAATGTAATTAAAATTTTTTTTAATGATCCCCTCCCCAAAGAGGCCTGTTTTCAAGGTGGGCATCCACCCCCAACCATTCCTCACTCACCAATGGAGGAGCTGGTGGAGCTGCTCAAACTTTAACATACATGTCGGTCTGCAATCTTCTAATAATATGATAATGATACAGGAATAATTAGGGGTGCTTTGCAACCCTCAGTGCAATTCTCCATGTGTTGCCTAGATGTATTATTATCTGCACATGCACACATACAAATGACTTGCAGTGCTCCAATATTACTTTGTTTTCTGCCAAGACCCATTGTACGTAGCATAACTCACACACCAAGGCCAGCCCAATACATTTTAACACATGAATGACATCTTATTTAGAGATGAAGAAGTGACTAAGAAAGCCCAAAAAACTTTGAGAGACTATTTTGAGATAAATATGAACACTACTGTTGAAAAAAGAGTAATCTGGGACGCAAGCAAAGCGGTTATGAGAGGGTTTCTGATCCAACAGAATGCAATAAAGAAGAGAACTCAAAATGAGAAAAAAGATAAAATTTTGGAGAAAATAAAAGAAGGTGAGAAGAAATTAAGAGCGAAACCAAAGTCGCAAGAGGTTCTGAGAGAAATAAAGCTATATCAAGTACAATATATGAAAATGATAAATCAGGAAATAGAATGGAAAATTAAGCAGATGAGACAAAAGACATTTGAATCGGCTAATAAATGTGGGAAACTACTAGCCTGGCAGATGAAAAAAAGACAAAAACTTAACACCATTACAAATTTGGAAGTGGAAGGAAAGAATATACAGAATCCAGTGGAGATTAGAAAATGTTTCCAGAGATATTTTAAGCAATTATATACACAAGGGCCACAGAAAGAGATTGATATAGATCAATTTTTGAAAACAAATGGACTACAAAAAAATCTCTCAAGAAAATAAGTTAATGTTGAACTATAAAATAACGGAACAGGAGGTAGAAGGTGCCATTCAGAACATTCAACTGGGTAAATCTCCAGGACCGGACGGCTTAACTTCAAAATATTACAGATCCTTGAAAGATTGGATAATTCAACTACTAAAGGAAGTTTGTAATGGAATTTTGGAGGGGGGGAAAGCACCAGAGTCGTGGAAGGAAGCTTACATTACACTTATACCGAAAACTGAGTCCGAGAAGACACAACTTAAGAATTACCGCCCCCTATCTCTGCTTAATGTGGATTACAAAATTTTTGCAGACATTCTGGCTAAAAGATTAAAAAAAGTATTAGCGGAAGAGATACATAAAGACCAAGCAGGCTTTCTCCCGGGCAGACATTTGTCTGACAATACGAGAAACATAATTAATATTTTAGAAAAGTTACAAGTGAACATTAATACTAAAGCAATTTTGATATTTGTAGATGCGGAGAAAGCTTTTGACAACATTTCTTGGAGTTTTATGAAGAAAAATCTTCAGGGGAGGGGGGTTGGTCAAGGTTTTGGAAATGGTATAGGTGCAATTTACTCAGAACAAAAAGCCAAATTAATTGTTAACAATGTGGTGACAGAGGAATTTAAGATAGAGAAAGGTACACGACAAGGTTGCCCAATTTCCCCATTGCTTTTTATTTCGGTCCTGGAGGTTCTCCTAAATATGATTAGAAGGGACCAATTGGTTAAAGGTATACAAGTCGGAGCTAAACAGTACAAATTGAAAGCATTTGCAGATGATCTAGTATTGGCATTACAGGAGCCAGAATCTAGTACTAAAAGAGTTCTTGAACTGATTCAAGAATTTGGTCAGGTGGCAGGTTTTAAGTTGAACAAGTCTAAAACCAAGGTTGTAGGAAAAAAAATCTAACTGTGATTGAGAAAGAGAGGTTTCAGAAGGAGACAGGTTTAATGTTGGTTAAGAAAGTAAAATACCTGGGGGTTAACATGACTGCTAAGAATTTGAATTTATTTAAAGATAACTATGAAAAATGCTGGTCAGAAGTGAAAAAAGATTTAGAAATATGGTCAAACTTGAAGCTTTCCTTGCTAGGCCGTATCGCTGCTATAAAAATGAATGTATTGCCAAGAATGTTGTTTTTGTTTCAATCATTGCAAATTTTGGACAAGATGGACTGTTTCAAGAAGTGGCAGAGATATATCTCTAGATTTGTCTGGCAGGGCAAGAAGCCTAGAATAAAATTTAAAATACTAACTGATGCAAAGGAAAGAGGTGGATTTGCCCTGCCAGACTTTAAACTTTATTATGAATCAGCCGCATTTTGCTGGCTGAAAGAATGGCTGCTTCTTGAGAACACAGACATTTTGGATTTAGAAGGTTTCAACAATGTATTTGGGTGGCATGCATATCTGTGGTATGACAAGGTCAAAGCACATAAAGCATTTAAAAACCATATTGTCAGGAAAGCACTGTTTAATGTCTGGATAAGATATAAAGATCTACTTGAAAGTAAAACCCCAAGGTGGTTGTCACCGATGGAAGCGAAGGCTCAGTAAAAGCTCAATATGGAGGCCAAATGGCCGAAATATTGGGAGATTTTGGAACAAGAAGGAGATAAATTGAAATTGCAGAGCTTTGAGAAACTAAAAGATAAAGTGCGAGATTGGCTTCATTATTATCAAATAAGGGAGGCTTATAATCTGGACAAGAAAACTGGCTTCCAGGTGGAAAAATCAAAATTGGAAACAGAACTGTTAGATCCCAAAACTAAGATATTATCAAGAATGTATAACTTGCTGTTGAAATGGAATACTCAGGATGAAATGGTGAAATCTGCTATGATAAAATGGGCACAAGATGTTGGACATAACATTATGTTCGCTGACTGGGAACAGTTATGGACCACAGGTATGAAATTTACGGCATGTAATGCCTTAAGAGAGAATATTATGAAAATGATATACAGGTGGTACATGACACCAGTCAAGCTTGCAAAAATATATCATTTGCCCGATAATAAGTGTTGGAAATGTAAAGAAAATGAAGGTACATTCTTTCACCTTTGGTGGACGTGCCCAAGGATTAAGGCTTTCTGGGAGATGATCTATAATGAAATGAAAAAGGTATTTAAATATACCTTCCTGAAGAAACCAGAGGCCTTTCTCCTGGGCATGGTCGGCCAATTGGTGCCAAAGAAGGATAGAACTTTCTTTATGTACGCAACAACAGCAGCAAGAATACTCATTGCAAAGTATTGGAAGACACAAGATCTACCCACCCGGGAAGAATGGCAGATGAAGTTGATGGACCACATGGAACTGGCGGAAATGACTGGCAGAATCCGAGACCAGGGAGAAGAGTCGGTAGAAGAAGATTGGAAGAAATTTAAAGACTATTTACAGAAACACTGTAAAATTAAGGAAGGTTAGAGGGATGTTGGAATGAAGTTAAGTGGTTTTAGCAATAATGTTATAAAGGGGTATGTAAAAATGGATTGTCAATAGGTGAAAAAGTAAAGTTACAGTATATTAAGATAAGATATCAAGATAAAAGCAAAAAGAGTAAGGACTTGCTGAAACAACTACTGAACTAGAACACAAAAAAGGGAGGTGTGAGGAGGTCAGGGAAATAAGCAAATGAAAGACAAGACATGGAAAGACTGATTTGTTTTTAATTGTTTTTATTTTTTCTTTATTTTTTCTGTATTTTGTATTTTTTGTCTTTTTTTTCTCTTTTCTTCTTTCTATTTTTGTAATTTCCTTGAAATTTTAATAAATATTATTTTAAAAAAAACATTTTAACACATGAGGACAGCCCCCAAATGGCATCCTACTCCCCACCAGGGAAGAAGCAGCGAGGGAAGATTTATATCCAGGGTGGAGGGATAAAAAATACTTTATTTAAATTTTAAATCTTTTAAATGGTATTGTTTTAACATTTTGAGGTTTGCTGCCCTGAGCTCCTTTGGGAGGAAGAGTGGGATAAAAATTTAAAAATTAAATATTTTGGGCATCTTCTCAGTGGGAGAACTTCCTCCTGGGTTTGGGGACTTTCGGACAACCCTGGCTGGTCGCCCCCAACCACACTCTGCCCCAGATCAGATATCTACAAATTTCTTTTATTATATTCCCAACCATCCTTTCTTTAGTCCTGGAACCAAAGGCAGCATCCAGGTGGTTCCTCACCCAGGCACTGCAGGCTTCACACCCTCTTGGCCTCATATAACTTAATCCCACCCCTGCAAAACCACAGATTATGATCCCATCTCACTTTGGATACTAGTTCTTCAGTCACTTTTTACTGGAAGAACAATTATCGGCATCTCCCTGCCAGAGTCTGTGAATATTCTCAGAAACTTCAAAATCTCTGGAACTCCTGTGATAAGAAGGCAAGAACCACTAAAGACAAAGGGGGTGCACCCGTATTTTTTTAAGTCAAACATATGTTACAAAAGTAAAAAATATAATTACATCCATTGTCTTTAAAACAAGGTGCAGCAAATCCATTGGGTTAGGCGAGAAGAGTACTGGGGGCCCTGGAGGTCTCCTTGCTGGCTTCCTCCTTGGCTGTCAGCAGGATCAGTCCCTCTCATCTCCTGTAGGAGAGTCGCTACACCCCATCCCCTCAGCCTCTCCACCTCTTTCTCAGTTCCCTGCTTCTCCATTTCCCCCTTCAGCTGTTTCTTCCTCCCCCTCCAGCCTGTTTCTCAACTCACTGCCCCAGGGCATCATGGGAGGCCCAGGGTGGAGCCCCAGAGAACAGCAGCTGGTTGTCCTGGACGTGGAGCTCCATGAACCAGGCTGGAGAACTGGAGCCTTGAAGGTATCGGGACAGAAAGAGGGTCTGGAGGAAACTGCCTCAGCAGCTGCCATTGCCACAGGGAGGGTCTGAACGCCCGCTGGAGCTCCTCATTCTCTGCTCTGCCTGAGGATGTTTGAGAAGAGGCCTCAGAGGTCGCTTCTGGACCAATCTGGATCTAGTCAGACATGACAGTGAGGTTCTGTGGATGTAGAAGGTGACTGAAGAGGGCTGGTGGTGGACGTCCCTCTCATCTGCAGGGGAACCGGAGCACAGCTCTTGGTCAACACAGACAATACCCGTCCCTATCCAGATGTTGTAACTAGAGATGATGCCCTCCTTGGCTTCTACGGGATCAATGGCCAATGCCTTCATCTTCTGAAGCAAACTTGCAAGGTTCCAGATTAGAATCGGATCCAATTCTGACAGCCTCTCTTGTCTTCAGCCACTCTGTTCCTTCTCTCTTTCAGCTTCAACTCCTGAGCATCTAAGCATCCCTCCTCCCTGCCCACCATCCCTCCCTGTCAGTTTTTTCACTTCCTCATGCAGAAGGTGGGTTGAAAACACTCAGCCAGAGCAGTTAGACTGCCTTTATACATTCCATTAAAGAAATTGGAGTTCTTGTTGGAAATACACTAAAAAGGATATACCAAGAACTCAGGCCACAAGTTTCAATATAAGGAATAATTCCTACTCGAGAGTTGAAAAGAAAAACGTGTATATTCTGCTAAGAATAACAGTTTGAAGCTAATGGTAAATTTAAACACAACGTGTAAGTACAGTAGTTTTAAGGTAAAACGTTTAAGTACAGAAATAATGTAGTTTCAAATATGCAGTGATATAGTATAAAGGTACATAAAATACCAGTACACAACAATTATTTTGTACAAGTCTCAATGGCAGTCAAAAGGAGTCCATGTTATATAGAATCAGAATAAAGAATCAAATAGGGCCGAAAAGGAGTATCCGGAGTGTGAATCAGATGTACGACTCAGTAGTGGTGACCAGGACAGGGCCCTGTTTCGGAGTAAACGCCTTCTTCAGCTCGGTTTTTTGAGGGCTATAAATCTGTTGGAAGTCTGTATCATTTAATTCTTTTACGTTTCTTTTTCGACATGCATCTTAGATAATGGAATGCTTCCAAGTTTTCATGTGTTTCTCTGCCAGAGCAGAGCAGCCAGAGCAGTTAGACTGCCTTTATACATTCCATGACATTACATCCGTGTAGCCAAAGGCTGGGTAGCCCAAGAAGCAGGTCAGCCGTAACAATTTAGCCTATTTCATGCATAATACACGTAAAGATGTTGCCTTTCCTTCCATTTGGATGGAAAGTGAGTGACATAAGATTGGGGAAGGGCTTGTGGAAGGAACCACAGCAACAAAGAACCAAGAGATACCATCAAAATCACTGCAAGTGATGCTCAATCTCCTCATCCCTTTTTTATATTATAATTCTTAAAATGTATTTCTATTAAAGATTTCTTAGTTTACAAAAATATCCGCAATGTCTCTTATTTCACGTTGTGTTATGTACAGATCAGTTTCATTTGTTGTGAGACATTAGTCTCCTCATTAATTTTAAAAGCTTTTAGTTGCATATATCTGGAAGATTTCTCATTAATACAAGCACATTTCTGCAAACAAAATTGGCCATAATCCATCAGAAAAGCATGATTACCCTCAAATTCAAGTTACACCTGGAGTCAGAATGAATGGGTGAGAGCCAGGATTAAGGAACATCCTGATCAGCATTAAAGGACAGCAGGAGCTGTGAGCCTCTGCAATTCACAGCCAAACTTGTGCAGGCTCCTTCTGGTCTCATCCGGGCTGGTATGAAACTGCAGAAATAAAGAACAGGAGTGTTTCAAAGTTAAGCCAACATCATGGTGTGGGGGCCTCAGCATTACAGAGCTAGTGGGAACCCAAAGGCCATCTAGTCCAGCCTCCCAAGGAAAGCCACCATCCCTCATCATGTCAGATCAGACATGAGATATGCTAGGAGCATAACCAAAATGGGCCTGCAGAGCAAATGCCTGCAGAGGGCAGCTCAAGCAAGTGAGCCAAGCTGCACACTTTGGGGGAATACCAGGACACAAAGCAGTCCTACCGGAAGGAAAAATCCCTTCCAGAACCCCTTCCAAGATCTCTCATTCATATCCTGCGTAGAACCCATTTGTCAGGTAGAGGAGCTCAGATGAAGAGACAGAATGAGTCACAAGAGCGATTTTCAGCTCAATGGACACTCCAGATTATGTCACCCTTGGAAACCCCAAGGTGGGTAACAGCAGCTTTTCCCCATTTGAGGATGTTCCGCACAGACCTCCTTTGCCCCCACCTGCACCCCCACTTACCCCTGGCGGAGCTGTCGGACCCCTGGTCACTTGCTGCAAAAGGGAGGAAACACAGGAGTCAGGATCCCAGGGAGGGAGATCCCATCCCCCCAGCCCTTCTCCTCCCTCCTTCCAACCCCATCCCAAATCAGGCTCAATATGGGGAGGGGCCTAATAAGAGTTCAGGGACAGGCAGCCCAGAGGCAAGGGGGCTCAAGGACAGCAGTGGGGGGAGAAGCAGGTGCTGGAGGGCGAAGAGAGATGGGCACAGCCTGGCATGGAGGCAGCAGGGGACTAGAGCGGGGGTGGGTGCGATCTGGGCAGGAAGGCAGAAGCTGGGGGGGGGGAGAGCAGTAGTGCCAAATCTGGAGGGGAGGGTTCCTGACATCCACAGAATTGAGCCATCCAACTAATTCTTTAGCTTCAGGTCCCAGTAAATTAAACCACCAGAGACCCCTCTCTCCCCCCACCCTCGGCTCTTCCTCCTGCTCCTTCCTGGAGCCCTTCCCTCAGCCGACAGTCTCTCTGCAGACTTTTCCTGGCCCTGAGGGACCCCTTGCTGTCCCCAGACAGGCTGAGCAGACAGGCTGAAGCTTTCCATCAGGGTCTTGGGCTTAAGGACTAGGCCACCACCATGTTTAATTTCATCTGTTTGTAACCTGTTCCTGCTCCATATTGGGGGGAAATATGTCAGACAGAGAGAGGGGAGGAGTCACTCACTTGAGGCTGCTTTGTAGGCTGATTTCTCGCTCTGTTTCCCTGTAAAGACAAAAGCAGAAGGTCAGAGCTGGAAGGGACCTCCAGAGGCCACCCATCCCATTTCAACCATTTGGTTCTCAGATGCTGAAACCTTCCCAGCAGATGCTTCTCTTGTCTCTTCCAAACACCTCCAAGGAAGGGGAGCCCAGAAGGGGAGCTTTTCAAGGAACTCATTTTACAAAGAAGTAGAAAAAATTGAGGAAATTAAATTTAAAAATCAACATGGGAAACCAGGCTGTGGACAAATTCCAAGCCAAGAGGTCGGAAGAAAACATTATCCAGTACCTTCATTCATTTTCGGATTATTATTTGGTGATTCTCCAAATAAAAATACAAAATGAGAGCACAAAATTTATAATAAAACAAAAACAAACCAGTAACTCACATATAAAAGGCCCAAGGCCTGGTTCGAGATAATCGTTTTTGCCTGGCGCCTAAAGATTTGTAAGGAAGGCTCCCTGCTAAGTGAGTACAGGACTGAAGGCTTAGGATTGATTAAAACATCAGGTGGAAAGTGAACTTCCTGAGCACGGAGTGAGCACAAAGCAATGACCAACAGGACTTTTGATTCATGTTCACAGGGTGTTTTATGGGGAGGGGTCTCTGTAGGAATACAAGGGGCAGTTGCCAGGAAGCTCCACCAGCACATTCCCAGTTGGAGGCCGAGACAGAAGGACACAGGAGAGGCAGCAAACGCATCCAGGGTTTACTTACTGCGGATGAAGATGATGATCCCAGAGACCAGCAGGATGGCAGCCATGACACCCAAAATGGCTCCCAGAATGAGCCCCAGGTTGACTGAAAGGAGACAAGAGACATTTTTATTCAGACTGGAGGCAGCAGCTCCCCAAGGCCTCAAGTAGGAGATTTGAGTGGAGGTGCTGAGCTATGAGCCCGGGAGGATTTTACATGTGCAAAGCAGGCCCTCTTTCTCTCTTCTGACAGGCCAAGGTCTTCTCTGTAGTGGCCCCGATACAAGGGAGTTTATTTTTCCACCAGAGTCCAGCATTAGAGGTCTTCAAAATAACCAATTCATTTAAGGAAGACTGTTGACAGGCACACCTGTTTCATCACAGACTCCAGATTTAAAAGCAGGTCTCCTCCTGCTCAGGCGCTTCAGCCTTCTCTGTCCTGACCCTGAGAGGAAGGGATTCCCTCCCCTCTGAGACCCCCCAGAGCCCAGCATTACAGGCCTTCAGGGAAGACACAAACCCTTAGGAAAAAGCATCTTGTGTAGGGTTGCCATATGTCCAGTTTTTCCTGGACACATCCTCTTTTTCAGACTTAAAATGTCTGTCCGGACAAATTTTTTAAATGAGGCAAAATGTCCAGGTTTTTTTGGTTGGGTGGAATCTCTGAAGTCTGTAGCGCTAGTGAGTGAGCCCTGGTCCACTCAAGGGCTGCTTCCATAATCCTCACTAGCCTGCCTGTGAGAAGGAGAGGCGGGTGTGTTGGTGGGGATGTGCGTTCATGCGCTCCTGCAGGGGAAGAGAGAGTTTGGCTGTTAGACATTCTGCTTGGCTTCCTGCAGGCGCAGCTTTCCTGCCGGTGTGTCTGTGGGATGAGCTTTGTTATTAAAAAACCCTTCTTGCTCTTCCCAGCGGTGTGCGGGTGTTTGGGCTGAGTGGAGATGAATATCAGTTTTTGTAGCTGGGCGCGCTTGAGAGGAAGAGTGAGTGAGAATCTTTTTCACTGTGAAGTACAGTCAGTCTGGGACTCCCTCTTTTAAGTTCATTGCCCCTTTTTCAGTCGTAGTGATTGTAAGTTTGATTTTGAAGAAGTAAAACATGTGCCCACATTCTTTGACATCACAACTGCTTGGGCTTAAAGGCAAAAAGGTGACAGCCAGTTTTTACCTACGACATCCAATTTGAGTTCAAGGCCTATGAGACACTTGCCAGAAAAGGCTGCATCTCTGCTGAAGTCTACAGATTCCGATTCAGCTGCTTCCCTCCAGAGACGTAGACAGGATCCAACTGGGGTTCCCCATCTGAGCTGTGCTGCTGCTGAAGGGAGGAGTTGGGTGGAAATCCCCCTCCCAGAGCCCACCCCTTCCCCTCCTGTCTGCCTGTCTGTCTCTCACCAGGCTCCTTCTCCCAGGCCACGTCCAGAGGCTTCTCCAGGCTGTCATGCTCCACGCGGCACCGGAAGCGCTCCCTCTCCTCGGGGTGGATCTGGACGCTGAGCAAGACATAGTAGGTCCCGTCCGAGTTGGGGGCGACCAATCCTTGGAGGGTGCCCTCCTGCCAGACCTCCCCGTCCTTCACCCAGTTGGCCTCAATCTGCTTGGGGTAGAAGCCATGGACTTTGCAAACGAGGGTCTCCAGGCCGTCATAGTCTGCCTTCCTGGTCACCTTCACCACCGGAGCCTCTGCAAAAAGGGCCACATTAAGGTTTACAGATAGACACCCACAACGGGAGCCTCAATGAATCCTGCATTTTTTAAGAGCAGAGGAGCAGGGACCCAAGGGGCAACCTAGTCAGAATCTCACACCTGCAGAAATAAATAAATAAATAAATAAATAAATAAATGGGATTTCCTCAACCTCCCTTGGCATCTTCCCCAGTCAGTGTCTATGGTGGAACTGTTTTTAGATGTTTTATCCTTTGTTTGCCAAAGCAGACTCCTTTGGGAGGGAGGGCTGGGTAAAAATTAAATTGTCATCTTGCAAAGCTCCAACACTACTCAAACATGACGACTTGTGGTTCCAAGATTGTCCCAGGGAGCTGCCTCTAGGCTGAGGGGGCAAACTGAGGGCAGCTCAGACTGATTCTGTTCCTCTCTTGAGGGGGAAGAAATCCTGGACTCACTGCTCTGTTTTTCAGGACTTTTCAGCCCAATAGTTAGTGAACAAAGCCAACAGCCCTGGGAAAGACAGAGCTCCTTTCTAGTTCTCCCGCCTGCCCTGAAAGGGTCCCTTGAGGTTGGAAAGGGCCCATCTCCCTTCTCCACGGCAGCCTCCCCTGGAGTGGAAAGGGCAGACCAGGAGGCCCAGTAAGCCAGCAACTTACACACATTTAACATGTGCACATACAGCTTTATGCACTTGCCAAAAATATTCTAAAAAACAAAAAGAGGAGGCAGGCATCTGGAGAAGGACTTTGGCAACCCAATCGCCCTTGAATCCAATGTGTTTTGACTATACACAATTTTGGCTTTAGGCATGATTCACAGAATGTAACCCTTGTTCAAAAACTGGGTAGCTGTTGTCTGAAGGGGCTGTTCCAGGATCCCACCCGCTTTGCAGTGCCTGGACTGGTTAACTTGGGTCTAGGAGGGGATGTGACTCTGCTGGGGGGAGCAGGAAGGAAGGAAGGTCAAGCCCTTTCCCCACAGAAACCCCAAACAAGAACCTCCCTACCCCACCCACCTGTCCTCAGCAGAACCTCCGTCCCAAAGAGGTTGATTCCCAGCCTCCTTTGCACGTTGTCACCCTTGAAAACGCTTTATTGTGCCTTTTGAGGTGAAATCCTCAACCTCAAGAAATATGTTCAGTGTCTTTGGGGTGAATTATCACCACGCCCCATAGATGAATTTGCTCAGATGTCTCTAAGCACGGCTAATACGTATGTGTCATTCCTCAAAAAGGAAGGGTGCTAGAATTATTACATTTTTAATTAATGTTCATATCAGCAAAGCTAATAGAGACAGGAAGAAAGCCAGTCTAAACACTTGATCATTTGATTGGCCCCTGTGCCAGATTCCTGAAGGCAGAAGAGTGGACTGTACCATTTCAAGGCACGAGGTTGAGGAAGAGGACGCTTCTGAATGTTCCCCATTGAAAAAAGTTGTATACCTCACAAATAAAAAAGATAAGAAGGTAGAAGAGGGAATTCCCATACTCTCTCACTATGTGCAGGTTTTCTGCTTTTAGGCCACAAGTGGCTAACCTATAGACTTAGTGGGGGGCTCCCCACACATTTTCTATTTTTAAAAAGGTTAATTAATTTAGTTTTAAAGACTTTCCCCACAGGTATGTAGGGGGAGACATGGCACATTGATGCAAGGGGCACATTGATACACCAAGAATATTTCAATATTGAGGCACTAAAACGTGTCTATACATGTGTGAGTATGACAGTTGCGACCGCGCTGCCCGCCAGTTCGCCATTGGCGTTTGACGAGAGTAGGTGTGTTTTTAGCGTGGCCAACTAAAAAATTATGTGAAATGTAAAAGTGTTCCAATGCTGTTTTTCGTCAGTTAAGATTTAAAAATACCTAAGGTAAATTATCCCACTCAGTGATCAGGATTACAATTGATTTTTAAATAAATTCAGTGGTTTTATTAATAACTGTTAGATTTCTGAAAATGTCCGTTGGGGCACTTTGATACACTAAGACATGGGGCCCTGCTAGTGTACAATAGTGCCCCAATATACAAGTTTGCATGAAATCTCTAAACTGATTTCCTACACATGAAATTTGAAAATAAAAAAACTGTTGTTGACTATGTGGCCAAAGTCATTTCTAAATATAATATGACCGATTATCAAGTGTCATTTCTCAGGAAATATCCAGGATCTTGTATGTTTGTCTTCCCCATTGTAGAAGATAAGGCAAGCATTGATTTCAAGGATGCTGTTTTGCAGTTGCCAAAACCAAATTTCTCAAAGGGCACAACTCGAACACCAGTACTTTATACTTTTTTTTTTTTACTTCCATGGATATAATGTGCAATAGAAGCTAAACGTTAAGGAAATATCTTATTTTTTATAAGCATTTTGTTTAAATCACTATTTTTGGACTACCTAATGTGAGTTCTTATACTTTTTAAAGTTTTTCCAAAGTTTTTTTTTTAATGCATAGGTGTTTGAGTAAAAATTAATTTAAGTTTTTAAGTTTTGTTAAGAAAACCTGCCATAAAGTCTATGATATGTGTGAAACACTTTTAGTTTTGATACGTAATTTAGATTTTTAAGTAACAAATTGTAGGACTGATTATGATCTCTCACAATAAAAATGGTTTTTTTATTAATTTTTTGTAAATAATTACCATTCTCACACAATTTATGCTTTGTATCAAAGTGCCCCGTAGTTGGGGCAGAATGATACAAAACCCATTTTTTACTCAAGTCATTATATTCTCATTATCTTCTAACTTTAACGGTTCTTTTGATTGCTATTATAATATTGATTAGTTATACCATGCATAAAGCAATTTTTTATTATTATTTGACTCATTTTGGTACATAAAATATGAGAGTGGATTTTTCTGCATCAATCTGCCCCACTTTCCCCTACCCAAGTGTAAAGGCAAGAGGTTTTTCTGTGTCCCGCCTCAAATCTGTCCATTTCACACTTTCCGGTACTGCTCTGAGTCTTAAATTCCTCTCTTTCCCTTGTAATTCAATCATAGACAGTGTCAAATTATGATCCTCAAGTTTCTTATATACCAGTGGTATCTTCTCTTGGACAGTGGTTGCAATCTCCTTAGCTTCCTCAGCTAACTTCCGAGTCGAGGCCGATTCCTCCAATAATTTTTCAATAGACTGTGTATTAGAATTCACCTTCTTTCCCAGTTCATTTATACTTGTAGTGTTCAAATCAATTTTTGCTGAGGCCTCAGCTACTTGTTTATTTGTCTCTGCAACCTGTTTAGCTAAGTTTTCCAGAGATGCATTAATTTTACCAAGTGCCTGAGCCAGTAGGTCTTCTGATGACATAGCCTTTAGCTTAACTTGCGAAGCAGCAGCTCCCGCTGTGCCTGCTGCTCCAGATGTTGAAGCCCTTCTCTGCTGTGTAGTGTCAGTTTTGTATTGTCTACCAGACCTGGTAGTCTTTTCCTGTGTCAGCTCTATCTTCCCTTTCTCATTTGCCATAGCACTCCCATACAAAATCCAAGGTCAGTCTCACGCCTGGTAACTTTGTTTTGAAAAGGAATTTTCCAGGCTAAATTGCTTAGTGGCTTAATAATTGCTACAACATAATCTCCTCTAGGGGGACACACTTCCAACTTCACTTGCAACTTTTAAAGCAAATATAGTCCTTATAAGTCCCCCTTATCCCTTAAAAAGCCACAGTTTCAATTAAAAGTTACTTTTTGGTCCACATCCGTTCAGAATTGTATCTTTTCACAGAGTATCAGTGTTCTTTACCCTTAACGCATTGACAGCTGTCAAAGGCAGTCCGTTCCCAGGTTTTGGAGGCAGCAGATATAACTTTACTCCCTCTTTCCTTGCAGGTAAATAATGCTAAAAATTCTCCCCTCCACGCCTGCAAGCAGGAGGGGGATCGCTTTTTTGGTGATGGATTTGGAATCTTTAAGAAACGTCTTTCCAAGTTACAGCTTTACAATCTCTTTGCTTTGCTCTATTTACAAGCCTATTTACACTATCAAAGAACTCTGGAAATTGAAGATTCATTTGTGGAGATCTTTAAGGATATACCCAAGTATATCTTGGATGTAAGGGCCCACTACAGAGATCTTGTGGGCCTATTGAGAAGAAATAGAATACTTTTTAGATGGGAATTTCCCCAAGGTCTATCTTTCAAATATAAAGGAAGAAAAATAAGAATAAGGACAGTGAACGATAAAGACAAATTTTTGAATGATCACGAGGAGGACTTACAGAAGGAAGTGGAAGCTGGAGAGGAACCAACTGCATCAGGAAAAGGAATTGCGGACATAGCAAATTTATCATTTGGACTTGTTGAACCAGGGAAAGACATACCACTGACAGAAGAAGAACAACAACTCGGGGCAGTCAGAGGGAAGAACAAGTAACTCATCATGGCTCTGCAACTTCTAAGTTGGAATTGTAATGGGCTTAATTCCCCTCGAAAGAGAAAAAGTGTTTTTCATATATTAAGAAAAAAACAACTGGACTTGATTTGTTTACAGGAAACACATGTAATGAGGTTACACAGGAAAATACTTATCAATAAGATATTGGGACAAAACAAAAATTTTTTTTCCTTCCAGTAGCACCTTAAAGACCAACTAAGTTAGTTCTTGGTATGAGCTTTCGTGTGCATGCACACGAAAGCTCATACCAAGAACTAACTTAGTTGGTCTTTAAGGTGCTACTGGAAGGAAAAAAAATTTTTGTTTTGACTATGGCAGACCAACACGGCTACCTTTCTGAGATTGGGACAAGAATTTATTTCGTCTGACAAGGTCAAAAAGAGAGGAGTGGTGATATATGCAAAGGAGAAACACTCACCGAAACAAATTTTTAAATTTGAACAAGGAAGATATTTGGCTATTGAAATTCAATTTCAAGGAGAGAAATTTTTGATTGTAGGGGTGTATTTACCGAACGAGGGGAAATCTGAATTTTTTAAGAAGTTGCATGAGGTTCTTCTGGACTATATGGACTATAATATAATCTTGATGGGGGACATGAATGGAGTTGTATCTACAAATATGGACAAGGCACAAAAACAGGTAGTCACCAAAGATGGTAGATTACCAAAAACTTTCTTTGAATTGACTGACAATATGGACTTGATCGACATTTGGAGAACTAAGAACCCCCTGGAGAGAGAGGGAACTTTCTTCTCTGAAGCTAAGATGACATGGACTAGAATTGACCAAATCTGGATTACTAGAGGAATGGCACCAAAGATAAAAAAAGTGGAAATCTGCCCTAAAACTTGCTCAGACCACAATGCTGTAAAGATGGAGATGAAGCAAATAACACCCGGTTCCTTTAGATGGAGGATGAATGACACTTTATTTAGAGATGAAGAAGTATATAAAAAGGCCCAAAAAACTTTGAGAGACTATTTCGAAATAAATATGACTACTAATGTTGAAAAAAGAGTAATTTGGGATGCAAGTAAAACTGTGATGAGAGGGTTCCTGATTCAACAGAATGCAATAAAAAAGAGAAGCCGAAATGAGAAAAAGGATAAAATTTTGGAAAAAATAAAAGAAGGAGAGAAAAAACTGAGAGTAAAGCCAAAGTCACAGGAGATCTTGAAAGAAATAAAGTTATTTCAAGTACAATATATGGAATTGATGAATCAGGAAATAGAATGGAAAATTAAACAAATGAGACAAAAGACATTTGAATCTGCGAACAAATGTGGGAAACTATTGGCTTGGCAATTGAAAAAAAGACAAAAATTAAACACCATTACAAACTTAGAAGTAGAAGGAAAAGACATACATAATCCAATTGAGATTAGAAATTGCTTCCAGAAGTACTTTAAACAATTATATGCACAAGGGCCACAGAACGAAATGGACATTGACCGATTTTTGAAGATAAATGGATTACAAAAAATTTCACAAGAAAGTAAACTAATGTTGAATTGCAAAATATCTGACCAGGAGATAGAAGGTGCCATTCAAAATATGCAATTAGGCAAGTCTCCAGGACCGGATGGGTTGACTTCCAGCTATTACAGATCTTTGAAAGAGTGGCTATTACAACCTTTGAAGGAAGTCTGCAATGAAATTTTGGAAGGGAAAAGGGCACCAGAATCGTGGAAAGATGCCTATATTACACTAATACCAAAAACAGAGACTGAAAAGACTCAACTTAGGAAATACCATCCCATATCCCTACTAAATGTGGATTACAAAATTTTTGCTGATATTTTGGCTAAGAGACTGAAAAAAGTATTGATTGAAGAGATTCACAAGGACCAAGCGGGCTTTCTACCGGGAAGACATCTATCTGATAACCTGAGGAATATAATTGACATTTTGGAAAAGCTAGAAGTGAATATAAACACTAAAGCAGTTCTGATATTTGTGGATGCGGAGAAAGCCTTTGACAATATTTCTTGGAGTTTTATGAAAAAGAACCTACAGGGTATGGGGGTAGGCCATGACTTTGAGAATGGTATAGGTGCAATATATTCTGAACAAAAGGCTAAATTAATTGTAAATAATGTGGTCACGGAACAATTTAAGATAGAAAAAGGGACACGACAGGGATGCCCAATTTCCCCTTTGCTCTTTATATCGGTCCTGGAGGTTTTGCTGAATATGATCAGAAGGGACCGGATGGTTAAAGGTATACAGGTCGGAGCTAAACAGTATAAATTGAGAGCATTTGCAGATGACCTAGTTTTGACACTACAGGAGCCAGAATCTAGTACTAAAAGAGTTTTAGAATTAATTCAAGAATTTGGTCAGGTTGCAGGGTTCAAATTGAACAAGTTAAAAACTAAGGTTCTTGAGAAAAACTTAACACCAACCGAAAGAGAGAAGTTTCAGGACTTCCGGGTTAGCGCCATCGCCTAATGGCGGATTCCCTCCGAGCTCCGGAGGGAATCGGCTTAGTAGGGGTCAGGTCCTGCGACGCGGGGACCCTCAGAAACCACAGGCGCTGAAGCCTGTGGACCTGGTGACTCGGTGGGCACCATTTGCGCCCCCCCCGACCCGCGAAGGAGCCTTTTTAAAGGCTCCGGAACGGGGGACGGAGAGTGGTGCGGTGCTGTGAGTCGACTGCTTCCCCTACTGAGTGAAGCCGCATGCCATGGACGGAGAGCGCTGACTTCTTTCTCTGAACATTTGGACTAAAAGTAACAACCCGTGAGTAATACGGAAATTGGACTTAAAAGGGAAATTTTTGGGGGGGAATTAGGCACGACCAGGTAAGGTGTAAAGAGGAAGTCCGCCTACCCGCCTTGTAAACATTTTAAAGCAAGGATTTTACAACTAAGGTTGAGAGAATACCTTTCTTTTTTGTGGATAAAAGCCATTAACTTCACGTTTTGGCAATATAAGTGATTGTGCTGGAGGATAAGAGCTAACATTGAGAGCGGAATTCACCCCTCCCCCAAGACCCGGGAGCGATCAGTGAGAGAGCCTGTGGAAGAGACATAAAGACTTTGACAGCTGTCAAACTAGCTGTGAAAGTTGGGGAAAAAGGAGAACTTTGTTTCTGTTGTCTTTGCTGGTTATATTTGTTACAATCTGGTAACAAATTGTTAAAAATAAAGAAGAAAAGGTTAACTTGACTTTTGGGTTGGAACTGGAAGATATTAAGAAACCAGAATCCCTCTAGAGGGGGTTTAGGACATTACAAAAATGGCTGTAAGTGGAAAAACACTGGCTGAACTGGAGAGGACTTTTTTTCTCTTGGGAAAGTTGCAGGAACAGAGTGATGTTTTGGCTACAAATGTTACAATACTGAACAGAACAGTAAATAAAGTTACTGAGCCTGGGAGGGACTTGACTCAAGTCTTTGCAGCTGAACAGGAAAGTTTTGCAGTTGAATTAAAATTTTTTGCAGCTGAACAAGAAAAGGAATTTGAGAAATCTGAGAATGTGATGAAAGAGGAACATGATGATTTGAAGGAAAAAGGAGGAGGAGCTATAATGTCACAGATGATTGAGGAGAGCCAGAGGCCGGTTAAGATGGATATAAAGGAAAATAAGATCAGGATGATGAAAATCTGGTTTGAATTGAAGAATGGAGAATGGAGAGATCTTCCTGTGTGGAGATCTGAAGATCTATGGAATACAAACCTGGCTATAGTGGAAATTGGAGCTTTTGGGACATTTGGACTTAAGAGAAGTAAGAAACAAGATTTTGGCTCCACTTTTAAATATGGAGGCCTGGCTGGAAGAAACATGGACCTTACTGGGACAGAGCTTCTTCGAGATTTGGAGTTCAATATAAAGGACTATCAAAAAAACCGGCAGAGAGGAATTGAGAGAGAATTAAGAGCCTCGGACGTGAGGTCGCCAGGCTGACTGCAGATGGACTGATGGACTTTTGTTGGGGTTCGAAACCGGGAAAGGGGGTGGTGGGGCTTTGGGAATCCAAAGGGTGTACAATTATATTCTGTTTCATTTAATTTTGTTTTGCCAATAACATAAAAATGGGGAATTCGGGGAAGGGAATTGGGGCCGACCTTAGAAAAAGATTTTTAAGAATAAGTTTTGATGTATAAAGATTGAGGTTTATAAGTTAAAATTGGTTAACTAAAATGAATTAGAGAAAATAAGGTAAAGTTTGGGGACAAGAACTTGCTGAGCTAAAAATTGGAACGGGAATACAAGAAGGGGAGGTGCGGGGAAGTCAAGGAAACTGGTCATTGACAGTAAGAAATGTAAATTTTATGTGTTTTTAAGTGTGTGTTTTTTTTGTTTTTTCTTTATTTTTTGAAAATTCCAATAAATATTTTAAAAAAAAATGAAAGAGAGAAGTTTCAGAATGAAACAGGACTGACTGTGGTTAAGAAAGTGAAATACCAATACTTACCTGGCAGGGGAGATACCATGATCACAAGAAAGTGAAATACCTGGGGATTAATATGACAGCTAAAAATGGGAATTTGTTTAAAGATAATTATGAAAAATGTTGGGCTGAAGTGAAAAAAGATTTAGAAATTTGGTCAAATTTGAAGCTTTCCTTGTTGGGTCGAATTGCAGCTATAAAGATGAATGTATTGCCTAGAATGTTGTTTTTGTTTCAAACATTGCAAATTTTGGACAAAATGGACTGTTTCAAGAAGTGGCAGAAAGACATTTCTAAATTTGTCTGGCAGGGCAAGAAGCCTAGAATAAAATTTAAGATATTAACTGATGTAAAGGAAAGGGGTGGATTTGCCCTGCCAGACTTCAAACTCTACTTTGAATCAGCAGCATTCTGCTGGTTGAAAGACTGGCTGCTTCTTGAGAATACAGACATTTTGGATTTAGAAGGTTTTAACAACGTTTTTGGGTGGCATGCATATTTGTGGTACGACAAGGTTAAAGCACATAAAGCATTTAAAAACCATATTGTCAGGAAAGCATTGTTTAATGTTTGGATTAGATATAAGGATTTATTGGAAAATAAAACCCCAAGGTGGTTGTCACCAATGGAGGCTAAGGCTCAGAAAAAACTTAATATGGAGGCCAAATGGCCAAAATATTGGGAAATTTTGGCGCAAGAAGGGGACAGACTGAAATTGCAGAGTTTTGAGAAATTAAAAGATAAAGTGCGAGACTGGCTTCATTATTATCAGATAATGGAGGCTTACAATTTGGATAAGAAAGTTGGCTTCCAGGTGGAAAAATCTAAATTGGAAACAGAACTGTTAGAACCCAAAACTAAGACTTTGTCAAAAATGTATAATTTGCTGTTGAAATGGAATACTCAGGATGAAACGGTTAAATCTGAAATTTAAGAGAACTGTATGTGTTTTTCTTTCTTTTTGCTTTTTTCTTTTTGTTTGTATAAAATTGGAAACTTAATAAATATCTTTTTTTAAAAAAAATCTGTCCATTTCAATTTTATGTTTTTACTGAATTTAAAATGCACTTTGCTTTTCTGGCTCCTTCCCTGCTGTTTCTGTGCCACCTCCCACCATTTGTCCTTTCCCATCCCTTATTCTGGGGGGGGGGTGTTAAGCATCTCCCTCCCCAATCATGCTCTGAAGTGACCCCCTTTCTCCTCCCAGAGTCCCAAACTTATTTCTGCCTCCCCCACCAAGAAAAGTGTTTGCTCTTTGGTCCAGAAAGGAAAACTGTTAGGGGGGGAGGGGAATTTGTAGGAAAACTGCCCCACTGAGCCCCCCTCCCCTCCCCACTGCCCCCCTCACCTGTCCTCAGCAGAGTCTCCTTCCCGTAGTCCAGGTATCTCTGCAGCCACTCAATGCATTCCTCCTCCAGGTAGTGCTTACTGTACTGGTTCCAGGCCAAGTCAGAATCCCACTTCCTCTTGGTCACTTGGGCCCCTGTATCAGCTGCCGTCCAGGTGAGGGTCTCCTTGTCGAAGGCGATGAAGTCTCTCCCATTGTAGCCAAACTGCCTATACCCTCCTTTGCGCCCGTCTGACCTCAGCTCACAGCCGTACATGTACTGAAGGGTGTGGATCCCTGGAATGACCAAAAGAGGCCCAGGTGGTCAAGGGGGGGTCAAAGCAGCCCCTCCCCCCATCAGCAAAAGAGCCCAGGAAAAAGGATTTATTTGCCTCAGACTCAGGGAAGAGGCAGCAGTGAGAGGGGAGAAAAATCAACCAGCATTGTATCTTTCTGAAGGCTCATCCACATAACATGTTCACTGAGGTAAACACTACAATCCTGAGCCTATAAAGCCCCCCTTTAATTGCCCTCCTCTCTCTCATCGCCTCACAGTCTCCCCCCCCCTTGCAGGGTCTGAGGTTGTTAAGTTGTGAGTGAACATATCAGACGACACAGCGATTCTTCAAACAGCTCGTTTATTCAGAGGCCAGAGCAGAACTGACTGAAGCGCTCAGTCAGCCTGCTTATATAGAGCTCCAGTACAACGTTACTGTAGCAACTTTCTAAAACTATCCAATCACTAAACGTCACTTTCGATCCTTCATTTGCATAAAAACTACCTGCAGGTTCGGCCACGGCAAAGTCTGGGTGCAGCCGGTCGAGCGGGGACCTGAGGCGGCGGCCCATAAGCAGTTCGGCAGGACTCCGCCCTGTGGCCGCATGAGGGGTGATGTGTTGTACGAACAAGTATTTGGCGACCCGCTCGTGCCAGTCTCCCCAGTCCAGGCGCGCCAGTGCCTCTTTTGCCAAGCGCACCATTCTCTCTGCTTGCCCGTTGCTGGATGGATGAAATGGTGCCGTTAGGGCATGGAGGATGCCCAGTCCCAAAAGGTACCGCTCAAAAGTACCTGACATGAACTGCGGTCTGTTGTCGGAGACAAGGACATCAGGACACACATGTGTCGCAAAGAGGCCTCGCAGCCCCCCGGATGATAGCCTCGGTAGTGGTGGAGGGCTTCAGGGCCAACTCCAGCCATTTGGAATAGGCGTCCACCACTACCATAAAGGTCCGGCCGTGAAAGGGGCCGGCCAGATCAATGTGCACTCTCGACCAGGGTGTCTTGGGTATCTCCCAGGTGTGTCCCTTAGCTGCTGGTGGCGCAGGCCTCGATTCTTGGCACGCTTGACAGGCGTAAACCCAGGCAGTGATGGCATCATCCATGTTAGGCCACCAGAAGTAACACCAAGCCAACGCCTTCATTTTGATGATTCCCGGGTGGCCAACGTGCAGAGCCTCTAGGACACGTTGACGGAGTCTTTAGGGAATCATGACTCAGTCTCCCCACAGCAGGCAGCCGCAATGAGGTGAGAGTTCATGTTGTCTGGTTGCAAACGGCTAGAACTCCGATGCAAAAGGCCCTTGTGGCCACCCCCTCCACACCCAGTTGAGCACATGGCTGATGGTGCGATCCTGGGCAGATGCGGAGGCCACAGTGGCAGCCGATACAGGTGCTGCCGGAAGATCCTCAATCAGGAGGAGCGATGAAGCAGGAACCGGGTCTTCCACAAACGCTGGAAGAGGACAATGGCTGAGCGCGTCGGCATGGCCCATCGATTTCCCCGGGCGATGCGATGAGCCGGTAGTGGTAGGCAGCCAGGAAAACAGTCCATCACAGCATGCGCGGCGAGAGGACCGATGGAGTTGGACGATCACCGGCGAGGAGGCCCAGGAGTGGCTTGTGGTCGGTGATGAGGTCGAAAGCCCTGCCGTAGAGGTATTCATGGAACCTCTTCACTCCAGCCACAAGTGCCAGTGCCTCCTTGTCGAGCTGGCTGTAATTCCGTTCAGAGATAGCGTCCTGGAAAAGTAGTCGAGCGGTGCTTCTCGTCTGTCTGGAAAACAGTGACTCAGGACAGCGCTGATGCCAAAAGGTGAGGCGGCGCAGGCAAGGACCAGCGCCCTGGCTTCACTGTACTGTAACAGAACATTGTCTGATGAAAGGAGAGCCTTGACCACGTTGAAGGCCGCCGTCTCCCGATGACCCTAGGACCAAGGTGTCTTTGTGCTGAAGAGTTGGTGAAGAGGCTCAGCCACCGTGGCTTTGTGGGGCAGGAACATGTTATAAAAGTTCAGCAGCCCCAGGAACGCCTGCAACTCCGTCTTGTTCTTTGGGATGGGGGCCTGCTGGATAGCGCGGATCTTGGATGTGGTCGGGTGAAGGCCGGAGGCATCGATAAGATAGCCCAGGAACTCCACCTGTGGAACGGCGATCTGGCACTTCTCCCTCTTTACCTTGAGCCCGGCCTCCTGGAACCTGGTCAGCACGGCACAGAGGCGCTCGAACAGCTGCTGGTGTGAGTCTGCGGACACCAAGAAGTCATCAAAATATGGTACCACGCCCGGAAGCCCTTGCAGTAGACGCTCCATAAGGCTTTGGAAGATGCCAGGAGCCACACTCACCCCGAACTGCAAACGGCGGCAACAGAATGCCCCTTGGTGGGTGATGATCGTCTGGGCTTTAGCAGTGGCATCATCGACGGGCAGTTGTTGATAGGCTTGGGCAAGGTCCAGCTTACGCACACCCAGGGAATGCAGCAGGTGTTGGACAGCAGGAACCAGATAAGTGTGCTGCTGAAGTGCCTTGTTGATCGTGCGCTTGTAGTCAGCGCAGATTCTCACCGACCCATCTGGCTTGACAGGCATGACGATGGGGGTTTCCCACTTGGCGTGGACAACTAGCTCCAAAACTCCTTGGGCGATCAGCTTGTCCAGTTGTTCGTCCACCTTAGCCTTGAGAGCAAAGGGAACCCGGCGTGGCTTTAGCTTGATGGGGGCGACTTATGGATCAAGGCTAAAGGAAATGGGCGTACCTGTATATTGCCCCCAAAGTGCCGTCAAAAACCTCAGCAAAGTCTTTGACCAGACCCTCAGTCTCTGCATTAGAGATGCAGTTGATGCCGGTGACTTCCAGGCCGAGGGCATCAAACCAGTCTGGCCCTAGGAGGCTTGGCGGCTGACCTTCGACCACCACCAGTCGGAGAAGGCCCAAAAAATCCTTGAAGGCGATCCAGAACTGGCCAACGCCTACCACGGGAATGTCGTTTCCCTAGTAGTCTCTCAGGTGTACGTGGTGAGAGTCGAGTTGCCTTTTGGACACTCTGGGTACCAGTCTTTTGAAGGTGCTCCAAGACACGATGGACAAGGCAGACCCGGTGTCGATCTCCATGTCACATGGAGGTCCTTCAATGAGCACCGTGACGTTCAGCTTGTGTCATGTAGGTGAGTCGGTTTGGCCAATCGTGGTTCCAGACGGGCAGCAGCAGTTGGTGAGAGCGAAACAGCTTTCCTTGGACTGGAGTGAAGACTTGGACTTGCAAGTCAGTGAGGGGGGGTGTCAGACGGAGCCGATGTGGCCCCTTCTGGAACACTTCCTACAGATGGCATCTCTGAATCGACACTTGGCATGGGAATGGTTGCCTCCGCAGCTGGCACATTCCGATTGGCCCTTGGACTTCTTTTGGAACTTCCTGCACTCCCGCTTTGTCTGGTGCACGTCATCGTCTTCACTGGAGGATGCCTCATCACTGCTGGCCTCTTCGTGATGCACTGGAACTGGCTTCCTAGCAAGACACGGGCTGCTGGCCTTGTGGATCTCCTGGGCGGAGCGTTCAGCAGTTTCCGAGGCCACGGCCTCCTCAATGGCTTTCTGCAGCGTGAGGTCTGGCTTGGCGAGGAGACGCCATTGCAGACGGATGTCCCGGACCCCACAGACGATTTGATCCATCAGGGCATCGTCTAAGTCTCGGAACTCGCAGTGCATTGCAGCCTGTCGGAGGGCGGCGGTGTAGTTGTTAATTGACTCCCCCTCCAACTGATTCCGGTGGTAGAATGCATGGCGGGCCGCAATCTTGGACGGCTTTGGCGCGTAGTGGTTGCGGAGCTTGTCTTGAATCGTGTCCCATGGTGTTGCCTGGACTGCTTCAAGCGCAACCAATGCTCGGGCCGTCTCAAACACCTCAGGCCCACAGAGGCTGAGGAATAGGCCCCGCTTCCGCTCCTTTGATACTTCTGTCAGATTGTTGGCTTGGAGGTAGCAGTCGAACCGAGTGAGGTAGGAGTCCCATGGTTCAGAGGCTAGTGCAAACGGTGGTAGAGGCACAAGTGAAGCCATGATTCTGATGCCGGCGTGAAGGGTGATGGATGGAACACAGTGCTCTAGCCAGAATAGTCAGCTCTGAATTGGTTCTGTTCAGTGATTTCGCTCAGTGATTCAGCTCAGTTCAGAGGGTGGTTGCATCTGGCTGTGCTCTGATGTCCATCCATCCCATCCTCGTTGCCAGTGTTAAGTTGTGGGTGAACATATCAGACGACACAGCGATTCTTCAAACAGCTCTTGTTTAGTCAGAGGCCAGAACAGAACTGACTGAAGGGCTCAGTCAGCTTGCTTATATAGCGCTCCAGTACAATATAACTGTAGCAACTTTCTAAAACTATCCAATCACTGAACGTCACTTTCAATCCTTCATTTGCATAAAAACTATCCAATCACTGAACGTCACTTTCGATCCTTCATTTGCATAACTATCTACAGTATCCCCCTGCTGACCCAGGGTGAGAACTTCAGTACATAACACTGGTCACAGTCTGTCCGTTTCCCCCCCAGCTCTGCTCCTCTGGATCTTGCCCCTTTTGGAGAGACGCCTCAGCTGCCCCCCGCCCCCCCCTCGAAAGAGGAAAGGGGCAACATGGAAGGGGGCACCCACACATTGGGGGCCCTTTCAAGAGAGTAGGTCTCCTCTTCCCCTCCATCTTTCTCCCCCCAGCTTCTCAATATCAAGGTCCTTTTCCCTAAAAGAAGGGAAGTCATGGAAGGGCCTTTGGAAAAAGAAGTTTCCTCATGGCCTGGGAGGAAAAGGGAAGCCGCAAGTGGGGTTTGCCCCCCTTCTAAATGCACCCCCCTTTCTCAGCAGAAGCCAAACTGCCCTTGTCAAAGATGGCGGGTCTCTGCATCCTCCTGCCCACCCCAGGGGGCTACCACCAAATCTTCAAAACAACAACATTAAAAGAAGTTATCTGGGCAGCTGGCTTCTCCTTAAGCAGGACCAGAACTCAAGGCTTGCTTGTCTCAGCCTCAGGATCCCCACCCTTCTCTTCCCCTCCCAGAGGAAAATGAACTAGACAGATTCCCACCTCAGAAGGCCTAAGCCAAGCCTAGCATGGAAGGAAGGGCAGGCAATGGAGACATTTCCTTGGTAGGGTGTGCAGGACCAGAGAGTGTCATACTGGGGGGGGGTCCTCTCCCCTCCAAGTCTCATTCCCTGTCCCCCCTACCCCACCCCAGCCCAGCCACCATTAAGACCTTTATTAGGGGAAGGGGAGATGCCTCTGCCCTAGTGGAACCCCCCCACCCTCCATTTCTTTTCCTCCCAGCAGCCCCCTCCCTGCAATTCTTGCCCTTGGAGGAAACGTTATGGGGGAGAGGTATGACTCCGTGCCTCTCCTGCCTTCCACTCACCTCCGCTCTGGTTGTAGCGATTCTGCAGAGTCTGAAGACTCTCCCTGAATGCCAGCTCAATGCCGTGAGATTTCTGAGTCTCCGTGTTCCAGTACTGAGGATCCTCCTTTTCCACCTTCCTTATCCAGGGGACGCGAGGCAGCGCCTCCTTGGTGTCACTATCATACTGATCCATTTGCTGGTCATCCACGTACCCCACAGTAATGAACTGGGGCAGCCCCTGGCCAGGCTCAGACACGGCTGTGTAGAAGTAGCGCAGGGAGTGAGAAGTGGAGCCTGGAAAGGAAGAGAGAGGGGCAGAGAGTTAGGGGTCCTGCAGATGAAGGCAGCAGCCTAATCCTGCTGTATTACAGGCAGCAGCCCTAAATTAGGAGATGCAATGTTCAGCAGGGTTTGGGGGGAGTTTGTAGACCTGCCTTCTGTAGCAGGAGAACCCCCCCCCCTCAATGTTCCGCACAAGCACAACACATACACCCCCCTCTCACCTACTTTCGACCCCTGGGATGCCCCTTTAGAGAGACATCCCCAAAAAGCCTTCTGTAAATAAGGAAGCGCTTGAATTGACAGCTCACTTTAATGAAACCCCTTTTCGCCTTATCTTTTTCCAGGTACTGCAAGCGACTGCGCCTACTTCTCTGTACTTTGACAGCTGTTAATACAATGTTTCCGGATTCAATTGACCGTGACTAATCCAATCAAAATGTATCAAGGTGCTTCCAATAAGTGAAAGTAATTTTGAACTTCTGAAGGCTTTCTGTTATAAATTCATAGTAAATCAACCGTACAACGGATTTGCACCGGGCCACTTTTATTCTGCTCCATAAGGGAAGGACTATCAAAAGGGGGTGGTTTGATACAGGACAGCCATAATCCCTTAACCGTGCCAGCACGTACTCCGGGGCCCTGCCCAGTTGGCATGGCAACCTTGATGGACCCAGATAGAAGACCATCAAGGGCACAATGGACTTGCATATGGGAGCGGATTCAACACGGACTGGAACAAAGGACAGTGATCGGATCTTCCCTCTGGGGGCAGGAAACTGCCAACTCCCCTTTGTCTCTTGGAAGTGACTCATGGGGAGGGGGAAAGGAGGAACCTGCCAGGTGACAAGATACTCGAGTTACCTCAACTCCTCCCTCAACTCCTCCTTTTTGTGATGTATCAATGATGTAGTTGTGATGTAGTCATGATGTAGTTTGGGGGTGTAGTTTGGGGGATTAGTAACTAATAAAAGTTGGGGTCTTCCTTTATTCAGGGCTTCCATTTTGCTTCATCTTGTTGCGGGTGGGAGTCCTGTCATGACAGTTTCCAATAAAGGCCAACCCTACAGGCTGCTGTTTTGCTCCAAGTTATCCTGGTTGGTGTCTTTGTTTCTTGTCCAAGGGAGCCCTCGGATTCCTCTGTTAACAGTTTGGCGACCACGAAGGGACTCTTGGTTCTCCTGTGAAGGTGAGGAGGGAGATAAAGGTGGATCGGGCGCCACTGGGCAGCCTTAGCCCAGGGATCCTTTTCTTCCTCTCCCTGCCTCTTCTTTGTGGGTGATAATCAATCGTCACCAGAAAGCTCAGCCAGGGGAGCAAAGGCAAGGTCAAGCCGGCCAAAGAAAGGATCCTGGGATCCACGAGGGACATTCGAGGACGTGAGTATAGTTTGAAATTAGTACATTGGGAGGGGTGGAAGAATAACGTCTCCGTGGCAGCTGAACTTTTCTTTTTTCCTCTCCTTGATGCCTTCTCTCGGAGCGTGGCCGGAAGGGTCATGGAAATCCTTTTTTTCTCTCTCCCTCTCTCCCGATTCCGTTTCTCGGTGCGTGGCCAAAGGGATCGTGGAAATCTCCTTTCTTCTCTCCTTGACACCTTCTCTCGGAGCGTGCCCGGAAGGGTCCTGGAAGTCTTTCTTTCTCTCTCTCTCCCTATTCCCTCTCTCGGAGCATGGCCTGAGGGACCGTGGAAAATCTCCTTTTCCTCTCCTCGATGCCTTCTCTCGGAGCGTGGCCGGAAGCGTCGTACAAGTCCTTCGCTCTCTCTCTTTCCTGTCCCTACAAATGAAGCCGCCCCTCCTGCACGAAGACCCTTGTTGGGGATGACTTGTGTACTTGAGAATGCAAGGTCATTTGTTTCCTTTCAAACCTTTGTTTTCTCAGGCCCCAATCGGATTGCACTGCACAAGCATCCAATAGGGAGTCACAAACAGTCCTAAGGCTAGGCAGGAGGCTGTCGTGGATGGTAGAACGGGAGGTTTACAAAACGGGGCCCCACACTAGTGTCAGTCTTATAAGCAGCACTGAGTGAGTTCCGGAACCATGATTTTTTTCCGGGTTAAGGAAACCCGTGGTTTCCAGGCTGGTTGCCTGTGGTTTTAGTTGTAGGCAGGGATTGCTGCTCTATTTGAATACTGAACTGAATACTGATAGAATATTCTTCTTCTCTACCCCCCCTTTGTCCCTTTCTTGTCTGTTCTTCTATCTCCTCGTGTAGCCTTCTGCATATATAATTGGTGTGATTCCAGCATACAGTTGAAATCCTTCAAGTTAAATGCATTCCACTTGCTAGCTTCCTCCACTTTCCACCAGTTTTCTAGGGAGATGTAAAGTTAATTGGCCTGTGATTCGCAGGATCCTTCCTGGATCCCCGTATAATAATTGGTGCTTAAATGGTTCAAAGTTGCAATCTATCAATGTTGTGCTCTGGACTGCCACCCACAGAGCGGGTTCCCCACTTGAGAAAGAAAGACCCACAGTGATAGCAGGGGCAGGAGGGCAAGTGCAACTTTGGGTCTTAACATGTGGCCCCACATCCCCTTTCCCCACACTTGCCCCTTCACAAGATCAAACACAGGAAGGGGGACAGAGTGTGGCAAAGGAAGAACCTTTCCCCCAAAAGGCCTCACTTTCCCACAGGCTGTACCAGCTCTGGCCACCAGGGGGCCTAATGAGTCTCCACAGTAACAACTAACAAAGACTTGGGGGGAGGATGGAGGGGAGGCAGGGAGCTGAGCAGAGGCTTCAGCATCATATACAGAGTTGGCCTGCTTAGGAGGCAACCCCACAGCAACACACACACCCCCCTAGACGGAGGGAAGCCGAGTTGAGTTCAGTGAGAGATGGGGCATTTTCATGGCAGAAGGTAGTGGGCACAGGGCTAAAGAAGGAAGAGCAATTTCTGTTTTGTTTCAGGAAGCAAAATGGGACGTATTATTATTAATAGAATTTATATCTCACCCTATACCCAGAGATCTCAGGGTGGTCTCTGAACGAAATCAAAATCTAAAACCACAAAATATTCAATCAAAAGAAAAACAACCCAATAACCCCCCCAAAAAAATTAACCCCACATTTTTTTAAAAAAAAATTAATCCTTTTTTAATGCAAAATTACAACAAAAATTACAAACACTGAATCCAAAATAAAACAGTACAAACAAGAAAAAAGAACACAAAAGAAAAAAGAACAGAAAAAAACACACATCTTCAAATAAAACCATATCATCATTCTAATCCTTCTTCTTATTCAAACCTTTATTAGGCATTATACAAATAAAACGATAAAAGAAAAAGTAACATATAAAAGCCTTGAGATATATACAGAAAGGCAGCAGTTGGCTACATACATATATATTTATATACATATAAAATCAGTGGTTTTCCTTGTTAACCTGCTCCTTGGAGGACTGCTACCAAAAACTCGGCTACCCCCGCCGTTACCCTTTGGTCAACGTCGGATAGGCAGAATCCCACACATTCACCTTGTTGGGGCTCCAGACCACCCAAAAGAGGGGACAGCACGCGTTGACGGAGCGTACTGTACAATGGGCACTGAAAGAGAATGTGCTCTACCGTGTCCGGGACATTCATAAAACATCTGCAGAATCTCTTGTTTCTAGGGATGTTTTGATATCTTCCCCTGACAAATGCTGAGGGAAAAACATTCAAACGGGCCAGCATAAAAGCCCTACGTTGGGCTGGAATTATTAATTTGGTGACGTAATTGGCTCTGCTATCTAAGATATTTAAATCATAGAATATGGGCGAACAAATTTTGTTTACAGCTGCCATAATATTTTGCCTCTCGACATCCTTTAGTCTAGTTAGGATATTATGGAAAATGTATTGCTCATTAGAATTGTACAGGGGCTCCAGCTCGATGCCTAAAGATTCAATCTTTTTTTCGAGGTACTGATACCATCTTGATTTGTAGGAGTCTTTGAGCAAATCAGCGAGCAGACTTGATGGAGGGCAGCGAAAATGGCAGCGTAACCAGTACTTTATTGAGGTGGACCAGGCCCAATATTCCATTGTGTGTATGCCTATTTCTGCACACATTGTTTCATATTTGATCACAGCTGGGAGTCCAAGAATACGTCTCAGAAAGCTGGAGTGAATCTTTTTTAAATCACTATTATATGCTTGGACCCATAGCGGTATTCCATAGAATATCTGGGATTGCACTTTTGTTTGGAATATCTGATTGGCCGCAGGAATAAATTGATTGCCTTTCTGATAATAAAAACGGGTAACTGCTGATGAGGTGCACTTTGCCTGTTTTATGGCATTTGTGCGATGATTTGCCCACCCTAAATTGCTCTGGAATAAGATTCCCAGATACCTATAGATTTTCACTTGTTGGATTTCCTGCCCTCTTATTTTCCATTTCTCTAATTTCCAACCATTCGAGAAGACCAAAATTTTTGTCTTCTCGTAATTTATAGAGAGCTTGTTACATTCGCAGTAAAGGATCAGAGAAGATATAAGACGTTTCAGACCCAAGCTCGTTAATGATAGTAGAACAGCATCGTCTGCGTATAATAACAGAGAAACTGGTTTCTGATTAAGTTTAGGGGCATGTGATTCTATTTTTTGAAGGTGATCTGGCAAGTCTGATAAAAATAAATTAAATAGGAAGGGGGCAAGAATACACCCTTGTTTTACCCCTTTCGAGTTTGGGATGTCTGATGAAAGGTGACCTTTGGTGTTAAGTTTGACTTGACAGATATTGGAAGAGTATAAATTTTTTATTAGGATCAATAAGCGCTGATCAATTTTTAATTCTGCGAGTTTCCTCCACAGCTTTGGGCGGTCAATTGAGTCAAATGCACCGCGAAAATCTACAAAAGCAGCAAATATCTTAGATTGCCTTTGAGATCTATATTTTTCAACCAAATGCATAAGTATAAGGCAGTGGTCTAATGTAGAGCAACCTTTGGAGAAACCTATTTGTTCTTTCCCTGGTAAATTTAGATTTTTCATCCAGGTAAGGAGTTTAGATAAAAGGTGCTTAGCGTAGATTTTCCCTATCACTGATAATAGGCTTATCGGTCTATAATTCCTTGGTTCTTTTGGGTCGCCATTTTTAAAGATTGGGATAATTATTGATCTTAACCATATCTCAGGTATGATCCCATATTTATCTATGAGAGTAAACAATTGAGCTAAGGGTTCTGCCCACCAATCTATATAGGTCTTAAATAATTCTATTGGTAGACCGTCTGGCCCAGGAGATTTCCCCGATTTGAAATTTTTAACTATCTCTCTAATTTCCTCTTCTTCTACCCTTGGCCACTCCTGGAGTTTATTGATTTTATTTTTAGTGGTTTCATTTCCTTTAAGTTCACTGTGTAGATTGTTAAATACAGATGTAAAATATTGGGACCATTTGGATTCTGCAATTGGTGGTAGAGTTAGTTGATTTTCGGCTTTCAATCCTCCGTACACTAGGTTCCAGAACGCTTTGTTATTTTTGCTCTGAATTGAGTCAAGTAATTGTAGCCATTTTTGGGTTGCGTATTTCTGTTTCTTTTCGGCCAGAATGTAATGATATTTTCTTTTTTCATCAAGATAAGAGGGCTCTAGTTTAGTGCGATTATTTTTAAATGTTTGGCGCAGTTTTCTTTTTAGCTGGAAACATTCATCATCAAACCAAGGGCTAGCGCTATGTTTAAGTACCCAAACTTTAGGTGGAGTACTAAGTTCTACGAACATTTGGAAGATTTCATTATAAATTTTCGGAATATCGCTGTAGGAATTAGTGGTCTTTAAGTTGGATAATACTTGTTTTCTCAGGTTGGCTGTAAGTTTTTGCCCCACTACTGCACTCATTTCCTGGGACCATTTTAATTGGGTCATTTGTTTGTGTTGAGAGGGTTCTATAATATTGTGCTTGGTTATTTTGGTTTCATCCTTTAAGTTAATAGACAACAATAATGGCTGATGGTCGCTTTCAGTACGCGTTCCGATTTTGAGGTCCATGATCGAATTTATAATATTATAAGGGACAAGAATATAGTCGATGACACTGCATCCTCGGGGGGAGAAGTATGTAAACTCCCCGCTTCTATCGCCTTTTGTTGAACCGTTCACAATCTGCAAATTAAAGTTGTTACATAATTCAAGTAGGCGTAAGCCTTCGTTGTTTACAACCCTATCTCTGGAGAATCGTCCTATTTTCAGGGCATGTGCGATATCATTGTCAGTATTCCAATTTAGTTTGCTACATAGTTGTTCATTGTTGGTTCCCACTCTGGCATTAAAATCACCTGCTATTATCAATGAGGCATTTGGGTATTTAGCGGTCAAATTTTCTATATAAAAGGTTAGTTGTGACCAATTTTCACTGTTGCTGTTGTTTTTGGATGGGGGGATATAGACATTTACAAGTAGCAAAGTATCTTCTTTTTTGGTTAAAAGTAGGGCTTGTGCAAGTGGCAAGCATTTTTCTAGCTGCTTGATTTCAAACCCTAAGTTGTCTTTGATCATACAACAGAACCCTGCTTTCGGCCGGCCCTTCGTGTTTGTTTTCAATGCGGGTTTCGTATAGGAGGAGAATCCATTGATTTTAATATCTCTAGTTGACCATGTTTCTTGTAGAAGTATTAATTCAAAATCTTTAAAGAAGTTCATTAGGTCTGGGTCTCCGTCTTTGTTTCCCCACCCTGCAATATTCCAGGACAGCAAGCGTAGAATCCGTTTTTGAGTTGGTGGCTGGTTGACAGCATTTAGTCATTCTAATTCTGTTATTGAGTCCAGCGAGGAATTTTGTCTTGTGCCGATACAGCCATTTGTCACTACTTTCGGTGGGGAACATAATGGTGGATCTTTTAGATTCTTTTTTAAAGTGCGGGAAATTAGAATTTCCTCCCTTTCTTGATTTTCTTCCTTAGCTGTTCCTTAGTTGTTCCTAATCCAGTCATTACATACATATACACATATTGAATTCCTTCCTTTGTTCTAAGACCTCAACAATTTTACTCTTTCTAAATTGTTGTGTCTAATGTAAATTACTTCTATCTTTATACTTTTTACACCATTTTTCTCTTTCTTTAACCCTGCAAAGCATCATTCATTACATACTGATATGCTTACTCCAGAACAATGTTTCTTCATATACTCTTTAGTACATCCCCATTCTTTTAATAATTTTTGGTCCGATTGTCCCCCTATGAATGCTGTGAGTCTTGCCAGATTTATATATTCACAAAATTTAATTTGCCATTCTTTCATTGATGGAATTTTTCTCCCTTTCCAATTTTTTGCTATGAGCATCCTGGCAGCTGTTGTCACATAGAGGAATACTTTCCTTTGGTCGTCAGGAATATCATTTGTGATTATACCTAAAAGGAATCCCTCCGGTTTTTTACTAAAAGATATTTTAAACATCTTTTTGATATCTTCATATATTTCATTCCAAAATTGTTTAATAGGTCGGCATTCCCACCACATGTGAAACATTGTTCCTATTTCTTTCTTGCATCTCCAATAGGTATTTGATTTTAATTTGTAAATTTTAGCCGATTTTACTGGAGTTAAGTACCATTGGTACACCATTTTCATCAAATTTTATCTGATTGTGTAACATGCTGTAAATTTAATATCACATTTCCATAATTTCTCCCATTGGTCCAGCCGAATTGCGTAACCTATATCACATGCCCATTTCGTCATATCTTCTTTTACTTCTTCATCATTAGAACTCCCATTCTAATAATAAATTATACATTTTGGATATACTCTTTTTCGAGTTTTGTAATAATACTTTTTGTAATTTTGATTCTACTTTTTCAAATCCTATTGCTTTGTCCTGATTAAATATTTGGGAAATTTGATGATATTGTAAACATGTGGTGCATTGTTGGGGCACCTCTTCGTATGCTCTTACTTTTAATTGGCCCTGTTCCTACTTTAGGAGCTGCTGGTATGCCGCCAATCTTCCTGTCGTGTTTTTCTTTTTGACTGCTATTACTTTTAACGGTGAAACCCACCATGGGGTTTTCAGTTCTACCAACCTTCTATGTCTCACCCAGACCTTATATAACGAATTTCTAATTACAGTGGTACCTCGCAAGACGAATGCCTCGCAAGACGAAAAACGCGCAAGACGAAAGAGTTTTCCGGTTTTTGAGTCGTTCCGCAAGACGAATTTCCCTATGGGCTTGCTTCGCAAGACGAAACGTCTTGCGAGTTCTTGCGAGTTTGTTTCCTTTTTCTTAAAGCCGCTAAGCCGCTAATAGCCGTGCTTCGCAAGACGAAAAAACCGCAAGACGAAGAGACTCGCGGAACGGATTAATTTCGTCTTGCGAGGCACCACTGTACATGACTTAGAAATTCTTTATGCACCGCCACTTTGTTGTAAATTAGATAGGCATGCCAGCCGTATCTGTTGTTCCATCCCAAGTCTAAAATGTCATTATTATCTAATGTAATCCAGTCTCTGATCCAACTAAAACATGCTGCATCATAGTATATTCTCAGGTCTGGGAGTCCAAAGCCACCCCCCTCTTTTATGTCTGTTAATAATTTATATTTGATCCGTGACTTTTTGCCTTGCCATTTAAATTTTGTTAGGTCCATTTTCCATTTTTTAAAACATTCATCATTACCTATTATGGGGATCATTTGGAAAAGGAACAGGAATTTTGGTAAGATATTCATTTTAATAGCCGAAATTCTACCCCAGAGTGTTAAATTCAATCTTGTCCAAATTTCCGTTTCTCTTTTTATTTCTTCCCAATTTTTTTATAATTATCTTCAAACAAATTTATATTTTTATTGTTATTTGAATTCCTAACAATTTCACTTTTTTTACAATTTGTAATCCAAATTTTTCTACCAGTTCCTTTTTCTCTTGGTCTCCCATGTCTTTTACCATTAGTTTCATTTTTTCCTTATTCAAAGCAAAACCTGAAACCTTTCCAAAGTTTTCCATTTTTTCTAGAGCCTTTTCTACGCTTTCCTTTGGGTTTTCCACCATTAACACTAAATCATCTGCAAATGCGCTTATTTTATATATTTTCTCCCCTAAGGATATTCCATTTATTTCTTGATCTAGTCTGATTTCTTGATTTAGAATTTAGTAAATCTAAAACTAAATTTGGAAACCCCCACATTTTTAAAGGGTGTCAATCAAATCAACCAAAGGCCTGGTTAAAAAGGAACATTTTTGCCTGGTGCCTAAAGCTGTATAATGAAGGCGCCAGGTGAACTTCCCTGGGAAGAGCATCCCACAGATGGGCAGCCACTGTAGAGAAGGCCCAGATCTCGCATTGCTACCCTCCAGACCTCTCAAGGAGGCGGCACAGCACACGAAGAAGGGCCTCAGCGCCCGCCCCCACCTAGCCCCCCCCCCACTACCCCAGGTGCCAGGGCAGGTAGCTCTGCCCCTGCCTTGATGGTGTGTCGACTCTGCGGTTTTCTTTCAGTCAAGATCAAATGGGATCCACTTCTAAGACCCTCCCCTCCCAGGGCAGGGGCTTCCCCCAGTTCAAACCACAAGAGCTCAGAGTTGCTGACATCTGGCTAAACAACACAGGCAGTTCTGCTCAGTGGTGGGGAGACAAAGAGCCACAAAATGAGTCACACGTGAGACCCCAAACTGAGGGGGAATCTGAAGGAAGCAGGGGTCTCCACCACCCTTTGCCCAGCCCTGTAGCACAGTGAGGGGGCAGCCCCCCATATGGGGAGGGTTCAAGAGAGAAATAACAGGTCTTACTCTTTAGTTCTTAAAGCTTTCATACCATTTTCCATTAGAGAAGAACAAAAACTATTTACTATAAAAGCAAACAATATGGGGGGGGGGGAGAGGACTCACAAACATAAGAAAATAACCAACCAACCCAAACTAGATAATCATATTCTTCCATAAAGAGGATCCGAGTGCGAAACAAATGTTATCTCCCTCATCTCATAAATAGCAGGGGTCAAGAAGAATTCCCATATTATCTCAACACCCTGTTCCCCCTTCCCACTCACAAAAATGCCCTGCTGCTATCTCCAAATCTTCCTCCCATGAAGAATACGCTTGTCTCACAAAAGTGTCTGCTTAAAACATTTTTCTTTGGGCAATCCTATCCAGACAGGCAAATGCTGATGTGCTTTGACCTCTCAATGCTAATTTTAATTATTTTTTAATGCTTTAAACTGCTTTTATTATTTTACTATTTCCTGTAAATTTATAAGGGTTTTTTCCTCAATCGAGCAGGATATACTTTTTAGTTAAACAGAGAATACGAGTGGCAACCCCAAAAGGAGAAAAACACCAAAGGCAGCAATCAGGAATGTGGAATTAAGAATTTAATAGTGATAAATCCTTGAATAGTATGCAGAGCCAGTGGACTGGTGGGCTGAGGGAGCAGGAATACTGTGTTCTGAGCAAGGGCAATTCACATCTAGGAGCTCCAGGCAGAGACTCCAAATTTTTTGAATTATTTTTTTTTGGGGGGTGGGAGAATATAAAAGGAGGGCGTAATCAAGGGGAACCGGGCTGTAGGGTGGGGGCCCCCTTTTGTTTCTCAGGAGTTGTTTGTGCCTGTAGTGCACAAGGGACTGTACAGAAACGGCAGAGAGAAGCCCCCTGAATAATTGACAAAACCTACATTTTTGACAGGCAACAGGAAAGGGGTTTTCTTGGTGGGGGAGACTGGAAGAGTTACAACTGTAAAGCAGAAGAACCTGATGATGAAAGGGAACTCCTGACCAACACAAGATTGGGAATTGCGGGTGGGGACCCCTTATTCAGACGTTTCCCCCCGCAATGAAGTCAGCTCTACACGCGTCCGGCTCCCACCTCCAGGCTGGCCTCGAGTTTTTAGCTGAGTTTTCAGAGCGGCTGAGGGTTAGATTAGAAGAGGGAAGGTAAAAAATAGAAGAGGGAAGACTCTGTATCTGTATCTCTCTCACACACACACAAACACACAAACCAGAGTCAACACGAAGCTGCGGGGGGCGGGACAGGCGAGTCACTTTCCCCCCATGAATCCTGCCAACACCTTCAAGCTTTGTCTTGTTCTTCGCTTGAGCCACGAGCCCAGGAGTGAAGCGGCCCCTGCCCCGGGCGGCATACAAAACAAGCCAAGTCGGGGAAACAGGTGTTTGGGAAGGGATTATTTTCTCCCCCGCCCCAGAGCAGAGTCCTTACCTGCGCAGTCCAGGAGTAGCAACAGGGGGGAGGCCGCCCCCAGGATCAGGGGGGGCCAGCGGAGGAGGAGGACCCCCATCTCCCCCCAAAACGAAGCGCCCTTTTCCTCCGCCGTCCGCCGTCCTGAGACCCGCTCTCTGCCCCGCCTGCGGAACCAGCAGCAGCGAGAGCCGGGATTGGGCGAGGGGAAAATATTCCGCCAATAGGAAATCTTCAAGCAGGTTGCGGCACCTGTTGCCGGGCAGAATTCGAGGTACAAGTGGCGAGCGAGGCTGGAGAGGGAAAGAGAAAGTGATTGCAGCTCCTCGCTGGGAATCGCCGCCTCCCTCCCTCCCTCCCCCCCCCCCGGCAGCTCTTCCTGTCCTGCCCTGCAGGGAGGGCGGAGGGGGTTTCCCAGGGGAGGACCCCAGGTTCAGTCCCCGCATCTCCAGGGGGTCTGGGAATCCCCACCTCTCTGAAACTGGGGGGAGGGGCTGTGGGATCCTGAGCGAGGTGGACTCGTGTGGAGTCAGTGCAGGACAGCCTCCTGGGTCCTGTTTTTAAGAAGCCCTCGGATGCCTTAAAAGATGGCTCCTTTCTTCCTCCAATGTCAGAGACAGTAAATGCATTAGCATCCCACTCGCTGGGTGTCCCTCCCGTCCTCCTTGCATGCTTCCTTACTGGGGCAACTGCGTGGCCACTGGGAGACCACCATGCTGTACTTGATGGACCCCTTTGGGTTGATCCAGCAGCCCGGCTCTTCTCCTGTGTCCCTCTATCTAGTGGCAAGGGGTTCCAGCGGTTCACGGTGTGCCTTGTAAAGAAATGCTCGGTGTTGCAACTAGGGCTGAACCTCGGGGTAGACCATTTAGACCAAATCTCACGAGAGAGAGAGAGAGAGAGAGAGAGAGAGAGAGAGAGAGATGACCAAACAAAGAAGTGCAGCAGGTACTGGGAGACTGTGAAGAAGGAAGCTGGCTGCTTTGAGGGGGGCTCTCCAGGAACCACTTTTGGGACTCAATGGGCTCAGTCACCTCAGGGACGTCTTATGCTTCACTTTTCACCTGCTCCATCTAGTTTTTCCTGGACAGGGATAGTCTGCCCACAAGGATCCATATTCTGCTCATCTCCTGACAGGATTATTGTAACATATGGTGTTTTTTTCAATACAGTAGGATGCTTCAGCTGCAACAAGATAAACCTGACAGGATTTTCACTGCCACAGCTCATTTAGACCAAATCTCACCAGGGCCAAAAGACCCTGAAATATACTCAGAGTGGATTTCATGCTCTTTATTCAGCTCATAGTGGTGAAGAGGAATGAAAGTCCCCTGAAAGTATCTGCTTTATATACATTATTTACACAATGGGCTGCACGTGATTGGCTAATTGCAGAATACTTCTGTAGGCCAATCAGGTTGTGGATTCACTTCCATCTGGAGCCAGATAGGGTGGCTCCTGCAGACCAATCATACTGCTGCATTGTTCTAGGACCAATCAGACTGCTGCATTCTGAATCCTATTATTCTAGGACCAATCAGACTGCTGCATTTTGGATCCTATTCAACTCAGTACATAACAGACCCTCTGCCTGTTTGTGTGGTTCTGAATTCAATTTAAAGTCCTTGGTGGCTTGAAGTGCCTTCTGCTCCCCTGGTCTCTGTGGAGACTTTTCTCCCTCTCTTTTCCCCTCTTTGTGAAGGTGGAGTGGCCGACGACAACAACTAATGGCCAGGAGGAAAATATTTTGCTCTTCACAGACTTTAAAGAATTTTTCAGGACTTTAGACATTGCTGGATAGCTTTGTTATGTGGTTTTAAACCACCCTTGAATGAATTTAGGGAGATGCTGGCATGAAAATGAACAAATAACGAAAGCAGCCGCTTGAGGCAGCCCCTTCGGGAAGGAGGAGGCAGCCATTTTCCCTCCCTTTCTGCTTCACTGCCAGCCCTCCACAAAATGGCTTCCGTCCCCGACAAGCAGGCCGTGTGGGGCTGCCTCAGCCTCCCCGCTTCCTTCCCTGCAGAGGAGACCTTTGGTGCAAGGGAGAGCAGCCAAAGAAGGCAGAAACTGAAATCCACAGCAGCCCACAGATAACATTGCCTTACTGGGAGATTGGCAGGCATAAATGTCGCTCAGGGGAAGACGTTTCCTTTCTCCCCACAATGTCCCTCAGCACCCAGATGGGGAGACCGTTGGCATTTGTCCCTCTTGGCCTGGCCTGGGCCCCCTCCAGCCTTGGAAAGACCCGTCTCCCTCAGCATGCAGGACAAAACCCTGAGCCACCACAGCTCTCTTCCTCAAGGCCAAGTGGCCAGGACTCCTGGGTCCCCTTTGGGAGGAGACTCAGCAGGAGCCAGGACTCCTGGGTCTTCTTCCTGGTGTAATAAATTTTTTTTCAGGTCTTATATATATGATAAATGTTCATAAATGTACCAAGCAAACACGTACATAAATATATAAACCACATGTCTGAAGCAGCACAGGAAGACAGTCCTGAAACCATTTTGACTCCCAAACTGACCAAATGTTTCTCTGCAAGGAGGGAGAGGGTGAGGGAACCTTCCCATTGTCCCATCAGACTACCAGGAAAGGCAATCAGATAAGGCATTATCAGATACAGGGGTGTTTTAGCCATAGAGGCTAGTGGCACGGGGCGCCACGACCCCATGTTCTGGAGGGCGGAGGGAAGAGGCAGAGGCTGGATGTGGCGCCTCCTGGCATCAGCTCGCCACCCTCGTCCGCCTCCACCATGCTGTGCGCACCCAAAGCCTCCTTTCTGCCAGAGGAGCCGCCCTGAAGCTCCCCCGGAGGACTCTATAAGGGCTCTTGTGTACCCCATAAGGGAATAAGGGCAGATTTTATTTACAACACTGGCAGGCAAACACATCTTTCTCTCTAGCTGACTGCCTTAAAAAAATGAGTATTTACATCTAGGTGGCATTCATGTTATCCTTGTTTGAGATTGCAAGCTCCTTGGGGCAGGACGTGCAATGGATATTCTTAGTAAAGTGCCATGTATATGGATGGTGGAATAATAATAATAATAATAATAATAATAATAATAGCTATCTTAAAAAGACCTGCAGAATGCAAAGCTCATTTGGTCTCCTTCGCTTGATACCAGAGGGAGGTAATGGGGGCATTCCATGGCAGGGAGTTCCACAGACCCCGGGATATGAGAGAAGTACAAAGTTTATATATTTGCCTGTACTTCTGGCTGTTTCATTTCATTCATTCATTCATTCAATTTATATATCATCCTTCATCACAAGATCTCAGGGCAGTTCACAGGATAAAATACAAGGGGGGGGGGGAAACTTAGTTTTGTGCTTCTTTTAATTTTTATATGTTGAGGTCTATGGAACTCCCTGCCACAATAACTCAGAGATCTACAGTGTGACTTTTCCCACTGCCACCAATTCCCTAATAATTTTTTGTTGTTGTGTGGAGTAATTTATTACACCTGAAGGGGCAAAACGGACTAGTGGAATAGCCCCATCTGGGCCCCCAACAGCAATATTGGGGGTCCCCTAAACCTGCAAAACCTTTGTTTGAGGTGGTGGAGAGGCAGTCTGCAGTGTCAGCAAGCTCCGACTCTCACTTTGTACGGAACAAAGTCCAGCAGAGGTTTTGGCCCAGATCCCACAAGCAGGAAGACCCCTGTCTGAATCACAAGCCAAGCGTGAGACAGGCAGAAGCCGGTGCCTTTTCCGTGGCACCAGGTGAGAGAAACCAAAAGCCCACAACTAGGGGGACATCTCTTCTTATGGGGCCTCTGGACGCCTTTTGGGTGGTGTCGTGGGCTAAGGAAGGAGTTAGCCAGGGTTGCCCTACATCCAGCTGGGGCTGCCCTCTTTTTTGCTCTTCAAGACACGGCAACTATAAGTTAGTATGTGGGCCACCCTGAATAATCCCTGCCTCCTCCTAAATCAGATTCATCCATCCAGCCTGATGCTGAGTCCTCTGTTCACTGCCAACGCCACCCCCTCCACAGAGGGGCAGCCATATGGGCCACTTGGCCTGGGCCTCCGATTCCAAAGGGGGCCCAGTCAGCATATTCACAATCGCAGGGGATGCACTGGGGTGAACGCGGAGGCGCAAAGGTGGCGGTGGGCGCATTCCCTGGGAACATGGCTGGCAGCGCGAGAGAAAAGCTTAATTCTCCGTCACCGAAAGAAATTGCCGAACAAATACTAACTTGAATTTGGAAAACGTTTTTCCAAATCTTCTAATTGCATCATGCATTTTCTTATCATTACCAGCTACAGTGGCCTCCAATGAGAGAATGAGGCATCTGATCAAGACTTGTATTTTAAAATGAGCTTAAATATATATATATATATTTGCAGATGCTTGTGTGTTTTTAATGCCAGGCAGAAGACCAGCTGTCTAAAAGACTTTTGGCAGATGTTTATCCTCCTGGACAAGGGCCCCCTGATTTATAGCAGGAGCCAAAATTCTCAAAGTTGTAAAAAGGGAATTACAGGCTGAGAGCAAAGGTTACTAGGTTACTGACCCTACAGAATACAATCAAGCTGCAAAAGCACTAATTAAGAGTTGGTAAATAGTAGGATTCATTGTTTAACAAAATATAATACCATGTGTCTCCCATTAGAGACTTGAGCCACAGGTTAAAGGGCAAGAGCTAATGGGAAAAGCAGCTGGCCAGGAAAGAGGGTTGTAAACTGAAGAAGTTTTTACTTAGAAAAGGCCTTTGCTTCTAAAAATCTATATATGTTATGTATGAAATATATTGGCTTAAATGTAATTATGCAAAGGATTTAGAAAGTAAGAAATGTTAGATTATTATGTTAGATTCTTATTTCATAGAATCATAGAATCATAGAGTTGGAAGAGACCACAAGGGCCATCGAGTCCAACCCCCTGCCAAGCAGGAAACACCATCAGAGCACTCCTGACATATGGTTGTCAAGCCTCTGCTTAAAGACCTCCAAAGAAGGAGATCTTTCATTGATGGTGTGTGAGAATGTGAACCCAAGATCTCTGACCTCTGTTTAAGATAAAAATTTAAAACCATTAGCCATCTGTTTTGGAGGGCAATAGGGCAAGGAGGGCAAGAGGTGATCTGGTAATGAAGGTGCCTTGTTGAGGCAAATGTAAGATATATGGCTACTTGTTTGCCATTTATAGATAGAAGGAAATATAGCTCTTTGTCTCCCATAAAAGGTAATAGGAAATGGGTGTATCTTTTATGATTGGTTCTAGCAAACAGCCAATAGGAATTTCAACCAGGCTGATTGGACAGAGGCAGCCAAAGGAGGACCAAGGGGGCTGGGCTGAGGAAATATAAGTGCTGGCCATCAGGGCTGGAGTGGGCAGAGCTTTGGTAACCATATACCACTGTGTCTCTCATTTATTTGTCTGACAAATAAATTATTATTTTAATTTCTCTATTGCTGCGTTGAATATTTCATTCCAGCTAAGCGTTAACCACAAGCAGGGTGCTACAAGAAGTTTCAATATATTAAAACAAATTAAGTCTTTCTTTCGATCAACGGCTCAAGAACGCCTAAATGGTTTAGCAATGATCAACATAAACCACGATAAGGTGAAGTTGCTTGATTTTTCCTGCGTAAGTCAAGAATTCGCAGAAAAGAAAGCTAGGAAAGCATTTTTAAATGTAAATACTTAAAATAATCCTTTTCCCTATGTATTTTAAAAAAGCACTATTGTATATCTATATTTTCCATGTTGTCTTTATATGCAGATACGGTTCAAGCCTTGAAATAAAATTATTTGTCAGCATAACTTTTGTGAAAATTATTTATATACTTACTTATTTATAAGACTTCAGTTATCCCCAGGGTAAAAGGGGGGGCACATTATCTACCTGGCCCGGGCTTCTGCCTGGCTCTGCAAGGCCCTGCCAGGTACATGATTTCCAGAAACAAGTCTGAGCAGGTTTGGGGTTTTTTGCCCCACCACTTTCCTCAGGAAAACTCACTGAATTCAGCCGTCAACAGTGGGGTTTCCCAGGAAAAGTGGCAGGACAAAAAAAGGAGAAAAACTGCTCAGATACGTGCCTGAAAAGCACAGACTTTTGCCCACAAATCAGGGTACAAACGAAAGTGTGGGTGAGCCCTCCAGCTAATAAAATGACTCCTCTAATGCTATAACTCTTCTGTAACTCTGTCACTGATAAAATAATTCTTACCCAGGAAGCACAGACTCTATCCTAATAACTCTCCTCTCACTCTCAAGGACTTGCTCTATCTAAAGACGAGTCACGAGCTGTCCAGAAAGTAAATCAGTAGTAAAGGGAGTGAGGATCAGTATAAATACAAAATCAATAGCAATGCACACTCATGAGGGATAAACTTAGGGTTGCGAGTTTGAGCCCCCCCACATTGGGCAAAAGATTCCTGCATTGCCGGGGGTCGGACTAGATGAACCGTGTGGTCCCTTTCCAACACTACAATTCTCTGATTCATCTAAATCAAGAGTGACCAGAACTATTTTAAACTTCCATTTGACCTTCCTTTTTCTATATTGATTTTTCACCCACTGAATTCTGCTAGTCGTTTCTTTTTTCCTTCTGGGCAGATTTTCCTTTCATGATGTAGCAGTGCCCTTTGGTGGGCAGAGAAGACAACACTTCTTCATTCTCAGCTGATTTCCCAGAAAAGGCTGAGACCCGCCAGCTGACTCCCTGGTCCTGCCCTGAAAATGCCAGTCAGTCAGAGATGATTAAGAGCCCTTCAGCTGTTGCTCAGAGGTTTCCATAACAACAACAGAGCTGCCAGTCTAGGCCCCTGGCCGGTAGGCGGGTGGTTCAGCTTTTCCTAACAGGCACTGTAGCGGGGAACTACACCTGTTGAATATCTCACAGCAACCTCGTCAGGAAAATTAAAAGGTGGCAGCCTATGTCAGCAGATCTGTACATTGATTTTTCAGCATGCAAAAACTGTCTCACTGCAACACACATTTCAAGCAGACTTTAGAACTGAGTTTCACACATTCATTTTAAGAGGTTTTATTGCTTTTATCTGTGTGGTAATTGTTTTGTGTAATCTATATCTTATAATGCACACTCTTTGAATACGTGATTTACACATATTTCTAAATATATAAATAAAATAAACAATACATCAATTTCCCATAAAACCGCACGCTAAAAACACAAAACGTATGTAAACGTCACAACTTCGGCAATACAGAGAACCAGATGTTAAAAAGTTGCTTGAGGTGCAAACAAAATTTTTCAGGATCCGCTTAAAAGCCGGTGAGGTTGGAGTCATCGATAGGAAGCTGCGTTATACAGCGTTACAATTCCCAAAGTTCCCTGGGAAGAGGGATTCATTGTTAAACCATCCTGGATTTGTTAAACCATTCTGGATTTACCAGGACTACAGGAAGCATGGAGAGAGAAGTTTAACACTTTCCTCCTTTCCTGTAGCCCTGAGGAAAATCCAGACAGGTTGAGCAGTCTGGCTCCATCTTTTCAACAGTGCCCCACACTCCCCAGATTATTTTATGGGGTGTGGTGGAATCAGTGAAGCTCTCAGAAGCTCCTCTACAGCTTCTATGCCTAGACCTCCACACACACACAAAAACCCCTCAGAATGGCATGCTGCCACCACCCCCTGGTTTTAAGGTTGAAGGAAAAATCCCTCTTGTATAACAGTTGTCATTCAATAACCGTCTGGGGAATTTATTGAGCACCCGGTTTCATATTTGATGAAACTGCTGAGCTGGAGATGTGTGTATAAATATCAGTTTCCTTATTCTAAGCAAGGGTTGAATTGGAGACACTTGTGGGCGTGTGAACATCAGCTCCTTGTTCTGGAGCAAGCTTGGTATTGCATTTCAAAACAAAGAAACCAGGAAGCAACTTCAGCCTGGTCGGGGGAGATCTGGGAGGTGCCAGTTATTTCCACCACACAATAAATTTGATTTGATTTGATTAAAGCAGCAGAACGTGAAGAGGCAAGGCGCTTCTTACAAGACCTTTCTGGAGGGAAAGGCAAATTTTGATGGACGATCTGAAGGGGGGGAAATGGGATCTCACACACAAGCAATCTGGGAGGCAGTTTCAATGTATACGAAGTCCTCTGTGGGGTCCTCGCCCTCTTGGGGGAACAGAGCAGCTCTGCTCCTCCCAGAATAAAATACCCTGCGGCTGTCAGCTTGTAACTGGGGGGTTGACAGAGGCACCCATTGTGGAAGTGCCAAAGGAACCCCCATGTTTAGCCACACAACGACCCTGTGAGGCAGACTTCGCTGAGAGGTGGAGGCAACTGACTCCCGATTTCCATAGGACACAGCTTTACATGGTGTTTGGGCCACCTAGCCTCTCCAGATGTTTCAGCCATCAACACCTGGAGGACACCCACAGGTTTCCCCACCCCCTGGCCTAGCCCACATTCGCTGGGACGGATGAGGAGTTGGGGTCCAAGACTTCTTACGGAGGGCACGAGGTTGGCAAAGGCTGGAGTGTGCTGCTGCTGCGCCAGCTGCTAACCAGATTCTCAGGTAAGAGATCTTGCTCCATGACCCGTGATCACTTAAGGGGTCACCAGTCCACGAATGCTTGTGTCGTAATGCATTTGTCAAAACTGATCTGTAGAAAATGTAACTTGAAAAAAGAGACATTGCACATGTTATGTATTGAAGTTCTCACCCTGGCCACCAGGAGTATTGTGTATGTAGTTTTCACTCAGGTCCGCGTCAGTTATTTTAGGCAGGAAACCCTGGGTTGTTGTTGTTACAAAGCGACAGCCGGCTGCCTATAAAAGCAGGCCGGCTGAGCTGTTTGCTGTTCAGTTCTGCCCAGCTTACAAATAAAGAACTGCTTTGGAGAAATCGCTGTGTCGTCTGCTATGTCTACCCACTATTCAACAGCACATACTTTTGCAAACCAATAAATCTGTAATAATATGTATGTTAAACATACGGTATAGCTTGGGGGGGACGTGGAACGCCCCCTGGTGTTCAAAGGGGAGAGGCTCGTGAATTGTTTATTTGTTCTTGCATGATTTCCTGGAATTAGCTTTAAAAAAAAAGGGGGGGTGGGAAGAATGTCATATCTGTTACCGTTTCCTCCCTCTCGTGCTCCAAAACCCAGCAATAGAAAAATCAACAGAGAAAGGAGAGCGAAGCAGCTGCAGGTAGCTGCTTTCTTAGCAAGCTCACCCTTATTCTGCAGTGCTTAGATAAGGTAAGAATTGAACAGCTTTGAAAACGAGGGTGGCTGGCAGAATCCGAGACCAGGGAGAAGAGTCGGTGGAAGAAGATTGGAAGAAATTGAAAGATTATTTACAGAAACATTGTAAAATTAATGAATGTTAGAAGGATGTTGGAATGAAGCTATGTGGTTTTAGCAGAAATGTTATAAAGGATTAAGTAAAAATAGACTGTTAATTGGTGAAAGGAGGGGAAGTAAAGTTAGATTATATCAAGATAAATTATAGGACAAAAACTGGGAAAGATGGAAAGGATTTGCTGAAATAGCTAACCGAACTAGAATACAAAAAAGGGAGGTGTGAGGAGGTCAAGGAAACAAGCAAATGAAAGATAAGTTATGGGAATGTTCGTTGTGTTTTTATTTGTTTCTATTTTTCTGTGTTTTTTTTCTTTTTCCTTGTTTTTGCTTAATTTGGTGTTTTCTCTTTTTTCTTTTTGTAACCCTTAAAACTTTAATAAATATTACTTAAAAAAAGAAAGAAAAGAAAACTGGAGGGTGGAAGAGTTGGAGAGAGTCAGGCGGCTCCTCTGCTGCTGCAGAAGATGAAGAGGAGACCCAGTGGTACGTTAGCTCAGCTTCCCAGGCTTTCCGGCTTTTCCACCTGGAGATAATAATAATAATAATAATAATAATAATAATAATAATAATAATAATTTATACCCCGCCCTCCCCAGCCAAGCCGGGCTCAGGGCAGCTAACAACCAATAATAAAAACAAGTTGAATGAATACAACTTAAAAACAAGATTAAAATACAACATTAAAACATTAAAATGCAGCCTCATCACAGGAGGAGAAAGGAAAAAAGAAAGAGGGGGAGGGAATCAAATTGACTCCAAGCCAAAGGCCAGGACTACCACTCCCATCATCCATTTCTGAGGCAGAGGAGGATTAAGAGATGGTGAAAGAGGATTCTCCCAGCGTGGCTCGGATGATTCTTCTCATTTCTAACTTTCCGAAATGAAGGTTTCGTGGCTGCCCAATCCCTTGCCTGAGAAAGCGATGGAGCTTCACACAATGTCCCATCCCCCGCATGCCTCTTTATTTTTATTTTTTTGCAATTGTTTTTATTGATTTTCATATTATATATTTATACATTCTTACAATACAGTGGTACCTCAGGTTAAGTACTTAATTCGTTCCAGAGGTCAGTTCTTAACCTGAAACTGTTCTTAACCTGAGGTACCACTTTAGCTAATGGGGCCTCCCGCTGCCGCCGCACGATTTCTGTTCTCATCCTGAAGCAAAGTTCTTTTTTTATATATATAAGATATTTATTAAGATTTTTTAAAGTATTACAATAAAATAAAAAAATAACAAAAATACAAAATAAAAATAATTAAAAACACACAAATTTTCCATTGCTTATTTTCCTTTAGCTTGTTTCCCAGACCTCCTCATACCTCCCTTTTTTGTATTCCACCTCAAATTGTTGGTTCAGCAAATCCTTACCATTATGTTTTTACCTATTTATAACCCTTTTTTCATATTCTCTTAAAGCATTACAGCTGGAAACCACTTAATTTCTATCCAACATCATTCTAACATTCATTAATTTTACAATATTTCTGTAGATAGCCAAGTTCTTAACCCGAGGTACTATTTCTGGGTTAGCGGAGTCTGTAACCTGAAGCGTATGTAACCCGAGGTACTGCTGTATTAGTAATCTAAAACTCTCAGGATTACCACTTCCCTCTAATGCTGTTCTGGTTTTCTTGTTTCCACACTATAATATTTACACACTGATTTATATCAGCATACTGTTCATATCTATACATTGTTCTTTCTACAACCTCATATAGAATGCTCCATCATTTATATGTTGCATGCAGTGAATGTTTTAGTCGGTTTGATTCCATTTGTGAATCACTTCCCATGTAATATCTCCACACAATTTCTGTCTAGAGAGATGGAAATGCTTCCTTTAAAAGAAATGGGAGGGAGATTATGGGACTCTGAACAGCAACAGCAGACACTGAGGTGCGAAATGTTGGCGCAGATCTGTTTTCAGAGAGTTTCCTGCTGTTGGAGCCACCGAAGGCCGGCTCTCAAAAAGTGGTTTGCTTGCTTGTTTCAGTCTGGCTGAGCTCAGGGAGAAAATGGCCACCGCTTATGTGTTGCAAAATGGCCGCCCTCTTGCCACAACAATTCCAAAGTCTGTGTGCTGCACAGAAGCATCTCTCTGGAATATTCCAATAGTCCAGCTGTGGTCAAGAAGCTAGATCTACCCTTGTTGCTGGAGGATTGCTTACTTTTGTCTGCTTAGTATTCTTGTAGAACTACACCCCCCCCATAAAACCCCTATCTAGCATTCCCTCCAAATCATTGAGAGTACAGTGGTACCTTGGGATGCGAACGGGATCCGCTCTGGAGCCCCGTTCGCATCCTGAATAGAACGTAAGATGCGACGGCATGTGTGCGTGGGTTGCGTTTTGCCACTTCCGCGCATGTGTGTGACGTAATTTTGAGTGTCTGTGCATGCGTGAACGGCGAAACCCGGAAGTAACGCGCTCCGTTACTTCCGGGTTGCCGCAGAGCGCAACCCGAAAGCACTCAACCTGAAGCACATTCAACCCAAGGTATGACTGTATAATTGTTTAGTTTATAGATGCATACCTTGACTTTCAGTTATCTCCAGAATGGATTATTACAGATCATTTATTTCATTCCATTTCTGAATTGTTTCCTGATTAATGTCTGGGAGTGATTCAACAATAAAAGCAACTCCAAGCATACAGTGGTATCTCTGGTTATGAACTTAATTCATTCCGGAGGTCCGTTCTCAACCTGAAACTGTTCTTAACCTAAGGTACCACTTTAGCTAATGGGGCCTCCCGCTGCCGCCACGCCGCCGCCACACGATTTCTGTTCTCATCCTGGGGCAAAGTACTTAACCCGAGATGCTACTTCCGGGTTAGCGGAGTCTGTAACCCGAAGTGTTGTAACCCGAGGTGTTTGTAACCCGAGGTACCACTGTACAATAAAAAAATCCTATATAATCCAAAATAATACTGTACAAACAAGAAAGAAAAACAAAACATATCAAAAAAAGGAAAACAAAATAAAAAACAAGTCAAAAAAGCATACATCTACAAATAAAACCATATCATCATTCTAATCTAATCAATGATTGTAATTTTTGTTACAATTTTGCATTGAAAATAAAATAATTTTTTTTTAAAATCCTATATAAAATAATTTAAAATCCAATACAGATATGAACTTGTAATCAATCAAGAGTGGAATACAAAGCAACTAAGGAATAATAATAATAATAATAATAATAATAATAATAATAATAATAATAGGCCCGTTCTCATGTTGCCACCCTCCAGACCTCTCGTGCAGGAGGCACACAAAGAAGGGCCTCAGAAGATGATCTCAGGGTCTGGGTAGATTCATATGGAAATAAATCTCCTACAAATGTATACATTGGTACCTTGGTTCTCAAACTTAATCTGTTCCAGAAGCCCGTTCCAAAACTAAAGCGTTCCAAAACCAAGGCACACTTTCCCATAGAAAGTAATGCAAAAAGGATTAATCCATTTCAGACTTTTAAAAACAATCCCTAAAACAGCAATTTAACATGAATTTTATTATCTAACGAGACCATTGATCCATAAAATGAAAGCAATAATCAATGTACTACTGTACTATAAAATAAATAAGACCGTATTGTAGATGATAAAAATTAAAATCATAACAAAAATTACAAACATTGATTAGATTAGAATGATGATATGGTTTTATTTGTAGATGTATGCTTTTTTTTCTTACCTGCACTGGTGACGGTCATTGTTTAGATGGTGGGCTTTTATCCATTTCCGCAGTCACACAATCAATCAATCAATCAATCAATCAGTAGCTGAACTGGGTTCCACACAGTCACTAAAACAAATTAATAAAAAAAGCCTCAAAAACAAAAATGCAAAATAAATAGCAAAAACAAAAATGCCAAACTTAATCTGTTCCGGAAGTTGGTTTGACTTCCGAAATGTTCAAAAACCAAGACGCAGCTTCTGATTGGTGCAGGTGCCCCGCAAACAATAGCCGACAGCTGCATCGGACGTTCAGCTTCTGAAAAACGTTCAAAAACCGAACACTTACTTCCGGGTTTTCGGCGTTTGAGTACCAAGGTACCACTGTGCATGCTTCGTTTGTCATGAGCTAACCTGCAATGTTCTCTCCAGGGAGCAGCGAGGAGGTTACTAAATTTCTCAGTTGCTGACAAAATGAGTGACAAAATGAAAATCGCAGTAGCTTCCGCTCACGTTTTAGGTGAGTCTCTCAGAAGATGCTGCATGGACAATTCAGGCAGCTTCTGTTTTATTTTGTTATCTTCAAAACATTTCTATTGTAATGGGTTTGATGTGTTTAATTAAAACCTGTGTGTCAGGGGAAACGAAATGGGTATTGTATTATTTATTTAAATTTGTATACTACCCTATACCAGTAGATCTCAGGGCGGTTCACAATATATTAAAAAAACACCACAAAACACCCAATAAAAAGAACAAAGACAATCCAATAACTCCCCCCGCCCAACACATTTAAAAGGGCACCCAATGCCTAAGCAGGTGTAAGAACTAATTAAGTTATATACACTTCCTGGGTTGTGACTTACGGTTGTAATCCTAGGGAATCCACAAATAGACTCATTTCCTTGAGAGGTGACAGTCTTGAGGAGCATAAGAGTTTAGGAAGCCCAAAGCCTCATAATGACTAGGAGTGAATAGAGGTGAAAAGACTAATCCACTTGCAGGGAATTTCCGTTGGGGTAAAAACCATTAGCAAAAGCAAAGGATCCAATGGGAAGGAAAGGAATCTCAACTAAATCATCCATGACAGATAGCCTCCCGATCTCTCTTAAATACCACAACCTCCCCAAGGGAGACCATTCTGCTGTCAAACAGCTATTACTGTCAGAAAGCTTTTCCGTATGGCTAGCTGGAATCTCCTTTCTTGTAACTCGAAGCTATGAGTTCCAGTCCTACCACCCCAGAGAAAACCCCAAGGTGTGGGGAAGCCTGCTTTTAGTAAAAGGTAAAGGGACCCCTAACCTTTAAGTATTAAGTCCAGTTGCGGACAACTAGGGTTGCAGCGCTCATTTCGCTTTACTGGCCAAGGGAGCCAGCGTTTGCAGACAGCTTTCGGGTCATGTGGCCAGCATGACTGAGCCACTTCTGGTGAACCAGAGCAGCGCACGGAAACGCCGTTTACCTTCCCGCTGGAATAGTACCTATTTATCTACTTGCACTTTGACGTGCTTTCGAACTGCTAGGTTGGCAGGAGCAGGGACCGAGCAACGGGAGCTCACCTGTCGCGGGGATTCGAACCGCCGACCTTCTGATTGGCAAGCCCTAGGCTCTGTGGTTTAGACCACAGCACCACCCACATCCCTTCTGCTTTTAGTACTTGGTTTCTAAACCGTTTAGGGCTTTGTATGCGAGGACAAACACCTAGCAGTATCCCTGTCTCTGAAAGTACCGTCTGCTTTTTGAGACCACAGAAACCTGCTGGATGCCATCAGCTTCAGGGGAGTTATTTCGCATGCCCCTCAGTCGCCATACCTTCAGCTTGTTAATGGGCCTGATGGGTCAGGGGTATAATTAGTTGCACTGCTGAGTGACCTGCGCTTTCTCCTTGCAGGTGCTGCAGTAAAGGGCCTCAGCGTCACAGTACCGGTAGCTGTTGTTCCATATGCGTGCGCTGCCTTTGTGGTGATCACTATTGCCTGTATCGTTGAAAGGGTCATCAATAAACCCAGTAAGCCAAGCACCCATGTTTTCATCAGCCCAGTCTATCACAAAGATCCTGTCAGTGGGGTTTTTTAGGGATAGGACAGGCCTGGCAAAAGTGACTTCTGCATACGTTTTCATCGTGCCTCTCGACACCAAAGTTAACAGTGGCACTTTTAGGCCTGAGCCCCGGACTCTGCAACCCTAGACGCAAGGGGCAACTGACAACACAGTGGTTGGTGCATGTGTGTCGTGCCGGGGAAAAGACTTGGTCTCGTTTACACATGCCAGAGCTGACACTGGGTGAGAAGGACAGGGCTTCACCTTCTTCTCCTGGTATGTCCCACGGAGAGCCTCAAGGTCCATAAACAGCAACACCCTAGTGGTCCTGGGCCCTAAGGAAGTTAGATTAGCTTCAACCAGAGCCAGGGCCTTCTCAACACTGGCTCCGGCCTGGTGGAACGCTCTGCCTCATGAGACCAGGGCCCTGCAGGATCTGATTTCTTTCCGCAGGGCCTGTAAGACAGAGTTGTTCCACCTGGCCTTTGGCTTGGAGCCAATTTGATTCCCTCCCCCTCTTTCTTTTTCCTTTCTCCTCCTGTGATGAGGCTGCATTTTAATATTTTAATGTTTCAATATTTTAATGTTGTATTTTAATCTTGTTTTTAAGTTGTATTCATTCAACTTGTTTTTATTATTGCTTGTTAGCCGCCCTAAGCCCGGCGTTGGCTGGGGAGGGACGGGTAATATTATTATTATTATTATTATTATTATTATTATTATTATTATTATTATTCTAAAACACCACCCAGCTTTGCTTCCTAGGTTATCAAAGTTAGGCTGTTGCTGCAGGTGAGAAAATTAAAACCAGCAAATTAAAACCAGCTAAAATTTGGTATAGTTTATGTAAGCTAGAGGGCAAGAGACCCTGGTGACAGAGTGAACACCAGTTCCTGAAAAACCACAGGAGGGGAGAATGCTCTTGTGCTCAGTTCCTGCTCGCTGGTTTCCCAGAAGAGACACCTGGTTGGCCACTTGGAGAACAGGAACCTGGACTTGATGGGCCATTGTCCTGACCCAGCAAGCTCTTATGAGTTTATGTCACCACAACATCCCTTTTTTTCTTTAACTGTCCAGGGGTCTTTTACCTTTTAGAGGGACGTGGGATCAGAAGGTCAGTGGTTCGAATCCCCGCTCTCGTTGCTCTGTCCCTGCTCCTGCCAACCTAGCAGTTCGAAAGCATGCCGGTGCAAGTAGATAAATAGGTACCACTGTGGTGGGAAGGTAAACAACATTTTTGTGCACTCTGGCTTCCATCACAGTGTTCTGCTGTGCCAGAAGTGGTTTAGTCCTGCTGGCCACGTGACCCGGAAAGCTGTCTGTGGGCAAAAGCCGGCTCCCTTGGCCTGAAAATGATGATGAATGCCACAACCCCATTGTCTCCTTTGACTGGACTTAGCCATCCAGGGGTCCTTTACCTTCTACCTTTACTACCCAGGAAAACAATAGCAAGGACTCCATCTGTGCCCATTTTCATTTCCCCAGTCCCCTCCTTTATTCTGAGAAAAAGTTTGTTCCCATGGATTTGTGGGTCCTGAAGAAGTTCCGTGGGGACTTCCTCTCCTAAAACCAGCTTCCTCTTCTAAAACCAGGACTTGATCTCTCCTTGTTTCTTTGCAGATAATGCACAAGCATGAAAGAACGAAGCTGAACCCGAGCGAGTTGCTCCTCGTCACGTTGCACTGTTTCCTGCTGCCAAGTTGCCCCGGGTGTGTCTTTGCGCAAGGAAACTAAGCACAAATAAATCATTCACTTGGATGTATTCCGTGTGACTCGCTTATTTTGCTTATACAACCAATCAGCCGCAATCCAGTGACACACTTGGGCAATACCAGGCTCGGGATTTAATGATCCGAACAGCCCCCATGTCTTTTTCCCCAATGACAATACGTGTCCCTTGATTCATTTCAAAATGTGTCACACCAGCCTTCTTGCATTGGGGGGGCCTTTCTGGCTGACCTTAGTCCCACAACTGAAGAGCCCATTTATATGACTGCTTTGATTATAGCGCAATAAATAAGCTGCATATAAACCACACTTAAAGTTTGGTTTCTTCTCTGCAGGTGACATTAGAGAGGCAAGGAAGGAGTCCAGTTAAGGCTGAAGACATTTGTCTCCCACAGACAGAAGAGTTATGTATGCTCAGCGCAAAAAATGGGAGGGTTAAGTAAAAGCAAAGCTGCTGAATCTGTTCATTTATTTGGTCTTTTGCTGCAACGGGGTTCCTACTTCCAGCTGTCAAAGGAAGAGAGACTCTCAAACACGGTAGCATCTTTAAGGAGGCACAATTTTGTGGTTCAGCTCAAGTACCAAAATGCCTTGGGCCAGTCCTGATTGCTTTGCATGGATTTTATTCGCTGTCAACATTCAACAGCCTTGCCGCCTCTTTGCAAAAGAGGCTTTTGATGGTGCAGCAATGCCCTCTGCTGTCCAAAAGGGAAAGGGCAACTTCTTCGCTCTCACCTGATTTCCCAGAAAAGGCAGAGAGCGTTATCCTCGGAAAGGAAATCCCCGAAAAGGCCGGCCATCTGCTTTCTGAACCAGCAGCCAATAACTTTGTTTAATTGCTGGCAGCATTGCAGGGCCTGCTTCCAGCCACAAGGGACACCCCAAATAGCTAGTCAGTTTTACAGAAAATAAATTCTTACAACATTTGGAGTAGTTAAACCGCTTTCTAAAAAAAAAAAAGCTGCAGCACAGGGCTGTCTGAGCTCCAACCCAAACACAGGGTTGTGGTGGCTGTTTTTAAAACTGCAGCATAAGATCAGATTGGTGCTGGGTGGGGAGAGCTCAAAGGCAGATGTGACACGAAAGCAAACTCAGATAAGAAGCTTCATCTCAAGCCAGCTGGTAAAATAATAAGGAAGGGGGAGAAAGAGACATTTGCTGAAGCCAGGAGACGAAAGTCCAGCACTTATTATTATTATTATTCCCCACCCATCTGGCTAGGTTTCCCTAGCCACTCTGGGCAGCTTACATATAAAAACACCATAAAATGTCAAACATTAAAAGCTTCCCGATACAGGGCTGCCTTCATATGTCTTCTAAAAGTTCTCTTCTGAAGCTCTGGGAAGATTTTCAGCTACAATTCGGAGCCACAGTGTTGAAGGTCTCCCAGAAGGCATCTCTTCCAGCCCCCTGCTCGATGCAGGACATACAAAGCACGCTTGTTCTCTCCCACTCCGGAGGGTAGGACTCGAACCCATGGCTTCAAGCTACAAGAAATAAGATTACGACTAAACATCAGAAAAAACTTTCTGACAGTAAGAGCTCTTCGAACGGTCTCCCTCAGGAAGTGGTGGACTCTCCTTCCTAGGAGATTTTTAAGGAGAGGTTGGGTGGCCATCTGTCACGGATGCTTCAGTTGAGATTCCTGCATTGCAGGGGGTTGGACTAGATGACCCCTGCAGGTCCCTTTCCAACTTGACGGTGTAAACAAAATCTGCTCTTTTTCCCTTATGGGGTATCCAAGAGCCTGTATAGAGTCCTTACGTGGGTTCCCTATTGGTAGGAGAAAATAACAGAGGCCAACCAGAGAATATTGAGAAGCAAAGCAGCTAGTAAGCCTGATCTTTATTAAAGTTGTTGCAACAGGGTCCTCCCCTCACAAGCAGGAGGACCCAGAACCTAAGTGTGCCTGCCCTTATATAGACATTTTAAATTGCCTGCCCTAGAGTCCAAGACCACCCCCAGAAACATCATACCTACATCAAAGAAGGGGTGTAGCCCAAGACCACCCCCCAGATACATCATACCTACATCAGAGAAAAGGCGGTCTACAACAGAAATCTGAGTGCCTTGATTATCTCCTGCCTGGCAGGTTACCTGTTAATGGTCACTTAACTGGATTACCTGTGGGGGCCTGGCTAGTCTTTTGTAATGATAAATACTTAGTTCCTGAGCCAGGTCACAGGCTCACCCTGTTCATACACAGACATACCCTTAAGGCAGGATTTGTGAGGACAGAGACAATGGGGATGTTTTTCCATTTTCCTTCGACCTTGCAGAGAAATATTTGAGGTCAGTTTGGGAGGCACAAAATGGTTTCAGGACTTTTTCTGTGGGGTTTCAGACATGTGGTTTATATATACAGTTATGAACATTTATCATATACAGTCATACCTCGGGTTGAAGTAGCTTCGGGTTGAGCGCATTACTTCCGGGTTTTGCCACTCACGCATGCGCAGACGCTGAAAAATGATGTCACGCGCATGCGCGGAAGCGTCGAATTGCGACCCGTGCACGCGCAGACGTGGGTTGTGTTCACTTCAGGATGTGAACGGGGCTCCGGAACGGATTCTGTTCGCATCCAGAGGTACCACTGTGTGTGTGTGTGTGTGTGTGTGTGTGTGTGTGTGTGTATAACCTTAACATTCTTATAACAACGGTTCTACGATTCTACAGCTCTCTGGTCTGTGCTTTAAGGCCTCCAAGGAGGGGAAGTCCAATGTCCCTAGAAATCATTGGATTCAGTATCAAACCACTCCATCCCCTCAAGACAACATTAAACCTTAAAAAAAGCACTTCCCCCTACAGGGCTGCTTTCAGATGTCTTCCAATTATTTATCTCCTTGGCTTGCAGGTGGTATAACGCCATACCCTCCAACACTTCTCCGATAAAAATAGGGACACCCTAAGAAACCTGAAAATCTGGGGCTGTCCCTGGAAAACAGGGACACTTGGAGGGTCTGCTCTGCGTGTGTGTGTGAGAGAAAAAGAGACACACAGAGAAAGAATAATTGAAGCAGCTGTGATTTCTTGGGGAGGGGGGCTTGAAGGCAGCTCCTGCCAACTCAGTCCTCCAAAGAACCTAGGAACTGAGCTGTGGTTCCTAGAGAGGCAGGGAGTTTTCCCCATGTGTGGGAGTGAGGGTGGAATTGCAAGACAATGGTGCCTTCGCCTCCCTTCGCATCCCAGGGAAAGGAAGACAGGCCAGGTGAGATTCAGGAGGGAGAGAAGGAAGGAAGGAGGGAGGAAGGGAGGGGTGTGTTTATGCAGAAAAAGACAAGACCCCCCCCCAAAAAAATGAATAACTTGGGAGGACTGGGCGACACTGGAGGGATGGATTGGGAGGGGCAGGAGGGAACGGGGAGAATTTCCCTTTTGGGAGAGAATGGGGAAGTCTAACTCCTCTCTTAGACTCGCAGGTGGCGGGAGGGGGTCGTGATCTGTGCAATCCGAAAGGGAATCCAAATATCTGCCACGTTTCCATTGCACGATCTCCTTTGAAGCAACAGCCCCGCCATCCCATCATTCATTCGCATGGGGAATGTGTGGGTTGGGGAAAAGAAGAGGGTGTCTGGGAATCAGCCCTGCTTGCGAGGTGGGGGGAGAGAGGGAGGTGAAAAAGACTCTCCCCCCCAAAAAGACTCCGAGCTCCTCCAGCTGCAAAGGGGGTCTGCCCTCCAAGCCCGCTTTGCATTGCATTGTCTTCCTGCCCTCCCTTCGCATTCAGATCTCCCTCCACTAACCCCGGGCCAGAAGATGGGAGGATTGCAGAATCATGCCATTGTAGAGTTGGAAGGGACCCCCGAAGGGCATCTAGTCCAACCCCGCTGCGATGCAAGAATCCCTGCCGGAAACTTGATGAAATACTTGCTTTCCCTCTCCCAGGGATAGGGTGGCTCAGACCCGCTACCAAAGAGAGTTCGGATCTGGTGCGCTTTGCACCTAGAATCATAGAATGGTAATAATAATAATAATAATAATAATAATAATAATAATACATTTTATTTATACCCCGCCCTTCCCGGTTCAGTGCCTGGCGTGCTCTGGTCCATAGGGTCACAAAGAGTTGGATATGACTAAATGACTAAACAACAACAAGCGTGTTCAGGGGTCTCTCTTCCTTTGATGGTTGGAAGTAATAATAATAATAATAAATAATATATTTTTATTCATACCCCGCCCTTCCCAATTCAGAAAACTCGGCTCAGGGCGGCTAACAACAAATTTAAAAGACTCAATCGATGCAACAAAAAAACAGCATAAAATACAGTATAAAACGTGAATAACAATAAATTCAGAATTCAAAAATCAATTTAGGTGGAAAATCCATCTAATAAACATTAGATGATCATCAGGGCTAGCTGGCTAAATTAGTCCTATTTGAGCCAGCGAGGAGACCAGGGGAGGATTAGCTGTGGGATCCCAGAGCGGGTAATCTTCATAAAAAGGGGGAGGGAAGGAAGGGGAATAAAAGATCAGGCTAAGTTCAGATTGAAAGCCAGGCAAAATAGCTCTGTCTTACAGGCCCTGCGGAAGGAAGTTAAATCCTGCAGGGCCCTGGTCTCATGGAACAGAGCATTCCACCAGGTTGGAGCCATCACTGAGAAGGCCCTGGCCCTGGTGGAGGATAATCTGACTTCCTTAGGGCCCGGGACCTCTAAACTATGATTATTCATGGACCTTAAGGTCCTCTGCGGGGCAGACCAGGTAGAGTTGGTAGAGTTGGAAGGCAACCTCAGGGGGCATCTTTCTAGTCCATCCCCCTGCAATGCAGGAATCTTAGCTAAAGCATCCATGGCAGATGGCCATCCAACCTCTGCTTAAAAACCTCCAAGGAAGGAGAGTCCACCAGCTCCTAAGGGAGACTGTTCCACTGCCGAACAGCTCTTGCTGTCAGAAAGTTCTTCCTGATGTTGAGTCGGAATCTCCTTTCGTGTAACTTAAATCCATTGGTACAGATCCTGCCCTCCAGAGCAGGAGAATACCTGCTTAGCTTTTATGCCTGTGGCTTGCTTTCCGTTGTAGCTGGGAGTGCTCCCTTGCCTTCACCAAATTGGTGCTCTCCAGATTGTGGCTGGACTACAACTCCCATCAGCCCCACCCATTATCACAAATGGTGAAAGGCGGTGGGAGCTGTAGTCCAGCCACACCTGGCAGGGAAACTGGCATAGGATTCATGCTTCCTCTGTCTCCCCCACAGCCACTGCGATGCCATCGGAGGCCCCACCTAGATCGTCTCTTCTTTGGGCTGGCGTGCAAAATCCAGCAGACGCCTCAGGTAAGGGAAGGGACTCGTGGGGAGAGATGGAGGAGGCAGCTGGGGGCCTTCCTTCTGGGTCACGATGTGGGAGGGGTTCAGGAACTGACAGAATATTCCTCTTTCTGTTCACATTTGGCGCTGCAAGATGTTATTCCCATCTGCAGGATCAGCCTTGACCATTTCATTTTTTAATTTTTTAAAATTAATTTTCCAAAAACCAAAACAATACAAAAAATTCAGAAGAAACAAAAAGTAAAAAAAAGAAAGAAATAGACATACAGAAATATTTAAAAATAATCACAGACCAGACCAAACATTCCCCCCCTTTCCCACCCACCTCCTTGACTTATACTTATAACAAATTTTAAACTAAAATATTACTTCCTTCCAATGATGCTTGACCTTATTTTACACTCTTATCTTTATTGTTGTGTCGTTGTGTTTTGTTTTGTAGATATTTTTATTTTATTTTATTTTATTCCTTTCCCCCTTACAAACTTTGTCATGTACATATCATGATTTCTGTACCGGAACAATGTTTCATTGTATATTCCTTCACACATTCCCAGTTCTTTATCAAACTTTGCTTTGAATGTCCTCTAATAGCTGCTGTCAATTTCATATATATTTTTAAATACTTTTCAGGTTTATACATTTCACTGACTTTACAATCATTTTGACATTTCACAGCTTTACTTCCTTCCCCCCCTTTCTGCAGTTCCTTAAATTTATTTTTAATATCTTCTGCATATCCAAATTAACTTAATTTGCTCATTTATTCATCTTCTTTAAATATATACCCTTATGAAACTGAAGGTTATTACAGTAATCCTGCCAATGTTCTTATCTGTTTACAATTTATTTGTAAAATGTTCAGTAGACAATTTCAATTCTTTTATAAAAAGTTTGTTAAACAAAAACAGTTAAAAATGAAACAACCCTCTCTTGCCTCCCCCCATTAACAGTGCTGCCGGCAGTGGTTCTACTGCCCCCCATCTGATTTGGGGGGGGCACTGAGGTGGGAGGAGGGGGAAAGCACTGTTGCACTGAGAAGACTGGAAATGTTTGTTGAATATATGGGGGGGAATTGTGTACACTTGAAAACGTTGGCAGCATTAAGATAAATTCAACAGTGTAAATAAGCTTTGATGGATGTAATAATGGAATACTGTATGGTTTAGTTTACCTAAAATATGCAGGATTTTTGATATGCAAAATGAACCATGGAAAGAGAAGAAAGAAAGTCATAGATATTTTAAGGTTGTTTAAATGAGTATTCTAAATTGTAAAACAGAAAATTTAATAAAAATTATATACATATATAAAAAGAAAGCACTTTTGCAGTAACAAGGGACGCGGGTGGCGCTGTGGTCTAAACCACAGAGCCGAGGGCTTGCCGATCAGAAGGTAGGCAGTTCGAATCCCCGCAACAGAGTGAGCTCCCGTTGCTCTGTCCCAGCTTCTGCCCGCCTAGCAGTTTGAAAGCATGTCAAAGTGCAAGTAGATAAATAGGTGCCGCTCCAGCGGGAAGGTAAACGGCGTTTCCGTGCGCTGCTCTGGTTTGCCAGACGCGGCTTAGTCATGCTGGCCACATGACCCGGAAGCTGTCTGCGGACAAACGCCGGCTCCCTCGGCCTATAGAGCAAGATGAGCGCACAACCCCAGAGCCGTCCGTGACTGGACCTAATGGTCAGGGGTACCTTTACAGTAACAGGACTGACAGCACTGGCTCTTGCCAGCACAACTATTTAGTTGAATCTGGTTGTAAGAATCCCAGTGCTGCATTTTTCATAAGCCTCCACACAATTGGTAAAAATACAATACAATACAGTACAGTACTCTCTCAGCAGCTTTGTGAGTTTCCCCCTACTTGACTTATGTGTCTGTCTAGCTTATTCATTGGCCACTGTTCAAATAATAATAATATAATAATAATTTATTATTTATACCCCACCCATCTGGCTGGGTCTCCCCAGCCACCCTGGGCGCCTTCCAACAAAGTATTAAAATACAGTGTTCAAAGAGGGAGCAGTGGTACACGTGGGGGAAACTACCTTCAAATGAAGAATCCTCCTTTCTTTCAGCAGAGAAGAAGGTGACTGCGTATTTCGCCAAGGGGGAGTAAAATCTCCCGGATCCAGGCCACAGAGCTTTGTACAAGGAAGCCACGATGGAGAGTTGTGGGAATCTGGACTCTGTGGGTAAAGATCTCTTTGGCTGATTGAGGTTGGAGAGGGGGAACTCCTGTTCTGAGTATTTGCCACCACAATGGAGGGGTCCCAGCATGGAACATAGTCAGTGCATCTGGCTGTTAACCAGAAGGCTAGTGGTTCGAGCCCTGGGAGGGATGGCTATGAACAGTATTAATGCATTGCAGGGGTTGGGCTAGATGACCCTTGGGATCCCCTCCATGATTCTATAAAATATTTTTACCAATAAATAAACTGGTTTTATTCTTTTGTTATTATTATTTTGCTTTCGAATAGTGCACCTGGTAAGCACCAGGGCTTGGGCATTGTAGTGAACTTTGGAATAAAGCTTTTGGAAATAATCATGCAAAATGTTGCAGTCAGCAATCTTTAGAGCTGAGAGGAATACAGCTGAGTGCCTGCTGTAAGCTAGATTTCAGTAGCGTGCGCTGAGAAGAATGGGGAGAATTTTGGAGCTGTTGTCCTTAGAGAAATGGCTAATTTGACTCAGTCCCCTGATGAGATTTCTGCCTTGAACTTCTATCATGAAGTTTTTCTTTTCTGCACGCAGGCCTCAGACAGAAGGACAATGAGAATTCTGCAGAGCCACCTGAGGGGTTGTCAGAAACAGCCAAGCATTCAGTGGGGAAGGAGCTTGGCGTTCAAAGGGGATGGGAAAAGCACATGGGAAACCAACCAAAGGCAGGGAGGAAGACATTCTCTGCTTCTCAAGGTGCCAGTGTCCACAAACTCCTAATGCCACAGGAAAATCAGAAAGGAAATAAAAAAGAAAAATGCCCGGAGTGTGGGAAAACATTCAAAGATAAATCAAACTTGAACAGGCATTGTAGAACCCACACAGGGGAGAAACCATATGAGTGCCTGGAATGTGGAAAGAGCTTTGGTCACAGTCACCATCTTACCGTTCATCAGAGAACTCACACTGGGGAGAAACCCTATAAATGCACACAGTGCGGAAAAGCCTTCAGCGATAGCGGAAGCCTTACTACCCATGAAAGAATTCATACAGGGGAGAAACCATACAAGTGTACATACTGCGGAAAGAGCTTCAGCAACAGCGGAAGTCTTCATACACACAGAAGGACTCACACGGGCGAAAAACCGTATAAGTGCCTGGAATGTGGAAAGAACTTCATCCACAGCGGAAGCCTTCATGCGCATCAGAGAATCCACACAAGGGATAAAATGTACGCATGCGTGGGCTGCGGGAAGTGTTTTGCTTCCGGCAGCCCCTTTAACACACATCCCGAAACCCACACAGAGGAGAAACCTTATAAATGTATGGCGTGTAGAAAGAGGTTCATCAGTAGTGGAAGCCTTAATTCTCTGCAGAGAATTCACCCAGGGGAGAAACCATACGAGTGTGTTGTGTGTGGGAAAAGCTTCAATGACGGCAAAAATCTGACTGCGCATGAAATAACTCACACAGGGGGGAAGCCATATAAGTGCCTGGAGTGCGGGAAAAGCTTCCGCCAAAGCTATAATCTTACGTCACATCAGAAAACTCACACCGGGGCAAAACCTTACAAATGCATGGCGTGTGGGAAAAGCTTCAGTCGTAGTGGGAGCCTTCTTTCCCATCAGAGAACCCACACAGGAGAGAAGCCCTATAAGTGCATGGAGTGTGGAAGGAGCTTCATTGAGAGCCAGCAGCTTACTTTACATCAAAGAACTCACACGGGAGAGAAGCCCTATAAATGCGCGGAGTGCAGGAAAACCTTCAGCACGAGCGGAAGCCTTAACAGACACCAAACGACTCACACAGGGGAGAAGCCCTTTCAATGTGCTGAGTGTAGGAAGAATTTCAGCCAGAGGACACACCTGACGAAACATGAAAGAACCCATACGGGCGAGAAGCCCTACAAATGTGCGGAGTGCGGGAAAAGTTTCAGCACGGGCGGAAGCCTTCACAGACATCAGACAACCCACACAGGGGAGAAACCTTTCGAATGCACGGAATGCGGGAAAAGCTTCAGTCGTCGAGGGAATCTCAATACACATCAGAGAACCCACACAGGGGCAAAGCGACGTAAACGTGTGGAATGTGAGAAAAGTTTTGGTGCGAGTGGCAGCCTTACCTCGTATCAGTGGATCAGTGAAGATGGTTAGCTGTATCTGGTATAAATGTCTGTATTAATGTGCATTTGTTAGTTTAAAGAATTAGGGTAGCCATGAGGGGCAAGATTTTTCTGGCACCTGAAAGACTGAAACCAATTTATTGAGGCATAAGCTTTTATGGCCTAAAGTTCACATCATCAGCTACATGGTTTTATCTCAGTCAGGAGGCACTCCCCCAATTTGTGCACCCCCCTCAATTTTTGTGGGGGTTTCATTCCAGGTCATTGTGCATGTCAACGGTGCACAGGTAAGCCTGCCACACCCCGTTGCACACACTTCCAGGGCCAAAAATTGTATACACCTGCTTTGAACATGTCTGTGTGTGTGGTTTGGGAGCTGCACGGTCAGGGAAAAAACAATGCTGTCCAGGGTTGTAAAGCCTGCGGAGAGAATAATTGAATGCACTCTTCCCACCTTGGATCAAATCTATGCTTCCAGGTGCTTTAAGAAAGCTATAGAGATAGCGCAGGATAGTATACACCCTGGAGATGATCTCTTTCAGCTTCTGTCTTCTGGAAGAAGGTACAGGGTTATAAAGACTAGGACTAGATGCCTGAGAAACAGTTTCTATCCAAATGCGATTTTGGTTTTAAATGCAGTGTAAGGAGTCTCTATGGGAGTGTATTGTATTTTAAAAATGGTGTATCAGTGTTTTTAGGGGGCTAACCAGGTTGGGATATCAGGCTTGTTGGTTTTGAATGTCTTATGTAGATTTTTTTTTCAATTTTATTGTTCTGTATGGGACAATGACAGTAAAGATTATCATATCGTATCAAATGAGGAGTTGCCTGTATACACATGTGGGCGTACAAAGAAAAATCAAAATATTGAGGTTCGATGGAAAGGAAATGCAGAAAATTCTGTGACAATTAAGTAAGCTTCAAGGAAAAAGTGACTGTGCCCAAGTCATAACACAAGCATCCTAGATTTGCTCAGTTAGTTAATTCTGGTAGTGGAATAGAAAAACATGAGCTGGCTCAAGAGACAGTGGAGTGCATCTCTGTGGTGAAGTCAAACGGCTGCACTAGCCTGGGCAGTGTGTCTGGAGGTCCTGAGCTGCCCAGATGACAAGACCCCCCTCTTGGCCTCGCTGATGGGGTCCAAAGGAAAGGAGAGTAAGACGTTGCCCAAAGGAGTACAAGGCGCCATCCAACCATCTTTGGGACTCCACTCTAGACTCATGTAGGGTTTGCTCCCGATACCTTTTCTTCTCCTGAAGGTATCCCACAAGGCAGTGGAGGTTTAGGATCAGAGTTTTCCTTCTCCTCGGTAGTCTCCCCAGATGGACAAGCCCCACCTGCCTCTCGCTTCCCTCTGCAACATGTGCAGAAACCTTGGCTGTTGGCTCCCCTCTTGGTCTCATCGCTCCATCTTCCAGAGCCTGTCTTCACATGCAGGGGAAGCCCCTAACTCACTGAGGGTTTGAGACCCATCGGCTCCTCTCACCTGGTTTAGCTGGCCAGGTGAAGCCATTTCCCCAAGTGTGGCTGCTGTCGCATGCTGACACCTTGTAGGAGCCACAGGTGAGAGCTGGGTGAAGTTTGGGAACCAAAGGTGGACAAACTACCCCATAAGGAGCGAGACATGTCCCCCACCAGAGGCACCATCCCTCCCCAAATACCCCCCACCCCAAATAATGGATGGAATTCAGTGTTGTGTTCTGAAACACAACATTTCTGCTTCCCATGTGAAATAACACCCTCCCTTCCCTTGCACACTGTTCTGGTGTTTCCCCTGATCTCCCCAGAGCCATTTTTTTTTTGAGGGGTGGGAATGAAAGGGGAAAGCCCTTTGTACTAGCAGGACTTGTGCTGGATCCTCCTAGTGCAACTACTTAGCTGAATCCGGCACACGATATTTATTAAATAGGAACCCACGGTGGCATGTTCGTTTCCAAACGTCCCCCAAGCATATTTTAAAAGGATCAATGCATTATTTCAGACTTTTATTTGGGGTACTTCTCCACATTCTTTAACACTTAAAAAAAATGTTGTCGCCTATACTGGAAGGAGTATTCAATTTTTCAAGACATCAGTCTGTACCAGTGAGGCATATTTGCCAGAACACACAAAGCCAGAACACACAAACAATTGGTTCTTTCTCCCCGAGTATCCCAGCACACTAAACACAGAGGTGTCGTACTTAACACCCCTTTTTGGATGAGTCTAGGTATGGAAAAAAGAAAAAAGAACGATTCTGTGCCAATTTCAGTTATCTATATTGTCTTGTCAGTTACAAATTGATCCATATGTTCATGCCAAGTTACCTTTAAGAGGTAACCTAGATTTTAAAAAGAGGCAACACTTTTGTGGACAAAATGCGTAGATTTTGGGGTTGATACATTAGATCACTGGTAGATCACAGATGGATAATTTGTATAGTTCCTATATTTGTGGTTCAGATCCCATTTACCAGGTAGTGCTAAATGGTAATATTTGTCTGTTACAACATTTGTTGGTGTCTGTTTTATGTCCTGTGTGCTCTGAGTGCTTCTCATGTATCGATAGATAGATAGATAATGTTACGTAAAGCAGAATGAACCTCTTTCCACATTCCAAACATTTATAAGGTTTTATCTGCAGCTATAGAAACTGGGAAACGAAAGGGAAGGAAGCAGCAGCCTTTTATATGAGTAACTCCAAATCTGCCCAGCATAGAACAACACACATATTTTCCTATTTTTTTTTGCCTGCTCTTCTGTGCAAATCTGATTTATCTAAAGGCTGAATTTCAAACCCCCCCACACATTTGTGTGCTGGGTGAGGTTGGACTTTATTAGATTATGGGATAAACAAATACCTGCACATAGGTGCACAGTGGACTTCAGGTTTCCAGAATGTATGCTCGGTGGGGGAAATACTAATAGAGGGGATGATTTGGGGGAACCTCACGTAGCACCAATATATCCCACAAGCACCAATCCCTGGTCTGGACATTTCGGAATCACAAAAAATGAAAGCTGTTGTGCGAGGATAAAGATGACGAGACCTACAGTGAACCAGGGACCCATCAACACACAAAAATGGAAACAGTCTCGAAAATCGATGCACCTTCTGCCCTGTTGCGATTACCTTCTTCACTAAGTCCTGAGGTTTATTATACATTTTTTTTAAGCAGCATTTATTTCTAAGAGAATCCAAGCAGCTCAAGATGTTTCCATGAATGTCAGATCTTATGGGTAGGATGTAAAAAAACAGAGGTGATGGGGAAAGACTGAACAATTAAAATGGGGAAGTAGAAACCCCGCCTGGGAATAAGTAAAAATAGTAAACAAGAACATTTGAGATACAGTGGTACCTTGGGTTACATACTGTCAGGGGTTCAGGAGCAGAGGGAACGGATGGCGAGGAATCGGAAGGAGAGGTTAGCGATGATAGCCGTCCGAGATCTCTAAGTCTGTCCAGCGAATCGGAGGATTCACAGAAAGGGGCTCCCGTGGGCAGAGCTGGGGGGTTACCAAGAGGGGCACCCCAGGAAGAAGGGACCAGAGGGGATTCAGAGAGCAGCAGCTGGAAATCCGGACCAGCTACTCCACCAGAGAGCAGCAGGGGGGAGGAGTTCCAGGCACCAGCGACAGGCAGCTCTCCGGCAGCAGCCACGCCTGCGTCAGAGAGCGAGGAAACGGTAGAGAGGAGGGTCGGAGACAGCGCGCGCGCGCCAAGTTCAAATGTACCAGAGGGAGGCGCAATGAGCAGCCCGGAAAGGGAGCCAGGTCCTAAAGCCCGCCGAAGGGAGGGGGAGGAATCCGAAGGGTCCGCATCCGAGGCATCCAGGAAGGAAGGAACCCCGGGGGGTGGTAGGACCCAGAGGCGAAAGGAGAGACGCAAAAGGTGGAGCAAGGCTAGGGTCTTGAACTGGTGTACAGGAGGCGGAGATTCAGATGGGACTTCGCCGATCTAGGGAATAGACGTAGAGACGCACGCTAAGATGTGGAAATGGAAACTATACTTCAATAAAGACTTTATTCTGTTCTACCGGCTAGCGTTGGTCCTTTGTGAGCCGGGACCTAGAGGCAGTCTCTGACAGTAAGTCCCATCTCCTCAGAAGTTTTCATCAGTTCTCTTTGACTCAAGCGGCGTGTGGGGAGCGAAGCAGGGAGGAAAGAGGACTGGTGCCTTTGGAGCTCACAAAAGTCAAGCGACATGTCTACTGAAGAGCAAATTGCTTCCCTGCGAGAAGCGGTAACGCAGCTCAGCGCAGAGATAATCGCCTCCAGGAAAAGAGAGGATGAAGCGGCTGCTGCATGCCGAGATTTCCAAGCCAGGTTGGAAGTGCTTACTAAGCAGGCACAAACGGGTTCCAGATCCGAGGGAATCGGGTTGGGAAGGACTGGAGGCAGCATTGTATCTCACTTTGATGGGAATTTGCAGCAGTACCCCAATTTCCGAGCAGACGTGCAGTTTGCGCTGAAACTGCTGGAGAAAGAGTTTAGAGATGAGCAAGAAAAAGTGGGGTTTATCTTGTCTCATTTGCATGGAGACGCGAAAGCATGTCTGCGCAATCTGTGGAGAGATATGGACCCAGCGCTCCAGAGTTCAGCTGCATTCATTAAAGCGATGGATTCTTGCTTTCTATCGAAAATGGACATTGACATTGCCCGTAAGGACATATTTGAGCTGAGACAAGGGAAAGCCAGCGTGAGGCAGTATCACTCCCGCTTTTTTGCATTGGTCAATGCCTTGGGGTGGGACAAGGATTCCCCCCCCGTTAGAGATCTTTATTGGGAAGGATTGAACCCCCAAATCAAGGATGAGATTGCGCGGGGGGAGAGACCCAAAAGCACCCAGGAAGTGGTGGACAGATCGCTTGCAGTGGGGGTGAGGCTGGAGGACCGCCCTTGGGACAGAGGAGAAGGGCGTTGGGGAGGCACACCAGCCAGAGTGCCCTCCCTCTTGCCCAGGGATGTCGCGCGTGCGCAATCAACGCCTCCGCAAGCAGGGGGGGAGGAGCCAATGGAGATCGGCGGTGCTAGAGCTCAATCAGCCACCAGAGCCTTAACACCGGGAGCAGTCAAAACAAAGCAGCCTAGAGGGAACAGGAAGTGTTACATCTGTGACAGTTCGAAGCACATGGCGAAAGAGTGTCCCCAGAGGCTCCACAAGCACACTGCAGCTTCAATGACAGTAATGGGAGCAACTCAGCAAAGTGAACCACGGCAGGGAAACGGAAGCACTGGGGGCCAGCCAGGCGAGTCAGTGAAGAAGTCCCCAGAGATTTTGAAGCCCACGGATCCCCTCCCGCCCAAACCAGTGGTGCAGCTCACCGCAGCGCTCCAGCTGCCCAGCGGTCTCTCTTTAGAAGTGCCGATTACGATTGACTCTGGCAGTAATGCGGACTTTATCGCACTGGAATTCCTTCAACAACACAACATAGCGCTACTGCCAGCCACACTGCCCCTGAACGTGGTCACAGTGGATGGCAGGGAACTGCTAGGGGGGCAGGTGGTGCAGCAGACACCACCTATGGTGATGCAAATTGGGAATCACCGAGAAGTCATCAGCTTCAACGTCACCCAATTGTCGGACACGCCCATAGTGTTGGGCATGAGTTGGCTGGATAGGCACAGCCCGGCATTAGCGTGGTACCAGCGGCAATTGACCTTCTGCTCTTCCTACTGCGCAGCGCACTGCATCCAGACCTGCCAGGAAGGAGAGGGGCGAGAGGATGCACCGCAGCTACACCTAGGCATGGTGCAAGCGGTGCCCAACAAGTACAAGGAGTTTTTGGAGGTCTTCTGCGAGAAGGAGGCGGACAAACTGCCCCCCCACAGACCCTATGACTGCAAGATTGATCTCCTGCCGGGGGCAACGCTGCCAACAGGGAAACTGTATTCCATGTCTGAGGACGAACTGCAGGAACTTAGGGAGTTCATAGACCACAATTTGAAGCGCGGGTTCATTCGGGAGTCGAAAGCTGTAGGGGGCAGCCCAGTATTCTTTGTGAAGAAGCGAGACACGCCCCAGAAGAGGCTTGTAGTTGACTTTCGAATTTTGAACTCGAAAACCAAGCCCTCGTCCTTCCCCATGCCCAAAATAGACGACCTGCTCGCGACGGTAAGGAAAGGACGCGTTTTCACCAAGTTGGATCTGCGAGGCGCGTACAACCTGATTCGTGTGCGGGAGGGCGACGAGTGGAAGACGGCCATGTTCACACCACTGGGCACCTACGAATACAGAGTTATGCCCTTCGGATTACAAAATGGCTCTCACTGTTTTCAAGCCTTTATGCATCACGTGTTGGCGGGACTCCTTTACAAGAAATGCGTATGCTTCCTGGACGACATCCTGATATTTTCTGAGTCGCGAGAAGCGCACGAGAGGGATGTCAGGGAAGTTCTGCGGAGACTAAAGGAGCACAGGCTGTACGCCAAGCTGGAGAAGTGCCAGTTCGACGTGACGGAGGTGGATTTCCTGGGCTATAAACTGTCGGACAAGGGGCTCGCCATGGACAGCGCCAAGGTTCGCTCAGTATTGGACTGGAAAAGCCCGCGCAATAGGAAGGAAGTCCAGCGGTTTGTCGGCTTTGCCAACTTTTATCGCAAGTTCATCAAGGGGTTCGCTATGCAAACGGCGGCCATCACCGACACGCTCAGCTCCAAGAAGAAGAAGTTTATCTGGACGGAGGAAGCGGAGCAGTCCTTTCAGAAACTCAAGCGTCTCTTCGCTTCTGAGGAGCAGCTGCTGCATGTGAATCCCAGCAGACCGATGAGGGTGGAGACGGACGCCTCAGACAGAGCCGTGGGAGCTGTACTGTTGCAACAAGACCAGCAGGGGGACTGGAGGCCGTGCGCCTTCTACTCAAGGAAGCTCAGCAAGTCGGAGCAGAATTACACCATCTGGGACAGGGAGTTGCTAGCCATCCATGCAGCGTTCAAAGCGTGGCGGCACTTCCTTATCGGAGCCAGACACACAGTGCAGGTCCGCACGGACCACAAGAATCTAGAGTACTGGCGCACGGCGAGGTTCCTGAATCAGAGGCACATTAGATGGGCAGAGTTCTTCGCGGACTTCGACTTCAAGATAGAGTACATCCCGGGTGACAACAACATCATGGCGGATGCCTTGTCCAGAAAGCCGCAATACCTCGAGGAGGAGGCACCGTCGGCAGCCAAGCACATTTTCGCACCGGAAGCGTGGGCTTGCGCCTCGGCGACCGTGGATCTGGACGCCGTACGTCGAGCGTTGCAGGAGGACCCCTTCGCGCTAGCCAAGATGGAGGAGGTGCACAAGGGCACGGTGAAGGACGACGAGTTCCAGATCAGAGACGGTTTGCTCATCCGCAAGGGAGCACTCTACGTGCCGGGGAATGACCTCCGCGCAAGGGTGCTGCAGCAGCTACACGACGCCCCCACTGCCGGGCACTTTGGCAGAGAAAAGACTGTAGAACTAGTGACCAGAGACTTTTGGTGGCCCAAGATGCGGGGGGAAGTAGCGGATTACGTCTCGAGATGCGACACCTGCCAAAGGGCCAAGTCAGTGCACAAACCGCCGGCGGGATTGCTGGAACCGTTGCAGACGCCGTCTGAGCCGTGGGAACGGGTGGCCCTGGACTTTGTCACGGATCTGCCCAGTTCGAGGGGAAAGACGGCAGTGCTTGTGGTGGTGGACATGTTTACCAAGATGGCACACTTCATTCCGTGTGCGAAGGTGGCCACGGCAGAACAGACCGCCAAACTGTTCATAGACCACGTGTTTAAGGTCCACGGTCTGCCACGATCTATTCTATCCGACCGGGGGCGGCAGTTCATCTCGAACTTCTGGCAAAAGTTGATGGGCATCCTGAACGTCAAGATCAATCTAGCGTCGGCGAGACACCCGCAGACCAACGGACAAGCGGAGAGGGTCAACGCCATCATGCAGCAGTACCTGAGATGCTACGCCAATCAGCAGCCTAACACGTGGGTGGACTACCTGCCCCTCGCAGAGTTCGCTTACAACAATACGAAGCACGTGTCGACGGGGGTGACGCCGTTCTTCGCCAACAACGGGAGGCATCCCAGAACCTTCCCAGGTTTAGAGAGAGTGGGGGAGGGGGAGCCGCAGGCAGCGGAAGAATTAGCGTCAGAGTTGCAGGAAGTCCACGAACAGCTTAGGAGGCAGTTGGAACTGGCAAAGCACGCATACAAACTGCAGGCTGACAGACACAGGAGAGTAGGGGAAGACATACAGGTGGGAGACTGGGTTTGGTTAGCAGCGCAAGCAGTGCCGACCAGATCGTTGGCCAAGAAGAAGCTAGGCCATAAGCAGCTAGGGCCTTACCAAGTCCAGGCACAGGTCAATCCAGTGGCCTTCCGGTTAGCGCTTCCGGAGGGTTCCAGAATGCATCCGGTCTTCCATAGATCGGTACTCACGCCCTACAAAGCACCGCATAGATTTCACGAGCCAGGCACAGCACCAGATCCGCCCAGAGAAGGACCCAGGGAAAGGGGGTCGCCAAGAGGGGAGCGCATCAACGAAGCCACAGAGATTTTAGACTCGAGATGGGGGGAAGAGGGAGTAGAATACCTTCTTGCCAGAGAGGATACCCCGGCCAGCGCCAACAGTTGGGTGCCGGGCTATGCCTTGGACGAGCCTCTTCTCAAGGAAGAGTTCCATGCCATTTTCCCACACAGGCCCATGCCAGCCGAGTATTTCGATGACTGGCTCTTCACACCCACACTTTCAGGCAGCACGTTCCAGGGGTTCGACTCGGACGAGGAGACGGCACCACACATACGCTCTCCGGAAGGTTCACCCTCGGGTTCTGCCTCAGACCGCTCCTATTGGTGGGATAATCAACCAGAGGAGCAGTGGCGCAGGAAGTGGCTGGGGGGTCCCTGGCAGGCATCACCCTCAGAGGGGAACGGGGGAGAGATGGACATGGACGTGTTGGGGGAGGACGTGGGATTTGAACACGAAGGCAGGGAGATGGAAGCAGAGGAGATCGACGTCGACGAGCGCACGGAGGACGAGCCAGACCTGCCCGATGTGATGTACGACACGAGGGAAGAACTGTATCCGGCACTTACCCCTGCCACGACGGAGCACCCAGAACCCACACCGGAAGGAGGGGAGGGGGGAAGGGGGGGCTTCGAGGGGGGGATGGATGTCAGGGGTTCAGGAGCAGAGGGAACGGATGGCGAGGAATCGGAAGGAGAGGTTAGCGATGATAGCCGTCCGAGATCTCTAAGTCTGTCCAGCGAATCGGAGGATTCACAGAAAGGGGCTCCCGTGGGCAGAGCTGGGGGGTTACCAAGAGGGGCACCCCAGGAAGAAGGGACCAGAGGGGATTCAGAGAGCAGCAGCTGGAAATCCGGACCAGCTACTCCACCAGAGAGCAGCAGGGGGGAGGAGTTCCAGGCACCAGCGACAGGCAGCTCTCCGGCAGCAGCCACGCCTGCGTCAGAGAGCGAGGAAACGGTAGAGAGGAGGGTCGGAGACAGCGCGCGCGCGCCAAGTTCAAATGTACCAGAGGGAGGCGCAATGAGCAGCCCGGAAAGGGAGCCAGGTCCTAAAGCCCGCCGAAGGGAGGGGGAGGAATCCGAAGGGTCCGCATCCGAGGCATCCAGGAAGGAAGGAACCCCGGGGGGTGGTAGGACCCAGAGGCGAAAGGAGAGACGCAAAAGGTGGAGCAAGGCTAGGGTCTTGAACTGGTGTACAGGAGGCGGAGATTCAGATGGGACTTCGCCGATCTAGGGAATAGACGTAGAGACGCACGCTAAGATGTGGAAATGGAAACTATACTTCAATAAAGACTTTATTCTGTTCTACCGGCTAGCGTTGGTCCTTTGTGAGCCGGGACCTAGAGGCAGTCTCTGACACATACGCTTCAGGTTACACACTCCGCTAACCCAAAAATAGTGCTTCAGGTTAAGAACTTTGCTTCAGGATGAGAACAGAAATCGTGCAGTGGTGGCGCGGCGGCAGCGGGAGGCCCCATTAGCTAAAGTGGTGCTTCAGGTTAAGAACAGTTTCTGGTTAAGAACGGAACTCCGGAACGAATTAAGTACTTAACCCGAGGTACCACTGTGTATATGTGTGTGTGTGTGTGTGTGTGTGTGTGTGTGTATGTGTGATACAAAGGGAAGATCTGCTCCTAGTTGGTTTTTTATTTATTATACAGTCGTACCTTGGTTGTTGAACGCCTTGTGACTCAAATGTTTTGGCTCCCAAACGCTGCAACCCCGGAAGTGAGTGTTCCGGTTTGCGAACACTCTTTGGAACCCAAATGTCCGAAGGGGCTTCCACAGCTTCTGATTGAGCGCAGGAAGCTCCTGCAGCCAATCGGAAGCTGCACCTTGGTTTGCAAACGTTTTCAGAAGTCGAACGGACTTCCGGAATGGATTCCATTCGAAAACCAAGGTACGACTGTATTTCTGTTCCAAAACCCTAGTCCCAAAGGACTGGTTGTCCCAGTGACTGTGGGCAGCCTTCGTATCACAGAATCAACATCTATATTATTAACGTTATATTTATTTATTTATGCCCCGCCTTTCCCCCCATATTGGGAGTCAAGGCGGTTTGCTGAAAAAGCTGAGATTGTATAAATCATGATGATTACAAAGCCCTCAAATCCCAATAGAGTGAAAATATATAAATCACTCTTTTAAAATATAGCTAATGCTCACATGGGCTTAGCCAGGATTCTTGTTGGGGGGGGGGGCAGGAACTCATGGGCTACGCCCATAAATAATCATTAAAACCAATAACAAGGGGGTCCTTCCTCTTGGACCTGGTCCTCACCGACGGAGGAACTGAGTCACAAAGTGGAAGCACTGGGACCCTTGGGAGAAAGAGATCCTGTCCTGGGTTTCATGATGCAGAGCCAAGGGAAACCCGAGTGGAGTCAGACATGCAATCTGGACTTTAAGAACGCTTTCCAGCAACCAACATTGTGGTTTTATGTTGTGAACCGCCCTGAGATCTACAAATGAAGGGCAATATACTAATTTTGATGATGATGTTTCTTCTTCTCTGGCAATCATACGCAGCTAAGTAAGATTGTCTTCCATGAACATGATCAGTGGGTCCATAAGTGACTATGGAGGCCAATTCTGGATCTACACATCCTTCCACAGTGGGGACCTAGGTTTCTGGGCAGGAGTTGATCACGGTGAGGGTTTACCAAACGTGCCTCCCTCTTAGCATGTTTCTCCCTTTCGTCCCAAGTTCCAGCATCTTCAAAGTCCATGACACCTTTGGCAAAGGTTGTTCTACAATTGGAGCGCTCTCATAATGTTAAATTAGATCATCAGCACCATTCATATCCCCCTTACATGCTAAAATGTAAGCTCTGCCTCAGCTGTCATCGGGGAGCACCTATTCTAGAGGACGGCCTCCGTGGGAGACAGGAAGATGGGTCATGTGGCAACCCTAAATAAAACAAGGAAGTTGAAAGGCATGGCCAATAAAACAAGCTGAACATAACAACAACAAAATCCCACGTATAACAAAAAGTCAGAAGATCAGGATAATGTCCTACAAATTGATTGACTTATTCTATTTTTATGCCACTTTTTATTCAAATAAATCCCAAAGCGGTTTATAAACGAAAGATAAAATAACATAATGGAACATCACAGCATAAATCATATAGAATACTTTACAAATCATCAGTAAAACAATCACAAATCTTAAATAAAACAATTACCATCTATGTAACACTATTAACAAAACAACTAAAAAATAAGCTAAACATCACAGTTACACCAAGAATCATATTATAGGATTCATAGAGTACGACAGCATCCATATCTATAAATCAGTATTAACAACATTAACAGAACAGTAACAGAACAAAGTGTTGAATTTGTACATATGCTCTCCCCTCCTCTATGACTCATAAACTTTCATTCTATTTAATGCATCAAAATACACCTGCACATGATGTTCCTGGCAGTAACTCCCTTGCGATGGAGGTGGTCAGCACAAAGACTGTCTCCCCTCACATCCTTTCTGCCACTATGACACTTCCATTTTCATAACTGAAAAATGGAATACCAGAATAAGACTAGGCTGCAATTTGGAGGTTAGGTGATACTTGGACGTGTGTTCAACTTTGATTAAAAATATCATTAGTTAACGTATCTACATGATCAGTGTGGGAATGATAAAATACTTGTAAAATCAGATTAGACCCTTAAAACTGGTTTCCAGTTTTCTCAGGGAAAATGCCTTATTTTTACACAGATGGTACAGGACTTATTTGCAAATGTCAAAAATGTTTTATTCTGCGTAACGAAATTGTTTGGAGGGTTTGAAATAAACTTGGTACGTATTATCACTTATAGTGCGAATGTCTGTTAGTGCAAGATTTTTGGAATTCAATTTTGACAGAAATGATAACTATTAATGGAGAAGCTATTGTTCGTTGTCCAAAATGTTACAGAATATTTTTGATGATACCAATGTCAAAATAATTGGCCTCATATAGGATCTGGGCAGCACAAAGTAATTAAAACACAAGGGAAAACAACCCAAAAGCTTGCACTCACTCTGGAATATAGCTAAAATGGAGAAAGGTCCTCATAATTTTGAAAAGGACTAGAACGTCCAGACATTTAAAAATATGATTTAGCATTTCATTTTCAAGGAAACCCTCATCACATGCCTGGCAAAGCTGGAACTGTACATGATGATCTGATAAAAGTGATAGTCTTTACTTGGTCTTTGCTATTTTAACGCATGTGCCACTACTCATTCAACATGCCTATCTTACGCTTTTGTTTTTCACCTTTTTCATCTGTTGTTATCATTGTTCTTTTTTATATAATTATTCTCCCTCTTTGCTCGCCTCTATCAATACCTGACCTCCCTGCCCACTGCTCGGACTCCTGCCCCTTAGGGACACTGGCTGAACAGGAAGGTTCAGAGCAAAAACCCTTCTCTCCCCCACAATAGAAGGCAAATGGGGCATTTATTTATGCCCCGCCTTTCCCCCCATATTGGGAGTCAAGGCGGTTTGCTGAAAAAGCTGAGATTGTATAAATCATGATGATTACAAAGCCCTCAAATCCCAATAGAGTGAAAATATATAAATCACTCTTTTAAAATATAGCTAATGCTCACATGGGCTTAGCCAGGATTCTTGTTGGGGGGGGGCAGGAACTCATGGGCTACGCCCATAAATCGTATCACAGAATCAACATCTATATTATTAACGTTATATTTATTTATTTATGCCCCGCCTTTCCCCCCATATTGGGAGTCAAGGCGGTTTGCTGAAAAAGCTGAGATTGTATAAATCATGATGATTACAAAGCCCTCAAATCCCAATAGAGTGAAAATATATAAATCACTCTTTTAAAATATAGCTAATGCTCACATGGGCTTAGCCAGGATTCTTGTTGGGGGGGGGCAGGAACTCATGGGCTACGCCCATAAATAATCATTAAAACCAATAACAAGGGGGTCCTTCCTCTTGGACCTGGTCCTCACCGACGGAGGAACTGAGTCACAAAGTGGAAGCACTGGGACCCTTGGGAGAAAGAGATCCTGTCCTGGGTTTCATGATGCAGAGCCAAGGGAAACCCGAGTGGAGTCAGACATGCAATCTGGACTTTAAGAACGCTTTCCAGCAACCAACATTGTGGTTTTATGTTGTGAACCGCCCTGAGATCTACAAATGAAGGGCAATATACTAATTTTGATGATGATGTTTCTTCTTCTCTGGCAATCATACGCAGCTAAGTAAGATTGTCTTCCATGAACATGATCAGTGGGTCCATAAGTGACTATGGAGGCCAATTCTGGATCTACACATCCTTCCACAGTGGGGACCTAGGTTTCTGGGCAGGAGTTGATCACGGTGAGGGTTTACCAAACGTGCCTCCCTCTTAGCATGTTTCTCCCTTTCGTCCCAAGTTCCAGCATCTTCAAAGTCCATGACACCTTTGGCAAAGGTTGTTCTACAATTGGAGCGCTCTCATAATGTTAAATTAGATCATCAGCACCATTCATATCCCCCTTACATGCTAAAATGTAAGCTCTGCCTCAGCTGTCATCGGGGAGCACCTATTCTAGAGGACGGCCTCCGTGGGAGACAGGAAGATGGGTCATGTGGCAACCCTAAATAAAACAAGGAAGTTGAAAGGCATGGCCAATAAAACAAGCTGAACATAACAACAACAAAATCCCACGTATAACAAAAAGTCAGAAGATCAGGATAATGTCCTACAAATTGATTGACTTATTCTATTTTTATGCCACTTTTTATTCAAATAAATCCCAAAGCGGTTTATAAACGAAAGATAAAAATAACATAATGGAACATCACAGCATAAATCATATAGAATACTTTACAAATCATCAGTAAAACAATCACAAATCTTAAATAAAACAATTACCATCTATGTAACACTATTAACAAAACAACTAAAAAATAAGCTAAACATCACAGTTACACCAAGAATCATATTATAGGATTCATAGAGTACGACAGCATCCATATCTATAAATCAGTATTAACAACATTAACAGAACAGTAACAGAACAAAGTGTTGAATTTGTACATATGCTCTCCCCTCCTCTATGACTCATAAACTTTCATTCTATTTAATGCATCAAAATACACCTGCACATGATGTTCCTGGCAGTAACTCCCTTGCGATGGAGGTGCTCAGCACAAAGACTGTCTCCCCTCACATCCTTTCTGCCACTATGACACTTCCATTTTCATAACTGAAAAATGGAATACCAGAATAAGACTAGGCTGCAATTTGGAGGTTAGGTGATACTTGGACGTGTGTTCAACTTTGATTAAAAATATCATTAGTTAACGTATCTACATGATCAGTGTGGGAATGATAAAATACTTGTAAAATCAGATTAGACCCTTAAAACTGGTTTCCAGTTTTCTCAGGGAAAATGCCTTATTTTTACACAGATGGTACAGGACTTATTTGCAAATGTCAAAAATGTTTTATTCTGCGTAACGAAATTGTTTGGAGGGTTTGAAATAAACTTGGTACGTATTATCACTTATAGTGCGAATGTCTGTTAGTGCAAGATTTTTGGAATTCAATTTTGACAGAAATGATAACTATTAATGGAGAAGCTATTGTTCGTTGTCCAAAATGTTACAGAATATTTTTGATGATACCAATGTCAAAATAATTGGCCTCATATAGGATCTGGGCAGCACAAAGTAATTAAAACACAAGGGAAAACAACCCAAAAGCTTGCACTCACTCTGGAATATAGCTAAAATGGAGAAAGGTCCTCATAATTTTGAAAAGGACTAGAACGTCCAGACATTTAAAAATATGATTTAGCATTTCATTTTCAAGGAAACCCTCATCACATGCCTGGCAAAGCTGGAACTGTACATGATGATCTGATAAAAGTGATAGTCTTTACTTGGTCTTTGCTATTTTAACGCATGTGCCACTACTCATTCAACATGCCTATCTTACGCTTTTGTTTTTCACCTTTTTCATCTGTTGTTATCATTGTTCTTTTTTATATAATTATTCTCCCTCTTTGCTCGCCTCTATCAATACCTGACCTCCCTGCCCACTGCTCGGACTCCTGCCCCTTAGGGACACTGGCTGAACAGGAAGGTTCAGAGCAAAAACCCTTCTCTCCCCCACAATAGAAGGCAAATGGGGCTCAGACCAAGCAAATGCCTATTGTAAAAAAACTAGAGTTAAGCAAATACAGTACAAAATTAACCAAAGATACAGTAGTGAATTCTAACACTGAGCACAGTATTTGCCCTGGTCTTCGTAGGAGCTCTTGGTTGGACTAATCATGGTCTTTTCACACTCCAAGCCTAAGATGTGAGTAAGATAGCTACTGCGACTAAAGCTCTTTCCACACTCCAAACACTCATACGAACATTTGTCTCCTGTATGAGTTCTTTTATGTCTAGTGAGGTGACTACTCCGAACGAAGCTCTTTCCACATTCCAAACATTCATAAGGCTTTTCCCCTGTGTGACTTCTTTGATGCAAAGTAAGGTTGCAGCTGCGACTGAAATTCTTCCCACACTCCAAACATTCGTGCGGCTTTTCCCCTGTGTGAGTTCTTTTATGTCTAGTGAGGGAGCCACTATCACTGAAGCTCTTCCCACACTCCCAGCATCCGAAAGGTTTCTCCCCTGTGTGGGTTCTCTTATGTCTTGCGAGGTGCCTACTCTGATAGAAGCTCTTTCCACATTCCAAACATACGTAAGTTTCCACTCCTGTATGGCTTCTTTGATGCAACGTAAGGGAGCCTAGGCGACCAAAGTTCTTTCCACACTCCAAGCATTTATAGGGTTTCTCCCCTGTATGAGTTCTTTGATGCTGAGTAAGGGAGTAACCTTCCCTAAAGCTCTTTCCACACTCCAAACATTTGTAAGCTTTTTCCCCGGTGTGCGTTCTTTTATGTCTAGTGAGGCTGCTACGGTCACCAAAGCTCTTCCCACACTCCAAACAGTTATAAGGTTTCTCGCCTGTACGAGTTCTTTGATGGAGCTCAAGGGGGATACTTTGACTGAAGCTTTTCCCACACTCCCAGCATTCATGTGGTTTTTCACCTAAGCGCAGTCTCTGAGGTGAAGTAAGCCTTGAGCGAGAAGCAAACATCTTTCCACACATTTTACATTCATACTTCCTCTCCTCTCTGGTGATTTGATTTCTGTTAACCTGAGAGGCAGCAGATTCACTCCCTGCCTTCTGCATTTGTCTCCCCTCTTGTGTGTTGGTTCCATCTTGAACCCCCAGCTTCCTTTGCTCCTCAGCTGTTTCAGGCGGCACTTCTGATGGGTCCGCCTCAGCCAGGATCCCCCAAACGTCTCCTGGTGGATTAAAAGGAAAAACTGGTAAAATGCTTCCTAAGGGCATTTGGCTGGCCACTGTGAGAACTGAATGCTGGATTAAGTAAGACTTTGCTCTGAACCAAATGTTCTTTCCTCCAGGAGAAATTAGCAACACTCCTTCTAGTGAGCTAGTTAATAGTACCACCAACAGGAATCCATACCTTCCATAGCTACTGATTAAGGAAAAAAGGATCCTTACCCAGAGAGGCCACCATCTCATGGATCTCTAGCATGACCTCATCATACAGAGCTCTCTGACCTGGATCAAGCAGGGCCCATTCCTCGTCAGTGAAATTCACGGCAACCTCCTTGAAGCTCACCAATCCCTGGAAGAAGAAAGCAATTCCCTTCCTTGTAGATACTCCAAGGCAAGGTGTGGAAAGCATCTCCCCTCCACTCACACTCCAATGGGGCAAGTGGGGATTTTAGCTGCAGCGCTCAGAAATCACCACTGCAGATAGCTCAGCAAAGACACAATTTGTGGAAACTGTGAAATGTGTCCATTCCGTGTTAGGGACAGGATTCAAAGCAAAGCTGCCAATATTGTTGTGCAGGTATACAGATTATGGTGCATCTGCCTTTGCAATACTGTATGGTTCTGGTTGCCTGACCTCAAAAACAGATTTGTTGACCCAGAAAACGCTGGGAAAAGAAATAAAAAGATCTTCTAATTTAGATGTACAGAGTTATGCACAGTGCAAAGAAAAGGGAGAGATATTATCAATCCTCTGTGATAATATTGTAATCCAGGGCCATCCAGTGAGACTAAATGTGGGTGGCTCCCAACAGAATATTAAAAACACAATAAAACAGCAAACATAAAAAACTTCCATAAACGGGGCTGCCTTCAGATGTCTTCTAAAAGTCAAGTAGTTGTTTATTTCCTTGACATCTGATGGGCAGGCATTCCACAGGGAGGGCGCCACCACTGAGAAGACTGTTAAAAAACATTGAACAAACTATAGGTTTCCCTGCTGGCAATAAGAAATACAGAAAAACGAAGCTGCCAACCCACTTCCCCAGAAGCACATGTGTAAGGGCCCCCTGCAATGAGTCCCTCTGTAATAAGGAAGGACGCACTCCAGCTATCCCCAACATCTCCCCCCAATGATCTTTCCCCTACCTGAGCAGGGCACATGGTGGTCGCTTCCTCTCCAGGGTAAGGTAGGGAGGATCCACACTGTAGTTCAGATGCAATTGTACAGCCTGTGAAAGGGAAGCGGTGGCTGAATGAAAACATTGAGGATAAAATTTCCTAATTTGCCCAAATTAGCAAACAGGCCCTGAAAGCATAACACAGGCATAGGCAAACTCCGGCCTTCCAGATGTTTGGGACTACAATTCCCATCCTCCCTGGTCCTGTTAGCTAGGGATGATGGGAATTGTAGTCCCAAACATCTGGAGGGCTGGAGTTTGCCTATGCCTGGCGTAACATGTGTTTGAAGAGATTTATTTTGAATATGTCAAGACCAGTAAATGCATTACAAACTTCCAACTGCAATATTACGAAAGAGAAACCAATGGCACATTATACACTAGAAAATGTGGAGAAATGAGGGGAAAATAACCAACAGCATATGCAAACAATGGTTTTGGAAATTCAAAATATGAATATACAACTTATGTCTACTCAGTAAAAGAATATGCAAGGTCATGATTTTCTACAACTTAATCAATGCTGGCCTGTCCTAACTCCACCAGCTGACCTAAAGTCACGGCCATTTAACTGACATGAAAAACACAGCTACCAGTCCAGAGTGAAACTACTGGCCTTAGATAAGTGGTATCCTGGATATAGGATCCAGAAAATTTCAAACAGAAAAAAAGGTCAGAAGAAATATATTGTAAGTTAAGGTTTCCATTCTTAGGCTGCACCTTGACCCCATGAAGGTCACCCACCCACCCAAGTTGGTCTACAGTTGAGTGTGGGAAGAAAAGAAGATCTGGATCTGCCCTGCTGGGTGATAAAATATTTTCTACACCTGTTCAAAGGCAAAGGGCGCACAACAATGCATGATTTTAGGGGAAATTAAATACAGAAATGCATTATATTATGGCAAATATAGGAGGAAAATTGGAACTAAAATGCTAACTAAATTTTCAAGAGGTCCTTTTGTTTCATAATATGTCAAAACTAAATGCAACTTAAATTTAACACTGGGGAAAATGAGACACATAGATAAAACTAAAAGGTTTGTTGATGCCTATTGGATTTTTTAAAAACCCTTTCGCATACTTTCTCCCAGCATATTTCAAAGCAGCCAAAAAGAGAAGCTGAGAGGGAGGAAAGAAATAAAGAACAGTGAGAGCAAATGTATTTATTACTTAGCTATTTTTGTTTTTAGAAACGATGGCTTTAGGCATATTGGTTTCCACATGGGCCTGTGAATTTTATCTGCGTTCTCTCTTTCAATGAATGAATTTATTATTACGGTCACAGACCAGTTCCTCTCTTTTAATTTTATCTGCGTTCCACTTGTGAGATTTTTTTTATTTTAAAAAAATCGGTTTAGAAATATTGAAAATAATATAAAATAACTACAGCTGCAGCTGTCCAGGATACGTTCTTAAGGACCAGCAATTTATTTTAAAATGAAATATTTTCAGCGCAGAGGAGCACTTTTGTTCTCTATTGCAAAACCTCTTTTCTCTCTGATTGAGCTCCTCTTCTGCCCTATGGGAATCCCAGCTCTTTCCTCCTCCTTCCTCTGTCTTTCCTCCTCGGTCCTTCTCCTGCAGGCGGCAGGAGGAGAGGCGGCCTTCCCTGCGGAGAAAGGAGGAGAGAAGATCTTCTGGGAGGAGTCTATAAGATCCTTCAAGAAAAGCCGCCGCGCTCCTCCGCCAACCCAGCGCCCAACACAGGAAGTAATAGCAGAGACAGGAAGCGGAAGCTCCTCCTCTGGCGCGGGCTCTCCTTCCGCTCTAGGAAGCTCAGCTCCGTGGCTCCGCTTAACCCTTGCGGAGCCGAGCAGCGGGAACCTCCCCCTCCTCCATTCTTTTCTTTTTTCACTCTGGGAGCGTTTTTGGCTGAGGAGCCGGTTGCAAAGGCTCGAAGTTAATAAAGAATATGTCGTTTAGGTGGTTTACAACTATATAAGATACATACCTGCCATGTTAAAATACACAATAACCATCTCACCTCAACATTAAGACTTCCTTGGTTCAAATATACAAAAAGGCAAGCAAGTTGAAAGGCATGACCATTGAATCAGATTAAAAAAAATTCCCCAAATAAAAAATTCCCCTTCTAAAACGAAATGTCAGACTTTCAGGGGAATGCTTTTATTTTTTTTCCCTTTAAAATTGTTTTTTTTTTTTTTTTTTTTTTGGTGACAAATCTATACATCCTTTCCGCAGTGGGTGGTACTAGCGAACGATGCAGGTCCTGCGACATTTTCATAACAGAAAGATGGAATACCAACATAAGACGATGCTAGAATCTGGAGGTTAAGTGATACTGTTGTCTGTGGAACTATAATTAAACTACCATTTGTTGAAATAGCTGCACAACCGGTGTAGAACAATAAGATACTGTTATAAGAATTTTTAGGTCTTGTGGTTGTTTAGTCGTTTAGTCATGCCCGACTCTTCGTGACCCCATGGACCGGCGGCTTCTCCTGCATGACAACTCCAGCTGTTCCTCTTCCTTGACCGTGGAGGCAATGTGGGAGGGGATGGAGGGGACGCTGATGGCTGGACTCTATCTGGGACTTTTGTCTTCCGCCTCTGAGCCTCCTTGAAATTTCTCTCCACCTCTGATTCCCCAGACTTCTCCCCCCCCACCACCACCACCCATCTCCTGCCTCAAGGGTGGCAGAGACCACCAATTGATGGCCTGTTCCCCTGCATTTTCACCCTGTGCCCCTGCCCAATTTCTGGACTCTTTTTTTAAAATAAATTTTATTTTTAACTTTTGACTTCCCTCTCCTCCCTTCTGCAGTTATTTCGTATCTTTTTGTTACTGCATATCCAGTTCAAATAAATTTATAATATTTCCCTTATCCTCCCCTTAATTATCTCTTACTGCACGTGTTTTTATCAATCCCACTGATGTTTTGTTTACAATGTGTTCTCAAATAATCAATAAATTTTCCCCATTCTATTTTAGTTGATACCATTTAGTTCATATCCCTTCTTGTAACTTGAAGCTATTGGTTCGAGTCCTACCCTTCAGAGCAGGAGAAAACAAGCCTCTTCCCTGTTCCATGTGACAGGCATTGCGATATTTAAAGATGGCTATCATATCTCATTCTCTTTTCCCAGCTAAACATACCCAACTCCTTCAAGTGGTCCTCATAAGGCTTGTTTCCCAGACCCTTCATCATCCCAGTTGCCTTCCTCTGCAAACGTTCCAGCTTAATAAATCTCTTCAAAGTTTTTTTATTAATTAAATAATGTTGTGTTGATAATCCAGAGCCCAGGCCAATGTGCACAAACAATAGGAAGTTCAGCTCTTTATTGGCAAAGCATTCGGTTACATCAGCAAGGGATATATGGAACACTTCTGCTAGTGCTAAAAAATAAAGAAAGGTGTGCTAATATACCTCAGGTTCTTCTACCTACCTCTTGACTAGATTTCTGCAATACATTATATGTGAAGAAGGCTCAGAAAGTGGCAGCCAGGTTCCCAACTGCTGCATGATGCTCTGAGCATATAAAACCATCCTTCAGGATCAGCCCACAATCTGCATTCATCATCTGAGGTCTTTTTCACTCTGCATTCCTCCAAGTGAGGTGCAGAGAGGTGGCAAGCATGAGACTTTTAGTGGTGGCTCCCATCACCCCAGGAGGCTACTTTGAGGAGGCAACAATATTTATTTTCAACAATGCTTTTGGCATTTAACTTGCAGAATTTTAGATATTCTTGTCCTCTTTAAGGGGCTTAGGTGTGCTTTCTATGTATACATGATTTTTTGGATTTTACTTTGATACAGCCGCTCACAGACTCTCATAGCTTCTCCCCACCTGAATGCAAAGCAGCAATGACTTTTATACATGTCTCTGCACATACACACATTCCTGAGATAAAGGATGGATGAGTCAGCAGGCAGACACCCGGCCTTTGACTGTTGCAAGGTTACGCAGTGTACCTGGCACTCTATCTCTCAACATCCGGATGTGGGGGAAACAGCAGCACTCATTTATAAAATTACACAAACACGCCTGATCTGGTGTGCACAAGCAACCGGCAATTTCTCTTGTACGACAGCTCCAGCTATTATTATTTATTATTACTCATCATTTTATTAAATTTGTATACCGCCCTATACATGCAGGTCTCAGGGCAGTTCACAGGATAAAATCACAATACATAAACACAAAATATATACCGCATTTTTCGCTCTATAAGACGCACCAGACCACAAGACGCAGCTAGTTTTTGGAGGAGGAAAACAAGAAAAAAAATATTCTGAATCTCAGAAGCCAGAACAGCAATGAAAGCAGCAATCCCAGCAGTGAAAGCAGCAATCCCTCTTGCTGTTCTGGTTTCTGGGATAGCTGCGCAGCCTGCATTCACTCCATAATATGCACTTTCCCCTTACTTTTTAGGAGGGAAAAAGTGAGTCTTATAGAGCAAAAAATACGGTAATCTAAACAAAAACCCCGCCCCCCATTTTTTTAAAAAAGGGGATTGGATGTCAATCAGCCTGAGGCCTAGTTAAAGAGTTTTTGCCTGGTGTGTGAACCTCCCTGAGGGAAGTATTCCACAAACGAGGAGCCACCGCAGAAAAGGCCCGTTCTCATGTTGCCACACTCTAGGCCTCTCATGGAAGAGGCACATGAAGAAGGGCCTCAGAAGATGACCTCAGGGTCCAGGTAAGTGCTAATGGAAAGAGGCGGCCCTTGTTGCTGTTGCATTATGCCCCTCGTTGTCAGTGGAGACAGTGGGTGAGGGGATGGAGGAGAGTCCAATGGCAGGACTCTTTCTGGGACCTTCTGCTATCTATCCAACCCACCACTTGAACTCCTTCCAGAAAAAAAGGCCACAAACTGTTTCCTACTGAAAAAGCAGGTTGAAAGCAAAAACCCTTTCTCCTCTAAAATGGAAGGTATACTGGGCTCCAAAGGCCTCAGAACAAGAGCTGGAGATAAGGGAATTCTAACACTGAGAAGAATCTTTCATTTGCTCTCTGCAGGAACTCTTGAGATCACTGAATCTCCTTCTACTTTCCAAGTGTAACATGTTTCCCTTTTATGACTCGTTAGATGTACGTTAAGGGAATCTCTATGACTGAAGCTGTCTCCACCCTCCAAGCAATTATAAGGATTCTCCCCTGTATGAGTTCTCAGATGCTGAGTAAGGTGACCACTCTGACTAAAACTCGAGCCACACTCCAAACATTTATAAGGTTTCCCCCCTGTGTGAGTTCTTAGATGCTGTATAAGGTGACCATTCCAACTGAAGCTCTTGTCACACTCCAAACATTTATAAGGTTTTTCCCCTGTGTGAGTCCTTCTATGTTTAGAAAGGGACCAATTAGCACTGAAGGTCTTTCCACACTCCCAGCATCTATAAGGCTTCTCCCCTGTATGAGTCCTTTTGTGTCTTGTGAGCACGCTACACTGAATAAAGCTCTTTCCACATTCCAAACATTTATAAGGTTTCTCCCCTGTATGAATTCTTCTGTGTCTAGTGAGGTGGATATTCTGCCTGAAGCTCTTTCCACACTCCAGACATTTATAAGGTTTGTCCCCTGTATGAATTCTTTGATGCTTTATGAGGGAGTCACTGTGCCTAAAGCTCTCTCCACACTCCCTGCAGTGATAAGGTCTCTCACCCGTATGAGTTCTTTGATGCAAACTAAGGTGACCACTCTGACGGAAGCTCTTTCCACACAACAAGCAATTATATGGTTTTTCGGCGGTATGACATATTTCCTGAAACGTAAGGTAGTCTATGCAACCGATGTTCCTTCCAAGCTCCAAACATTCATAAGGTTCCTCCCCTGTGTGAATTATCTGATTTTCGTTAATCTCAAAATCAGTGGATTCCCTCCCAGCATTCTGCATTTCTGTCCCCTCTTGTCTGTTGGTAACATCTTGAACCCACAGCTTCCGTTGCTCCTCCTGCTCCTCAGCAATTTCACATGCCACTTCTGACGGTTCTCCCTCAATCCAGATCCCCCAAACATCTCCTGGTGGATTAAAAAGAAAACCTGGTAAAACGCACATCTGCCCATACTGGACTTTAAGGTGGCCTTGAATCGAAGGCCTTCTTGGTAGTGGCACCCGCCCTGTGGAATGCCCTCCCACCAGATGTCAAAGAGAAAAATAACTACCAAACTTTTAGAAGACATCTGAAGGCAGCCCTGTTTAGGGAAGCTTTTAATGTTTAATAGGTTATTGTATTTTAGTGTTCTGTTGGAAGCTGCCCAGAGTGGCTGGGGAAGCCCAGCCAGATGGGCGGGGTATAAATAAATAATAATAATAATAATTATTATTATTATTATTGGCTTGTGTCTGTATTTTTATTTTATTTTACATCATCCCCAGAACATCCTCCTCATCCAAGCAGTAGCCCATCCTTCCTTCTCTTAAATTCAGAAACATAGTGTGGAGAAACAAAATAAAGAGGTTTTTAAAGTTGCCAGTCTTTCCTGCTCTTGCCACAGGGACTAGAGACTTTAAAAAACTGCACACAAATTGTCTGGTCCTTATGGCAGGAGTGAATAACCTTTGCATGTCTCAGGATGCTGTTAAACTGCAGCACCCTTCAGCCTCAGCAAGCAAGGCCAGGGACAGACAGGGTGATTCAGAACAGTGATTCACATGGTATGGGCGGGGACAAGGGGGTCTGCACACCTGTCTTATGGGCACAAGGAGGCCCTTGGCAACAACCCTGCTCAGGGGCAAAATAAGATTTGCAGGGGTTTGCATGATAATAATAATAATAATAATAATAATAATAATAATAATAATAATATTTTATTTATACCCAGCCAGAGCCGGGCTCAGGGCGGCTAACACCAGTAAAATTACAATTAAAAAAACACAAACCAATTTAAAATACAGGTTAAAATATAATTTAAAATGCAGCCTCATTTTAATGGTAGTCCATAGATCAAAACCATAAGGGGAGGGAAACGTAAGGGTCAGACTGAGTCCAAACCAAAGGCCAGGCGGAACAGCTCTGTCTTGCAGGCCCTGCGGAAAGATGTCAAGTCCCGCAGGGCCCTAGTCTCTTGTGACAGAGCGTTCCACCAAGTTGGGGCCAGCAATGAAAAGGCCCTGGCCCTAGTTGAGACCAATCTAACCACTTTGCGACTTGGGACCTCCAAGGTGTTGTCATTTGTGGACCTTAAGGTCCTCCACGGGGCATACCAGGAGAGGCAGTCCCGTAGGTACAAGGGCTTTAAAGGTCAAAACCAGCACCCAAAACCTGACCCTGTACTCCACCGGGAGCCAGTGTAGTTGGTAAAGCACTGGGCGAATGTGATCCCGCGGCAAGGACCTTGTAAGGTGCCTCGCCACGGCATTTTGCGCCCGCTGGAGTTTCTGAATCAGCTTCAAGGGCAGCCCCGCATAGAGAGTTACAATAATCAAGCCTGGAGGTGACCATCGCATGGATCACTGTGGCCAGATCAGGGCGAGAAAGGTAAGTAACTCATAGCCAATGTGTCCATTTTCTGATGCCTATATCAGATGCATGTCCTGCTTTTGGGCTTCCTCTGGGCATCTGGTTGGGCTACTGTGAGAACAGAATTGTGGACTACATAGGCCTTTGCTTTGATTCAGCATGGTTCTTCAAATGTTCTTTTGTCCAGAGGAAAATCCCAGCACTCTTTCTAGTGAACTAATTGATAGTACCACCAACAGGAATTTATACCTTCCATAGTTATTGATTTAAGGGGAAAAGGGATATTTACCTAGAGAGGCCACCATCTCATGAATCTCCAGCATGACCTCCTCATACAGAGCTCTCTGGTCTGGATCCAGCAAGGCCCATTCCTCGTTGGTGAAAGTGAAGAACAGCTCCTCGAAGCTCACTGATTCCTGGAAGAAGAAAAAAATCCCCTTCCTTGGAGATACTTCAAGGCAAGGTGTGGGCAGCAACTCTCCTCCACTCCCACTGCAATGGGAGATGGATTCTACCTTTAGTGGTCAGAGATCAGCAAATGCAGATTTCATCTACCCATTAGCCCAGTGTTTTTCAATTTTGGGTCTGCAGCTTTTGTTGGACTACAGCTCCTATCATCCCTGAGCACTGGTCATACTAGCTGGGGATGATGGGAATTGTAGTCCAACAACAGCTGAGGACCCAAATTTGAGAAACACCACATTAGTTCTTAAAGAAGTCAAATCTTCTAACAAGAACGTGTAACTTGTATGTGAGATTTCCCATCTTCCTGTCTTTCAAGAGGGAAGCAAAGGTAGTGACATTAAAAAAAAAAGGTTTCCAGAAACCAGCTTAGTTAGTTTAAGGTCTCTTTCAGGAAAACTGATGGGGAACATTATTAAAGTCAACAGGATAACCAAATGTATAGCAGAACAAGCCTTGCTAAAGCCGAATCAGCATGGCTTCTGCAAGAGTGACTCACGAGCCATTTGATTTTTTTGAGTGTGTCCAGATGGTATGCAACTGACAGTGCACCCAAATTCTTTTAGTACAGTCTCTCACCAACATCTTGGTGAGTCATGGAATAAGAAGAGAGCCTGCCTTATGGATCAGCAATGGCTTAAAGAACAGAAAGAAGAGAATGGGAAGAAATGGCCAACTCTCAAAGGAAGGAATGCTAGAAGTGAAGACCCCTAAGGATCAGTATTGGGATGAGTGCTTTTTAAATAGCTTATATATGACCTGGAGTCAGTGCTGAGCAGCTAGGTAGCCAACCCAGCTGTTCACAACAGAGTATTGCGGAGAGCTCCAACAGGATGTCTTCAAATTAAACTGAACACTGAACAGCAAACGCAATTCAAGGTGTTTAAGCAAGTAGAGTTGTACCTTGGTTCTCAAACAGAATCCATTCCAGGAGTCCGTTCAACTCCCAGAACCATTCAAAAACCAAAGCGCGGCTTCCAAAGGGCTGCAGGAGCTTCCTGCACTCAATTAGAAGCTGTGGAAGCAGCACCAGACATTCAGTTTCCCAAAAGTGTTCAAAAACCAGAACACTCCCAATTTTCAATCGTTCGGTAGTCGAAACATATGAGTTCCCAGGCGTTCAGCAACCAAGGTACAACTGTAATTCAAACTTGTAAGCAAGTTTAAGTAATGCACATTCAAGAAAAATAATTCTACTTTATCTATACTCACAGGATCCAAGTTGGTGATGAATGAGCAGGAGAGACAGATAGCTCAGTAAAGAAATTGGCCCAGTGTGTGGAAGTTGTGAAATGGATCAATTCTGATTTAGACCATTGGTAAAGTGATTTGAAATGAAGCTGCCAATATCATCATGCAGATATACATCATGCAGATGGTGCAGGTGTCCTTAGAAATTTGAATATGGTTTCAGTTTCCTGACCTCAAAAATAATTTGTAGAGCCAGAAAATGTTGCGGGGGGGGGGGGGCAAAAAAAATAAGCAAGGGGTTGGAGATATATGAGGAGTTCCTAATTTGGAACTAAAATGCTTAAGAAGGAACAGGATAAGAGATGTACAGAGGTATGCAAAGGATGGGAAAATGGGAGACAGGAAGGTGTTTCTCCTTCTTGGATGATACTGTAGTCCCAGGCCATCCAATGAAGCTAATTGTGCACAGATTAAGGGCAAACTAAAGGAAGCACTTCTTCACAATGTTAAACTCTGCATTCACTAAGGCAACATGCAGTAATAGCCACCAAATTAAAAGAGAATTAGGCAAATTCATAGCAGATAAGGTTATGATTGACTACCAGCTATGATGACTGTGTGCTGCCTGCACTTCCTGGAAATCACCTGAAGAGGCATGTTGTACTGAGCTCCTGGTTGCAAATTTCCCAGAGGCATCTGTTCGGTCACTGGGGGAACAGGATGCTGGACTAGGTGGGTTAATGACCTGATCCACCAGCTAGGCTCTTCTTAGGTCATGCTCAAGGTTTCATGAGCAAAACTCAGTCAAGCCCTGAATCTGCTCCCCCAAGGAATAGCCCCATTGATCCTCTGCAACCAGTTCCAGCCAGGCTGGCAGACAGCAGTCCTGAACACCCTTCAGAAACTGGGTTTTGCCCCTCAAGCCCTTCTGAGTCTGGGGTTGGGCCAGGCAAAAACTATGGTCAGGCCAAGAATCTTAGAGACCGAGAGACAATAGGACTGCTCAAGGTGCCCCGACTATAAAATTGGAGAAATCGAGAGAGAGATAGCCGCACTGGCAGCATATCTCTTCTTTCTCGTATCCAAAAATGCAAGAAGGGCTTTTACACTCGCCAGAAGCTCGGCTCTGCCCTCACCGGTCCTGGAAGGATCCTTTAAAAAGGTCCCATATGCTCAGAGACTTTGCACCTGTCCATTGGGGGATATAGGAAGCCCAGAGCACTTGTTCTTTTTATGAAGAAGAATGTAGTGAGACCATTGATCCCCTGCTGGTGAGGCTCACCGACCTCCCGGAAAAGCAAAAATTTGAACTTTTCCTGTTAGGCAAGACAACCCAGATGGTTGCCAGATTCTGTGTACAGATCTGTAGGCGCAGACCATCCCCCAACTCAAACTAGTTCGCTAAGAAAATCCCCACACTCAGTTCCATGGTGGCTCTGGGTCATCTCTCTGTGGTAGCTTATCTTAAAAGTTTTAAGTGTCTATACGCTTATTGCATTTATAAATTTTAAATTTATTGTTGTACATTGTTTTAAATGTTTGTTTTCCTTCTGGGATTGTACCCCCCAAGTGTGTTTTATAAGCTGGTCTCCGACCGTAAAAAATTATCTGTCTCAGTCAAGCCAAGCCACTTCCTCAGGTAGCACCCTCAGAAACACAGGGATAAGAGTCAGGCCTTCTGTTACAAGGAAGGATGCACTCCAGCTATCCCTCTACCTGATGACCTTTCTCCTACCTCAGCTGGATGCATGGTGGTCACTTCCTCTCCAGGGTAAAGCAGGGAGGATCCACAGTGTTGCTCCAATGCCATTGCACAGCCTGTGAAAGGGAACTGGTGGTCACTGAAGATGACATTCCAAATTTGCCCCAATGCACAAGAGAGTGGCAATCAAATAGGACCTGAGAAGCTAGAGTTTTTGGAGATATTTATTTTAAATACCTCAACAGAAGACCAGTAAAAGCCTTTGAACTTATGAAAGGTATGAGCAAAAGATTATCAAACAGAAATCAGCAGCACATCACACATTGAGGAAGCGTATAAATGAGGGAGAAATAAGCAACAGCATATGCAAATGGTGGTTCTGGAGTTGTAAATTTATAAATATACAACTTAACTTTAAAACTTACGTCTACTCAGAAAAAGAATAGGCAAGGTTAAAATTATCTACAATTTAACCGTTGCTGAATTCTCCATAGGCCTGCCTGAACTCCACCAAAATACACAGCCACTGAACTGATGAAAAAAACTCAGCTACCAATCCAGAGTGAAATTGCAGGTCTTAGATAAGTGGTATTAGAGATAAATCTTGTATCTAGGATATAGGATCAAGAAAATTCCAAACAGATAATCAAGCCACATAAAATTATCCCGTTACATGAGGAACAGCTGCATTTTCCATTGTTTTAGGGTGTGCCTTGACACCCCCCCCCCCAATCTGTTAGGGTGCAAGGAAACACAAGGTAGACAGTGTGGCAGGGAAAGAGGGAGAAAGATCTGGATTTGCCCTGCCAGGTTATAAAGGGAAAGAGCACATAGAAAAGCATTATTTTAGGAAAAAATATATACAGAAATGCATTATATTAGGACAAATATAAATATTAGGGAAACTATGTGTTCATTAGTAGAAATCTGCACTAAAATGCCGGCAAATTTGCAAGAGGTCCTTTCTTTTCATAAGATGTCAATGTCTGGGTGACTAAATTTAATACTGGGGAAAAGGAGATGCACAGAGAAAACTATAAGTGAAAGAAATTGCCCACACCTAATGGATTTTTGAAAATCCTTCCCCACGATCTCTCCCTGCAACCCCAAATTCTGTGTGTCAAGAGCAAACTTGCCCAGCATATTTCACAGCAGGCAAAAGGGACGCAGAGAGGTAGGAAAGAAGCGACGAACTGTAAGGGTAACAGGACTTCTTATTTAGGTTTTTTGTTATTAAGAATGAGGCCTTTGTGCATAATAGTTTCTGGATGGGTTTGTGAATTTTAGCTGTGCTCTATCTTTATTTTGACCTGTGTGCCGCTTGCATACTCTTCTAAAAAAGGGTTTAGATCTTTTGAAAATAAAATAATAAAATAATTAGTAGATACATTCTGAGGGACCGACATTTTTCTATGAACTATTCTCAGTGCAGAGGAACACTTTTGATTCTCTATTTTAAAACCTTTCTCTCTCGGGTTGAGCTGCGCGGGGTCCGCCTTGCCTTCCTTCTCCTACGATGAGGCTCTTCTCCTGCCCTCTGGGAGTCCCAGATCTTCCCTCCTCCTCCTCCTCGGTCTCTCCTTCCTCGCATCTGACCCGCAGGCGGGAGGAGAGGCCGCCTTCCCTGCGGAGAAAGGACGGGAGACGATCCTCCGAAATGCGGACAGAAGCCCCTCCAGCCAAAGCAGCCGCCTCCCTCCGCCACCTCCCCCAGGAAGGACAGACCCGGAACAGGAAGCGGAAGCTCCTTCACCTCTCGCGCAGGACTCGCCTTCTGCTCTAGGAATCTCGGCTCTGTGCCTCCGGTTAACCCTCGCGGAGCCGATCAGCAGTAACCTGTTGGCTGCTCCGGGCGGAGAGCGAGGAGAGGCGCCGCAGTTTTGTCTGGAAAGCCCTGCAGGATCAGGCCCCGAGTGCACGATCCTCTCCTTCAGCAGGTGCCCCATGCAGGATCCAGTGACCATGGGCAGCCTTAGCACCATACAATCATCATCAATATTATTATTATTATTATTATTATTATTATTATTATTATTAAGAGTCTGAGATCATAGAAAATATAATCTTTACCATTAAAGAGATTAAAGAGGCATTAAACTTCCATATGATGAAAATATATGGATATGAATAACTATTTTAAAATACAGATAGGTAGCCGTGTTGGTCTTTTTGTTTTTATTTTAAAATACAGCAAATAATCCTAAAAAGATGTAACCAGGTCTTCACCTCCTTTCCCTGAACTGTACCAGCTTGTCATTGTAAGGAGAACCAGTTCTGAACAGGTACCTTGGTTTTTCCCCTTTCCCCTCATTCTGGGAGCCTATTTTGCTGATGAGCAAGTTACAATGTCTCAAAGTGTTGCGTTTAGGAGGCTTACACCTATATAAAATACATACATATATACACGTTAAAATGCACAATGATTTGATCTCAACATCCTTACTTAAAATATATAATAAAACACGCAAGTTGAAAGGAATGAGTATTAGAATCAGAATTATAAAACTGCAGAGTTGGATTGAATCCAGGGGTCATCTAGACCAACCCCCTGCAATGCAGGAATCTCAGTAAAGCATCCATGACAGGTGACCAGCCAAACTCTGCTTAAAATACTCCAAGGAAGCAGAGTCCACAACTTCCCAAGGGAGACCAGGAGACCGTTCCAATGTCCAACAGCTCTTACTGTCATAAAGTTCTTCACGTTTAGCTGGTATCCCCTTTGGTTCAAGTCCTACCCTTCAGAGCAGGAGAAAACAGGATTGCTCTCTCTTCCATTTGATAGCCTTTTAAAATATTTGAAGATCGTATCTCCTCAGTCTCCTCTTCAGGCTAAACATACCCAGCTCTAAGTGCTCCTCCTAAGGCTTTCCAGCTTGTCAAAATTCTTAAATTGTGGTGCCTAGAATTGGACACAGTATTTCAGGTGTAGTCCGACCAAGGCAGAATAGAGTGGTACTATTACTTCCCTAGACACTAATTCTGTGGATGCAGCTCAGAATAGCATTAATTTCTTTTTTGCTCCTGCTGCATCACATGGTTGACTCATGTTAAGCTTGTGTTCTACTAAGGCTCCTGAATCCTTTTCACATGCACTACTAGAAAGTCAGTTGTCCCTTATAAGATAAGATTTGTGCTGCAGGTTCTTTCATTCTATTCAGTTCATTAAAATGCAAATAATGTCCTCGGCAGCAACTCCCTTCTGAAGATTCCTTGGGCTGGAGGTTAGGGCAAAGGAGGTGGGTGAACCACAGGCAGCACAAATATATCCCACAGAGAACCCTCCCCTAGTCTGGACATTTCAGAAGCATAAAACTTGAAACCCTCATGAAGGTGAAGAAGCATGCAGTCTGAAACTGTGTCCCATTAACTAACATGTAAAAAAGTCTGGAAAATTAATGAACCTTCTACCCTGTTGTGGTTTATTGACAAAGTCCTGAGGTTTATTATACAGTCATAGCTTGGTTTTTGAACAGCTTAGTTATCGAAAGCTTTGGCTCCCAAACGTCGCAAACCCAGAAGTGAGTCTTCCAGTTTGCGAACGTTTTTTGGAACCTGAACGTCCGACATGGCTTCCAATTGAGTGCAGGAAGCTCCTGCAGCCAATTGGAAGCCGCACCTTGGTTTTTGAACATTTTTGGAAGTCAAACAGACTTCTGGAATGGATTCCATTCGAGAACCAAGGTACAACCTTTTTTAATGAGCATTTATTCGTAAGGGGCTAAACGTAGTAAAAACAGAATCAACCCAGACTTCATGACAACTGGAAACAGAAACAAATAGCAATGTCTTGGACAATGAAACAATTAGAGGAGCTATCAAATATCATTCTTGATTTCTGGCCTTCCTGACAGGGGCTGAGGGAGACCTTTCGTCCATGAAGAGGGTGATCTGAGAGGCTACGCTCTTTGGAAAGATATAATGTATGTCAGCCGATTACCAGGTAAAGCATTCCAATCTATGAAGGATATCAGCCTGGTGACATCGAAGGGAAATTCACAGCACATGAATAAATCTTGGGGAAGGGTGAAATATGGAACAGCATATGTAACAAATGATTACGTGCAAAAAATAAATTAGAACATGGATATGTAAATTTTACTCAGAAGAACAATCTGCAGCATAGTAACTACAAGGAATCAATCCATTTTATTATTATTTTGTAATTTCAGAAGAGATGAGAGATAAATATTGGATCCTATAGGTAAGATGTGGATAAAAGAGGCTGGGAAACTGAAATGGGGAAGTAGGCAACCCACTTGGAACTAAGCAAAAATATGGAACAATAAAATTTTATACATACAAGATTCAAAAGCAAGCTCTCTTCCAAGCTGTTTATTAATTAATTAACTAAATTTCTGTTCATAATCCAGAGCCCCAGCCCAACATGGACAAACAATAGGAAGTTCAGTTCTTTATTGGCAAAGCGCTCGGTTACATCAGCAAGGGATATAATTAACACTTCTGCTAATGTTAAAAGAAAAAATATGGTGGACTAACAGGGGCCACCGTATACCAATGTACAGGCTCACAAGAGACTTCAGGGTCTTCTACTAACACAGAGTTTTCCAAACTTTTCATGTTGGTGAAACCATTTCTAGACATGTGTCATTTCGCGACAAAGTAATTCAGTTTTACTAGCAAACGGAAGGTTAAATGAAGCCCTTTCCAGCCCTGGGAGGAACTCGGGGCGGTTCACAGGATATAATCACAACTTAACACAAAATATATAATCATAATAAAAGCAACCCCCCCCCCAAAAAAAACCCACATTCTAAAAGGGCATTAGATGTCAATCAGCCAGAAACCTGGTTAAGGAGAAAGGCTTTTGCCAAGTGCCTAGGTGCCAGGTGAACCTCCCTGAGGAAAATATTCCACAGATGGGGAGCCACCGCAGAAAAGGCCCCTTGCCACACTCCAGGCCTCTCATGGAGGCGGCACTTTAAGAAGGGTCTCAGAAGATGACCTCAGGGTCCAGGTAGGTTCATATGGAAAGAGGCGGCCCTTGTTGCTGTTGCTTTATGCCCCTCGTTGTCAGTGGAGACAGTGGGTGAAGGGATGGAGGAGAGTCCAATGGCAGGACTCTTTCTGGGACCTCTTCCACTTCAGAGACTGCAACCCCTCCCCTGCCTTCAGCCAGTGTGACTAAGAGTGGTGGACTCGTAATCTGGTGGACAGGGTTCGCTTCCCCAGTCCTCCATGTGCAGTTGCTGGGTGACCTTGGGCCAGTCACACTTCTCTGAAATCTCTCAGCCTCACTCACCTCACAGAGTGTTTGTTGTGGGGGAGGAAGGGAAAGGAGATTAAGACTCCTTAGGGTAGTGATAAAGCGGGATATCCAAACTCTTCTTCTTCCTCTACGACCACCTCTTGCCTCATGGGTGGCACTGAACCTCACTATACATCTTCCACTACCCATCCTACCCACCCACCACTCAAACTCCTGCCCGTCCCTCACGCTGGCTTACAGAAGAATGCCCACAAACTGCTTCCATACTGAAAAAACAGGTTGAAAGCAAAAGCCTTTTCTCCTCTAAAATGGAAGGCATACTGGGCTCCAAAGGTCTACTGTAGTTTATTGTAAAAGCTGGAGATAAGGAAGGGGATTCTAACACTGAGCAGAATCTTTGGTTTGCTCTCTTAGGAGCTCTTGAGATCACTGTATATTTTTCTACCTTCCAAGCTTAAGATATTTCACTTCTATGGATTATTTGATGTGAGTTAAGGGAATATCTGTAGGTGAAGTTCTTGCCACACTCCAAGCAATTATAAGGTTTCTCCCCGGTATGAGTTCTCAGATGTTGAGTAAGGTGACCACTCTGACTAAAACTCTTCTCACACTTCAAACATTTATAAGGTTTTTCCCCTGTATGAGTTCTTAGATGCTGAGTAAGGGAGCCACTGAAGCTCTTTTCACACACCGAGCACTTATAAGGTTTCTCCCCGGTATGAGTTCTTAGATGTTGAGTAAGGTGACCACTCTGACTAAAACTCTTCTCACACTTCAAACATCTATAAGGTTTTTCCCCTGTATGAGTTCTTAGATGCTGAGTAAGGGAGCCACTGAAGTTCTTTCCACACTCCCAACATTTATAAGGTTTCTCCCCTGTATGCCTTTTTTTGTGAAAAGTAAGGGAATCTAAGCGACTGAAGTTCTTTCCACACACCAAACATTCATAAGGTTTCTCCCCTGTATGAATTCTTTGATGCTTAGAAAGGGACGAACTGACTGTGAAGCTCTTTCCGCACTCCAAACATCTATAAGGTTTCTCCCCTGTATGTGTTCTTTTATGTATGGTGAGGTGACTATTCTGACTGAAACTCTTTTCACACTCTGAACACTTATAAGGTTTTTCCCCTGTATGAGTTTTCAGATGCTGAGTAAGGTGAACACTCTGACTAAAACACTTGTCACACGCCAAGCATTTATAAGGTTTTTCCCCTGTATGAGTTCCTCGGTGTTGCAAAAGGTGGCCACTCCGGCTGAAACTCTTTCCACACTCCAAACATTTATAAGGCTTCTCCCCTGTATGAATTCTCATGTGTCTTTTGAGCTGGCTACGCACACTAAAGCTCTTTCCACATTCCGGACATTCATAAGATTTTCTCCCTGCATGCCTTCTTTTATGAAAAGTAAGGGACTTTATGCAACTGAAGTTCTTTCCGCACTCCAAACATCTATAAGGTTTGTCCCCTGTGTGAGTTCTTTGATGGCGAGTAAGGGTGCCATTGTCACTAAAGCTCTTTCCACACTCCCAGCATCTATAAGGTTTATCCCCTGTATGAGTTCTTTTATGTCTTGTGAGCACGCTACACTGAATAAAGCTCTTTCCACATTCCAAACATTTATAAGGTTTCTCCCCAGTATGAATTCTTTGATGCCTAGTGAGGGAGTCATTGTGCCTGAAGCTCTTTCCACACTCCCTGCATTTATGAGGTTTCTCGCCTGTATGAATTCTTTGATGCAGAGTAAGGTGTTCTTTCCGACTGAAGCTTTTTCCACACTCCCAGCATTTATATGGTTTTTCTGCTGTATGACCTCTTTTATGAAAAATAAGGTAGGCTCTGTCACTGAAGTTCTTTCCACCCTCCAAACATTCTTTAGGTTTGTCCCCTGTGTGTGGTATCTGATTTTCGTTAACCTGAGAAGCAGTGGGTTCCCTCCCCGCCTTCTGCGTTCGTCTGCCCTCTTGTCTGTTGGTTCCATCTTGAATCCTTAACTTCTGTTGCTCCTCAGCTCTTTCAGGTGGCCCTTCAGATGGGTCCCCCTCAGCCAGGATCCTCCAAACATCTCCTGGTGGTTTAAAAAGAAAAGCTGGTAAGATGCTGCAAAATGCACACCCGCCTATACTGGACTTTAATGTGCTTGAGTCTGCTTGTGTCTGTACTTTTTTTTATTTTACATCATCCACATATCATCCTCATCCAACAGATACCTCACCTTTCCCTTTCTCAAGTTTGGGTGGATAAAGAGGGTTTTCTATAATAGTAATTTTAAAAAGGTTTTAAAAAGTACCCAGTTCTTATGAGAGGAACAGGGAATCTTTGTCCCTCCAGATGCTGCCGAACTACAGCTCCTATCAGCCCCAGCCAACATGGGCAACAGCTAAGTTGTGGCTCAGTGGTATAAGGAAGGCTGAAGCTTCTTGCTACTGCCACAGGGATTGCACTGAGTACCAGTCAGTTTTCATCTTCGGTTCCCTTTTCCTTCAGGAATCAGCCCACACCCTACATTCATCATCTGAGGTCCTTCTCACTGTGCCCTTCTTCTAGCAAGGTGCCAAGTGTGCCAACACAAGCATGGGGCTTGGAGTGGTGGCTTCCGCCTAGGCAATGCTCTGCCCAGGGAGGCTCCCCAGGAGCCAATCACTGGCTAATTTTAGGAGGGAGGCATTAATATTTCTTTTCAGCCAGGCTTTGGGCCTTTACCTTAAAGAATTATAGTGGCCTTAATTTTTGCATCCTATGGTAACTTGCTTTTGAATTGACCTTTCATGAAAAAGCAACTAAATGCAATGAATAGTAATGCATAATATCTGCCACACCGTCATTCTGTCGTGTATACTGCTAAGCAAGCTATGTGATTAAGCAGTCTACGACTGACCCAAAAGCAGTAAGTTGCAACCAGCAAACGAGACCCCTTCAGCCTTTGTTTCCATGCCATGCAGTTGTAAGCACAATCCTATCCAAAAAGCAAGTTCACACCCCACCAAATCAGAAGTAGAGACCTCAATGGCCAGAATAAAAGAGAATCAAAGCAAGTAACTCTTAACCGATATGTCTTTTTTTTGATGTCTATAAAATCATATACCATGCTGGACTATGTAGAATTTTGCTTTGACCCTACAGGGTTCTCATATGTTCTTTTGTACAGGGAAAATGAAGAACGTTCCCTTTAGTGACCAACAGGAGTTCACACCTTCACTAGATATTGATCCAGGGGGAAAGGATCCTTACCCACAGAAGCCACCATCTCATAAATCTCCATCATGACTTCCTTGTACAGCGCTCTTTGGCCTGGATCCAGCAGGAACCATTCCTCATCAGTGAAATGCAAGGACACCCCCTCAAAGCTCATTGATCCCTGGAAAACAAAAGCAATTGCCTTATTTGTATTTCATCCAGAGTAAGGTATGGAAACCTCTCCTCTGCAATGGGCAACTGGATATCTTAAGTGTTCAGAAATCACCCAAAGCCGATGGAATTTACCCATTAGTTTAAGAATTCTAAGTATTCTAACAAAAACATGTAACGAGTCTGTGAGATTGCCCAGTTTCCTTTCCTCCAAGAGGGATTTAGTTTCCAGGAAACTGCAGGTTAGTTAGTTTCATGTTTGTTTTGGGGAAACTGGTGGAAAACATTATTAAAGACAATGACATAACCAATGTATGTAAGCAAATTTATATAGTGCACCTTCAAGCAAAAAAATCCTGACAACACATCTGCATATGGGATCTGAATTGGTGATGACTGAGAAGGAAAGTGACATTTGGGATCATAGCTGATAGCTCAGTAAAGATATCGGCACAGGGTATGAAAGTAGTGAAATGGGTCAATGCTGTTTTAGGGAAAGATTCAAAACTAAGCTGCCAATATCATAGTGCTGATATACAAATCTATGGTGAAGCAGCCCTTATAAAACTGTATGGATCCAGTTGCATGACCTCAAAAAGAATATTGTAGATTCAGAAAACGTTGGAAAAAGAACAAACAAAATAATTAATGTGTTGGAAAAATATGAGGAATTACTAATCTGAAACAAAGGCGCTTGTGGGGAAATACGATAGAGATGTATAAAGATATGCATGGTGCTTAGAAATAGGAGAGAGGGAGGTGTTTCTTTCTCTAGGATGATACTGCAGTCCAAGGTCGTCCAATGAAGCTAATTGTGCACAGATTAAGGACAAACTAAAGGAAGCACTTTTCACAATGTTAAACTCAGCAATTCACTAACGCAATATGCAGTAATGGTCACCAAATTAAAAGAGAATTAGGCAAATTCATAGCAGATAAGGTTACAACTGACTGCCAGCCATGATGACTGTGCGCTGCCTCCACTTGTTTTGCGCAGTATATTCCTCATTGCCAGTTCCTGGGAATCACCTGAAGAGGCATGTTGTACTCAGCTCCTGGTTACAAATTTCCCAGAGGCTTCTGCTTGGTCACTGTGGGAATAGGATGCTGGACCAGGTGGGTTAATGGCCTGATCAACCAGCTAGGCTCTTCTTAGGTCATGTTCAAGGTTTCATGAGCAAAACTCAGTCGAGTAACCCACTTCCTCAGAGGCAGAAGCCTCAGAAGCACCGGTGCAAGATTTGCGCCCCTGCAAGAACGCTCTCTGTAACAAGTACAGACCCATCTCTCCCTGATTATCTTTCCCCTACCTTAGCTGGATGCATGGTGGCCACTTCTTCTCCAGAGTAATGTAGGGAGAATCCACAATGTTGGTCTGATGCCACTGCAGTGTCTGCGAAAGGGAAGGTCGCCAAAGAATTCATGAAAACATTGAAAATGAAGTTCCTGATTTGCCCAAGCAAAAGATTATAAAACAGAAATCAGCAGCACATTACACGCTGAGGTAATGTGAATATGCAAATGATGCATATGGAAATAGTAATATAAAATAGTAATATAAAAATTAACTTTTAATCGTATGTTTGTCTACACAGAAAAACAATAGGCAAGGACGGAATGGATCTCATGGACAGCTGAGATAACTCAGTCAAGTAGAGCATTAAACTCTTAATCTCAGGTTGTGGATTCGAGCCACAAAGTAATGTGCAAACCTGCCCAGCACCTTTCACAGCAGGCAAGAGAGAGGAGTGAAGGGAGGGTGGGTGGGGGAGAGAGAGACAGTATTTATTATTTAAAACCGATGCCTTTATGTATATTAGTTTTTGCATGGTTCTGTGAATTTTAGCTGTGTTCTGTCTTTATTTTCATCTGTGTGCCACCTGCATACTTTTCTGAAAAAGGGTTTAGATATTTTGAATATGAGTTAAAATAATTACAAGATACATTCTGAGGGACCGACATTTTTCTATGAAATATTTTCAGTGCAGAGGGACACCTTTCTGAGGAAGAGCTTAGATATTTTGGAAACATTTAATAACTACAGCTGCTACTGTCCAGGACACATTATTAAGGACCAGCAATTTATTTTAAAATGAAATATTTTCAGTGCAGGGGAGCAGGGCCTTCGTTTTCTACTAAAAAAACCCCTCTCTCTCCCTCACTCTCTCGGGTTCAGCTGCGCGGGGTCCGCCTGGCCTTCGTCCTCCGAGGAGGCTCCTCTTCTGCCCTATGGGAGTCCCAGCTCTTCCCTTCTCCTTCCTTCCCTCCTCCTTCCCTTCCCACATCTGACCCGGAGGCGGCAGGAGGAGAGGCAGCCTTCCCGGCGGAGAAACAACCGGAGATCCCCCGAGAGGACAAGGAGGGCGGAGGCAAACTCAGCGACCCCGACAAGGAAGGAAGGAAAAAAAGGCTGGCCAGGACAGGAAACGGAAGCTCCTCCTCTGGACTTCCCTTCCGCTCTAGGAATTTGGGCTCTATGGCTCTAGTTAACCCTTGCGGAGCCGAGAGGCATGAACACTCTTGGCTGCTACGGGCAGAGGGAGCAGTGGCAAGCCGATTTTGTCTGGAAAGCTTTGCAGGATCAGGCCCCGAGTATAGGATCCTCTCCTCTGAGGTGCCCCATGCAGGATCCAGTGACCATTGAGAGCCGGGGTATCATATATATATAACACACCCTGCATTTATATGGTTTTTAAGCCAAGTGCACACTGATGTGAAATAAGCATTGAATGATATGGAAATCTCTTTCCACACCTTCAACAGTCATACTTTGTATCCTCTCTGTGAATTTAATTTTCTTCAACCAGAAAAGCACCATTCATTCCCCGCTTTATGTTTCTCTCCCCTCCTGTCTGTTGGCTACACTGTGAACCCCTTATTTATGTTACTCCTCCTGCTCCACGGTTCTTTCCTCCAAATATCTCCTGAAAGGCCTAGTTAAGTTTCCAAGCAAAATTCAAACTTGTTGATACTGACCTTTTAAAGCCCTAAATGGCGATGGCCTGTAGACCTGAAGGAACATCTCCATTCCCATTATTCAACCCAGACACTGAGGTCCAGCACCAAGGGTGGTTCCCGCAATGTGAGAAGCTACAGGGAACCAGGCAGAGGGCCCTCCCAGTTGTAGCATCCACGCTGTAGAATGCCCAATCATCAGATGTCAAAAAGATGAGTAACCTTGATAACCTTTAGAAGACATCTGAAGGCAGCCCTATAGAAGGAAACCTTTTAATGGGAGATGCTTTTATATACAGTGAGGGGGGGAAGTATTTGATCCCCTGCTAAATTTGCCCGTTTGCCCTCTGATGAAATGACCAGTCCATAATTTTAATGGTAGGTTTATTGTAGCTGTGAGAGGCAGAATAACAACAGGAAACCCCCTAGAAACCCAGAGGACAAAAGTCAGAGATTGATGTGCACACTGTAAGGTGGACTTGAAACTGCTTGTGTCTCTATATTTTATTTTGCCTCATCTACACAATATCCCTTTCCTTGTCTAATGCAAGCCCACTCTTTGCCTTCCTACGTTCAGACTGAAAATCTAACACAAATCGCTGCTGCTCAGCTGTGGACATTAGGAGGCAGTCTGGACTCAAAAGACCTCAGAGCAAGAAAAAGCCTATGATTAAACAGAGGGAGGTAGGCAAGATTAAAATCAAACAAAGCTAAAGAAGCAAATTCTAACACCGAGCACAATCTTTGGTTTGCTTCCTGTAGGAGATCTTGATGTAATTGAGGATCTTTCCCCATTCCAACCCCTTCTAAGATGTTTTCCTACGAGTTCTTTGATGCCGGGTAAGGGAGCTACTGTGACAAAAGCTCTTCCCACACTACAAACATTCGTAAGATTCGTCCCCTGTATGAATTCTTTGATGTTTAGTAAGGTGGCTGCTGCAATAGAAGCTCTTTCCACATTCTAAACACTTATAAGGCTTTTCCCGTGTGAGTTCTGTGATGTTTAGTAAGTGTTTCACTGTGACTAAAGCTCATTCCACACTCAAAGCATCTATAAGGTTTATCCCCCGTATGAGTTCTTTTATGTCTTGTGAGGTGGCCACTGTCACTAAAGCTCTTTCCGCACTCCCAGCATCTATAAGGTTTATCCCCTGTATGGGTTCTTTGATGGCTAGTGAGCTGCCGACACTGATAGAAGCTCTTTCCACATTCCAAACACTTATAAGGTTTTTCCCCTGTGTGAGTTCTGTGATGTTTAGTAAGGGTTTCACTGTGACTGAATTTCTTTCCGCACTCGCAGCATTTATAAGGTTTATCCCCTGTGTGAGTTCTTTTATGTCTTGAGAGGTGGCTACTACGAATGAAGCTCTTGTCACATTCCAAACACTTATAAGGTTTTTCTCCTGTGTGACTTCTTTCATGCAAAGTAAGGGAGTCTTTGCGACTGAAGCTCTTTCCACACTCCAAACACTCATAAGGTTTGTCCCCAGTATGAATTCTTTGATGCTTTGTGAGGGAGTCACTGTACCTGAAGCTCTCCCCACAGTCCAAACATTTGTATGGTTTTTCACCTGCATGCGTTATTTTATGTTTAGTGAGAATGCTCCTCTGAGGGAAACTCTTTCCATGCTTCAAGCATTCATACGGTTTGTCCCCTGTGTGGGTTGTATGATGCATATTAAGGGAGCCACTGTTACTGAAGCTCTTTCCGCACTCAAAGCATTGATGAGGTTTCTCACCTGTATGAGTTCTTTGATGCAAAGTAAGACCACCACTCTGACGGAAGCTCTTTCCACACTCCCAGCATTTATGAGGTTTGTCCCCTGTATGAATTCCTTCATGCGAAGTAAGGTGACTACTCTGACGGAAGCTTTTTCCACACTCCCAGCATTTATAAGGTTTTTCTCCTGTATGCGTTTTTTGATGCTGATTAAGGTAGTCACGCCGACGGAAGATTTTTCCACACTCCCAGCATTTATATGGTTTTTCACCCGAGTGCACTCTTCGATGTGAAGTAAAAGTTGAGTGAGAAGGAAATCTCTTTCCACACACAGTACATTCATAGTTCTCTATATGAATTTGATTTTCATTAACCTGAGAAGCGGTGGATTCCCTCCCCACCTTCTGCATTTGGGTCCCCTCCTTTCTGTAGGTTCCAACATGAAGCCGCAGTTTCCATTGTTTCTTCTGTTCCTCAAGTCTTTCAGATGCCACTTCTGATGGTTCTCCTTCAGTCAGGATCCCCCAAATATTTCCTAAATTATTAAAAAGGAACACTGGTAAAATGCCGTGTCTGTGGTGATGATGATGATGATGATGATGATGATGATGATGATGATTATACCCTGCCCTCCCTGGCCAGAGCTGGGCTCAGGGCAGCTAACACCAGTAAAATTACAATAAAACATAATAGGTCCATTCAGTCCCTCATCTGGCAATTGCTGCAGCTACCAGCGAGTGTCAGAAGATTCAGGACGCAACCTAACATTATGCTATGGAACTGATTGAAAAAGAATTTTCTTCACACCACCATTCATGGGCATAGCCAAGGAGGGGTGGGGGAGCAGCTCCCCAGATCAAGTAAAACATTAGAAATACATAACTAACTGACCAATCATGCTGGTTCTGCCTCCCTAACAAAAGTCCTGCCCACCCACCAAAAACCCATGCCACCACTGAAAAACATTCCTTTCCTTTTCTACTTTTTATCTCTCACAGCCCAGAACTCTTGCCTTGCAACCTTCCCGGTTTTCTTGCCAGGGGAGCTTCCTCACTCCCAACATCTCCCCTTCTCCATTCTCTGTAACTCACCAGATCCCTCTGGGGGTCCTGGGAGGGAACAGTTTTTACAGTTATACCCAAACTAAAATAACCACCAACCCCAACTAAACATTTAAAGTAAAGGTAAAGGACCCCTGGATGGTTGAGTCCAGTCAAAGGCGACTAGGGGGTAGTGGCACTCATCTCACTTTCAGGCTGAGGGAGCCAGTGTTTGTCCACAGACAGCTTTCTGGGTCATGTGGCCAGCATGACTAAACAGCAACGGGACACTGTGATGGAAAACATTGCACACAGAAATGTCATTTACCTTCCTGCCGCAGCGGTACCTATTTATCTACTTGCACTGGTGTGCTTTTGAACTGCTAGGTTGGCAGGAGCAGGGACCGAGCAACGGGAGCTCACCCCGTCACAGGGATTCAAGCCACCAACCTTCTGATTGGCGAGCCAGAAAGGTTCAGTGGTTTAGACCACAGCGTCGCCTGCGTCCCTAAACATTTAACTAACACCAACTCGACAAAAACAAAACAGGGGAACCAAAACTAGAACTGTTTAAAACGTTATAAAACATTTTTGCGATTTGCCCCCAGCCCAAGAGTTGTTCCAGCAATGTCCCAGTGGCCTCCCAGGAGCCTCTTTAGGCTGTTCAAGGTGAGTCTGGGCTCTGCCCCCTAGGCCAGGTGGAAATGGGCCTTGCAGCAGGGAGCAGGTCTTCCTTCCAGCCCTCAGGGAATGGTAGGCATGGTAGTGACCTGAAAGCAGATCCTAAGGAGGCTGTGGAAGCCTCATTATGCGTGGAGCTCCCAGTCACAGTTTCCATGGTAAAAGTGGGGTGTCTTTCTCCTGATCCCTACCAGAGAAGAAAGGAGGAGTGCTGCCTGAAAATGAATTTTTTCACCCCACCATTAAAAACCTTTCCTTTTCTGTCTACCTTTTATCTCTGCCAACCCAGAGCTCTGGCCCTGCAGCCTTCCTCGTTTTCTTGCCAGGGGGGCTTCCTCACGCCCAACATCTCCCCAGGTCCCCATCTCCATTCCCTGCAACTCACCAGATCTCTCTGAGGGTCCTGGGAGGGAACATTCAAAGGTGGTGGGAGACAGCCTGACCAGGTCAACCGTCCATCTTCCTCCTTCCATCCTCGCTATGTTTGCAGGATCAGACACTTTCATCCTTTCTGAGGAGCTCTGAAGGCAAAACAAGCTGCAGGTTCCTTGGGAGGGAGGGAGAGAGAAGCAAAGGGAGCCTCAGAGAAGCTGCAGGGATTCCTCTGCCCTAGATATTCTCCTGCCCCTGGAGCTCAAATAGGGCATCCCCTCTGCAACGGTCCCCAACAGTTTTAAAATATATTTTTCTGTTTCCAAATTAATCTGTCTGCTTCCTCTATCCTTTCTTAAAGCTGGCATGGTTCACACAGTAGTGACCTAAAAATAGATCCCATTGAACTCAGTGGAGCTTACTTAGGAGTAAATCTGCAAAGGACTGCTGTGCATATTCTTCCTCTTCTGACACCCAGAAACACATCGGTCCTCTTCCCCTCCCTTCCTCCAGTCAAGACCTTCTTGCCTTTTCTCCCCGCTCTGTCTTTTCTGCTCACTTGGGGGGGTCCATCCATTTCTCCTCATTCCCTCCCCTCCCAAACCCCCAGGAACTCAGCTGACCTATCCCAGCCTTAATGGGTGCTGGAGGTGGGGAGCCCCAGGCTCAGGTCATTTCTAGGATCACAGATCTTTGAAATTATTTTGCAGAACTCAGAAGTTTAAACAAGCTGCAGGTTCCTGGAAGGGAGGCAGAAGTAAATGGAGCCTGAAGGGATTTTTCTTGCCAGAGTTTCCTTGTTTCCACTCTCCATCCCTCTGCTTCTGATTTAAAAGAGAGGTAGAGCTCAACCGTATACTGATGAACACCCAGCCAAACCCCCCTGATGATCTCTCCCAGCGGCTTCATATAGATGTTAAAATGGGGGAGAGGATGGAACCCTAAGGCACCCCACAAATGAGAGCCCAGGGGTCTGAATACTCATCCCCCACCACCACTTTCTAGACACAGCCCAGGAGGAAGGAGCAGAACCACTGTATAACAGTGCTCCCAAATCCTTTAAGACAGTCCAGAAGGATGTCATGGTTGATGGTATCAAAGGCCACTGAGAAATCCAGCAGAACTAGGAAACAATTTTCACCTTTGTCCCTAGCCCGCTGGAGATCATCGACCAGAGCAACCATGGCAGTTTCAGTCCCATGATGAGGCCTGAATCCTGATTGGAAGGGATCCAAATGGTCCGCATCCTCCAGGCATGCCTGGAGTTGTCCAGCCAGATGGACGGGGTATAAATAAATTATTATGATTATGATTATTATGAACTACCTGCTCAATCACCTTGCCCAAGAATGGAAGATTTGAGACTGGGCAATAGTTGGCCTTATTGGCCGGGTCCAAAAATATTTTTTTAAGAAGCAGTTTAATAACCATCTCTTTCAGTGGGTCTGGGAAGGCTCCCTCACAGAAGAAACCATTCACTACACCGCAGAGCCCATCACCCAGCCCTTCCCAGGTCGCTTTTATGAGCCAGGGTGGGCAAGGATCAAGGAAACAGGTGGTTGGTTGACTTGTCCAAGCAGCTTGTCCACATCCTCAGAGGTAACATTGGAATTGATCACATGCAACTTGACTAGACAGGACTCTAGCACTTTCCCACCCCAGCCCTGTTCCCATGGTGGAGTCTACGTCTTTCCGAATCTGAGCCACTTTATTTGTAAAATACTTTGCAGGAGATCTTGGGGGCCTTACCAGGCACCAATGGCAAAGGTTGTTCTGTTAGATTGTGAATCACCTGAAAGGGTCTCCTGCTACTGTTTACTGCAGATGCAACAGAGGCGGTGAAGAAAGTCCTCTTCGCCATCGCTATCACCACTTGGTAGGCTCAACGTTGAGCTCTAACCTGTGTCTGGTCCAATTCAGACTGCGTTTTCCACCACTGGTGCTCTAGCCATCTCAGAGAATGTTTCATGACCCGCAGCTCTGGGGAAAACCATGGGGCTGTCCGGGCTCCATGCAATTGGAGAGGGCCCTTTGGAGCCAGACAGTCGATAGTCCTAGTTAACTCTGCATTCCAGCAGGCCACAGGGAATCAACAGAAAGGCCATCAACACAGGATAAAGCATCCCCTACCACTCTCTCTGGAAACCATTTGGATCCATTAAGTGGCGGGGGAGGACCATCAGAATCAGTCCCACCTCCCTACAGTGGGGAAGGGTTGCAGAGAAGTCCAGTTGCAGAGAAGTGATCCAATCATGGCACTTCTTTTGTTTTGCTTTTACTTAGTGTCAGATCACCCACATCCATAGAGGTGAACACCAAGTCTAATCATGTCCACGACTATGAGTTGGACCAAACTTATTCAGGGGCAGCCCCATGGAGGCCATGCTTTCCACGAAGTCCAGAGCGGCCTCTTGTAAGGTTTGTTGGCATGGATGTTAAAATCCCCTAGGACAACCAAACTAGGTGTCTCCTGGAGAACAATCGCCATGACCTGAAGCAGCTCAGGCAGGGAATCCTTGGTGCAGCAGGGAAGTTGGTGCACCAAAAGGAATCCTGTACTGTCCCTATTGCCCAGCTTCCAGAACATGTACTCATAAAACTGGGTCTTCCCAGTACGACACCTGGTGTAAGCTAATGACGTCCTAAAAATCACTGCAACCCCCCCCTCCCCGCCCACATGACCTGGGTTGCTGTGCGTAAGAGAAACCTGGTGGACAAGCAGCAGGTAGGACAGGACCATCTGCTTCATCCAACCAAGTTTCTGTTACACATGCCAGGTCAAGTCCTCCATCCATGATCAAGTCATGGATGACAGCGGTGTTGTGAATCATTGACCAGGCATTGCACAGCAGCACCTTTAGGTCATGTTGGTCTCCCTTGCCGATTCCAGTATCCTCCCAGTCAAGACCAGACCCGGAGGCAGGGATAGTCTTCAAACAACGACTAAACCTGCCTCCTCGGTAATGAGATGGTCTAGTCTTAGTGTATCTCCTCCTCACTGATATCAGGTGTGCCAGTGCATTCCCCCCCCCCAACGTGCCCTAGCCATTCTGTTGGCTGGGGTCCAGTGCCAGGAAGCCCTGACTCTCTCCACTTCAAAACAGAACACAAACTATACAATAAATCAATAAAACAGGAGAAACCAACTAAAAACAACTATTTACAATTATTCCGAAATTAAACTAGTCCCCAGTGCTAACTAAATGTTTATCCCATACCCAAGAGAGCAAAAACAAAATAAAAGAACAAAAAACGTAAAACGTAAAACGCCACAGATTAAAAACTATTAAAAAACCCCAGAGTTTGTTCCAATGAGGGCTCCCTTGGACAAAAAACAAAGACACCAACCAGGATTACTTGGAGCAAAACAGCAGCCTGTAGGCTTGGCCTTTATTGATCTGTTGCAACAGGGTGTTCCCCTCACTTGCAGGAGAGAGGAGGGACCCAGAAAAATGGTGTGCAAGGCCTTATAAAGACTTTTGAAATTGCCACCCTGTAGATCAAGACCACCCCCAGAAACATCATACATACATCACAGAAGGGGTGTAACTTAAGACCACCCCTCAGATACAGCACACCTACATCACAGAAAAGGCAGTCTAAAACAGAAATTTTAATATTGTTTTTTCTCCTGTTTTCGTTTTCTCCTGTCTGGCAGGTTACTTGATTGGATTTCCTGGGTATCCTGGCCAGTCTTTTGTAATGATAAATACTTAGTTTCTGGGCCAGGTCACAGGCTCACACCCTATTCAAACACAGGCATACCCTTAAGACAGGATTTGTGAAGGAAAAGACAATGGGGAGGCTTTTCCATTTTGACCTTGCAGAGAAAAGATTTGGTCAGTTTAGGAATCAAAATGGTTCCAGGTTGGCCTTCCTGTGCTGATCTATGTATGTGCTTGGTTGGTACACTTATGAACATTACCATATATCTAAGACCATAAAATTCCTATCACACAGGGAATGGCCTTCAGGACTCACAGCAGGACAATAGATAAAACACTATAGCCCCCCCACCCTTACCTGGGAGTAAGGCCCACTGAACTCAGTGGTGCTTTCTTCTGAGTAGACACTTAGCTACTTACTAGATGCAAGGCAGCAGCACCAGACGGATCCCCTGGGCTAGGCGCTGGGGTGGATCCCCCCACTCCGTGCCTTGCAGAGCCAGACTGATGCACTGGGGCAGTTACAAGCAGTAATCAAAACCGGAGCCTCAGGGATCGCCCTCCCCAAGTAGAAACAAACCGGGGCTGCTTCGAGAAAATACACGGGGGGGGGGGGAACGATAGGCCACCCCCTGCCCTGCTTGTGATTGGCCCAGGACAGGAAGCGGAAGCTCTTCCTCCTCTGGCTACGGACTCCCCTTCCCCTCTAGGAATCTCGGCCCTGTGGCTCCTGTTAACCCTTGAAGGAGCCGAGTGGCAGGAACCTTTTGGCTGCTGGGGCGGAGAGCGAGGAGAGGCGCCCGGATTCTGTCTGGAAAGCCCTGCAGGATTAGGCCCCGAGGCAACAGGATCCTCTCCCCCAGCTGGTTCCCCATGCAGGATCCAGTGACCCCTGAGAGCCATAGTATCATCATTATTTTTTATTATATGTACAGTATATGCCTCCTTTTCCCCAAGTCTGGGAGTCAAGGTGGCTTTCAGATAAAGCAGGAAGACATATATAATCCTTAAAAAGGAATTCTACTCTAACAAAGGGGTCATCGCTCTTGGACCTGGTCCTCACCTATAGGGAGGAACTGACCCACGAAGTATTTATTTATTTTTTATTATTATTATTATTGTTGTTGTTGTTGTTGTTGTTGTTGTTGTTGTTGTTGTTGTTGTTACATTTTCATACCACCCTATATGTGCAGATCTCAAGGGAGCTCACAATATAAAATCAGAATATGAAAACAAAATACATAAACAAAAACATCCCAATAACACCCCCCCCCAAAAAAAAAAAACAAGTACTGGGATCTTTGTGAGGAAGTGACCATTTCCTAGTAGAATGGGATCCTGTCTTCCTGGGTTTCATGAGGCAAAGGCAAGGGAAAGCTGAGTGGAGTCAGTGACGCACTCTGGACTTTGTTGTTGTTGTTTAGTCGTTTAGTCGTGTCCGACTCTTCATGACCCCATGGACCAGAGCACGCCAGGCACCTCTGTCCTCCACTACCTCCCGCAGTTTGGTCAAACTCATGCTGGTAACCTCAAAAACACTATCCAACCATCTCGTCCTCTGTCGCCCTCCATCTTTCCCAGCATCAGTGTCTTCTCCAGGGAGTCTTCTCTTCTCATGAGGTGGCCAAAGTACTGGAGCCTCAGCTTCACAATCTGTCCTTCCAGTGAGCACTCAGGGCTGATTTCCTTAAGAATGGATGCGTTTGATCTTCTTGCAGTCCATGGGACTCTCAAGAGTCTTCTCCAGCACCATAATTCAAAAGCATCAATTCTTCGGCGATCAGCCTTCTTTATGGTCCAACTCTGGCTGATATCCAGAAAACGACATCTAGAAACACGCCCCCCCCCCGAAGGACACATGTTTAAAGCAGAGCCAGCTTGGCCAGAACCTACGGACATCATCATTACCATTTGTATTAATGTTATGTTTTTGGCCTGTCTTTTTCCAGGACGGGAAGTCAAGGCAGGTTACCGTTAAATTGGAAAAGAAGTGATTAAACTTCAAGAGAGTTAAAATACATATGGATATAAAGGACTATTAAAAGTATTGGTATTAAAAATAATAAAAGGACAGCAACACCAGCCTTTTCCTCAAAAACAGCCAGTTTCCAGAAGCTTATTTGGCATAAGGTCTTCACCTGCCGGCAGCCCATCTGACTTCTCTAGGGCAGGAGTTGCAAAGTCTGGGACTAGCCTAATCCTCCATGAATGGGCCTCATTCTTGTTCCAAGCCACTATGCTTCATCGGGGAAGAGATTCTGTAGTTCATGTGCTGTAGGAAGTACCTTATCTCCTCAGGTCCTGGAGTTAACAACTGGTGGACAGAAATGTTTTCTAAGCACTTTTTCTAACCCATGCATTATTTAAAATTGTAACACATATAAAAGCATCATGAAACATCAAACATTAAAAACTTCCCGACCCAGGGCTGCCTTAAGATGTCTTCTAAGAGTTGTGTAGCTCTTTATCTCCATGATAACTGATGGGAGGGAGTTCCACAGGGTTTGGTTTGACCAACACCTACACGACCAGTGTAGGAACGATAAAATACAACTAAAATCAGCGTAGGCCCTTAAAATCTCCAGTTTCCTTAGGATAAATTCCTTAAAATTATTACAAAGATGCGTAAGTGCAAAATACGGAACGTTAAATGCAAGGAATGTTTTATGTGCCAAAGGAAATAAACTATGTATTTGTAAATTTACGTAACTCTCCTCTGGAAATCAATCTGCAGCATAGCAACCATAAGGAAGATTTCTGTGTTTTGCAGCTTCTGGAAACACCTGAGAGATGAATGTCATATCCTATGGGACGGATGCAGAAGAACAAAGATGTGTAGGAAAAACTGGAAAACGAAAATGGGGAAGTAGGCACCCCACCTGGGAATAAGCAAGAATATTAAACAATAAAATTATATATATATAGATATAATTATATATGTTTGTGCATGCATGCTACAAAAACAGGATCTGATTCAAGTTGTTTATTATTATTATTTATTAACGCCCCCCCCCAAAGCTTCAAGCCCAAGGGGCGACTGTCTTGGACACACAGCCCAAACAAGACAAGCAATGTGTAGTTACAGGTAGGTAGCTGTGTTTGGTCTGCCATAGTCGAAACAAAATAAAAAAATTCCTTCCAGTAGCACCTTAGAGACTAACTAAGTTTGTTATTGGTATGAGCTTTCGTGTACATGCACACTTTGTATCCGAAGAAGTGTGCATGCGCATGAAAGCTCATACCAATAACAAACTTAGTTGTTCTCTAAGGTGCTACTGGAAGCAATTTGTAGTTTTGTTCTTTATTAGGAAAGCACTCTGTTACATCAACAAGGTTTGGAGCCACAGCAGGACCACAGGTCCAGCACCAAGGGCCTTCTGATAGTTCCCTCAATGTGAGAAGCTACAGGGAACCAGGCAGAGGGCCTCCCATCAGATGTCAAAGATATGAGTAACCTTGAAGACATCTGAAGGCAGCCCTATAGAAGGAAACCTTTTAATGGGAGATGTTTTTATATATGTTGGGAGCTGCCCAGAGTGGCTGGGGCAACCCTGTTAGATGGGCAGGGTACAAATCATTGCTGTGGTGGTGAATAAAAAAAGAAAGCTGGTAAAAGACTGTGTAAAGACCTCATCCACACTGGACTTTAAGGTGGACTTGAAACTGCTTGTGTCTCTATATTTTATTTTGCCTCATCTACACAGTATCTTTTTCCTTGTCTAATGCAAGCCCACTCTTCGCCTTGCCAAGTTCAAACTGCCATGATGCAAGGAGAAGCCAATAAACCAAGAAAATCTAATACAAAACCCTGCTACTCAACTGTGGACATTAGGAGGCAGACTAGACTCAAAAGGCCTCAGAACAAGCAAAAGCCTATGATTAAACAGAGGGAGGTAAGCAAGATTAAAACCAAACAAAGATAAAGAAGCAATTTCTAACACTGAGTACAATCTTTGGTTTGCTTCCTGTAGGAGATCTTGATGTGACTGAAGATCTTTCCCCACTCCAAGTCCTTCTAAGATGTTTTCCTATGAGTTCTTTGATGCCGAGTAAGGGAGCTACTGTGACAAAAGCTCTTCCCACACTGCAAACATTCGTAAGATTCGACCCCTGTATGAATTCTTTGATGTTTAGTAAGGTGGCTGCTGCAATAGAAGCTCTTTCCACATTCTAAACACTTGGAAGGTTTTTTATGTCTTGTGAGGCGGATACTGTCACTAAAGCTCTTTCCACACTCGCAGCATCTATAAGGTTTATCTGTATGAGTTCTTTTATGTCTTGTGAGGTGGGAACTACTAACGAAGCTCTTGTCACATTCCAAACATTTATAAGGTTTTTCTCCTGTGTGAGTTCTGTGATGCTTCGTGAGGGAGCCTTTGCGACTGAAGCTCTTTCCACATTCCAAACACTCATAAGGTTTGTCCCCTGTATGAATTCTGTGATGCTTCGTGAGGGAGTCACTGTGCCTGAAGCTCTTCCCACAGTACAAACATTTGTAATATGCTTTGTGCCCTGTGTGGGTTGTATGATGCATATTAAGGGAGCTACTGTTACTGAAGCTCTTTCCGCACTGAAAGCATTGATGAGGTTTCTCACCTGTATGAGTTCTTTGATGCAAAGTAAAGTGACCACTCTGACTAAAACTCTTTCCGCACTCCCAGCATCTATAAGGTTTATCCCCTGTGTGAGTTCTTTTATGTCTTGAGAGGTGGCTACTACGAATGAAGCTCTTGTCACATTCCAAACATTTATAAGGTTTTTCTCCTGTGTGACTTCTTTCATGCAAAGTAAGGGAGTCTTTGCGACTGAAGCTCTTTCCACACTCCAAACACTCATAAGGTTTCTCCCCGGTATGAATTCTTTGATGCTTCGTGAGGGAGTCACTGTGCCTGAAGCTCTCCCCACAGTCCAAACATTTGTATGGTTTTTCACCTGCATGAATTCTTTGATGCTTCATGATGGAGTCACGGGACCTGAAGCTCTTCCCACAGTCCAAACATTTGTAATTTGGTTTGTCCCCTGTGTGGGTTGTATAATGCATATTAAGGGAGCTACTTTTTCTGAAGCTCTTTCCGCACTCAAAGCACTGATGAGGTTTCTGCCCTGTATGGGTTCTTTGATGCAAATTACGAGAGCCACTCTGACTAAAACTTTTTCCACACTCCCAGCATTTATATGGTTTTTCACCCGAGTGCACTATTTGATGTGAAGTAAGCGTTGAGTGATAAGGAAAGCTCTTTCCACACACAGTACATTCATGCTTCTCTCTGCAAATCTGATTTTCATTAACCTGAGAAGCGGTGGATTCCCTCCCCACCTTCTGCATTTGGGTCCCCTCCTTTCTGTAGGTTCCAACTTGAACCCGCTGTTTCCGTTGCGCATTATGCTCCTCCTCTCTTTCATGAGGCACATCTCCTAATGGATTAAAAATGAAAACTGGTAAATGCTGGGTCTCTATCAGGCCTCATCCACAGAGCGACTTTTAATGCGGACTTTAAGCTGCTTGCATCTCTATTTTACATTTTACATCATCCCCAGAAAATCCTCCTGATCTGACTGGCAGCTTGCCCTAACTTCTCTTAAATTCAGAAACATGATGCAGAACAGAGTTTCAACCTTTTCCCGGCCTTGGCCCCTTTCTGACCTTTTTTCGTTCCTGTGGCCCCCCCATCCCAACCTACCGGTAGAAAGGTAGCTATTTAAATGTTTTGTTTGTAAATAGAATGGTGTTTCTGTGCGCTGCTCTGGTTTCACCAGAAGCAGCTTAGTCATGCTGGCCACATGGCCCAGAAGCTGTCTGTGGACAAATGCCGTCTCCCTTGGCCTATAGAGCGAGATGAGCGCGCAACCCCAGAGTTGTTTGTGACTGGACCTAGCGGTCAGGGGTACCTTTACCTTTTAAGAAAAAGTGGGACATTCCAGGATCAAATCTGAAAACTGGGATGACTTTTGTAAATCTGGGACTGTCCCTGGAAAATAAGGACACTTGGGAGAGTCTGCAAAAGGCACACCAGGAGTTCTGTATACAGTGGTGCCCCGCAAGATGAAATAAATCCGTTCTGCGAGTGTCTTCGTCTTGCAGGGTTTTGCGTCTTGCGGAGCACCGCTATTAAAGGCTTAGCGGATAAGCGGTAATTGACAGATAAGCAGCTTAGCGGCTATTAGCGGCTTAGCGGATAAGCGGCAATTTGCAGATAAGCGGCTTAGCGGCTTTCAGAAAAGGCAAAAAAATCGCAAGAACCCGAAAAAAATTTCGTCTTGCAAGACAACCCCATAGAAAAATTCGTCTTGCGAAGCGGCAAAAAAATCGGAAAGCCCTTTCGTCTTGCGCGTTTTTCGTTTAGCAAGGCATTCGTCTAGCGGGGTACCACTGTATATGGGAGTATTAAAAAAAGCAAGTGGTCCTCACCTTGTCTCAGGTGCCAAGGAACACTCAGCGGTGCATTTTCAGGCTCCTGATACATATCCTTTGCAGTCACATCCTGGCCCCTGCACGTCCCACCTGAGGCCACATATGTAGGGCAGCAGGGCACGGTTTGAGTAAAATGGCTTTGTGGGCTAGAGAGGGACTGCCGCCATGACCCACAAGTCTCTCACTGCTGACCTGGCAGCTTGGCTGCTGCAAACCAAAAAAATCTGTCTGAATACTGAGATGAAGCCCATTCAGTCCCTCATCTGCCAATTGCTGCAGCTACCACCGAGTGTGGGAAGGTTCAGGACCTAACACAATATTATACTCTGAAAAAGAATTTTTTTTTCACACCACCATTCATGGGCATAGCCAAGGAGGGGTGGGGGGCAGCCCCCCAGATCAAGTAAAACATTAGAAACACATAACTAACTGACCAATCATACCAGTTCTGCCCCCCTAACAAAAGTCCTGCCCACCCACCAAAAATCCCGTGCCCATGCCACCACTGAAAAACATTCCTTTCCTTTTCTATCTTTTATCTTTCACAGCCCAGTAGTTGTGCCCTGCAGCCTTCCTGGTTTTCTTGCCAGGGGAGTTTCCTCACCCCAAACATCTCTCCAGATCCCCCTCTCCATTCTCTGCAACTCACCAGATCCCTCTGGAGGTCCTGGGAGGGAACATTCAAAGGTGGTGGGAGACAGCCTGACCAGGTCAACCGTCCATCTTCCCCCTTCCATCCTTGCTAAGTTTGCAGGATCAGCCTCCTTCATCCTTCCTGAGGAGCTCTGAAGACAAAACAAGCTGCAGGTTCCTTGGGAGGGAGAGTAAAAGTAAAAGGAGCCTCCAGGGATTCACCTGCCCTAGATAGTTTCCTGCCCCTGGAGAAGCTCAAATGGGGCATCCCCTCTGCAACAGTCCCCAACAGTTTTTAAACATGTTTTTGTGATTCCAAATTAATCTGTCTGCTTCCTCTATCCTTTCTTAAGGCTGGCATGGTTCATACATTAGTGACCAGAAGGTACAACCCATTGAACTCAGTGGAGCTTACTTAGGAGTAAATCTCCAAAGGACTGCTGTGCATATTCTTCCTCTTCTGACGCTCAGAAACACATTAGTCCTCTTTCCCACATTGGCAACCGTGAGAACAGAATCCTGGACTACATGGGCCTTTGATCCAACAAGGTTCTTCAAATGTTCTTTAGTCCAGGAGAAATTAGCAATGCGCCTTCTAGTTATCTCATTGATGGTACACAAACAATAATTCACACCTTCGCTAGCTATGGATTAAGGTGAAAAAGATCCTTGTACGGAGCTCTCTGTCCTGGATCCAGCAAGGCCCATTCCTCGTTGGTGAAATGCACAGACACCTCATCGAAGCTCACTAATCCCTGGAAGAAGAAAACCATTCCCTTCTTTGTAAGCACTCCAAGGCAAGGTGTTGTCATAAGTATAATACTTCTAACACCCTTCCGGGGTATCTAGAGCCCTTTTAAGAGATCTCTCTCAGGCAATCTCTATCGGTCAAAGGAAGCAGAGCCCAAGCAGAGTGCAGTGGTACCTCGGTTTACATACACTTCAGGTTACAGACTCTGCTAACCCAGAAGTAGTACCTCGGGTTAAGAACTTTGCTTCAGGATGAGAACAGAAATCTTGCTCCGGCGGCACAGCAGCAGCAGGAGGCCTCCAGAACGAATTAAGTTCTTAACTCGAGGTACCACTGTATATTGATAGTAAAGAGGCTGGAAAGCCTGATATTTATTAAGGGAAATAAAGTGTTGCAACATGGTCTCCACTCACCACACGCAGGAGGGAGGAGAACCCCGAAGCCCCTGTAAGGACCTTTGAAATTGCCCCCCCTCTTGCCCAGGACCAGGCCCCAAAACATCATACATACTCCTCCTCGCCCTCCTTCCTCCGTCTCTCCTTCCCCGCATCTGATCTGGAGGCGGCAGGAGAGGCAGCCTCCCCGGCGGAGAAAGACGGGAGAAGCTCCTCCGCGAGGAAGAGGAGGCGGAGAGACCCCTGCAAGCAAAGAAGCTGCGTCCCACAGGAAGGAAGGACTGACCCGGAACAGGAAGCGGAAGCTCCTCCTCCTCTCGCGCACTACTCCCCTTCCGCTCTAGGAATCTCGGCTCTGTGGTTTCGTCTTAACCCTTGCAGAGCCGAACGGCAGGAACCTCTTGGGTGCTCTTGGCAGAGAGCGAGCAAAGGAGTCCCGATTTTTTCTAGAAAGTTCTGCAGGATCAGGGCCCGAGGGCAGGATCCTCTCCTCCAGCAGGTGCCCCATGCAGGATCCAGTGACCACTGAGAGCCCGAGTATCATCATCATCATCATTATTATTGTATTAATAATGGGCAGCCTTCATATCATCATCATCATCATCATTATTAATGCCCCACCTTTTCTCCAAATTGAGAGTCGGAGATCGTAGAAAAGATAATCTTTACCACTGAACAGATTAAAGAGGCATTAAACTCTCATATGGTGAGAATATATGTATATGAATAACTATTTTAAAATAAACCAAATACTGTAATCATAAAGGAAGTAACCAGGTCTTCACCTCCCTCCACTGATCTGTGACAGCTTGTCACTGTAAGAAGAACCAGTTTTGAACAGGTAACTTGGCTTTTTCCCTTTCTCCTCATTCTGGGAGCCTATTTTGCTGATGAGCAAGTTACAATGTCTCAAAGTAAATCAATAGTGTCCTGTTTACGAGGCTTGCACCTGTATAAAATGCACACATATATACGTTAACATGCACAATAACAATTTGATCTCAACATCCTTAAAACATCCTTCCTTAACATATATAATAAAACAAGCAAGTTGAAAGGAATGAGCATTAGAATCAGAATTATAGAATTGCAGAGTTGGATTGGACCCAGGGGTCATCTAGTCCAACCCCCTGCAATGCAGGAATCTCCGTTAAAGGAGACCGTTCCAATGTCCAACAGCTCTTACTGCCAGAAAGTTCTTCCTCACATTTAGTCGGTATCCCCTTTCTTGTAACTTGAAGCCATTGGTTCAAGTCCTACCCTTCTGAGCAGGAGAAAACAAGCTTGTATCCTCTTCCATGTGATAGCCTTTTAAAATATTTGAAGATGGCTATCATATCTCCTCTCAGTCTCCTCCTAAGGCTAAACATGCCCAGCTTCTTCAAGTGTTCTTCCTAAGGCTTTCGAGCTTGTCAAAATCCTTAAATTGTGGTGCCCAGAATTGGACACAGTATTTCAGGTGTGGTCTGACCAAGGCAGAATAGAGTGGTACTACTACTTCCCTTGACACCAATCTGGTTGATGCAGCCCAGAATAGAATTTTCTTTTTTGCTCCTGCTGCATCACACGGTTGACTCATGTTAAGCTTGTGGTCATGTTAAGACTCCTGGATCCTTTTCACATGCACTGCTAGAAAGTCAGTTGTCCCTTATCTTATATTTGTGCTGCAGGTTCTTTCATTCTATTCAGTTCATTAAAAAGCACACAATGTCCTCGGCAGCAACTCCCTTCTGAAGATTCCTTGGGCTGGAGGTTAGGGCAAAGGAGGTGGGTGAACCACAGGCAGCACATATATATCCCACCAAGACCCCTCCCCTAGTCTGGGCATTTCAGAAGGATAAAACTTGAAACCTCCATTGATATATACTTTTATGGTATTACTCCTAGAGAAAGTGGTGTTATGAGGCATCGAACCTCAGAAATACACTTTCCCCATTTCTTTTCAGCCAGGCTTTTGGCCTTTAACTTAAATAATTATTGTGGCCTTAATCTTTGCAACCTACATTAACTTGCTTTGAGATGACCTTCCTTGAAAAAGCAACAAAATGCAATGAATAGTAATGCATAATATCTGCGACGCCATCATTCTGTCGTGTATACTGCTAAGCAAACTATGTGATTAAACAGTCTATGACTAACCCAAAAGCAGTAAATTGCAACCAGCACACATGAAACCCCTTCAGCCTTTGTTTCCACGCCTTGCAGTTGTAAGAACAATCCTATCGAAAAAGCAAGTTCACCCCCCCACCCATTCGGAACCAGAGACCTCATTGGCCAGAAAAATGAGAATCAAGGTAAGTCACTCTTAACCAATGTGTCTATTCTTTGATGTCTGTAAAATCACATTTCACAAGTGTGTCTGTGTGCATCTGAATGCTGGACAACATAGGATTTTGCTTTGACCCAACAGGGCTCTTCATACATTCTTTGTCATGGGGAAATTAAGAACACCCTCTCTAATTGATATTACACCAACAGGCGTTCACACCTTCGCTAGCTATTGATCAAGGGGAAAGGACCTTATCTACAGAAGCCACCATCTCATAAATATCCATCATGACTTCCTTGTACAGCACTCTCTGACCTGGATCCAGCAGGGAGCATTCGTCATCGGTGAAATGCAAGGACACCCCCTCAAAGCTCATTGATCCCTGGAAAAGGAAAGCAATTCCCTTATTTGTAGTTCATCCAGAGTAAGGAGTGGAAAAATGTGCAACTGGAGATCTTAAGTGTTCAGAAATCACCCAAAGCCCATGGAATTTACCCATTAGTTTAAGAATTCTAAGTCAGGTATTCTAACAAAAATATGTAACTTGTCTGTGAGATTGCCCGGTTTCTTTTCCTCCAACAGGGAAGCCAATGTAAGGGATTTAGTTTCCAGGAAACTGCACGTTAGTTTAATGTTTGTCTTGGGGAAACTGGTGGAAAACATTATTAAAGACAATGACATAGTTTTCTTGGCAAACAAAAAACATCTGTTGGTCTTAACACTAAAGACCCAACTTCCCATCTATTCCATATTTCAAATTCATATTACTTATTGCCAATACACATTTTTTCCATAATTAAACTTATTCTCAATAAATCTAATTTATTATATCTACCTAGCAACTATTACTGAAGTTCCTCGAATGCTGCAACAGAATTTAAACTACTATATTTATTTTTCAGATATTCTTTGAAAACCTCCCATTAGAAACAAATTCCTGTTTTGATTTATTCTTTATTTTTCTGATAAACCATCTAATTCGGCATATTCTGTCAGCTTTGGGATCCAATCTTGTATAGAGGGGATTTCATTACTCTTCCATTTTGCTGCGATCAAAACTCTTGCTGCCGCTGTCGCATATAAAAAGATACCCTTCCTCTTTTGTGGAATATCCAAATCTGTTATTCTCAGGAGGTAGGCCTCTGGTTTTTTATTGAAAGAGATCTTTAGCATTTTTTGCAGTTCTGCATGTATACTCTCCCAGAATACCTGTATTTTCCTACATGTTCACCACATATGGTAGAATGTTCCTGAGTCAACCTAAAACCATTCTTAACCTGAGGTGCGCTTTCGCTAATGGGGCCTCCCGCTGCCAACTGAAGCTCTTGTCACACTGCAAACATTTGTAAGTGCTATCCATTGTATGAATTATCTTATGGCTAGTGAGGTGACAACTCTGAATGAAGCTCTTTCCACATTCCAAACATTTATAAGGTTTTTCTCCTGTGTGAGTTCTTTGATGCAAAGTAAGGGAGTCTTTTTGAGGGACGCAGGTAGTGCTGTGGTCTAAACCACTGAGCCTCTTGGGCTTGCTGATCTGAAGGTCGGCGGTTCAAATCCCTGCAACGGGGTGGGCTCCTGTTGCTCGGTCCCAGCTCCTGCCAACCTAACAGTTCGAAAGCACGTCAGTGCAAGTAGATAAATAGGTACCACTCCAGCGGGAAGGAAAACGGCGTTTCCGTGCACTCTGGCACTCGTCACGGTCTTCCGTGTGCCAGGAGCAGTTTAGTCATGCTGGCCACATGACCCAGAAAGCTGTCTGTGGACAAACGCCAGCTCCCTCGGCCTGTAAAGCAAGATGAGCGCTGCAACCCCAGAGACGTTCGCAACTGGACTTAACAATAAGGGGCCACTTTATCTTTACCTAAGGGAGTCTTTACAACTGAAACTCTTTCAACACTGCATACAGTCCCCTGTATGAATTCTTTGATGCTTCATGAGGGAGTCGCTATATCAGAAGCTCTCCCCACAGTCCAAACATTTGTAATATGGCTTGTCCCCTGTGTGGGTTGTAAGATGCATATTAAGGGAGCTAATGCCTCTGAAGCTCTTCCAAAGCATTAATGAGGTTTCTCCTCCGTATGAGTTCTTTGATGATCAGTAAGGTGACAACTCTGACTGAAGCTCTTTCCACATTCAAAACATGTATAAGGCTTTTCCCCTGTATGAGTTCTTCGATGCCGAGTAAGGGCGCCACTCTCACGGAAGCTCTTGTCACACTCCCAGCATTTATAAGGCTTTTCTCCTGTGTGACTTCTCTGATGCAAAGTAAGGGAGTCTTTGCGAGTGAAGCTCTTTCCACACTCCAAGCACTCATAAGGTTTGTCCCCTGTATGAATTCTTTGATGCTTTGTGAGGGTGCCTTTGTGCCTGAAGCCCTCCCCACAGTCCAAACATTTGTGAGGTTTTTCACCTGCGTGAGTTCTTTTATGTCTAGTGAGGATGCTCCCATGATGGAAGCTCTTTCCATACATCAAGCATTCACACAGTTTGTCCCCTGTATAAGTTCTTTCATGTCTAGTGAGGCTGCTCCTCTGACGGAAACACTTTCCACACTTCAAGCATTCATACGGTTTGTCCCCTGTGTGGATTGTGTGGTGCCTACTAAGGGAGCTACTCTGACTGAAGCTCTTTCCACACTCAAAGCACTGATGAGGTTTCCTCCCTTTATGAGTTCTTTGATGTGAAGTAAGGTTACTACTCTGCCTAAAACTTTTTCCACACTCCCAGCATTTATATGGTTTTTCATCTGAGTGCACTCTTTGATGTGAAGTAAGCGTTGAGCGATAAGGAAATCTTTTTCCACACACAGTACATTCATGCTTCTCTCTGCCAATCTGATTTTCATTAACCTGAGAAGCAGTGGATTCCCTCCCCACCTTCTGCATTTGGGTCCCCTCCTTTCTGTAGGTTCCAACTTGAACCCGCTGTTTCCGTTGCTCCTTCTGCTCCTCAGCTCCTTCACGTGACGGTTCTGATTGTTCTCCTTCAGTCAGGAACTCCGAAACATCTCCTAATGGATTAAAAAGGAAAAGTGGTAAAATGATGTGTCTGTATAAGGTAGGGGTCGGCAATCTACAGCTCCTGGGCCACATCTGGCCAGGGGGGGTCATTTAACCGGCCCCCGAGCCACCACCGAACCCTGCCACACGCTCTGCAAGTCTCTGCACGCTGCGCTAAACCAGGTCCGTATCGTTAAAGCTATGGTTTTCCCAGCAGTGATGTATGGAAGTGAGAGCAGGACCATAAAGAAGGCTGCTCGCCGAAGAATGAATGCTTTTGAATTATGGTCTGGAGAAGACTCCTGAGAGTCCCATGGACTGCAAGAAGATCAAACCTATCCATTCTGCAAGAAATCAGCCCTGAGTGCTCACTGGAAGCACAGATCCTGAAGCTGAGGCTCCGATACTTTGGGCCACCTTACGAGAAGAGAAGACTCCCTGGAAAAGACCCTGATGTTGGGAACGATGGAGGGCACAAGGAGAAGGGCACGACAGAGGGCGAGATTGTTGGACAGTGTTCTCGAAGCTACCAGCATGAGTTTGACCAAACTGCGGGAGGCAGTGGAAGACAGAAGTGCCTGGCGTGCTCTGGTATATAGGGTCACAAAGAGTCGGACACAACTATACAACAACAACAACAACACCCCGCCCATCAGATTGGATTGCCCCAGCCACTTGGCGGCTTCCAACATATATAAAGACATAATAAAACATTAAACTTAAACTCTTCCCTATACAGGGCTGCCTTCAGATGGCTTGGAGGTTGCATAACTCCATACCCTCCAACATTTCTCTGGGACGTCCTAAGGAAAAGCAGGACATTCCAGGATCAAATCAGAACCCGAGATGACTTCTGTAAATCTAGGACTGTTTCTGGAAAATAGGGACACTTGGAGAGTCTGCAAAAAGGACCACAGGGAGTTCTGTATATATGGGAGAATTTTAAAAAGCAAGTGGTCCCCACTGACCTAGTGCAAAAAGATCTAGTCATCCGGAGTAGCAGTGGCTGCCTAGAAAAAACACCATAGCCCCACACCCTTACCTGGGAGTAAGGCCCACTTAACACTGTGCTGCTTTGTTCTGAGTAGACACTAAGTTATTTACTAGATGCAAGTCAGCAGCACCAGACGAATTCACTTGGCTAGGCGCTCTGGTGGATTTTGTGCCGCGTCTTGCAGAGCCAGACCAACACTGCCGACGGACCCTGCAGCCTGATCTGCTAGGCACTGGGGAGGATTGCACCCCACCTCTTGCGGAGTCAGACCCAGGCTGCCACTTGGCCTGGCACTGGCAGAGCAACAAGCAGTGGTCAAAACAGGAGCCTCAAGGATCACCCTCTCCAGCTGAAAACAAACCAGGACTGCTCCAAGAAATGCAAAAAGGAAAAAATAAATAAAAGTAGTGCTAGGCTGCCCCCTGACTTGCCTGTGCATCATTGAGCAGATATTTAGTTAATCAGGATTTTTAAAGGGGAAAGAATGATTGTAAGCGGTTTAGTCATGCTGGCCACATGACCCAGAAAGCTGTCTGTGGACAAACCCTGGCTCCCTCGGCCTGAAAGCGAGATGAGCAATGCAACCCCAAAATAGCCTTTGACTGGACTTAACCGTCAAGGTGTACTTTACCTTTTCTTTACCTTTATTTGACACAGAGGGGGAAACCTACAAACAGTCCAAAAGCATACCTTCCAAATTATCTCCGATGAAAATAGGTACGTCCTATTCCATAATAATCATTTTACTATTAATACCCTGCCCATCTGACAGGTTGCCCTAGCGATTCTGGGCAGCTTCCAACATATAGAAAAACTTAATAAAACATTTTAAAAACCTTCTCTACACAGGGCTGCCTTCAGATGGCTCGGGGGTTGGCTAACTCCATACCCTCCAACATTTCTCTGGCGAAAATAGGGACATCCTAAGGAAAAGCAGGACATTCCGGAATCAAATGAGAAACTGGGATGGCTTCTGTAAATCCAGGACTGTCCTTGGAAAATAGGGACACTTGGAGAGTCTGCAAAAAGAGCACAGGGAGTTCTGTATATCTGGGAGAATTTTAAAAGCAAGTGGTCCTCACTGACCTGGTGCAAAAGATCTAGTCATCCGGAGGAGCCCTGGCTGCCTAGAAAAACCACTATAGCCCCACACACCCTTACCTGGGGATAAGGCCCACTGAACTCAGTACTGCTTTGTTCAAAGTAGACACTTAGCAATGTTCTAGATGCAAGTCAGCAGCACCAGACAAATCCACTCGGCTAGGCCAACACTGCCGACAGGCCCTGTGCCCCGATCTCCTAGGCGCTGGTGTCGATTGCACCCCGCGTCTTTCAGAATCAGGCCCAGGCTGCCACCTGGCCCAGCACTGGAGGCAGATACAAGCAGTGGTCAAAACAAGAGCCTCAGAGATGGCCATCTCCAGCATGAAACAAAACAGGACTGCTCTAAGAAAATGCACAAAGGAAAACAGAAGAAGCAGCGCTACGCTGCCCTGGTGGGCCACCTCCTTACCTGCTTGTGATTGGCCGAGAGGATAGCCAGCCAATCAGGATTTTGAAACCAAAACAGAATGATTAATGGATTTTTCCCATTTTCTTCTCACTTCCCTCTGTGGCTCCCTAGCCTCATGCTGTACAGCCCCCCAATTTACATAATTTTCACTTGGGACCCTGTTGGAAAATCCTGGGGCCCCTGTTGGGAAACACTGATGTAGAGAAACAGGATAGAGTGTTGGGTGTGTTGGTTTTTTAAAAGTTGAAAGTCCTTAAGGGAGGAATTGGGAACCTTTGGCTCTCCAAATGCTTCTGAAAAAAGTCCCATCAGCTCCAGCAAACATGGACCGTCAACAGAAAGGATGTTCGGATTCAGCAACTTCTGGGAGGGAGCCAGGTATCCCTACACCTGTCTTATGGGGAAAAAGAGGTCCTTGTGAGCATTCTACTCAGGTGGCAGAATAAGATACCCATCACAACTCTTTCCTCTCCCTTCCACAAGCAGAATCCAGAAATAATTGTGCTGCAGGATAACAGGTGAACATTTACTGGACAAGGGTCTTAGAACATGTTTGGGAGCCCGAACAGTAAGTTGGGTGTTGGGTGTCAGTTCCCCAACAGGCTTAAGCACCTCCCCCCTCTCGTACACAGCCCTCCTGTGTAGGCTCAGTTCCCAAAGCACCTGGCTCCTCCTATTCTTCTTGTAAGTTGTTGGGGACAGAGAGGAGGTTCAGATCCATGCCACTCCATCCATTCTGTCCTGTACACTGCTTTGCAAGCATTGCAGTTAGGCAGACTAGGACTCTCCCCCAATGCAATAAATTGCAACCAGCACACAGCAGACCTCTTCAGCCTTTTGTTTCAGTGACATGCAGTTGTTCACCCCTCGCCCAATCCTACAAGAGACCTCCCTGGCCAGAAAAAAAGGGAAATCAAGGCAGGTAACTCATAGCCAATGGGTCCATTCTTTGATGGCTTCCCATGGTCATCTGGTTGGCAAGCATGAGAACAGAATCCTGGACTACGTGGGCCTTTGCTTCGAACCAACAGGGGCCTTCGAATGTTCCTTTGTCCAGGAGAAATTACAAAGTGCTTTCTAGTGATCTCATTGATGGTACACCAACAATAATTCACACCTTTGCTAGCTATGGATCAAGGAGAAACAGATCCGTACCCACAGATGTCATCATCTCACGAATCTCCTCCATGACTTCCTCGTACAGAGCTCTCTGGCCCGGATCCAGCAAGGCCCATTCCTCGTTGGTGAAATGCACAGACACTTCATCAAAGCTCACCAATCCCTGGAAGAAGAAAACCGTTCCCTTCTTTGTAAGCACTCCAAGGCAAGGTGTTGTCTTAAGTATAATACTTCTAATACCCTTCTGGGGTATCTAGAGCCCGTATAAGAGATCTCTTACACGGTCGGAGAGGAAGCAGAGCCCAAGCAGAATATATTGATAGTAAAGCGGCTGGTAAGCCTGATCTTTATTAAAGGAAATAAAGTGTTGCAACATGGTCTCCGCTCACCACACGCAGGAGGGAGAAGAACCCCGAAGCCCCTATAAGGACTTTTGAAATCGCCCCCCCCCTCTTGCCCAAGACCAGCCCCCAAAACATCATACATACATTCCTCCTCCTCCTCCTCCTCCTTCCTCCGTCTCTCCTTCCCCGCATCTGACCTGGAGGCGGCAGGAGAGGCAGCCTCCCCTGCGGAGAAAGAACGGGAGAAGCTTCTCCGCAAGGAAGAAGAGGAAAGAGGCGCCTCCAGACAAAGCATCTGCGTCCCACAGGAAGGAGGGACAGGCCCGGAACAGGAAGCGGAAGCTCCTCCTCCTCTCGCGCAGGAATCCCCTTCCGCTCTGGGAATCTTGGCTCTGTGGTGTCGGCTTAACCCTTGCGGAGCTGAGTGGGAGGAACCTCTTGGCTGCTCCGGGCGAATAGCGAGGAGAGGAGTCCCGATTTTTTTCTAGAAAGTTTTGCAGAATCAGGCCCCGAGTACAGGAGCCTCTCCTCCAGCAGGTGCCCCATGCAGGATGCAGTGACCATTGAGAGCCATAGCATATGCCTCCTTTTCCCCAGGACTGTGAGTGAAGGTGGCTTTCACATAAAACAGGAAACCTAACATAATCCTTAAAAAGTAATTCTACTCTAATAAGGATATATAAATAGAAAGAACTATTAAAAATAGCTAATAATCATAGAAAGAAGTAACAAGGATGTCGTCTCTCTTGGACCTGGTCCAAACCTACATGGAGAAACTGAATTATTATTATTATTATTATTATTATTATTATTAATTTGTATACCGCCCTATACCCGCAGGTCTCAGGGCAGTTCACAAAATCAAATCACAATATAAAAACAGAAGATACACTATCAAAACAAAAACTACCCAATAACTCACCCCCCCCCAAAAAACAGCCTAAGTACAGTGGTACCTCTAGTTACATACGCTTCAGGTTACAGACACTTCAGGTTGCAGACTCTGTTAACCCAGAAATAGTGCTTCAGGTTAAGAACTTTGCTTCAGGATGAGAACAGAAATTATGCAGCAGCAGTGCGGCCGCAGCGGGAGGCCCCATTAGCTAAAGTGGTGCTTCAGGTCAAGAACAGTTTCAGGTTAAGAACGGACCTCCGGAACGAATTAAGTACTTAACCCGAGGTACCACTGTACTGGGATCTTTGTGAGGAAGTGACCATTTCCCGGTAGAAAGTGACCCTGTCCTCCTGGGGTTCATGCTGAGCGGAGTCAGAGATGCACTCTGGACTTTAAGAAGGTTGATTTCCAGCAAGTGACATCTAGAACCACCACCACCACCCCCCCCCCCGCCCCGCAAAAAAGGACACATATTTGAAGCAGAGCCAGCTTGGCCAGAACCCATGGACATTCTCCTTACCATTGTTGCAAAACTGCTAGGCTGATTGAAAACTCACATGCAGCAATAGAGAAAATAAAGAGTTCCTTTATTTGTAACCGGCAGCAAAGTGGCTCAGAATAGTGAGTTCAAAGTCTCAGCCTCGAGCAACAGGTTCCAGGGGCTTTTATACCCTTTTGCCTTTCAGCATCTAGCATTGAATATTCATAAATTTAACCAATCATTTGGGACAGCACCCTTCCTTTATTCCTTATAAGCTTACTTCCTGTTACAGTTAGGTAGCTGTGTTGGTCTGCCGTAGTCGAAACAAAATAAAAACAAATTCCTTCCAGTAGTACCTTATAGACCAACTAATAATAAACTTAGTTGGTCTCTAAGGTGCTACTGGAATGAATTTTTTAAAATTTTGTTTAAGCTTACTCCCTGTTATTGCAAAGAGCTCAGCATTGCACAGAAACTGTTAGGCACTCTGCAATTTCCATACAAGGCTTCTTCTCCTTTTCTTGCTTTCAGCGTTTCGGGGATATTGCAATGTAAGCTTAAGCAATGGGGTGGGTTTGCTTAGCCCGGATTTGCAAATCTGTCCCTGGACAAATTCCGTCCCCAGAATGTCCCCAGATGTGCAAATCTGTCCTCGGGAAACGTGGCAGCGGCAGCCCCAGCAGCTGGGAGCCAGCCTGGTAGCGCAGTTGGCTCTGGCTGGCTTCAGGAGCTGCTCACTGTCCGCTGTCATGGCACCCGCCATTTTTCCTTGCTGGAAGAAACGGCGAGGAAAAATGGCGGGCGCCATGGCAGCCAACTGCGCTACCAGGCTGACTCTGGGCTGCTGACTGCTGCTGCCGCCGCCACTGCCGAAGGGGAACCAGGGACGTCCGGCGGTATAGATCTCCTGTCCCCTTCCCCCTATGTTTTGACAGATGGGGGAGCTCAGGAGTTGCAGGTGGTTGGCCGTTGCCCAGTTTTTAAAAAAACTGCGCATTGATGTTTCACAGGGTGCGAAAGAAGGGCTTTGCACCTTTATACAATATGCATATGTGCTTGGGCCCAGGGTCTTTTGCCTCACAATCCCCACTACTGACTCCCTGTTGCTACTCAGCTTCAAAAAAAAAAAGTGTCCCCGGATTCATTGGAAAAAATCTGGTAACCATAGGTTTGCTGCCTATGTGTCTGACTGCTCAACAGGATATGGCTGCCACACCATTTAGATTAATATTATGTTTATGGCCTGTGTTTTTTCCAGGACTGGAAGTCAATGCAGCTTACCGATAAAATAGAAAAAGAAGTGATTAAACTCCAAGAGAGTTAAAATATATATGGATATAAAGAATTATTAAAAGTATTGATATTAACAGTAATAAAACGACAGCAACACCAGTCCTTTCCTCAAAAACAGCCAGTTCCCAGAAACTTGTGGGCATATGGAGGTCTTCACCTGCTGGCAGCCAATATGGCTTCTCTAGGGCAGGAGGTCTAGGACTAGCCTCATACTCTGTGAATGGGCCTCATCCTCTTTTAAAGCCACCATGTTTCCTGTGGGAGCAGATTCTGTAGTTCATGTTCTGTATGAAGACGCAGTATCTTATCTCCTCAAGTTCTGGAGTTAATGACTGGGGGACAGAAACACTTTTCTGTCCACTTTTTCTATCAGATGGATTATTTTAAATTGCAACACATATAAAATCATAATAAAACATCAAACATTAAAAACCTCCTGACACAGGAGCTTTTTAATGGTTTATTATTTATTATTATTATTTATTGAGATGTCTTCTAAAAGTTGTGTACAGTGGTGCCTCGCAAGACGAAATTAATCTGTTCCGCGAGTCTCTTCATCTTGCGGTTTTTTCGTCTTGCGAAGCACGGCTATTAGCGGCTTAGCGGCTATTAACGGCTTAGCGGCTATTAGCGGCTTAGCGGCTTTAAGAAAAAGGAAACAAACTCGCAAGAACTCGCAAGACGTTTCGTCTTGCGAAGCAAGCCCATAGGGAAAATCGTCTTGCGAAGCGACGCAAAAACCGAAAAACCCTTTCGTCTTGCGCGTTTTTCGTTTTGCGAGGCATTCGTCTTGCGGGGCACCACTGTAGTTCTTTATCTCCTTGACATTTGGTGGGAGGGCGTTCCACAGGGTTTGGTTTGACTAATATCTACAATGAACAGCGTAGGAACGATAAAATTCAAATAAAATCAGCTTAGGCCCTTAAAATCTCCAGTTTCCTTAGGGAAAACCCCTTAAAATTATTACACTGATGCGTAAGTGCAAAATACGGAATGCTAATTGCAAGGAATGTTTTATGTGCCAAAGGAAATAAACTATGCATTTGTAAATCTAACTCTCCTCAGGAAAACAATCTGCAGCATAGCAACCATAAGGAACGTTTCTGTGTTTTGCAGCTTCTGGAAACACCTGAGAGATGAATGTCATATCCTATGGGACGGATGCGGAAGAACAAAGATGTGTAGGAAAAACTGGAAAATGAAAATGGGGAAGTAGGCACCCCACCTGGGAATAAGCAAGAATATTAAACAATAAAATTATATACACATTCATATATAATTATATATATAATTATATATGTGTTTGTGCATGCATGCTACAAAAGCAGGATCTGATTCAAGTTGTTTATTATTATTATCTATTAACATTGTGTTTATGATCCAACGCCCCCCAAAGCTTCAAGCCCAAGGGTTGACTGTCTCGGACACACAGCCCAAAAATTAAAATGGGATCTCGGCTAGCAGCACATGGGATAAATCCCCATATGGGATAAATCCACATCTTCTTTTGTAACTACAAGCTAAAGCATGTCTTCAGAGAGCATACTGTGAACTGAATGTAAGTAAACTATTCATTACTTATAAGGAAGACTCTTGTGTCTTTATTCTTTTAGGCGGGGATCAAAGGGGTCTTGCCAGGAATATACTCCAATCTGGGCATGCCAGATTGGATAGCTTAGAGATTCATATGAATCTGCAAACTAGCTTCTTGCTGTGTAAATGGGGAATGAGCTCTGCTATATGTAACCCACTAGCGTGAGTGTGGAAGAATAATATATAATCAATATATCCTCTCCTACTATCCACAACATTCCCACACACATACCCCTCAAGTGCTTTTGCCTGGCTGGAATAGGTCACTAAATTGTGTTGGTGCCCCTTGTATGCCAAGATGGACGCAAGTGGGAGTAGAATTCTCTGGCTTGTTTTGTGGCTGGAATACAAAACTCACATCACTTTTGTCTCCGGCCATGTGGCATGTGGTCCCCGGCTGGTTTTTATTTTATTTAACAAAAATCGTATAACTGTAGTAAAACCTCTTGGTGGGTTTCAAGAAATATCAATGAAAAGTATCAATGAAAACAGTTCAAAACAACAGAAAACATTTACAGATCACTGAAATTAAGAGTGAAAAGGATTCAAAGGCATCAACACCTATGTGTCTGGATAGGCTTGCCTAAATAAAATTGTTTTAAGCAGGAGCGAAACAAAGTACAGCAAAGGCATCTGTCTGGTGTCAATAGGCAGGGAGTTCCAATGTGTAGATGCTGCTGCACTAAAATATTGATTTTTCACAACTGAGGATTATGTGGCACTAGTAACATTGTCCATTCTGAAGACCGAAGCAGTCCCATGGGCTTATATGAGAAAGGCAACCCTGCCTACAAGGGAACACACTTTCTCCCTGCATGCCTAGCACTGGGAGGGCACCATTCTCCCACTTAAGGTAGTGTGACACAATAGTGCATAAAATAAGACCACAAGAGCCATCAGGTAGTTCTGAAACAACAGTTTGGGATACACCTAAAATCATACACACATAACCAATTATCTGATAAGAATAATTTAATGTAGCAAATAATTTAAAAAAGCAACACCCATGCAGTGCAACACCTGCAAAGATAGAATCAATATTATTTGATATAATAAACGCTATTAGATACATATATTTGCCATTATTTGCAAACTGTTTTCCAACATCTGATATTATTCAAGCCAAAAAGTGGCTGTACGTACAGATATATAATGAGGACCACTCTAGAAGACCTACAGGTCAAAAAGCATTTGACGCCAAGTAGCGTTTTGATACGTTGCATATATTTGGCTAAATTGTTTTATTAGGTTTATTAATTCCATGTTTATTATTTATTGTTACCTATGAACTACTTTAAATCGCTCTTACCAAACACTTGGTTACGTGCATATGGTTTTAGTTCTGATGCCAATCCATTTCATCACAAGAGTCTTCCATGCATTTTGTGATCGGGTCTGGTGTTCAAAACCTCCCACCTCGTGGCCCACCTCCCTTGTTCCACCTCCTCCACACTGTGGCCAGCCTAAGCTTCTTGGCTTGAGGGGAGACAGAGATTTGGCAGAGGACTTTGCCCTTACTCCTGGCACTAGGTTGCCACCCATTTGCCCTTGCTCCCCGACGGCTGGGACTTGGCTTCCTGTGCTCCTAGCACGATGGACGGGTGCTGCCTCTGTAGGTGCAAGCGCAGGCTGCTGGTACTATAATGTGCTGCGTCTCTGCCCCTGCTCATGACCCGCCTGCAGTGGCTGCAGACGGCGGTGCTGGGATCCACTCCCACCTCAAAGTGGTCCCACACGATGCTCTGCCGCTTCTGTGGTGAATCGGGCTGGCTGCTTTCGGTCTGGGGGGTCACAGCCACCCCAGGAGCAGTGGGGGAACCGTAGGAGGTACCCGCTCGCGGCACTGGTGGGGTGTGTTCTTGCTGCTCCTGCTCCACAGGGTTCCAGACAGAAGCACCTCTGCCTAGGGAAGAGGAGTGGAAGAGATCTTCACCTTCAATCAAGCTGAGGGCATCTAATACAGACACTTCCTCAGATAAGCTGATGTCCACCAGTGGGCTAAGCTGTCTCCCTTCGCTCACTAAAGTGGATGACTCTGCAAGACTGCTGCTGCCAGGGCCTCCAGACTCCTCAAACAACACCCCAGCAGTAGGAGAAGGCTTGTTCCTGCGACCAGAAGATTCAGGAAAGTTAGGAATCGGGATAGGTGGCTGATGTTGTCCAACACAAGCAGTACTAGGAGGAAGATGGACTAATACGACTGGGGGCAAATCAGTCTGGACTGTGTTGCTGCAGCTGTTGCTACTGCCAGCCGTTCTGCCTTGGGTAGGCCTAGTAATAAGGTCGCAACTGTGAGGAAAGACCTTTCCATGCTTGAAAGTTTTATGTGGCTTTTCCCCTGTGTGGATTTTTTGATGAGAAGTAAGAGCTCTTTTCTCTGTGAAACACTTTCCACACTCCAAGCATTTGTGTGGCTTCTCCCCCGTGTGACTTCTTTGGTGAGTAGTGAGATGCGCCTTCTGACTGAAGCCCTTTCCACACTCCAAGCATGTGTGCGGTTTCTCCCCAGTGTGAATTCTCTGATGAGTAGTGAGATGTGTCTTTCGTAAGAAGCTCTTTCCACACTCCAAGCATTTGTGTAGTTTCTCCCCCGTGTGAATTCTTTGGTGAATAGTGAGATCTGCTTTCTGACAGAAGCTCTTTCCACATTCTGGGCATTTATGCGGTTTCTCCCCCGTATGAATTCTCTGATGGGAAGTGAGCCTTCTCTTCTGCATGAAGCTTTTTCCACACTCCAAGCATTTATGTGGTTTCTCCCCCTTGTGGATTCTCTGATGGAAAGTAAGGTAAGCCCTCTGACCGAAGCTCTTTCCACACTCCAAACATTTAAATGGCTTTTCTCCTGTGTGAATTCTTTGATGACTAGTGAGATTTATCTTCTGACAAAAGTCCTTTCCACATTCCAAGCATTTATATGGTTTTTCCCCTGTGTGAGTCCTTTGATGGGTAGTTATGGCAGAACTGTGTCGAAAGGTCTTTCCACATTCCAAGCATTTATATGGTTTTTCCCCTGTATGGATCCTTTGATGGGTAGTTAGGGCCGAACTGTGACGAAAGCTCTTTCCACATTTCAAGCATTTATGTGGTTTTTCCCTTGTGTGAATTCTTTGATGAGAAATGAGACTTATCTTCTGACAGAAGCTCTTTCCGCATTCCAAGCATTTATACGGTTTTTTGCCTGTGTGGATCCTTTGATGAGTAATAAGGGCAGAACTGTAACGAAAGTCCTTTCCACAATCCAAGCATTTATGCGGTTTCTCCTGCGTGTGAACTCTTTGATGGGTAGCAAGAAGTGTCTTCTGACAGAAGCCCTTTCCACATCCCAAGCATTTAAATGGTTTCACCCCTACATGGATCCTTTTATGGGTAATGAAGTCCGAACTTTGACAAAAGCTCTTTCCACACTCTAAACATTTGTATGGTTTCTTTCCTGTGTGGATTTTGTAATGGGTTCTGTAACAGTTCTCCTCCATGACTTCTTTATACAGAGCTTTCTGGTCAGGATTCAGCAGATCCCACTCCTCCTCGGTAAAATACACAGAAAACTCCTCAAACAACCCTAGACCCTGAAAGAAAGGAAAATAGTTGCTACTTTATAGATAACTATGGGGATGAGGGACCAACTCCCTTCTCTTGTGGGGGCCCAATTAGTGCTATTACCTTCCGTTAAGAGTTTGGGTGTAATCATTGACGCCCAAACATGGAGGCGCATGTTACAGCAACAGCCAAGGCGACATTTTTCCACCTTCACTGCATCAAGCAGTTGGTCCCTTACCTTTCCCGCCCTGACCTGGCCACAGTGATCCATGCGATGGTCACCTCCAGGCTTGACTACTGTAATTCGCTCTACGTGGGGCTGCCTTTGAAGCTGTCCCAGAAACTCCAACGGGTGCAGAATGCTGCAGCGAGGCTCCTCACGGGGTCTCTGCCATGGGAGCATATTCACTCAGTGCTTTTCCAGCTGCACTGGCTCCCAGTGGAGTACAGGGTCAGATTTAAGGTGCTGGTTTTGACCTTTAAAGCCCTTCATGGCCTAGGACCCTCGTACCTACGGGACCGCCTCTCCCGGTATGCCCCACGGAGGACCTTAAGGTCCATAAATAGCAACACCCTAGTGGTCCCGGGCCCTAAAGAAGTTAGATTAGCTTCAACCAGAGCCAGGGCCTTTCAACACTGGCTCCGGCCTGGTAGAACGCTCTGTCTCATGAGACCAGAGCCCTGCAGGATCTGATTTCTTTCCGCAGGGCCTGTAAGACAGAGTTCTTCCACCTGGCCTGGCCTTTGGCTTGGAGCCAATTTGATTCCCTCCCCCTCTTTCTTTTTCCTTCTCCTCCTGTGATGAGGCCACATTTTAATATTTTAATTTTTCAATATTTTAATGTTGTATTTTAATCTTGTTTTTAAGTTGTATTCATTCAATTTGTTTTTATTATTGCTTGTTAGCCACCCTGAGCCCGGCCTTGGCTGGAGAGGGCAGGGTATAAATAAAAATTATTATTATTATTATTGTAGCTAGGAGCAGTGTCTATGCTCATTCCACTCATGAATTCCCTTCCCATTCGCCCCATTAACTCCCTAGAGCTTCTCCTTCTAACCCCAAGCAACTATTAAGCTAGCTATAGTGTGCAACTACTGTTCCACAAAAAGCCCCTGATGATCACCTTCCAAAGCAACTACTCCATTCCGAACTTAAAAATGGAAAGCGCAATGCTGGTGGTCAACAAAAGAGGTTTAAAGACTCTCTCAAGGCAAATCTTAAGAAATGTAGTATAAATGACAAGAACTGGGAAACATTGGCCTGTGAGAGTTCCAGTTGGAGAACAGCCTTTACCAAAGGTGTCATGGACTTTGAAGACGTTCAAACTCAGAACAAAAGGGGGGAAAATGCTAAGAGGAAGGCACGCTTGGCAAACCCTCACTGTGATCAACTCCCGCCCAGAAACCTATGTCCCCACTGTGGAAGGACTTGTGGATCCAGAATTGGCCTCCACAATCACTTACAGACTCACTGTTCTTATTCCCAAAAGAAGAAGACAAAAAACACTCTCATGGTAATCTCCTGTTTCTTCCTCCTCCCACATCTTGCAACTGTTAAGCACCCTTTCCAGCTTCTGCCCAATTATGAAGCCACCATCACTTCCTGTTCTTCAGATCCTTTCATGCCCTTTATTTCACCATCAATTCCCTTTCCACTCCCTCATTTATTGCAACTCCCTTTGCACCCCTGTCTTCAACTTCACTTTCCCCTCCTCCACCCTCCTTCCTATGTTTCTCAACTCTCTCTTACACACTCCCATGTCCATGCCTTATCCCTTCTTCTATTGTGCAGCCCCCTTTGCGCACACCCCCCATGCTAAAATGTGTTACTGCATCTTTAAGATGGATAGAATCTTAAGAGCAAGCCAGTCAGTTAGCTTGTTCAGTTAGAAAAGTTTAGTTCAGTTGATGGATGTTGAACATATATGGGTGTGTGGTTTTTTTTAAAAAAATATTTCTTCTAAATAGCAACACTGAATCTGGAATGCATGGTAAAGGTAAAGGGACCCCTGACCATTAGGTCCAGTCGTGACTGACTCTGGGGTTGCAGCGCTCATCTCGCTTTATTGGCCAAGGGAACCGGCGTACAGCTTCCGGGTCATGTGGCCAGCATGACTAAGCCACTTCTGGCGAACCAGAGCAGCGCACGGAAACGCCGTTTACCTTCCCGCCGGAGCAATACCTGTTTATCTACTTGCACTTTGACGTGCTTTCGAACTGCTAGGTTGGCAGGAGCAGGGACTGAACAACGGGAGTTCACCCTGTCATGGGGATTCGAACCGCCGACCTTTTGATTAGCAAGCCCTAGGCTCTGTGGTTTAACCCACAGCGCCACCCACATCCCATGGATTGCATGGTACCAGGAGTGAAATACATTGTTTCAAGGTACTATGGAATATTTGAGGGCTTCACATCTTTTATTTCTTTCACATGAGGCAGCTGTAGAATGGAAAAGGGAGAAGTTTAAAACAGCCAGCTTTTTTCATTCAGGGTCTCCCCCTTCTCACCGTACTCAAACAACAGCAGAAGTTTGAGTAAAGTGGGTGTCGAGGGACAGATAGACAAATAAAAGGGGGGGTAAACAGGCAGAGGTTTGAGTAAAGCACTGATGGAAAGACAAAGAGCAGTTGGTCCTTTAAAAAACCCAAACCAGTTTTAACAAGGAGAAATGTCAATGATGGGGACAACACAGACGCTGACACCAAAACAGCTAACACAACAAAGCTGTTCCCAACTCCCTTCTTGCTGTATTTGAATTATTCTTTAAAGTGCCACTTCCCCCGCCCTCAGTGTTACTTTCTGCTCACTCTGCTGTTTAAAACTGCCATTTTCCTGTGTGTCCCCTACTTCCACTTTACTGAAAGCTCTGTTGTTTAAAACTATCATTCTCCTCTCTGTCCCTCCACCCCCAGCTTTACTCAAACTTCTGTCATTGTTTCCCCCGCCTCTTTCAGTGTCTCTTCCTTCTTGCTGTACTCAAACTTCTCCCTCTCCCATTCTTCAGCTGCCTCATGTGAGAGAGAAGAGATAAAGGATGTGGAGAAGAAGAAGAGGAGGAGTTTGGATTTGATATCCCGCTTTATCACTACCCGAAGGAGTCTCAAAGCGGCTAACATTCTCCTTTCCCTTCCTCCCCCACAAGAAACACTCTGTGAGGTGAGTGGGGCTGAGAGACTTCAGAGAAGTGTGACTAGCCCAAGGTCACCCAGCAGCTGCATGTGGAGGAGCGGAGACGCGAACCCGGTTCACCAGATTATGAGTCTACCACTCTTAACCACTACACCACACTGGCTCCTTCAAATATCCCACACTTCTGTACTCAAACCTCTACTATTGTTAAAAACCACAATTTTCCTCACAGTAGTACTCCATCCCTGCTTTACTCAAACCTCTGTCATTGTTTACAAATACCCCACTCAGCGTCCTTCACTTCTTGCCCCCATACCAGGGCCAGTACTGTTGTGCAACTTGCCTTCTCTTTTGTTCCCTTAATGGACTACCAAAACCCATAATATTCTCCAAAGAAAGATTATTATTATCCTGAGGAACTTAAACATTCTTTAATGGTATTCACAGCCTCCTAGGCAGGCTGCTTTGAAAGAAGAAAAGAGGAGAGAAATCTGTTTAGGGGTGAGCAGAAGAATAAGGTCCCTAGGTGGTTCCAAGCCTCTTTCAACACTGATCGATCCACCTACCTGATCTGGTTCCACAGCAGCTGCTTCTTGACCATCGCAAAAAGTAGAAGCCCAAGGAGGTTTTGCCAGCCTCATTTCATCACCTGTGAATGACAACCATAAGTGTGAAGCCAGTAGCACTGGTTTAAGTTCTCAAGTATTGGATGCCAATTCACTTTTGAACCAAGTTTCCAAAGAACAAAAACACATCCCAAGAATTTATAGCATAATCAATAGAAGGAGATGAAGTTAGTCTTTACCCAGTGAGGTGGCATGTCTGTCTATCTCCTGAACATTATCCCTCTGCAAGAGATTGCATTTGGTCTCTGACAGAACCTTCTCCGGTGCAGAGAAATCTTCAGACACTTCTGCAAATGGACCCTTTACCTGAAATAACAATAAAGGGATCAAAGACAGAAAACGGGGAGAAGGATTAGTAAAGGCACACTAGAAATAAAAGGTCTTGGTAGTTGGGACATTCCTACGTGGATGAATCCCAGAAAAGGTTTGACAATTACAGAGAGTGTTAGCCCACTGTCTCTCAGATTCTGAGCCCCTTGGAAGTACCAGGACAAAACTATATTTTACCTGATGCTCTGCCTGCTTCTTGTCGTTGGCCTGGCTCAGGAGGAAACCTTCGGCCAGGGCCACTGCCTGGCAACAGGTCTCTGCTCCACATTCCCTTACCCAGCTCTCAATTTCTTCTGGGAGGATGGTCAGGAACTGCTCCAGAATCACCAGGTCCAGGATCTGATTCTTTGTGTGTCGCTCTGGTTTCAGCCACTGACAGCAGAGATGGTGGAGTTGGCTACAAACCTCTCGGGGCCCTTTGGCCTCTTGGTGGCAGAACTGTCTGAAACGCTGGCGCTGCACATCTGAGCCGAGTGTGTCCTCCTTCCCCAGGACCTTCTGCACTGTTCTTTCCCAGAATTCCCTGGGGCTGCCAGCCTGGTTTGTACAAGGACTTCTTCCTGCTTCGTGGGCAGCTGAATCTTCCTTTTCCATCCTTGATCTCTACTCTAAGGAAGTCTCTGACTGGGCCCAAAAGACCTCTCCCTGTTCTGCTAGAGGCTGTCCAAAATGGAGGTTCTACCAAGTCCTGCAAAATGAACAAATGGTTTGGTGAGTGAATTATACCTTTCTGGAGAGGAAGATTTCCCCTGGAAATGTAGATGAGTCTGAATATCAACCAGGACATCCCCCAAAAGTAAAGGCAGTTAAATGCTAAGACCCAGAGAAAAATGAGACTTGTTGGCGAGTTTCCTTGAAGTATTTGTTCTGGTTGAGACTCAGAAGATCCCTCCCAGTGGTCTGTCCTCTACAACTAAGAAGAGCCTGGCTGCTGGGTCAAGGCAAAGATCCATTTAGTGCAGCCTCTTGTTCTCACAGTGACCAACCAGATCCTCCAATGGGAAGCCTGCAGGCAGCACATAAGCACAAAAGCAACCGGTATGCAGAGGCATCCAACCCCTGGCTTTATACAATCCTAGAATTGCAGAGTTGGAAGGGAACCTGAGGATACTCTCGTCCAACCCCCTGCAAGTCAGGAATATGCAGCTGTCCTCTACAGGGATCAAACCGGCAACCTGGGTCAACTGTCAACTGTCAACCGTCAACTGTCATGAAGCTTAGTTTAAAGAAACGCAGCCACGACGCTGACACAAAACCCCACACAAGAACTGAAGCATTGCCACCCGACCACCCACCCCACTCACCATGCCCCTCCCCCTCTTTCCCCCCTTTTCTTCCTACCCTAACATTGTACAGTGGTACCTCAGATTAAGAACTTAATTTGTTCTGGAGGTCCGTTCTTAACCTGAAACTGTTCTTAACCTGAAGCATCATTTTAGCTAATGGGGCCTCCTGCTGCCACTGCGCTGCCCGATTTCTGTATTCATCCTGAAGCAAAGTTCTTAACCCGAGGTACTATTTCTGGGTTAGCGGAGTCTGTAACCTGAAGCGTCTGTAACCTGAAGTGTCTGTAACCCGAGGTACCACTGTATACAACACTAATGCCTCACAACAAATGAAACTGATCTGTAGAAAACACAACTTGAAGAAAGAGATAATATATGTATTTTTTGTAAATTAAGAAATCTTTTAAAAATATATTTAAAAAAGAAAAGCAGCCTCTAAACTAATGAAATGGCAACTGATTAACTTTCAGACTCACTTGTGCAATAAATGTACATTTCTAGAATTACACAACTTTTAGAAGACATCTGGGGGCAATCCTGTATTAATAATAATAATAATAATAATAATAATAATAATAATAATAATAATAATTTATGTCCCGCCCTCCCCAGCCAAAGCCGGGCTCAGAGTGGCTAACAACAGTAAAAGGGAAGTTTTTAACGCTTGATGTTTTTATATATACTGTAAGCCGCCCAGAGTGGCTGGGGAAACCCAGCCAGATGGTTGAGATATAAACAATAAAATTAATTGTTGTTGTTGTTGTTGTTGTATATGTTTCATGCAAAGACAGAACATTTCTCTGCAGTGCCTACTATCTGGTATACATTCTCAACACATGGAGGTTCCACTCCTCTGGGCGGAGATATATTCCCCCCCTCCTGCTTTCTTCTCCCACCTCATCCCATTCAAAGCTTCGCACCGACTCTCTAAGAAGTCAGCCTGGATAGCTCCGTTGGTTAGAGCATGGTGCTAAGACGTAATGCCAAGATTGCATGTTCGATCTCCCTTTGGGACAGCTGCATATTCCTACCTTGGACCAGACGATCCTCGGGGTCCCTTCCAGTTCTACGATCCTGTGAATCTCTTTCCTCTGGACAGGGCTCAGTAATAATAATAATAATAATAATAATAATAATAATAATAATAATAATAATATTATTTATACCCCGGCTCAGGGCGGCTAACAACAGTAAAATTACAGTAAAAACATAATGGGGGGGGACCAATTTAAAATACAGGTTAAAATGCAGAAATGTGAAGAAATGCACCATAGGACAGGGGAGAGCCCAGTAGATGAGACTTCCCACCTTCCCAATGTGAAGCACACCCAAACCCTCCTTTCTTCCAGTTGCTGACCGGATCTCTCCCTTCCTCCCTTTCCCAGGAATCACCCCAAAGATCTCTCGACCCGACCAGGAGGAAAACACCCAGGGCAGCCCTTGCCAGAGCCCACCCCCCCCACTGGAGAAGGCGGGGCAGGAAGCGGCTGCGAGGCTTCGCAAGTTGCTCTGGAGACACCCAAACCCCGCCTTCTTCCTCCTCGCGTCCTCTCTAGGAATCTCCCTGCCAGGCATCCTCCTCCAAGGAATTTCTATTATGCCGGGAGCCTGCTCTCTGTGAGAATGGTGCGTCCAAAACACTATGCAAAGGCTTAATGCTGCACAATAGGATCCTGGGATGTCATGTGCCGGAGGCAGTTTTTCCCCCTCCAGATTTTTTCACTTAAGAGCAGCAGGTATGTTGGCTTATGCTGCTGTCCGCCGCAAGAGTCAGTCTGTCAGTATTATTTATTGAATTTATATACTGCCCTAGACCTGGAGGTCTCAGATATTAGTCCGTCTCAGATACTACTACTACTACTTTATTGCTTATACCCTGCCCATCTGGCCAGGTTTCCCCAGCCACTCTGGGCAGCTCCCAACAGCACAACAGAACATCAGACATTAAAAACTTGCCTAAACAGGTTTGCCTGTGTCGCAGGAAACCCCCCCCCCCCAAAATCATTCAGTTTGTACAAACTTCACTTACACTCACACACTACATACGCTACACTTCTGTTATAAATTCATAGAAAATCAATCATACACCGGATTGGCACTGTTCCACTTTTATTTTACTCCATGAAGGAAGGACTACAAAATGGGAAGGTTTGATACAGGCCAGCCATAATCCCTTGAGCATCCCAGCACATCCACAGGAGCCCTGCCCAGTTGCTATGCCAACCCTGATGGTCCTAGACAGAAGACAATCAAGATCACAAAGAACTTGCATATGGCAGTGGATTCAGCATGGAGTGGAACAAAGGACAATAATCAGCTCTTCCCTCTGGGGGCAGGAAACTGCAAACTCCCCTCTGTCACCTGGAAAGTACTCATGGGGAGGGGGAAAGAGGGAACCAGCCAGGTGACAGGACACTCAGGTTACCACCACAACTCCTCCCTCAACCCCTCCTTTCTGTGATGTAGGTGTGATGTATCTGGGGGGGTGGTCTTGATCTACAGGGTGGCAATTTCAAAAGTCTTTATAAGGCCTTGCACACCATTTTTCTGGGTCCTTCCTCTCTCCTGCAAGTGAGGGGAGCACCCTGTTGCAACAGTTCAATAAAGGCCAAGCCTACAGGCTGCTGTTTTGCTCCAAGTTATCCTGGTTGGTGTCTTTGTTTTTGTCCAAGGGAGCCCTCGGATTTTTCCGTTAACACCTGTTACATAAATGTGTTTCATAAATGTGTTTACATAAATGTGCGGTTTTCTCCCGAATGAAGTGCAGAGCGTTTGAGGACCGGGACATTCGCAGGGAAACCAAAATGCTTGTTTACAAAGCCATTGTACTACCAACCTTACTGTATGCTTGTGAACCATGGACCACTTACAAACACCATCTCCAACTTCTCGAAAGATTCCATCAACGGTGTCTCTGAAAAACCTTACACATCACTTGGGAGGACAGGTGAACTACTATCAGTGTACTGGAAGAAGCTCGCAGGCCAGTGTTTCCCAGTTGTCAGTGTATATAACTACATTTTTTAAAGATTTGCCTTGAGACAGTCTTTAAACCTCTCGTTGACCACCAGCATTACGCTTTCAATTTTTAAGTTCAGAATACAGTAGTTGCTTTGGAAGATGATAATCAGGCATCTACACATCATGATCAGTCCAGCAAAGTTGATGTTGAAGAATCATTGCTTCAACACTGGTGATCTTTGAAACCACCATTTATAAATGGTGCAAACTAACGTGGGCGTAGCCAGGATTTATGTTGGGGGTGAGAGCAGGAAGCCCACCTGTTAATCTTCCTAGGTCTAGCAGATTCAGAAAGAAACATCTCAACCACAGTTCATAGAATTGTGGAGTTGTAAGGGACCCCGAGGGTCATCTAGTCCAACCCCATGCAATGCAGGAATCTCAATTAAAGAATCATAGAATCATAGAGTTGGAAGAGACCACAAGGGCCATCGAGTCCAACCCCCTGCCAAGCAGGAAACACCATCAGAGCACTCCTGACATATGGTTGTCAAGCCTCTGCTTAAAGACCTCCAAAGAAGGAGACTCCACCACACTCCTTGGCAGCAAATTCCACTGTCGAACAGCTCTTACTGTCAGGAAGTTCTTCCTAATGTTTAGGTGGAATCTTCTTTCTTGTAGTTTGGAGCCATTGCTCCGTGTCCGCTTCTCTGGAGCAGCAGAAAACAACCTTTCTCCCTCCTCTATGTGACATCCTTTTATATATTTGAACATGGCTATCATATCGCCCCTTAACCTCCTCTTCTCCAGGCTAAACATGCCCAGCTCCCTTAGCCGTTCCTCATAAGGCATCGTTTCCAGGCCTTTGACCATTTTGGTTGCCCTCCTCTGGACACGTTCCAGTTTGTCGGTGTCCTTCTTGAACTGTGGTGCCCAGAACTGGACACAGTACTCCAGGTGAGGTCTGACCAGAGCAGAATACAGTGGCACTATTACTTCCCTTGATCTAGATGCTATACTCCTATTGATGACAGATGGCCATCAGTTGTTTTAAATTATTTTCTTTTGACCCCCAAGTGCTCAGAAAAAAACTCTCAAAATCCTTCCACAATTTCTACTTCTAGTTAGCATTTTTATTTATTTACTTGATTTAGGGGGAGCTGCACACACAAACCACACACACACACAGGTCTTGGAAGAGAAGAGTTGAAGTAAAAAAAGAGTATGCCTGACTTGGTCATTCCAGAAAACTGGAAATCCAAGAAAGCGGGCAGCCTAAATGAGTGAGTGGCAGAAGATGGTTTGGTCACAAGTTGTAACCATGAAGGCGATTTTTGCCATCTGGTGGCATAGATTTCTAAGATGGACACAAGACCCACTGACAATACAGACACCAGAGTTAAGAAAATTCCCAAACCCGGATCCACGGGTGACTTTGGGTCTTTTCTCTAAGGTAGTCTATTTTAAAGTTTTTATGTGTTTGTATGTCTATCACACTTTTAAACTTAAAATCCATTGTTGTATATTGTTTTAAATGTTTGTTTTGCTATTGGGATTGTAGTTCCATTTGTGTTTCTCAAGCTGGTCTCTGACCGTAATAAATTTCATGTTCGTGTTCAGACACCAGAGACACCTGCGGAACGCTGGAAAGCTCTGCAGTCTCTATTTTTGTAGTTTGACTATTAGTGCTTTTTACATTTGCCTTGTTTCTGCATAAAATCTTTTTTTCAAAGAAAAAAAAACAGCAAGGAAAGAGAAGCAGAGTCTGGACAACAATAAAAGAAATTGGACAGATTTATTTATATCAAAGCTCAAAACTGGTGAAAATATGCAAGCTCAGCAACAGCTGAAATATAAGGAATGTATGAGTGACATACCAGAGAACAATTTATAGATGGAAAACAATATTGGTGAGAAATAAAATCAATTAACCAAACAGCTATCAAGGAAATATGCATATTACAAAAGGGCACACACAATCCTGCCCCATGACTGAACTTTAACACAAGGATAGTTCTTTTATTTATCAGGCTGGACTAAATGTTTTCTCTGTGCCTGAAAGTGCACATTTAGAGTTTTTGTATCGTTCTATTTTGCTTTTCTCCCAGGAGGTCAAGGTTGTGTACATTGTATTCCCTGTGCCTTTTTAATATTTACAACAACCCTGTGAGGTAGGCTAGGCCGAGAATTAGTAGCTCAGGGTGCAGCCCTAACCTAAGACCCACCAGGATGGGCGAGTTTTGATGTGGACATAGAGCATCTCTGGCTCACTTGACTATGTCACATAATTCAGATATACCCGTGTGATATGGCAGAGCCAGACAGGGGAGGACTTAAGGTGCGTCCTAATTCCATTTGACCTGGCAACCCAGAGGAAATCACACAATCCTTTTTACCAGTGTTGTCACACTTTTAAAAGAGGAAGCCAATGTATGTTTCTTAAAGCAGGCTTTCTGGGAGTGGTACCAGGGAGCGGGTGAGGACTGGATTCTAATTCTGTTCAGCTTCTTCCTGTCCGGACTAGTTAAAATCCTTCTAGGAGTATGCTCAGCGGAAGCAGATTTGGGGGGAAACACATGAAAACAGCATTTCCTAAGAAACAGGATATACTACCAGGCAGAGGGCCTTCTTGGTGGTGGCGCCCGCAAGTTTTTAATGTTTGATGTTTTATCATGTTTTTAATATTCTGTTGGGAGTCGCCCAGAGTGGCTGGGAAAAGCCAGCCAGATGGGTGGGGTATAAATAATAATAATAATAATAATAATAATAATAATAATAATAATAATAATATAATAATAATAATAATAATAATAATAATAATAATAATAATAATTTCTTCTGATGTTGGCAGAGAAGCATCACTGCCACTGGTGCTGATTACAGATATGATTGTGCCATTTTGGGTTGAGAGCTCAAAATCAACGCCACAAGTGACGGTGCTTTACACCGCTGGCAGAAGCAGCAGGGCAAGTGGGGCAGCCTTGGGTGTTCCAACTTGGGGGGGGGGGGGCTTCTGCCACCTGAAGTAGGACCACTTCTGCCCTCAGGACTCTACTCAAGCCATGCCCCATCCCCCATTCCTTGCCACTTTAGCTCTAATCTGAAAGCGGAGTTCAGCTGTCTCAGACTCACATTCCATATTCAGACTGCTTCTACACTTTCCAAACTCCAATCATTTAAAAGGCTTCTCCCGTGTGTGAATTATTTGATGGGAAGTAAGATTTGACTTGCGAGTGAAGCTCCTCCCACACTGCAAGCATTTATACGGCTTCTCCCCAGTGTGAATTATTTGGTGAGTGGTGAGATGGATCTTCTGTGAAAAGCTCTTTCCACACTCCAAGCATGTATGCGGTTTCTCCCCAGTGTGAATTCTCTGATGAGTAGTGAGATGTGTCTTCCTTAAGAAGCTGCTTCCACACTCCAAGCATCTGAACAATTTCTCCCCTACATGGATCTTCTGATGGGTAACAAGGGCAGAATTTCGATGAAAGCTCTTTCCACACTCTGAGCATTTATATGCTTTCTGCCCGGTGTAAAGTCTTTGATGAGCAGAAAGATTTTTCTTCTGACGGAAGCTCTTTCCACACTCCAAGCATTTAAACGCTTTCTCCCCTTTATGGATCCTGTGATGATTAACAAGGGTAGAAGTGTTACGAAAGCTTGTTCCACACTCCAAGCATTTATATGGCTTCTCCCCTGTGTGAATTCTTTGATGTGACGTGAGATTCGTCTTCCGAGTGAAGCTCTTTCCACACTCCAAGCAGTTATATGGTTTCTCTCCAGTGTGGGTTCTTTGATGAGTAGTGAGGTGTATCTTCTGCGAGAAGCTCTTTCCACAGGCTAAGCACTTAAAAGGTTTCTCCCCTGTATGGATCCTCTGATGAGTAAAAAGGACATAATTTTGGTGAAAGCTCTTTCCGCACACTAAACATTTATATGCTTTCTCCCCTGCGTGAGTTCTTTGATGAGCAGTCTTCTGACGGAATCTCTTTCCAGTCTGCAAGCATCTGAACAGTTTCTCCCCTGTGTGAACTCTTTGGTGAATAGAGAGATGTGTCTTTTGTGAAAATCTCTTTCCACATTCCAGGCATTTAAATTGTTTTTCATCTGTGTGGATTTTGCAATGAGTTTTCAGTTTTGATTTAGAAGGGAAACCTCTCCAATATACAAAGCCCGTACTTGCTTCTTTTCTCTTTTGCGTATTTTCTTGGACTGGGATTTGATGGCTCACGCTGCCATGAGAAGAAGGGGACTTATTCCTCCCCTTTTCTTCCCCTTCAGGTTTCCTTCTCTGAGCTTCTCTCTGTATACATGTGTCCCATTCTGCAAACACCCCATCTGGTTCTCCCTCATTTTTGGTTTTCCATTCATGTCCTGTCACAAAGAAGAGAAGAAACTGTTCAGAACCTGAGGTACAAATGGAGTTCCAAAACTAACTGGCAGTGACACATAAAGCTTGTGATAATGGAGGAATGGAAAGATCTTAGCTGCAAAGCAGGTCTTATCATCCATTTATCTGCCACTTTTAACACCATAACTGCCAGCCAGAGTTCTATACTCTATTCTATTGGATCCATGGAGACCGGAACAAAACTGTCAGCTCAGACATGAAACTCCCTGCGGGATCTCAGGCAGCCACTCTCTCTCAGACTAGGCTAACTCACAGGGTTATGGGATGGGCAAACCATGGAACAATCACATGTATTCTCTTTTGGCAGCAGCTCATTACAGTCGTATCTCAGCTCCCGAACACCCTGGGAGTCTAACGTTCTAGCTCCCGAATGATCAAAAACCGGAAGTGTTCTGGTTTTCGAACATTCTTTTGGAATCTGAACATCTGAGGGGGCTTCCAATTGTGCTTTGCTTTCCTAATGTTTCAGAAGTCAAATGGACTTCTGGAATGGATTGCGTACGACTTCCGAGGTACGACTGTAGTTCAATCATTGAATTCTACAGTTAAAGGATCTTGGAACGAGCCCATCAGTGACCTGAGCTTCACACATTGGAGAGATTCTGCGCCACAGCAGACAAAACTAGGTTAGGTGGTGTTAGGTAGGCTATGGCAGGTGTCTTTCTTCTACAATGGCTTCTATCTCTATTTGCACTCATTGCAACTCTTGATGTGTCTTACAGCTTGCTGTTATATACATTTTGTTGCCGTTTTACCATTTTGCCTCCTTGTGGTTTTTCGTTAAATGGAAATTAAGCAGTCAAAATAGAGAAAACCTTCTAGACTGATGGGATCCACAGAATGCTGTGTGAGATAGTAAGACTGCAGGCTTGAGGTTGCTAGCTGATGCAACTGGCTGATGCAGTCAGCCTGCAATACTTTCTATGGAAGTGCTGGGTCAGAATGACTCAGCAGTAATGTGCTGACAGTTGATTGGCTGTCATCGGTTTAAAAGGGAAACCTGTCCAGCAGTAAGGGTGGTGGTGTAAGAGGAGCGTGGTCAGAGAGAGAGAGAGAGTCTTTCTATTTGCCTTAAGGTGCAGCCAGGTACTCTGTTTGACTGTATGAACTGCTCGTGTATTATAGCCTGTAGATATTTGTATATATAAAGGTATAGATATTTGTATATATAAAGGTAAAGGGACCCCTGACCATTAGGTCCAGTCGTGGCAGACTCTGGGGTTGCGGCGCTCATCTCGCTTTATTGGCCGAGGGAGCCGGCGTACAGCTTCCGGGTCATGTGGCCAGCATGACTAAGCCACTTCTGGCGAACCAGAGCAGCGCACGGAAACACTGTTTACCTTCCCGCCGGAGTGGTACCTATTTATCTACTTGCACTTTTGATGTGCTTTCAAACTGCTAGGCTGGCAGGAGCAGGGACCGAGCAACGGGAGCTCACCCCGTCATGGGGATTCGAACTGCCAACCTTCTGATCGACAAGTCCTAGGCTCTGTGGTTTAACCCACAGCGCCACCCGTGTCCCTTTTTTGTATATATAACTCACAATAAATATACTGCACTTACGAACCTGGAACTCTGAGCATTTCTGCTAAAGCACCGCAAAGAATTCGCGACATAGACTGGAAGAAAGGGAACTGAGCTGCTAAAATAGAGGAAATGTGCAAACCGGCCCATTATTTTAGGCTCTAAATGCTATTCTCATCAACTCTGAAAACAAGGAACCTTACCAAGAGAGAAAGCATTCCTACAATTCTCCTCCATGACTATTTTATGCAGTGCCCTTTGGTCAGCATCCAGCAGAGCCCACTCCTCCTCTGTGAAATCCACAGCAACCTCCTCAAACAACACGGGACCCTGAGAGAAAAGGAAATAGTTGCCTTGTTGTAGGTAATCTTTATTTTAAAGGTAAAGGTAAAGGGACCCCTGACCATTAGGTCCAGTTGTTTCTGGGGTTGCGGCGCTCATCTCGCTTAATTTGCTGAGGGAGCCGATGTTTGTCCGCAGACAATTTTTCCGGGTCATGTGGCCAGCATGACTAAGCCGCTTCTGGAGAACCAGAGCAGCACATGGAAACGCCGTTTGCCTTCCCGCCAGAGCGGTACCTATTTATCTACTTGCACTTTGCCGTGTTTTCGAACTGCTAGGTTGACAGGAGCAGGGACCGAGCAATGGGAGCTCACCCCGTCATGGGGATTCAAACCACCAACCTTCTGATCGGCAAGTCCTAGGCTCTGTAGTTTAACCCACAGCGCACCCGTGTCCCTTATCTTTATGTTATTTACCAGCAAAATCCAGAATACGCCTCAAAGTAATATGACTTGAGTATTATCCTGCAGAACTTAAACCTTCTTGAGTGGCACCCGCAGCCTCCCTAGCGGGCAGTTGGACAAACTCAAAGAAAGAAGTTTACATTGGCCTACAGAGGTGAGCAGAAGACAGAGGAACCCAGGCTGCCCCCTAACGTCTCGCCCCACAATGACCCTTCCCCCTACCTGATCTGGTGCCACAGCAACTGCTTCCTGTCTGTTGCGAACAGGAGACGGCTGAGCAGGTCTTGCCACCAGTATTTCTTCACCTGAGAGACAAAGATGGTGGGAAGGAAGTAGCACGTGCTTGTCTCAGGGGCTAAGTGACATGTATCAGGGTAGGACACACTGACTTTACAAAATGTCTCCTCCATTGTACTTATTTTTTTATCTACCTTGACATCATCTAATTAACATTAACACTGGCTATCTTAACATAATATATGAAAATGCAAGGCCCAATTCCACCTGGCCTAGGGGACCGGGCCCACACTCACCCTGAACAGCTAAAAGGCTCCTGGGAGGCTGGAAGGACATAGCTGGAACAACTCTTGGGTTGGGGCAACTGGCTAATTAAATGTATTTGTATGTTTTAAACAGTTCTAATTTTGGTTCCTCTGTTTCATTTTTGTTGGGTTGGTGTTGGTTAAATGTTTAGTTGAGGTTGGCAGTTTCTTAAATTTGGGTATAACTGTAAATTGTTTATTGTTGGCTTTATTGATTTATTGGTTTGTTTGTTGCTGGCATAGGATATCTAGTTTTTTAATGTTTGATGTTTGGCTGTGTTTTATATTTTGCAAGCTGCCCAGTGTGGCTGGGGAAACCCAGACAGATGGGAAAGATACAATTAAAACATTATATTATTATTATTATTATTATTATTATTATTATTATTATTATTTTGTTCTCACGGCTTGAGGCCTCAAATACTGAAATCCACTCGTTTTTAATCTTTGGAAAATGATGGGGGGAAGCATCTTCCCCTGAAAGTTTTGGGAAAACTAAGAAGATCCCATACATTTCAGGAAGTTCAGGTTCATTCTTACTGAGTAATGCAGCACGGCCACTGCTCTCCAGAACGTTTTGCCTTAGCAGGAAGCACTCTTTCAAATCCAGTGAAGAACTCTCTCTCTCAGGGAAATTAGCTGCCACCTCTGCAAAGAGACCCTTTACCTGAAACAACAATGAAGATATCAAAGACAGTGAATGGGCAGAAAATCAGAGAAAAGGGCAAAAGGTCAAGAGGAGTTTGGGACATTGCTCCGCGGATGATTTCCAGGAAGTGATTGATTCACATTCTGGGCCCCTTGGAAGTAGCAGGATGAAACCCTCTCTCACCTGCTGCTCTGCCTGCTTCTTGTTCTCTGCCCAACTCAGGAGGAAACCTTCAGCCAGGGCCACCGCCTGGGAACTGGTCTCCGCTCCACATTCCCTGACCCAGCTCTCCATCTCTGAGGGAAGGACGGTCAGGAACTGCTCCAGGATCACCAGGTCCAGGATCTGAGTCTTTGTGCATCGCTCTGGCTTCAGCCACTCATGGCAAAGGTGGTGGAGTTGGCTGCAAACCTCTCGGGGTCCCTCGGCCTCATGATAGCAGAACTTTCTGAATTGCTGGCGCCGCACATCTGAGCTGAAGGTCTTCTCCCCATCCAGGCCGGCTGAGTCTTGGTCTTCCATCTTTCTTACTGTTCCAAAGATGCCTCCAGCTGGGCTATAGACTCCTGAAAAGCGGAGATACAAGGTTGGATTAAGGAGCTGAGGGACCATCCTTCCTCCAGGAAGGAACACATGAAGTAAGGTAGCACAAAATAATGATTTTGGTATCCTAAAGGTTATCAAATTTATTACCGCGCAAGCTTCAGTATACTACAAAACCCGTGGCATTTCACAACTCTCAGCCTAACACCTACAGAATATATTTCACCACCCTTATAGAAAGAAAACACTCTGACCTTCGAGTTGTGCTTGTAGGTTTAATGGTTTTAGTCATCTCTTGTTGTTGGGACTTTAATATTATTGGGATGAATGTTGTTTTATTGTTTCCTGCTGGTTTTATTTCTTACCTAGCAAAAGTTTTGAATTAAAGCTGCCATTCTGCTGAATGAATCTTAGTTGATTACTTTAATATTTACTTGTAAATATTAACATTCATTTAGAAATATTCCAATTGTTTACTGGAAACAAAATCATATTGCTTCCCTGTATCTGAGATCTAGTACACTGCTTCTCCAATGTGAATATTCTATTCCTCTCATTCACTGCAATATCTCTGGCCCAATATTTCCCTAACTAGACCAGGGTTTTGTCCACCTCTCTCTCTTTCCCTTTCTTTGTCTGTATCATCGGTGGAGAAAAACACACCACATTTCTATCCAGTTGCGCTCCTAAATTTATTTCAAGTATCACTGGCTAGGACTGTTCTCTGCTAGAGTTTACAGGCTCCATTTTCAGCCTGTAACCAAATGTCTGCAACTGTTTGTTGACTTTTAATGTACTGTTTTCAATTCTCTTCATAAAAGCAGTTTGCTTCCTTTGAATCAGCCTCTCTCTCCTGCCTTTGATTAAAAGGGCACAATTTTTCAGTAATGCCCATTGTGAAAAGATCCCCTTTACACTTCAGGGGTTTCCATGTCTGTAAGTGACCTTGTGCGGTTGTGTAACTAATGAATTCTCTTTCTCTCTCTCTATTTCGGTGGTGGGGTGTTCTATTTGAAATCAAAGTCCAGTTGATAGTTCACTTCTAAGCATCAACTCACCTGCTTCAAATCCTCCAAGCCCCACGAATCAGGGGCCTCCTGGCTTTGCAGAGGAGAGGAAAGACACTCCAGTCCCTGACACAGACAAGAAACTGTTGGTTATGTACATACGCTACATTAGTGAAGCCTACCCCATGGGACTCTTGTGAAGATAAAAGGAGGAGCTGAAGAAAACATACACGCAGGAAACCCGTGCACGTTAAGGAAAGCCACTCAAGAGCTAATTCTCCACGATGCAGCTGCAAGGCACTTTGTGACTGCCTTGGCAGTGTTGCTGGACAGAACTGGCACAGTCAGGCTGGGTAGGTAAGGGGCTCAGGTTACAGCATTCAGAGTGGGAAAGGGAAGAGAGCATAGAGCACTCTGGAGAGAAGCATTGGAACTAACACCTTTGAGGAAGAGTCACAGGACTCCATTGCAAGAGAACTCTTGCCTTGTGGACTTTGGCACAGCAAGGGCTTCGTAAACAAAGAAACCGTCCGGGCTCAGAGAGGGAAAGCTGCTCGTAACATCTTGTAAATAAATAAGTGTGTGTATAAAGCGTTGGTGTTGGGCTAGTAGACTGCCCACCTAGCAGTTCAAAAGCATGTCAAAGTGCAAGCAGATAAATAGGTACCGCTCCAGCGGGAAGGTAAACGGTGTTTCCGTGCGCTGCTCTGGTTCGCCAGAGGCGGCTTAGTCATGCTGGCCACATGACCCAGAAGCTGTCTGCAGACAAATGCCAGCTCCCTCAGCCTATAGAGTGAGATGAGCGCCACAATCCCAGAGTCGTCCGTGACTGGACCTAACGGTCAGGGGTACCTTTACCTATAAAGCGTTGGTGTTGGGCTAAGAAAGACAATTTGTGCTGTGTTTTAATTTGTGGGAAGCTGCCCAAAGCGGCTGGGTTAACCCAGTCAGATGGGTGGCATATAAATATTATTACAGTGGTACCTGGGGTTACATACGCTTCAGGTTACAGACTCCGCTAACCCAGGAATAGTACCTCAGGTTAAGAACTTTGCTTCAGGATGAGAACAGAAATTGCGCAGCAGCGGCGCGGTGGCAGCAGGAGGCCCCATTAGCTAAAGTGGTGTTTCAGGTTAAGAACAGTTTCAGGTTACTGAATTAAGTACTTAACCCGAGGTACCACTGTATTATTATTATTTATTTTCTGCTAAACAGCTGCTTCCTGCGATGAGCTTGATTGAGCTTCTCCAGTGCACACACCCAACACCCAGGAAGATGCACAAGCATCTTCAGCCATGGGCTGAAATAGGTTTGCTCTTCCTTTGGTACCCCTTCCCTTTTTAAACAGTTGTCACCTGGGCATCTCCCTTCCCTTCCCGTGGTATTTTCCTGCCTTGCCTCTTGTCGTCCCCGCCCCCCATCCGCCTTTCAGCCCTGCAGACTCAGACCCACAAACTGGAGCCTCTAGGGCGAGGAAGGGGGCTCACCGGATCCCGCGAGGAGCCACCGACGCTGCGCTTGGGAGGAAGGGCGGCCAAGGCACGTCCCTCCAGGGGGAAAGTCCCGGCAGGAAGGAGAGTTGGGTGGGAGGGGCCTTCGCTCTGGAGGACTGACCGCCCCGTCCCCCGCCTTTTACCTTCCTCTCTAGGAATCCAGCTGAGCTCATTTTAACCCTTAGGAGACCACGCTGCAGGATCCCTGTGGGACGCAGGCGAAGAGCCCGGCTGGTGGACCAGTCTAGTCTAGCCTCTTACTCTTGAAATATTTTATGAAACAGCTGCCTAGAAACGTATAATGTGTAAATAAACGAGGTAGAAGGCCCACTCCAACCTCACCTCGAGTTGGGTGCCTTAATTATTGTTGTTTTTGTTACCCGCTCTTCACCACGTGGTCCCAGGCTACGTCAGAAAAATGTAAAACACAGAATTAAAAACCAAATTAGTCACAACTATATGGGTGTGTGAGAGAGAGAATGTAATTTGGTCTACACACACAATATATCAATATCTATATCTCTATATCCATATATATCTCCAGCCCTTTAGCAATTTAACCTAGTGGTTATCAATCAATCAATCAATCAATCAAAATAATAATTATAATAATAGTACCCTGCCCATCTAGACTGGGTTTCCCCAGACACTCTGGACCCCGCTTCCAACATATATAAAAGCATATAAAACATTAAACACTAATAAGCTTCCCAATACAGGGCTGCCTTCAGATATCTTGTAAAAGTTGTGCAGCTCTATCTCCTTGACATCTGATGGGAGGGAGTTCCACAGGGCACTGCCACCACTGAGAAGACCCTCTGCCTGGTTCCCTGTAACCTCACTTCTCTCAGTGAGGGAACTGCCAGAATACCCTCAAAGGAGGACCTCGGTGTCCAGGCAGAACGATTGGGGTGGAGATGCTCTTTCAGGTTTCAGGGCTGAGGCCATTTAGAGCTTTCAAGGCCAGCACCAACAATTGTGCTCGGAAACATACTGGGAGCCACTGTAGATCCTAAAGATGGTGTCAGGGATTCTATGGCTGTGATTCATTGAAGCATTGAAGGGTTTAGAGTAGATGATCCTTTGGGTCTCTTCCAACTCTACAATTCTAAGGTTCTCTTTTGTGGGACGGTGGGGGATTGTAGCTACCAGTCCAAGCAGGACATCCATCGCATTACTGCCCCCAAGCACTGGTCTAACACTTCAGCTGCCTCTCCTGATTCAGATGCAACAGAGAGCTAAAGCTTTGAGTCACTTGCATATAGATAATATCTCCAAGAGGCTTCTTATAGTTGGAGGCCAGGATGGAGCCCTGTGAGACACTCCCATTGCACTGACCAGAAAGGTGCCATAACCACTTTCTGGAAATAGCCCCAGAGATAGGAACAGAACCACAGTGCCCTAAAAGCCCACCTCCCTGAGACACTCCAGAAGAATACTGGAATCAACTTCTGATAAATGTCAACGGGGCAACCAAAGCAGTTTCCGTATCATGACTAGGCCTGAAGCCAAAGTGGAACAGATTCAAAAATTATGCCAAAACTGCCTCTATCTGCCGCCATTTTGTGACTGGTGGGCCTCAGTAATTTTCAGCCATCTCAAGTGGACCCTGGGAGTAGAAAGTTTGGGCACCTCTGCTGTGAACTGTTGCGTTGGGTCCCTGGAGATCCGAGTTCGGCTCTCAGCTCACACATGAAGCTTACTGGGTAGACTTGGGCAATCACTCACTCACTCCCAGCCTAGCCTACCTCATAAGGTTGCTCTGCAGAAGAACCACAGAACCACCACTTGCCACCCTCTTCCAGAGCAATGGCAGGATACCGACATGATAAAATAAGGAGTCCTTGTCATTTTCAGGCAGCAGGTCCTAAGGTGACTCCCTGACTTCTCCAGTTAGGATGTTGGGGAAAGCGTTTGGATGTGCTGGGCACGAGGCCTTGGAGATGCTACCAGTCAAAGCAGGCAATACTGGCTTAGATATTGGGTGGTTTGGGGCAACTACCGAGGGATCCTCTGGTCCCATACCTGGCAACTTCACTTTGCTGATGTGGGCACTGCTGAGAGTACCACAAGCACCAAACTGGACTGGATACCTTCATCTGCCCCAGCTGCAACAAAACATGTCTCTTCTGCATCGAGCTCTACAGCCACAGCAAGCGCTGCAGTCTTCCGCCAGCTTGACTTCATCCCAAAAGGCGTACTCCTCCATTGTTTCCTGAGACAGGCGGATGCCAGCACTGTGGCTTTGGAAATCCAATGCCCTTGTTCATTCCCTTACTGAAGGGCTGGATAACCTCCAGTCTACAATTTGTATATTTTGTATTTTATCTGTACCGTTTCGAAACGCCTCAAAACTGTGAACTGATTTGTAAAATACTTCAACTAATTATTATCTTTATTTATTAAACAAACAACAACAACACAATAACCACCACCACCCCAATACATTTAAAAGGCCATAGAACAGATCGTTTAATCAGCCACAGGTCTGGGTGAACAGGAATGTTTTTGCTTGGTGCCTAAGGATATTTAACGAAGGTGCCAGGCAGGTCTCCTCAGAGAGAGCATTCCACAAACAGGGAACCACTGGAGAAAAGGCCTACTATCATGATGCCACTATCCAGACCTCTAGTGGAGAGGGCATATGAAGAAGGGCCTCAGACGATGACCATAGGGTTCAGGCTGGCTCATAGACGGAGAAACGATCCTTGGGGTTATTATGACCCTGAGCCATTTAAGGGCTCTGTAAGTCATAACCAGCACTTTGAATTGGGCCTCAGATGATGATCCCAGGGCCTGGTTTGGCTTATACGGAGACTGCTTTGTAGAAAAGCTGTCATTTGAGGTGGAGTATCTTCCATCAGCTTCAGTGGGTGGCCCAGCTGTGCCCCTATCTGGACAGGGATAGCCTAACACCTTTAGTCTAGGCTCTGGTAACCTCTAGGTTAGATTACCGCAGTGTGTTATAGATGGGGCTGCCTCTGAAAATGGTTCGGAAACTTGAGCTGGTGCAGAATTGAGCGGCCAGGTTGCTCACCAGGGCAAAACGGTTTGAGCATATAATGTCAATCTTGGCCCGACTGCATTGGCTGCCAGTTAGTTTCTTGGCCTAATTCAAAGTGCTGGTTATGACTTATAAAGCCTTAAATGGGCCAGTACCGTAATACCCCAAGGACCACTTTTCCCTGTATGAACCAGCCTGAACCCTGCGATCATTGTCTGAGGCCCTTCTTTGTGTGCCCCTCCTCCACAAGAGGTCTGGAGGGTGGCAACATGAGACCAGGCCTTTTCAACAGTGGCTCCTCGTTTGTGGGATGCTCTCCCTAGAGAGGCTTTGTAGAATTGACTTTGTTTTTACAAGTTTGTAACATAATACTACTGCTATTGCCGATAAATGGATTTATATCTCAGGCCATTCTATCAGGCTTCTCACATTCTACAACAGATCCAGTCTTCCAATCTGTGTTTATCTCCAAATGGCCCTCAGGATTCTGCCAAGGCCATGTCCCACCCCCCACCAACTCAACTCGAATCTGAAATAGGAGTTAAACTGTGACAGAATCACATTCCATATTCTGATAATTTCTCTAGCTCCCCTTCTGAGTGAATTCTTTGAAAAGCAGTCTCTTATTACTGAAGCATTTTGTACACTCCCAAGAATTTATGGTTTCTCTCCTGCGTGAATTTTTTTATGAGAAACGAGACTTATCTTCCGCGTGAAGCTCTTTCCACATACCAAACACTTAAATGGTTTCTCCCCGGTGTGAATTCTCTGATGAGCAGCAAGCGATTCCTTCCGACAAAAGTTCTTCCCACAGTCCATGCATTTATGTGGTTTCTCTCCTGTGTGAATTCTTTGATGAGCAGTGAGCTGTGTCTTCTGACAGAAACTCTTTCCACACTCCAAGCATTTATATGGTTTCTTTCCTGTATGGATTCTCTGATGATTAACAAGGGCAGAACTATGGCGAAAGCTTTTTCCACACTCCATGCATTTATGTGGCTTCTCCCCTGTGTGGATCCTTTGATGAATACTGAGGCCTCTGTTTCTCTTAAAGGCCATTCCACACTCCAAACATTTAAATGGTTTCTCCCATGTATGAATTATTTGATGAGTGGTGAGGTTTGTGCCTGTACTAAAGGTCTTTCCACATTCTAAGCACTTAAAGGGTTTCTCCCCCGTGTGAATTCTTTGATGATTACTGAGATTTATCTTCTGACAGAAGCTCTTTCCGCATTCCAAGCATTTAAATGGTTTCTCCCCTGTATGGATCCTTTGATGGGTTACGAGGTCAGAATTTTGACAAAAGATCTTTCCACACTCCAAGCATTTATGTGGTGCATCCTTTCTGTGAATTCTTTCATGATAAGTAAGATGCATTTTCCAATAGAAGCTCTTTCCGCATTCCAAACATTTGTATGGTTTCTCCCCTGTGTGAGTTATTTGATGATGTGTTAGGCTTCTGTTTCTACTAAAGGTCTTTCCACATTCCAAACATTTGTATGGTTTCTCCCCTGTGTGAGTTCTTTGATGAGTGGTGAGATGTGTCCTTCGACAAAAGCTCTTTCCACATTCTGAACATTTGTATGGTTTCTCCCCTGTGTGAGTTCTGCGGTGGGAAGCAAGATTTGTCTTCTGAGAGAAGCTCTTTCCACACTCCAAGCATTTAAATGGTTTCTCCCCTGTATGGATCCTTTGATGGGTAACAAGGAGAGAATTCTGATAAAAGTTCTTTCCGCACTCCAAGCATTTATGTGGTGTTTTCCTTGTGTGGATCCTTTGATGATAAGTGAGATGGATCTTCCAACAAAAGCTCTTTCCACATTGCAAGCATTTAAATGGCTTCTCCCCTGTGTGAATTCTTTGATGAGTAGTGAGATGTGTCTTCTGGAAGAAGCGCTTTTCACATTCCGAACATTGGTATGGTTTCTCCCCCAGGTGAATTCTGTGATGGTTAGTGAGATTCCTCTTCTGAGAGAAGCTCTTTCCACAATCCAAGCCTTTGTATGTTTCCCCCCCTGCGTGAATTATTAGATGAGTAGTGAGGCTTCCGCTTCTGTTAAAGGTCTTTCCACATTCCAAGCACCTATACAGCTTCTCTCCTGTGTGAATTCTCTGATGAGCAGTGAGATGTGTCCTCCGACGGAAGGCCTTTCCACATTCCAAGCAATTAAATGGTTTTTCTCCGGTGTGAATTCTGTGGTGTGCTGTCAGATTTCTCTTCTGAGAGAAGCTCTTTCCACACTCCAAGCATTTATGCGGTTTCTCCCCTGTGTGGATTTTGTAGTGACTTTTAAGTTTAGATTTAGAATGGAAACTTCTCCAACATACAAAACATGTAATTGTTTCTCTTCTGTTTTGTGTTTTTTCTTGGACTGGGATTTCATTGGAGTCAGTGCCCTGAGAAGCAGGGGAATGATTTCTCCTCGTCTCTCCCTCTGTTTTCCTTCTCTGCTGCTCCCTCTTCATACATGTGTCTCTTTCTGCAAACACCCCATGTAGTTCTCCCTGATTCTCAGTTTTCCATTCATAACCTACTGCAAAGAAGAAATGGAACTCTTAAGACAATGGAACCTCAAATCTTGACAACCACACACAATTTTTTTAATAATGGAAGAATGCAAAAATGGAAAAGTCTTAGCTGGGAGGTAAATCTTCCCATCTGTTTATCTGCCTCTGTTAATACCTTGACTGACACCCAGTGTCCTATGTATTATTGGATTAGATCCAAAAGACCCAAATTCAGATCCCAGCTGAGACATGAAGTTCACTGAATTGTACAGTCATACCTCAGGTTACAGACGCTTCGGGTTGTGTGATTTCGGATTGCGCACCGCGCCGAACCCAGGAGTACCAGAATGGGTTACTTCCGGGTTTAGGCACTTGCGCATGTGCAGAAGCGCTAAATCATGCTTTGCACATGCGCAGAAGTGCCGAATCACAACACGCAGGTTGCGAATGCTGCAGGTTGCGAATGTGCCTCCCACACGGATCACGTTCGCAACCTGAGCATCCACTGTACTCAGCAATCATCCTCTTTAAGTAGCTCAACTCAAACCACCAAACAACCCCATGCATTCTTTTCTGAACCCTTTGGAGCAATGTTGGGATAGAAGTGTGATCAAAATGCGGAGAGGCCCTGTGATTCAGAGCAATGGATTCAGAAGTACCCGCAGAGGGTCTTCAGAGGGTGCGTAACCCCATCAAGAGCAGGCTGTCTCCCACCCATCCAGTCTAGGGAACCTCTCCCAGTAACAATGCCTCAGTCTTATCTGGATTGAGCTCCATCTTATCAGTTCTCATCCAGTTCATTAGCGAGGCAAGACAACGGCTCAGCACAAGACATCCACTGCCTCATCTGCAGGTGTAAAGGGGAAGTAGGACTGTGTGTCATGAGCACATTGTGGACAATGTACTCCGAAACCCCTGATAAGCACACTCAGAGGTTTCATGTGGATGTTAAGCAGCATGGGGGATAAAATAGAACCCCACATGGAAGACTCCAGGGGACCAAATAGCAGTCCCCTAGCATCACCCTCTAGAAATGACTATCCAAGTAGACCTGGAATCACTGCAAAGCTGAGCAACCCACTCTGGCAACCACTCTAGAAGGATACCATGGTTGATGGTATCAGAGGCTGATGAGAGATGGAGGAAACATTCCCCCTGTCTCTCTCCAGACATAAATCATCACACAGGGCAACCAAAGCTGGGCCATAGCTGGGCCTAAACCCTGACTGCTATGGATCTAGTAAAGTTATTTAAGTTGCTTATATAATATAGTCTAAATCATATAATCTTCAACTAAACAAACTGGGAGCCTTACTGAGAGAGACTACCATCCCATAATTCTCCTCCATGACTTCGTTATGCAGCGCCCTCTGGTCAGGATCCAGCAGAGCCCATTCCTCCTCTGTGAAATACACCGCCACCTCCTCAAAGGACACAGGACCCTGAAGAAGAAGAAGAAGAAGAAGAAGAAGAAGGGGAGGAGGAGGAGTTCAGATTTGATATCCTGCATTTCACTCCCCTTAAGGAGTTTCAAAGCAGCTCACAATCTCCTTTCCCTTCCTCCCCCACAACACTCTGTGAGGTGAGTGGGGCTGAGAGACGTCAGAGAAGTGTGACCGGCCCAAGGTCACCCAGCAGCTGCATGTGGAGGAGCGGGGAAGCAAACCCGGTTCCCCAGATTACGAGACTACCGCTCTTAACCACTACACAACGCCGGCTCTCCTTTCTGAAAGAAAAGGAAACGGTTGCCTCTTTATAGAGAACGTAAGAGATTATTGACCACCAAACTCCAGAAGATTCCTGAGAATTCTCCTGCAGAGCAACGAGGAGATCAGTTTGTTGAGGCCCAGGGAAACGAGCAGAAGACAGAGGTGCCCAAGTTCCCCTAGAGATGAGTTCCCCTACCTGATCTGGGTTCACAACAGCCGTTTCCCATCCGTTGCCAAGAGGAGATGGCCAAGCAGGTCTTGCCAGCGACATTTCATCACCTGCGAGAGATGAAGTTGGTAGGAAGCCAGTAGTTTGCCTCCGACATTAAGCAATGCATATCCAAGTACATGTTGGAATGACAAAACGTTTCATCCAGCATGTATATTTTGGATGTTAAGAGTGTAAGAAAGGGCTCTTGTTAAGAACATAAGAAGAGCCTGCTGGATCAGGCCAATGGCCCATCTAGTCCAGCATCCTGTTCTTACAGTGGCCAACCAGATGCCCTGGGAAACCCCCAAGCAGTATCTGAGCACAAGATCAGCTCTTCCTTCCTTTGGCTTCCAGCAACATGTGTTGAGAAGGATACTGCCTCCGACACGAAGACAGAGCATAGCCATCATGGTTAGCAGCCATGAGAGCCTTATCATCCATGAATTTGTCTTATCTTCTTCGAAGGTGACCCGGAAACCACAATTAATCCAGAATGCGGCAGCTAGACTGGTGACTGGGAGCGGCTGCCGAGACCATAAAACATCGGTCCTGAAAGACCTATATTGGCTTCCAGTATGTTTCCGAGCACAATTCAAAGTGTTGGTGTTGACCTTTAAAGCCCTAAACGGCCTCGGTTCTGTATACCTGAAGGAGCGTCTCCACCCCCATCGTTCAGCGCCAAGGATGGTTCCCTCCCTGCAAGAAGTGAAGTTACAGGGAACCAGAAAGAGGGCCTTCTCGGTGGTGGCCCTGTAGAACGCCCTCCCATCAGATGTCAAGGAAAGAAACATCTGAAGGCAGCCCTGTTTAGGGAAGTTTTTAATGTTTGATGTTTTATCGTTTTTTAAATATTCTGTTAGGAGTCGCCCAGAGTGGCTGGGGAAATTCAGCCAGATGGGTGGGGTATAAATAATAAATTATTATTATTATATCCCAAGTCAGTGGCCCTCACTGATGCCACCAGAAATCCAAGGACTGATTTAAGTTCTCAAGTAATTAAAATACATCTATCTTTTGAAGTTTGAAAAATGCTGGGGATAACAGTCTTCCCACAATTAAACAACGCTAGGAGAAAGTGTTGCCCCCCTCAAAGATTTAAGGGAGTACAAAAGGATCCCATGAATTTCTTACATAATCAATATAGGTAGATCAATTTAATAAAATTTACCCAATGAGATGGGATGTCCATCACTCTCCTGATTGTTACCACTTTGCAGGGGACTTTCTCTGGTCGCTTCTGCAGACAAACTCCTTATCTGAAATAAAAGAGGGTGAAATTCAAAGCAAAACTAAGGTGTTTGTTGCATCAGCACAAACATTTATGCTTGCCTGATGGAATGATCTCCCCTTTAGAGGCAAGACAAATGTTTAATGGTAAACAAAGGGTTGGGCCAAGAATTCATTTCATCAGATATTAGGGGGGGGGGGAGTGGTGTAGTTTTGTATATTAACCAGAAATTGGAACCTAAGCAAAGATTAAAGGATGAGGAGGAGAGAATAATAGCAGTGGAAATTGGGAAGGGGAACATTTGTTAATCGTAGGAATATATGCACCCAATGAAAGAAAATTGGATTAAAAAAAAAACTAGAGGAATTTATGTTTGAACAATACAATGGCAAAATAATATTAATGGGAGATCTAAATGGAGTAACATTGTTAAGAGTTTGACAGGACAATACATAAAACTGAAACAAAGGAAGGAAAATTACCCCATTCCTTTTCTGATGTGGTCATAAACATGAACCTACTAGATCTATGGAGACTTAAACATCTGATGGAACGTCAATTTACTTATTATTCCTTTGTGAAAAATTCTGCAAGCAGAACAGATGCCATATGGGCATCTAAAGAATTAGGGCCAAGGGTAAAAAAAAAGTAGAGATATTACCAAGGATATTACCAATCTGGCCCAGTGAGTATTTCAAAGACAGTAAACATGCAGCAGAATTAGGAAAGGCATGATAGAGGGAAAAGGCCTTGGCGAGTTTAGGACATTGCTTTGTGGTTGATATCCAGGAAAAGTGTGGCAAATACAGAGGGCTTTAAAATCCCGCCCCCCTGTTTCTGAGCCCTTTGGAAATGCCAGGATGAAATTCTCTCTCACCTGCTGCTTCCTGTCCTCTGCCCGGCTCAGGAGGAAACCTTCGGCCAGGGCCACCGCCTGGGAAGTGGTCTCTGCGCCACATTCCCTTACCCAGCTCTCCATCTCCGGAGGGAGGACAGCCAAGAGCTGCTTCAGGATCACCAGGTCCAGGATCTGAGTCTTGGTGTGACCCTCTGGCTTCAGCCACTGACGGCAAAGGTGGCGGAGTCGGCTGCAAACTTCATGGGGGCCCTTTTTGGTGAAATACACAGCAACATCCTCAAAAGACGCTTGACCCTGAAAGGCAGGGAGGTAGTTGCCCTTTTATGCAGCTTGTAAATGATTTTGTGTTTCTAAAATCCAAAAGACTACACAAGGAAAATTTTGACTTCCACTCTTAAGTGGCCTCTGCAGCCCCTCCAGTAGGCAGCTTTGACAGATGCAAAGAAAATGAGATTCATTTGTTCAGATCCAAGATGGTGAGCAGTCGACAGAGCCTTCGTGTGCCCCCTCGAGAGATCCAGAGAGTGGCAACATGAGAACAAGGCCTTCTCCGCAGTGGCTCCCTGTCTGTGGAATGCTCTCCCTAGAGAGGCTCGCCTGATGCCTTCATTATAGACCTTAAGTGCCAGGCAAGAACGTTCCTTTTTAACTAGGCCTTTGGTTGATCCGATTTACATCCTATGCCCTTTTAAAATGTGTTTTTTGGGGGGCTATTGGGTTTTTATTTTTAGTAGGTATTTTGTGATTTTATATCTTGATTTTATTTTGTGAACCACCCTGAGACCCTCGGGTACAGGGCAGAATAATAATAATAATAATAATAATAATAATAATAATAGGATGACACCCAGCCTCTCTTTCTCTCAATGAACCTTCTTCCCCCTTACCTGATCTGGTTCCACAGCTCCTGCTTCCCTTTCACCACAAAGAGGAGACAGCCAAGAAGCTCTTGCCAGTTTCATTTCATCACCTGTGAGAGACAAAATGGTGGGAAGCCAATAGCAACTGCTTGTCCTACAGAAGGACACATCTCCAAGTACAAGTTGGCATTAGAAAATGGCGCATCCATCCTAGATATTCTGAATGCTCCTAACCAGGTAGAGGTTAAGTGGCACATGTTTTACGTACATGTTGACATTACAAAAATGTCATCCTCTCCATCGCACTAAGTCGTACCTTGGTTTCCGAACGGCTTAGCTGCTGAACAAATCAGCTCCCGAATGCCGCAAACCTGGAAGTAAGTGTTTGCAAATGTTTTTTGGAAGCCAAAAGTCCGACGTGGCTTGTGCTTGAGTGCAGAAAGCTCCTGCAGGTCCTGCAGCCAATCAGAAGTCGGGCCTAGGTTTTCAAATGGTTTCGGGAATCGAACGGACTTCCAGAACAGATTAAGTTCGAGAACCAAGGTACCACTGTACAGTCATACCTCTTGTTACTTTTGCTTCAGGCTGCGTATTTTCAGGTTGCGTCCCGTGGCGACCCAGATGTACTGGAAAGGGTTACTTCCGGGTTTCGCCGCTCATGCATGCGCAGACACGCAAAATGACGTCACACATATACGCAGAAGCAGCAAATCGTGACCTGCACAAGCGCAGATGCGCAGACGCGGGTTGCGTTCCTTTCACGTTGCAAACAGGGCTCTGGAACAGATCCCGTTCGCAACCAGAGGTACCGCTGTATTTGGGATGCTTCTACACATTGTACGTTTCATTTGTGGGAAACTGAAATTCTCCTTATTTGGGTTCTCAGCCAAAACCCAAGCACTCGTGTAAGTGCTCAAGTATTGAAAATAGATTCATTTTTTAACCGTGGATAAGGCTACGGAAAGGGTGCCTCCCTCTGAAAGATTCACGAGAACATAAAAGCGTCCCGTGGGAGATGCAGTTAATTCTTACTGAATGAGGCTGCAACTCCCCAGCTCCCCTGAACCTTCCTCCTTCGCAGGAAACACTGCTTGGCGTCTGACGAAGCTCTCTCTGCTGCAGGGAGGTCAGTGGTTGGTTTGGCAAAAAGACCTTTTATCTGAAAAGACAAGGAGATTGAAGTCAGTCAGTGGGGAGAAGGATTAGAAAAGGCACAACAGAGGCAAAAGGTCTTGGGGAATCTGGGGCATGGTGCTGTGGGTTATTTCTTTTTTTTTAAAAAAAAAGGTTCAATTACAGGCTGTTTTAAGATTTCCCCACTTCCGATTCTGACGCCCCTGGAAGTACTAGGATGAAACTCTCTCTCACCTGCGGCTCTTCCTGCTTCTTTTCCTCTGCTTGACTCAGGAGGAAACCTTCGGCCAGGGCCACTGCCTGGGAACTGGTCTCCGCTCCATTTCCCCTCACCCAGTTATCCATCTCCGGGGGAAGGACAGCCAGGAACTGCTCCAGGACCACCAGATCCAACAGCTCATTCTTTGTGTGTTGCTCTGGCTTCAGCCATTCGCAGCAAAGACGGTGGAGTCGGCTGCAAATCTCTCTGGGCCCCTTGGCTTCTGTGTGGTTGAAATGCCCAAAGTGGAGCTGTAAATATGAGCTGAGGGTGTCCTCCTCTTCCAGAATCTTCTGAATTGTTCTTTCCCAGAAGTCCCCACTGCTCCCAACCTGGATTGTATATGGGCCTCCACCGTCTTCAAGAACGACCGAGTGTTCCTCTTCCATCTTGTTTCATCTGTGTTCCAAGGAAGACTCTCCAGTTGACCCCAAGAGACTCTTCCCACTTCCACCCCAGCTGAAAATGCTACCAAGTCCTGAAAAATCAAGCCATTCCCAGATGGTTTTATTAACCCACCGTCAGAACAGAAAGATTTCCCTTGAGGAACCAGACTGTTTTAAGATACTGGAGGACCTAATAATAATAATATTTTATTTATATCCCGCCCTCCCCAGCAGAAGCCGGGCTCAGAGCGGCTAACCAGAGTAAAAATATTACAGTTTACATAAAATCATAATCATTTAATTGAAATAAATTCTAAAATCAATTCATTCTAAAATCAATTCAGAGTCAAATAAATGGCAACCATTGGGCTAGAGTTCTGAGGATTACAAAAGGAGGGGAAATCTTGCATTTTCTTTCATTGCAATTTGAATTCTACAGAAATTTATTGCCTTTGAGTACAGTAATACAATGTACTAAAAAAGGAACGAAAGAAGCAATTGATATACAAATTAAAATCATTCAGCACTCAGAGCTGCTCACTGCAGTTGTTGCAGCAGACAGAAAAAAGCATTAAGTGGAGTCCACCAAGACCCTCAGTGATTTTCAAGTGGTCCATGTGGGAAAAAGTTTGAGAACCACAGCTATGATTGATTTTGATTCCCAAACCTCCAAACCTTCTCCCTGTTTACTAGATTGCTTTTTTTTTATTTATTGAGTGGGAAAGCATTTAGGATAAATAAGGCTTACTATATTAATTACAGAATCAGAGCCTATAGGAAATTTAACTGGCTGTAGCTGCAGTAAGGGTTTCATAAATTTGTTTCAGGGTTGCTGTATATTAGTAAATAAATTACTAATTAAAAGCACACCAGCAATGGGGGGAAAGAGAACCAGGGCATTGAAACATCACCAATTCCCCATTTATTTCAGACAGTTGCATTTTATACTATAAAGGCATATAAGAACAAAATTGTGTGGGCTCCACCCTCCCCTGTCCAGCACCAGGCTAGCCCTAAAATGGAGCTTTTTCTGCTCTTTCTCTGAGAAGAAGCCCCCTCTAGTCCACATACCCGTCTGCTTAGCAACAGAGAACGAGGCACGCTTAGCAACCTTGCTTCCTGCAGAAGCCTTAGACAGCTGCCTCTGCCTATTCCTTTGCAAATGTCAGATTGGCATACTGGGTGTTTTCTTTTAATAACAAAATATTTAAAGAAAGCTAAAAGCCCATCACCACCACCCTGCCCAGTACGTGTGAACCCCCTATCTGCAGCCCTGTCTCTCCCTATGGGTTGAACGAAATGGGGATAAAGCCCCAATAACCCGCCCATGCTCTCCATCGCAGAATCATGGCATTGTAGAGTCGGAAGGGACCCCGGGGTCATCTAGCCCAACCCCCTGAAATGCAACGTAGGAATCGCAGCTCGAACACCCACGACAGGTGGGCAGGATGCTGGGCTGGGTGGGCAGGGCTGAGCTCTTGGCCCGCCCTCCCCACCGCTTCCCAGGGGGTTTTCTAAGCCCCCTCTTCCCGGTCCTACCTTGCAGCCCCTCCTGTGCACCCTCCTCCCCTGGGGATCCCCTTCCCCCCAAATGCACAAAGCCAGTGGGGGGCTCACCGGATCTCAGAAGGGGCCGCCGAGGCAGCGATCGCGCGAAAGAACCAGCGGCTCGCTTCTGCTCCAAAGGAATCGCATCAAGGGAAGAAAGAGCTTGGGGGAGGAGGGGACTTAGCTCTGGAGGACTCGCCCCCCCCCCCCACGCACACATTCCTTTCCTCTCTAGGAAGCGGGTCGCGTTCGCTTTAACCCTTCGAAGCCCGGGCTGCAGGGTCAACGCCCCCACAAGTCACTCAAAAAGAGGAGGCTAATAGGGAGGAATTAGGAGGTTGGTTGGTCGGGAAGGGAAGGGGCTGGTTTTCAAGCTGTTTCTTTCGTGTGTGTGTGTGTGTGTGTGTGTGTGTGTCTTAGACTCACAGACAGTTTAGGTTCCCAATCAAAAGTGGAAGCACAGAGGACTCCAGTGCAGACTTGGGATAGGAGGTAACAGCAGCCCTCCCCCCACATGCTTTGGAGGCTATATGATGATGATTTATTGATATGATAACCCACTGCATCTGTCACTCTTAGCTCATAAAATGCAGATGTAGGGGATGTGCTCCCACCAGATGTCAAATAAATAAAAAACTATCTGACTTTTAGAAGACATCGGAAGGCAGCTCTGTTTAGGGAAGCTCTGTTTTTAATGTTTGACTGTGTTTTTAATATTCTGCTGGGAGCCGCCCAGAGTGGCCGGTGAAACCCAGCCAGATGGGCACAGTATAAATAATGAATTATTATTATTATAATGATACGAGAGTCAGCCAGTGTTGTTGGAGTGTCAGATTAGGACACAGGAGACCAGAGTTCAAATCTACACCCAGTCAAGATGCTCACTGGATGACCTTGCCCCACTCATTGCCACATTGCCAGTGTGGTGTAGTGGTTAAGAGCGGTAGACTACTAATCTGGTGAATAGGGTTCGCTTCCCCGCTCCTCCACATGCAGCTGCTGGGTGACTTTGGGCTAGTCACACTTCTCTGAAGTCTCTCAGCCCCACTCACCTCACAGAGTGTTTGTTATGGGGGAGGAAGGGAAAGGAGAATGTTAGCCGCTTTGAGACTCCTTCAGGTAGTGATAAAGTGGGATATCAAATCCAAACTCTTCTTCTCCACTCAAATTCATTGTGCTTGTGAGGAGAAGATGGGCAGGGGGAGAATTTTATCAGCTCCGGCTGATGTCTTGGTAATCCCACCCACCCACCTACAGGTTTAGGGAGCTGCTGGTTGTTTATGATCAATAACAAAAACCCTATAAATTAGTACACAGTACTGTAATACATATTTTCTTCTTCTTGACCCTTTTTGGGAACGTAAAGGAACACTTGGAGAAAACCAAACCCAACTCCTGCAAATGCCACATTCGCCTTTCACTTCTTCCCAGATATCCCAGCAGCCCCAAACCTCTTCCCCACTGATCCATCAGAAACACTGGAAATAAAGACACCCCTCTTCTTCCTAGAACCATCTTGATCATGCAGATCTTTCTCTCTCTCTTTTTTTTACTCCTATTTTGCCATGATCAGAAACAATGCTAGGGGCACTGGCGGAGGAAGGGGGCAGAGGGAGTGTATCGCCCCTGGCACCATGGGGGGGTACCATTGCGGTTGCCCCCGACACACGCCCCACACCCCCCCGCCTGCTCTCCAAACCCCACCCCACCCCGGTACTGGAGCATGCAGCTTTGCCACTGGCTAGGTGTCATCGTAATCAGCAGAAATATCACAGAACAGTTGTGCAAACTGGAATAGCGGTGAATCTCCCACACAAGGATTGGAGTCAGAAGGAAGGTTAATATTCCATTTCTCCACAAACAAGTGCTATGGTCAGTGGGTTTTCACACATTTCAGCAATATTGCAAGACTGGAGAAAATACAGAATACATTGAAGATCTTATTGTCAATAATCACATTCTCTCACTTAGTATGGTTTTTCGGCACTAGGCAAGGAAACATTTGTGAATGTTTCATCCATTTCTTTATTTACAAATCCACACCCTTCTCTTCAGTTGTGACAAGGCTCCCAGAGTGGCCTACAAATATCAGTAATGACAATCCTATAATCTAAAAGACACATCAGAAAAAGAAAAGGGATGCAGAGGGAAGAGGAAAAAATCAAATCCATGCTTCAGATGTTAGCTGCAGAGCTCTAATCATAACCAGTTAAGAAGAGGAGTCAAATACTTCCGTTGCTTAGAATTGAAACAGCAGGGGGAGGCACAAGTGGGATTTTCTACTTTGGTGAGGTGCCAAAATAATTTGTCTAGTCTTGGATAATTTATACCAGGGACGGGATCTCCATTTCTTGCTCCACATCAGGCAGCAAAACGTCCCGTTCTAGCTCTGCCATTGGAGGTTGTCAGTCTCATGGAAGAGAGTAAAAGGGAATAAGCTTTTGCTAAGGGCTAAGGCTAAGACTAAGACATGTAACTGGAGAATAAAAATCTATCAAATGAAATGGGCAGTGAATTAAAAAAATTCTTTATTCTCGTCTGGGAATATTTATGGCAGGAGGTTTCCAAATTCTGTTTTATGTAAATGAATATGGAATTTAAAGAAAGGGTTCACAAGTGCCATCATGAAATGGTTTTATTCCCTTTATGAATCCTTTGAATATTCTTATTCCTGGGACCTCTACATCCTCCAGGAATTTATATGGTACCACCCCATGTGGATTTTTTTGATATGAAGTGAGAGTACTCTCCAAACCCCATTCCACACGCCAAGCATATGTATGGTTTTTTCCGTGTGAATTCTTTGATGATAAGTGAGAGTTAAATTCTGTTTGACGCTGTTTCCATGTTCGAAGCTTTTAAATAATTCCTGCCCTGTACAATTTGTTTGATGAAAAGTGAGACATGTCTTTCCACACTCTAAGCATTTAGATGGTTTCTCCCATGTGAATTCCTTGATGACTAGTAAGGTGTGCCTTCCGACAAAAGCTCTTTCCACATTCGGAGCATTTAAATGGTTTCTCCCCTGTGTGAATTCTCTGATGACTAGTAAGGTATGCCTTCCGACAAAAACTCTTCCCACATTCCAAACATTTAAATGGTTTCTCCCCTGTGTGAATTCTCTGATGACTAGTAAGGTATGCCTTCCTACAAAAACTCTTCCCACATTCCAAGCATTTAAATGGTTTCTCCCCTGTGTGAATTACTTGATGCAGAGTGAGTGTTGTCTTCTGCGTGAAGCTCTTTCCACATTCCAAGCATTTAAATGGTTTCTCCCCTGTGTGAATTCTTTGGTGGTTAGTAAGATGTATCTTCCGAGAGAAGTTCTTTCCACATTCCAAGCATTTAAATGGTTCCTCCCCTGTGTGAATTCTTTGATGAATAGTGAGATCTGTCTTCCAACAGAACCACTTTCCACAATCAAAGCACTGATATGGTTTCTCACCTGTATGAATCCTTTGATGAGTAGTAAGACCTGTCTTCTGACCAAAGCTCTTTCCGCACTCAAGGCATGTGTATGGCTTCTCCCCTGTGTGAATTCTTTGGTGTGAAGTGAGACTTGCTTTCTGTGTGAAGCACCTTCCACATTCCAAACATCTAAATGGCTTCTCTCCTGTGTGAATTCTTTGATGAATAGAGAGAGTTCTTTTATCTGTGAAGTTCTTTCCACACTCCAAGCACTGGTGCCGTTTCTCCCCTGTATGAATTCCTTGATGAGTAGTAAGGTGTGTCTTGCGATAGAAGCTCTTTCCGCACTCTAAGCATGCGTATGGTTTCTCCCCTCTGTGAATTTTTTGATGGTAAGCAAGAGTTAAATTCTGTTTGAAACATTTTCCACATTCCGAGCATTTAAATAGTTCCTGCTCTGCATGCTTTCTTTGATGAGCAGTGAGGCGCTTATTATTATGGAATCTCTTTCCACACCCCAAGCATTTATGTAGTTTCTCCCCTATGTGAATTCCTTGATGACTAGTAAGGTATGTCTTATGACAAAAGTTCTTTCCACATTCCAAGCACTTAAATGGTTTCTCCCCTGTGTGAATTATTTGATGCAAAGTAAGAGTTCTCTTCTGTGTGAAGCTTTTTCCACACTCAAAGCATCTAAATGGTTTCTCCCCTGTGTGAATACCCTGATGATTTTTAAGATATGCCTTCCGACAAAAGCTCTTTCCACACTCTGGACATTTAAATGGCTTCTCGCCTGTGTGAATTCTTTGATGTAGAGTGAGAGTTGTCTTCTGTGTGAAGCTCTTTCCACACTCCAAGCAAATAAATGGTTTCTCCCCTGTATGAATTCTTTGATGAGTAGTAAGGTGTGTCTTGCGATAGAAGCTTTTTCCACACTCCATGCATGTGTAAGGTTTCTCCCGTGTGAATTATTTGATGGTAAGTGAGAGTTAAATTCTGTCTGAAACACTTTCCACATTCCAAGCATTTAAATAGCTCCTGCCCTGTATGTTTCCTCTGATGAGCAGTGAGATGTATTGCATTATGAAAACTCTCTCCACACTCGAAGCATTTATGCAGTTTCTCCCTTGTGTGAATTCCCTGATGACTAGTAAGGTATACTTTACGGCAAAAGCTCTTTCCACACTCTGAACATTTAAATGGTTTCTCTCCTGTGTGAATTCTTTGATGCAGAGAAAGAGTTGTCTTCTGCGTGAAACTCTTTCCACATTCCAAGCATCTGAATGGTTTCTCCCCTGTGTGAATTCTTTGATGACCAGTAAGGTATGCCTTCCGACAAAAGCTCTTTCCACACTCTGAACATTTAAATGGTTTCTCTCCTGTGTGAATTCTTTGATGCAGAGAGAGAGTTGTCTTCTGTGTGAAGCTCTTTCCACACTCGAAACATCTAAATGGTTTTTCTCCTGTGTGAATTCTTTGGTGATCATCGAGATATATCTTCCGAGAGAAGCTTTTTCCACATTCCAAGCAGGCATGCAATTTCTCCCCTGTGTGAGTTCTTTGATGAGTCGTCATATGTGTCTTATGATAAAAGCTTTTTCCAGAGTCCAGGCATGGGTGTGGTATCTCTCCTGTGTGGATTTTGTAAGGGGTTTCAAATGCTGATGTAGGGTGGAAATGTCTCTGACAGAATATACTTGTTTGTTTACTTGTCTGTATTTCTTCACCTGGGATCTGATGGCCATCACTGCACTGGGAAATAAGGAACTGATTCCACCTTTTCTCTTCTCCTTCTGGTTTCCTTTCCTGCTGCTCTGTCTTTAAAGTCATGTGTGCTTCTGGCAAGAACCAATGGAGATCTTCCTGATTCTCAGATTCCCACTCATGACCTGTTGAAAAAAAAGAGAGGAAACTATCAGGAGCCTGAGGTGTAACTGGAAGCTTAAATAACTGAACCAAAACACATCATGCTTGCGATAAAGGAGTGACAGAAAATTATTAGCATACCTTACTATTCATATCCCTGCCATTAATACCTTAATCAATAGTTGAAGTTCTATAGCCTATTGGACTGAGTCCATGGGGACCCATGTTCAGCACCTAGCTCACACACGGATATCGCTGAGGGATAGTGATAGGTTACCTACCTAACAGGGTTGTTGTGACTATAAACCATAGCACAACCCTATGTATTCTCTTCTGAACTCTTTTGGGCAATGGTGGGTGGATATCTGATAAGTACGAGAAGAAAGCCTGTCATTCAGCATGGGAGCATGTAATTTGCATGCGGTCTAAGCACTGAATTGTCTAGCCAGGATGGTGTAGTGGTTAAGAGCAGTGGACTCGTAATCTGGTGAACTGGGTTCGCTTCCCTGCTCCTCCACATGCAGCTGCTGGGTAACCTTGGGCTAGTCACAGTTCTCTGAAGTCTCTCAGCCTCACTCACCTCACAGAGTGTTTGTTGTGGGGGAGGAAGGGAAAGGAGATTGTGAGCCACTTTGAGACACCTTAAGGGGAGTGAAAAGCAGAGACATCACCTTGCCAACAAAGGTCCGTATAGTTAAAGCCATGGTTTTCCCAGTAGTGATGTATGGAAGTGAGAGCTCGACCATAAAGAAGGCTGATCGCCAAAGAATTGATGCTTTTGAACTATGGTGCTGAAGGAGACTCTTGAGAGTCCCATGGACTGCAAGAAGATCAAACGCATCCATTCTTAAGGAAATTAGCCCTGAGTGCTCACTGGAAGGACTGATCGTGAAGCTGAGGCTCCAATACTTTGGCCACCTCATGAGAAGAGAAGACGCCCTGGAAAAGACCCTGATGTTGGGAAAGACTGAGGGCACAAGGAGAAGGGGATGACAGAGGACGAGATGGTTGGACAGTGTTCTCGAAGCTACAAACATGAGTCTGACCAAACTGTGGGAGGCAGTGGAAGACAGAAGTGCCTGGCGTGCTCTGGTCCATGGGGTCACGAAGAGTCGGACACGACTAAACAACTAAACAACAATAACAACAACAACAAGGGGAGTGAAAGGCGGGATATCGAGTCCAAACTCTTCTTCTCTTCTAGTCAACGGATCCTGGATTAATGAACCCTTGGATGTGCTGGGCAAGGTTCTGTCATTCAGAGTACCCAATCCTGGGTTAAATCGGTCGATGGCTATGGCAGGGCTGTTTTATCAGGCTTTTGGGATTCCACAATGGCCCCAATCTGTATCTGCATTTCTTGCAGATCTTGAAGTTTATTGTTGTGGGCTGTTAAATTGTTGGCTTTACCATTGTACCTGTTTAACCTACTGTTTAAATGGCAAGGTTAGCCATGAATCTTGTAAACAATAAAAATATAGAAAGCCTGTTGAATTGAGTCTGAAAAATATATGAAATGTGCAAAACTGCTTTATATTGCATTTTCTATACGATATTATGGTCAGCTATGCAACGAGGGAACCTTACAGAGAGAGGCAGTGATCTCACAATTCTCCTCCATGACTTCCCTGTGCAGGGCCCTCTGCTCCAGATCCAGCAGGGCCCACTCTTCCTCGGAGAAATACACTGCCACGTCCTCAAAGCACATGGGACCCTGAGGGAAAAGGAAAACATTGGCCTCCTGATTGGTATGATTGAATGCTAAAATACAGAAAAGTCCTGCAGAAATTAAACCTTCTCAAGCGGCATCGGCAGCCTCCCTCATGGGCACCTTGGGGAGGGGGTTGAGTAGAGGACAGAGGCACCCTGGGTGCCCACAGCTCTGCTCCCCCCACTGATCCTACCCCCTACCTCCTCTGGTTTCATCACAACAGCATCAACACCACCACGGAGAAGAGACTGTGAAGCAGATCTTGCCAGCATCATTCCATCACCTGTGAGAGACAAAGGTGATGGGAAGTCTGTAGCACCTGATTCTCCCAGAGATCACATGAGACAAGCCTAGGTACATGCTGTTGTTACACAATGCCTCATCCACTTTCCTACATATCTTACACAATGCTTCCACACGTTATATTAGTGAGTTGTGTGAAAATGCAATTCTTCACACTTGGACTATTGGCTAGAAATCGAAGTACAGTGGTACCTCGGGTTACATACGCTTCATGTTACATACGCTTCAGGTTACAGACTCCACTAACCCAGAAACAGTACCTCGAGTTAAGAACTTTACTTCAGGATGAGAACAGAAATTGTGCTCCGGCGGTGCAGCAGCAGTGGGAGGCCCCATTAGCTAAAGTGGTGCTTCAGGTTAAGAACAGTTTCAGGTTAAGAACAGACCTCCAGAACGAATTAAGTTCTTAACCTGAGGTACCACTGTACTCCTTTAAGTCCTCAGGAACTGAAAATACATTCATTTTTTTCAACTTTGAAAAAATTTGGGGACAAGCCAATTCAGGAGAAAATAAAAGAATCCTAAGGATTTAGGGTATAATCGATAGAGGGAGATCCAGTTAATTCTTACCAAGTGAGGCGGCCACTCTGTCGCTCTCCTGAATGTTCCTCCGTTGAAAGGGATTGTTTCTGTCATCCGATGCAGCCTTCCATGCCCCATGGAAATCAGTGGCCCCTTCAGCAAACAGACCTTTCCCCTGACACAACAATGGGGATATCAAAGATGAGAAGGATTAGAAAAAGCATGAGAAAGGCCTTTATGAGTTTGTGGGTGATTTGCAGAAAAGGCCTGACAGTTAAAGAGAGCATTAGGATACCCTCCTACACATTTTGAGCACCTTGAAGGTACCAGGATGAAACTCTACTTCACCTGCTCTTCTGTCTGCTTCTTGTCCTCTGCCCGACTCAGGAGGAAACCTTCAACCAGGGCCACCGCCTGGGAACTGGTCTCTGCTCCACATTCCCTCACCCAGCTCTCCATCTCTGGGGAAAGGACAGCCAAGAATTGCTCCAGGATCACCAGGTCCAGGATCTCATTCTTCATATGTTGCTCTGGCTTCAGCCACTGATAACAGAGATAGTGGAGTCGGCTGCAAACCTCTCTGGGTCCCTTGGCCTCTTGGTAGCGGAAATGCCTGAAACGCTGGCGCTGTGCCTCTGAGCTGAGGGGTCCCTCCTTACCCAGTACCTTCTGAACTGTTCTTTCCCAGAATTCCCCAGGGCTTACATCTCTTCCTGCTTCAGTTGTGTCTTTCTCTTCCATCTTTGAGCTCTGTTCCAAGGAAGCCTCCAAGTGGATCCAAGAGACCCCTCAGTCTTCTGCCAAATTGGAGGTGCAACCAAGTCCTGAAAAGTCAAGACATTGTCTGGTTAGTGAATAACACTTTCAGGAGAGGAAGAGTTTCGCTCAGGAAATGTGGCTGAGTCTGGATAGCAATATTTTTAAGGATATAGATATTTCTAACTATCAATATGGTGGAAGTGCTATCAACAGCATCATATTCTCTTCTTCATTATTCACTTTTATGAATATTTTTGAAGTGTTAAGATGTACAATCTATTAAAACTATAGAAATAATTACAATAAAAACAACACAGCTGTAGTAGTACATATAAAATATATATAAATACAAACACACATACAGTAAGCCTGCAGCTTATGTGCATCTAACTTGTGCATATTCAGCTTTAAGTGTGGCTAAATAAATAAATAAATAAATAATAGGTGCGGAAAATGACTTGGGCAATCCCACCCACCACTGAACCAATGGAATTTACCGTATTTTTTAGCAATTTTGGCTTTAGGCTTGATTCCCAGAATGCAACCCCCAAATAAGTTGTGGGCTTACTGTATATATAATGTATTACCTGCCCATCAGCCTAAGGTCCCTGGGTGGGTTACAGAATTAACACACAACATCAAAAACAGTTGAAAACAGTTTCCTATCATAAAAATTACGGTGGGTGCTAGCAGCATACACAAAACCGTCTCCCCTGTGCGAATTCAGGTGGACGTCAGATATCAGTTTACTTACGATTATTACAACACGCATCCCTTTTCTTTTAAAGAAGTTACAATAGAATGGATCTCTAGAAAAAGCTGTTACTGCTTCTTCCGTTGAGTCCCATGGAGAAGACGGTCATTCAGAGGCCCCAGTGGGGCCAGTTGGGGTGCGGGGGAGGCCCATAGTGGGATCTGGTGGTGGGGTTCCCCTAAATCCAATGGGATGATCCATTCAACTAAGCATTGCAGACCTGCTTTGCACACCCTCTTCTTCCCCAACCCCCACATATCAAACCTCCTGGTTTATATATGGGGGTCCTAAGTGGATCTGCTGCACAGGCCCCCCTCCCTAGGGTCCCTGGTGACCATCTCCTTTTCCTGCCTGGCATTGGATTTTGGAAATCAGCCCCCAAGAGACATTTTTTACTCCCCCTCCTCACTTTCATCCCTTGTGCATCCTCCCCCCCCCCAATTTGGGGAGGGGCTCTCACCAGATCCCACGGAGGTAGCACTTTTGTGGGTGGGTGGGGGCCGCAGAGAGATCAGTGACCAGTTTTACTCCAAGGGACATGAAAGGGGTGGGGTGGGGGCTTTGGCTCCGCCCCTTCCGAATTTAACCCTTAGAATGCCAACCCCGCACACTCCGATGAAGGGTTTTCTTGGTTGGGGGTGGCAAGAAAATCAAAAGTAGGAAGAAAACCAAGCCCTTCCTCAACAGCTGCCTCCCATTTTAATCAAAACAATGGGAGGAATGGTCTGGTATCCTGCCGACTTCTTGGCATCCCTCTTCCACGAATCAGGGGCACCTCGTCACCTCCTGCCCGGACAGATCTGCACCCAGCGATGTGTCTGACATGGCAGTACCTTGGGCGGGCAGCATGCGAGACGGACTCCCTCGCGAGGAAGAAGATTGGGTGGCCGTCTGTCAAGAGATCCTTTAGCTGCGATGCCTGCATTTCGAGGGGGGGATGCGTGTGTGGACTAGATGACCCTTGGGGGTCCCTTCCAAACCCTATAACTCAGAATCACAGGCAATGAATCATCTGGTCCCCAATCCCCTGGCAACGCAAGTCCTTGGGGGCATTTAATGAGGCGAGAACCCGCCTCCGCCCGCCTCCGCCGCCGGTTCCCCACAAGAAGCGGCCGCCCGTTGAATTCTGCAGGCGGCTCCCCCTCCCGGCCCGGAGAAAACCCTGCGAGGAGACCCGGAAGTGATCAGCAGCAGGCGCGAGTCGAGAAATAGCGGAGGCCATAGAGCGTCCAAGCGGCGGTTGGCAGTTGGGTGCCCCCTAGCAACGCCTCACTTGCTCTTAGCAACGCCGCGCGGCCGTTGGGCGCCTCTAGCAACGCCTCGCGCATCCTTAGTAACGCCGCCAGGCCGTCCCTAGCAACGCCTCACGAGCCCATAGCAACGCCGCCCGACCGCCTTTTCCTTCGCTGGCTTCCTCCTTGCCGGCGCTTCTGCCTCAGCCGCTGCCTTTGCCTCCTTCGTCCTCACAGCGCGGCGCTGCCTTGCATTCCCCGGGACCGCTCTCCGGCTGCTTCGAGGCCCCTTGCGGGTGTCTCCCTTTCCCCCGCCCCGCCATCACGTTTATATACCACCTTTTCTTCCGAGGAGTTCAAGGTGGTTCTCCACGTCCCCAGTTCGCCCTCACAACAACCCTGTGAGGTAGGCTGGGCTGAGAGACGTAGGCCTGCCCAAGGTAGCTTCATGGGGATACGAACCCTACTCTTCCAGGCCCAGCCAGGGGTGCCAACTTGAATAATTGGGGAGGGGAAGGTAAGCCCCACCCTGCATAATCGACCACATAAGATTGTTTTGCAAAATAATTTCATTTGAACAGAAAATAAAAGTTGCTTAGCAAAAAGGGAAGAAGAAATAACTTATAGCAGTATCTTACTTAAATAATTTGCTAGGGTCTTAACAGCCAAGAACAAATTATTTAATCGTTCATTTAAATGATGTTTTTTTTTAAAAATAATAATAATAATAATAATAATAATAATAATAATAATAATAATAATTTATTATTTATACCCCGCCCATCTGGCTGGGCCTCCCCAGCCACTCTGGGCGGCTTCCATAGAAACCAAAAATACAGTAAAATATCACACGTTAAAAACTTCCCTGAACAGGGCTGCCTTAAGATGTCTTCTGAATGTCAGGTAGTTGTTTATCGCTTTGACATCTGCTGGAAGGGCGTTCCACAGGGCGGGCGCCACTACCGAGAAGGCCCTCTGCCTGGTTCCCTGTAGCTTTGCTTCTCGCAATGAGGGAACCGCCAGAAGGCCCTCGGCGCTGGACCTCAGCGTCCGGGCAGAATGATGGGGGTGGAGACGCTCCTTCAGGTATACTGGGCCGAGGCCGTTTAGGGCTTTAAAGGTCAGCACCAACACTTTGAATTGTGCTCGGAAACGTACTGGGAGCCAATGTAGGTCTTTCAAGACCGGTGTTATATGGTCTTGGCGGCCGCCCCCAGTCACCAGTCTAGCTGCCGCATTCTGGATTAGTTGTAGTTTCCGAGTCACCTTCAAAGGTAGCCCCACGTAGAGTGCATTGCAGTAGTCCAAGTGGGAGATAACCAGAGCATGCACCACTCTGGCGAGACAGTCCGCAGGCAGATAGGGTCTCAGCCTACGTACCAGATGGAGCTGGTAAACAGCTGCCCTGGACACAGATTTGACCTGTGCCTCCATGGACAGCTGTGAGTCCAAAATGACTCCCAGGCTGCGCACCTGGTCCTTCAGGGGCACAGTTACCCCATTCAGGACCAGGGAATCCTCCACACCTGTCCGCCTCCTGTCCCCCAAAAACAGTACTTCTGTCTTGTCAGGATTCAACCTCAATCTGTTTACCCCACATTTGATCCTGTGAACATTCCCCTGCCCTGCCTTGATTGGAGTCAGTGCACCTGAACTCCCATTTTCCTCTTCCTCATCCCTGTTCTGGGAGCTTCATAGAATCTTAAGAGTTGGAAGGGACACCCATGGTCATCTAGTCTAACCCCCTGTAATGCTGGAATCTCAGCTAAAGCATCCAGGACAGATGGCCATCCAACCTCTGCTTAAAAATCTCTAAGGAAGGAAAGTTATTCCTGATGTTTAGTTGGAATCTCCTGTCTTGTAACTTGAAGTGGTTAGGAGACCCCTGGGGCAGGGACATGCCCAGATTACAATACCAGGGTGGGTAAATTAAATCTTGTGTGTGTGTGTGTGCAAAACATCATATTCTCCTCTCCCACATCCTCTCCTTGCCTTTGCATGTTTTCTGCACTTGGAAACCAGAGAACATTCCTTTGCCCTTTCCATTTCCTCTTTGCACATTTAATTTCCTGATTCCAAACCCAGCCTCCTATATAAACACATAAACACACACACACACACACACAAAATACCACCACCACCAATACAAAATCAAGGACAGGTAAGCTGGAAATGGACTTTTTGTTATGCATTTATTATTACATTTATAGTTCACCTTTCCTCAAATGAACTTGAAGTGGCTTTATAGTTCTCCTATTCCCAATTTTATATATTCACAACAACCCTGAAAAAAAGCTCACTGACATGAACCTTTCTCCTACCATCTGTGACTGGATTGAAGACTATCTGATAGATCAGACGCAAACAGCGAGGATTGGACATGTAACATCTAATTCCTTAAAAATCAGCACTGGCACACCACAGGGATGTGTGCTAAGTCCCTACCTGTATTCATTGTATACATACGATTGTGTATCATCTGATCTGTCTACTGCAATTATTAAGTTTGCAGATGACACCACCATAATGGGTTTAATAACAGGTGGAGACGGATCAGCGTATAGAGGGGAGGTAAAAAAATATATATACATGGTGCCTAGGGAACAACTTGCACCTTAATATCAGCAAGACAAAGGAGATAGTGTTGGACTTTCGGAGGAAGAGAGGAGAACTAGCCCCGCTGTATATCGGGGAGGGCTGTGTGGAGAGAGTCTCTTCCTTTAAATTCCTTGGGGTTTATCTCAGTAAAGATCTTACTTGGAAAATAAATACAACCCAGGTGGTTAAGAAAGCCCAACAGACTCCATCTCCTCAGAGTACTGCGGAAGAACAATGTCAATCAACATCTGATGATCTCCTTCTACCAGTCAACAATAGAAAGTATCCTTTCATACTGCATCACGGTGTGGTAAGCTGGCTTGACATCAACTGATAGGAAGTGCCTACAGAGGGTGGTGAATACATTACAATATATTATGGGCTGTCCCATGAATCCGCTGGATGAAATAGCGGAAGAATGTTGCCTCAGGAGTGAGGAAAATTCTCAGGGATGATTCACATCCTGGCCAGCACTTTCTTGCTCTCCTGCCCTCGGGCAGAAGATATAGAAGCATGATTAGTCGCACTAACAGGGTAAAGAACAGCTTCTATCCGTGGGCTGTTAGGCTGCTGAATGAAAAGAGAACAACAGGGCAACTGACTTTTGGGCTTGGTAGGTGTGCGTCAGTAAACGAGGGGAATTAAGACTAAGCTGAGTGGGGGGTGCTCATGTAATCTCACTGTATACAAGGTGTACAAGTTACAATAAAGTATTTCAATGTAACCCTGTGAGGTAGAACTAGGCTGAGAGCCATTGGCCCAAGGTTACCCAGTGAACTTCATGGCTTCATGGGGATTTGAACTCTGGTCTCCCAGGGCTGCTTCAGTTTAAATGAGTGGGGCCAAGAGGGAGGGGTGTAGCTTAAGGAAGAAAAGGAGGGTACTCTAAGCCCCCAATGAATATTTAAATAGTTGTACCCTTATGTGCATCATTTCATGTATTTCCACTCCAAGCACTGGAATAGTTTATCCCATGTTAATTCAAAGAAATGAGAACTTTATTTACGTGGAAACTCTTTCCACACTGCAAACATTCATACCGCTTTCCCCTGTATGCATTCTTTGATGGGAAATTAGTGTTTTCTTCGCACTGAAGCTCTTCCCACACTCCGTACATTTATATGGTTTTACTCCTGTGTGAACTCTCTCATGACAACGGAGGTTTGCGTTTGTATTGAAACTCTTTCCACACTTCAAACAGTGATACGGTTTCTCCCCAGTGTGAATTCTTCTATGAGGAATGAGGTCTCTGTTCAGGCGAAAGCACTTTCCACACTCCAAGCATTTATATGGTTTCTCCCCTGTGTGAATCGTTTGGTGAGACGTGAGGTGCCTTTTCCGTGTAAAGCTCACTCCACACACCAGGCACTGATAAGGTTTCTCCCCTGTGTGGATTCTTTGATGATAACTAAGATCAGTCTTCAGAATGAAGCTCTTTCCACACTCCAAGCACTGATAGGGTTTCTCTCCTGTGTGTAGTCTTTGATGATTACTGAGAGTTATATTCTGTCTAAAGCTCTTCCCGCACTCCAAGCACCGAAATGGTTTCTCTCCTGTGTGGATTGTCTGATGGGAAGTGAGGTTTATCTTTCGAATGAAGCTCCTTCCACATTCCAAACACTGATACGGTTTCTCCCCTGTGTGAAGTCTTTGATGATAAGTGAGATTTATCTTTCGAATGAAGCTCTTTCCACAGTCCAAACATTCATAGGGTTTTTCCCCTGTGTGAGTTTTTTGATGATAGCTGAGAGTTATGTTCTGTCGGAAGCTCTTTCCACACTCCAAGCACTTATATGGCTTTTCCACAGTGTGGGTTCTTTGATGAGTAGTGAAAGCTTTCATATCACTGAAGCTCTTTCCACACTCCAAGCACTGGTGTGGTTCCTCTCCTGTGTGAATTCTTGGATGTGTCATGAGGCCTGTCTTCTCATTTAAGCGCTTTGCACCTCCAAAACATTTATATGGCTTCTCCCCAATGTGGATCCTTTGAGGAGTAGTGAGGCTAAAACTTTGACAAAAGCTTTTTTCACATGCTGCAACAAAGATAGAAAACAGGTAAGAACCTGAGGTAAAAATGCTAATGTTTTAGTTGCCAATGTTTTAATCAATAAAAATTATCCACTTTAAGAAATGTGCAAAGAAATATAATGCTAAAAGTTGATAGATTGCTAGACTTTCTAAACAGTTTTAAACTAGTACAGAAATGATGGGTGTTGCAGTCCTGTAATGTCTGTAATGCTGAAGATTCTCCACTCCTGGACAAGTGAAACTTCAACCCTTACCAAGAAAGGTTGCCATCCCACAATTTTCCTCCATGACTTCTTTATGCAGATCTCTCTGATCAGGATCCAGAAGTGCCCACTCCTCCTTGGTGAAGTACACAGCCACCTCCTCAAAGGACACGGGACTCTGAGAAAAAGGGAAATACTGTATTTTTTGCTCTATAAGACTCACTTTTCCCCTCCTAAAAAGTAAGGGGAAATGTGTGTGCGTCTTATGGAGCGAATGCAGGCTGCGCAGCTATCCCAGAAGCCAGAACAGCAAGAGGGATTGCTGCTTTCACTGCGCAGCGATCCCTCTTGCTGTTCTGGCTTCTGAGATTCAGAATATTTTTTTTCTTGTTTTCCTCCTCCAAAAACTAGGTGCGTCTTGTGGTCTGGTGCGTCTTATAGAGCGACAAATACGGTAGTTGAAATATTACATTAAGATATATTGATTCCCAAAATCCATGAGACTCTTTCAATGAAATCTCTATAGATAATAGTTTGTGTTATCTATTACCTTGGTTCCCAAACACTTTGCCCTGTGGATGTTGTATGATTTTTAATTGTACTTTTATTTCCTATATTGCATTTTATCATGTGACAATTTGAATTCCATGGAATGATTTAAATATTTGACTTACTTGCAGGCAGTTCCGACCGAAGAACCAAGAAGCAGGGATTTCAGTTCAGGCCTAGGGAGGTGGGGACCGAGTAGCCTGCCTCCAGCCTGCCTCCTGTGATCTGTCCTCCCTACCTGATCCAGTTCAATAGCAACTGCTTCCCCTTCACCACGAAGCAGAGATGGCTGATGAGGTCTTGCCAGCATCATTTCATTACCTGAGAGAAAAAAAGCTGGCGATAAGCCAGGAACACTTGCTCCTCTCATAGGTTAATCGATGCATCCCTAAATACACATGGGTGTTAGAATTTTTTTATCTGTTAAGCATATTTCAGAGCCTTATATTCTGTTTTATATGTGTGTGAAAGGCCATCTCTTCCCTTTGGGGCTCTGGGCTGCCAGTTTCTTCTCCCAAAAGATTAAAGGAGCCTATGGATTTATTTATCACTTGACCAAGATAAACCCAGTTGAGATACATCCCATCAGTCATCATCATTATTATATTTATTTATATCCTGTCTTATCCCCAGACCGGGACTTGAGGCAGCTTACATTAATTATAACCACACAGATGAAGTACAAAAAGCTAAAACATAAAAAGAGAATAATTAAAATGTTGGTTAAACTCTAGGATAATTAAAACAAAATAAAAACAAATCTATTAAGATACAGATATTAAAAACAGCACTAGTAAAAGCCCTTTTCCACTAGTAAAAGCCCTTGCCTTAAAAAACAGTCAATTCCCAAAGGAAATATGGTCTTTCAGATAGCTTGGACCTAAGCGGTATAGGGTTTTATAGCTCATAACCAGCACTTTGAATTGCACCTGGAATCAGACTGCTAGCCAATGTAGCTGTTCAAACAAGGGAGTTCTTACCCAGTGGCTCCTGTCCAGTGTCTGATGGAGCCCTCTCTGCCTCTGGGAAATCCAGGCCAGCTTTGGCAAATAGACCTGTAACCTGAAGCAACATTAAGAATTGGAGACATCAGCTGTGGAGAAGGATTGGAAAAGGAACGGCAGAGGCAGAAACCTGAAGGGTTATTGGAAGTCTTTCCTTGGATGCTTTCCAAAAAAGGTTTGGGCAATTCACAGAGAAATCTGGGATGCCCTCCCTGGAGCCCACTTAATGTATTTTCTCCCTGTTGTAGAGATTGTAATATGCTGTGCTTGATGCTGTATGGTTTTTTAAAATGTACTTTTAGTTGATTAATTTCTTTCATAAAAATTATACACCACTTGATTGTAAAAAATCGTCAAAGCGGTTTATCTCAAACATTGCATTTTTTGTGTTCCACAGAATTCAATTTGTTATGCATTAAAATACAAGAAATAAAATAAGCAACCAAGAGGCAATTAAAAGTAAATATAAATATTTAACGTTGACCAACTGAATGAAAATCATGGACCACTAGCAGCTCACAGACCACAGTTTGGGAGACCCCTGATCCAGATGACAACCTTACCTGCTGCTCTGCCTGCTTCTTGTCCTCTGCCTGACTCAGGAGGAAACCTTCGGCCAGGGCCACTGCCTGGGAACTGGTCTCTGCTCCACATTCCTTCACCCATCTCTCCATCTCTGGGGGGAGAACAGCCAGAAACTGCTCCAGGATCACCAGGTCCAGGATCTCAGTCTCTCCGGCTTCAGCCACTGACGGCAAAGATGGTGAAGTCGGCTGCAAACCTCTCGGGCCCCCTCAGCCTCCTGGTAGTGGAAATGCCTGAACTTCTGGCATTGCACATTTGCGCTGAGGGTGTCCTCACCTGGAATCTTCCATCCTGTTCTTTCCCACGATTCCCCAGGGCTCCTGGCCTGGATGATAAACAGACCTCTTACTGCTTCAGGCCCAGCTGAGTCTTTCTCTTCCATCTTTGATCTCTGTTCCCTCCAACAGGGTCCAAGAAGCTTCTGTTGCTTCTGCCGAAGACTGCTGTTAGTGGAGTCACTGCCAAGTCCTAAAAATTCAAGACATTGTAGGGTGAGTGAATTATTACGCTGTCAGGACATGAAGATTTTCCCTGAGGAAATGTAGATGAGTCCAGCCACCCATCAGAAGGAAGGGCAGGTGAATGACAAGAGGACTCTTAAGATGATCTTCTGGGGAGGTTCCTTCATGTGTGGGCCATGGATTAAAGCCTTCAACCTGGTTGAAGGTCAGAAGGGAGTTGGTTTGGTGTAGGGCTAAGACCTGGAAGAGATTAGAGTTCTAGTAACTACCCAACCAAGAAGCCCACTGGGTGACCTTTGGCCAGTCACTGCCTCTCAGCCCAACCTACCTCACAGGGTGGTTGTGAGGATAAGATGAGGAGAGGAAGAAGCATATCTGCTACCTTGAGTTCCTTGGAGGAAAAGGTAGTATGTAAATGTAACAAATAAATACATAAATAAGGTGCTGCATCCATCCAACAGCTCTGTTGCTCACAGCTCTTCCTTCATGCACAGACTCCCTCTCTCAGTTGTAGATAGAAAAACAGGACAGTACACATCAGAAATGTGAGTTGGGGGTTGCTTGGAGCTCTGTTGGGGAAGATGGTTTATGGTGGGTTACAGAAAATTGGTATTTCATTGGCAAGTTAATATGTGTTCAGCATTTGTGATTGAGTTACTTTCCCAATATTTGCCCTCTTCCCAGGTGCATAGAAAAAGGATTTACCAGTGGCACTGGCATTGACAATGCCATTACAGTGGTACCTCGGGTTACATATGCTTCTGGTTACAAACGCTTCAGGTTATAGACTCCGCTAACCTAGAAATATTACCTCCGGTTAAGAACTTTGCTTCAGGATGAGAACAGAAATTGTGCTCCGGTGGTGCAGCAGCAGCAGGAGGCCCCATTAGCTAAAGTGGTGCTTCAGGTTAAGAAGAGTTTCAGGTTAAGAACGGACCTTGGGAACGAATTAAGTACTTAACCCAAGGTAACACTGTAATTTACAGATTGGGGGATAAGCATGTAGAGACAAATCAAGATACACAGTAAATTACTTCCGCACCTAGGGGACACAGTTTACATACAAAGAAAAGTTGTTATAATTTCCAGGTGGCACGCTAAATGCATTTGTTACAGAAAAAATGGATGCCGTTTATCCAGTCTTGAAACATTGAGATAAAGGCATTTTCTCAACGTTCTATTGTAGCTCAAGAAGGGTTTCCATAGAATCATAGAATCATAGAGTTGGAAGAGACCACAAGGGCCATCGAGTCCAACCCCCTGCCAAGCAGGAAACACCATCAGAGCACTCCTGACATATGGTTGTCAAGCCTCTGCTTAAAGACCTCCAAAGAAGGAGACTCCACCACACTCCTTGGCAGCAAATTCCACTGTCGAACAGCTCTTACTGTCAGGAAGTTCTTCCTAATGTTTAGGTGGAATCTTCTTTCTTGTAGTTTGGATCCATTGCTCCGTGTCCGCTTCTCTGGAACAGCAGAAAACAACCTTTCTCCCTCCTCTATGTGACATCCTTTTATATATTTGAACATGGCTATCATGTCACCCCTTAACCTCCTCTTCTCCAGGCTAAACATGCCCAGCTCCCTTAGCCGTTCCTCATAAGGCATCGTTTCCAGGCCTTTGACCATTTTGGTTGCCCTCCTCTGGACACGTTCCAGTTTGTCAGTGTCCTTCTTGAACTGTGGTGCCCAGAACTGGACACAGTACTCCAGGTGAGGTCTGACCAGAGCAGAATACAGTGGCACTATTACTTCCCTTGATCTAGATGCTATACTCCTATTGATGCAGCCCAGAATTGCATTGGCTTTTTTTAGCTGCCGCGTCACACTGTTGGCTCATGTCAAGTTTGTGGTCAACCAAGACTCCTAGATCCTTTTCACATGTACTGCTCTCAAGCCAGGTGTCACCCATCTTGTATTTGTGCCTCTCATTTTTTTTGCCCAAGTGCAATACTTTACATTTCTCCCTGTTAAAATTCATCTTGTTTGTTTTGGCCCAGTTCTCTAATCTGTCAAGGTCGTTTTGAAGTGTGATCCTGTCCTCTGGGGTGTTAGCCACCCCTCCCAGTTTGGTGTCATCTGCAAATTTGATCGGGATGCCCTTGAGTCCATCATCCAAGTCGTTGATAAAGATGTTGAATAAGACCGGGCCCAAGACGGAACCGTGTGGCACCCCACTAGTCACTCTTCTCCAGGATGAAGAGGAACCATTGATGAGCACCCTTTGGGTTCGGTCAGTCAGCCAGTTACAAATCCACTGAGTGGTAGCATAGTCAAGACCGCATTTTACCAGCTTCGTTACAAGAATATCATGGGGCACCTTGTCAAATCCCTTGCTGAAATCAAGGTAGGCTACATCCACTGCGTTCCCTTCATCTACCAGGCTTGTAATTCTGTCAAAAAACGAGATCAGGTTAGTCTGACATGACTTATTTTTCAGAAATCCATGCTGACTATTGGTGATCACAGCATTCCTTTCTAGGTGCTCACAGACTGTTTGCTTAATGGTCTGCTCCAGAATCTTCCCTGGTATTGATGTCAGACTGACTGGGCGGTAATTATTTGGGTCCTCTCTTTCCCCCTTTTTGAAAATAGGGACAACATTTGCCCTCCTCCAGTCTGCCGGGACTTCGCCTGTTCTCCAGGAATTCTCAAAGATGACTGCCAGTGGTTCTGAGATCACATCCTAGGGAGTGCAGGGAAGGAGTTGGGGTGTCTTGGGGGTGTCATCAGGCATTTAATTACATGCCCTAGAGAAGGCAAAATGACAGCTGGGTGTCCAATAAAATTCTTATATCATACTCAACGTGCAGCTGAGGATGAATTTCCCTAGAGCTCAGGTCAGTGTTGCACAAAATGGGGAGACACTCACCAGGCTACAGAAGGGGCCATCGATGCAGCTCCTGGGAGAGTCAAAGCCCACTTGCGCCCCCACCCAGGAAGCCACCAAGGCAGAGCAGCATTGGCTCTGGAGGTTCCCTGCTGCCCTCCTCCTCCCTAAATTCCTCCCCCCCACACGCTTTTCCTCTCTAGGAACCTAGCTCAGTTGCTTTTAACCCTGAGGAGGCCATGCAGCACGATCTCTCTCTCAAAGCAGGCGCCAAAGAGGAAACGCTCACAGATGGGGCTCACCTGGCCGGATTAAGACTCAGCGGCAATTCGGGTTCCCAAGCGAACATCGGGGGGGGGGGGTTGCAATGGGTGTGTGTGGGGAAGCGGACATCAATGGAAAGACTTTGGAAAGAAATCAGAGGCAGAACACACACCGAATTGCGCATGTTTCTGCCGCATTCATGACAACAGTCGAATGTGAACCTGAAGTTGAGGAGCGGTTTCCTAGAGGGGAAAAGAATAGCGGGTGGGGAGGGGACTGGGTCCCCCAGAAAGGGGTCAGAAACTTTTTCAGCAGGGGGCAGGTCCACTGTCCCTCAGACCTTGTGGGGGGCCGGACTATATTTTGGGGGGGGGGAGTAGAAGAACAAATTCTTATGCTCTACAAATAACCCAGAGATGCATTTTAAATAAAAGGACACATTCTACTCATGTAAAAACACGCTGATTCCTAGACCATCCAAGGGCTGGATTTAGAAGGTGATTGGGCCGGATCCAGCCCCCGGGCTTTAGTGTGCCTACTCATGCTCCAAAGCAACCTGCCAGTTGCTTCCTGCCTCCGCCTTCACCTTCACCTCCGCTGCAAAGGCTGCGTGGGGTGTGGGAAATGGCTGGATTCCTTCTTTTGCTGTAAGGGCTGCGTCTGGAGTTTACCTCCCAGGCTGGGGTGGGCTCCCCTTTGCGTTGTGGGTGAAGTGGGGAGTCAGATGGCCTGGAGGGGGAAGGAGCCTGGGAAAGGTGGAGATGGAGATGCGGGGAGATCAGCCAGTTAAATTGGGAGAAAAATGGGGGCAGAGCTTTTGGGAAGGTGGAAGAGAGTGTGCCAACTTGAACAAAATATTGGGGGTGGGGCTCATAAGCCCCACCCTGCATAATCAATCACATGATGTGGCATGGACATACCATTTGAATAGCAATGCAAGTCAACATGGGGGCAGCCCCCTCCAATATTTTATTGTGGGACCTGAAGGAACCTGGCCTATGGGAGTTGGATCCTAAGCCCCCCACGCATTGTTGTCATTTAGTCGTGTCCGACTCTTCGTGACCCCATGGACCAGAGCATGCCAGGCACTCCTGTCTTCCACTGCCTCCCGCAGTTTGGTCAAACTCATGCTGGTAGCTTCGAGAACACTGTCCAACCATCTCATCCTCTGTCGTCCCCTTCTCCTTGTGCCTTCCATCTTTCCCAACATCAGGGTCTTTTCCAGGGAGTCTTCTCTTCTCATGAGGTAGCCAAAGTATTGGAGTCTCAGCTTCAGGATCTGTCCTTCCAGTGAGCACTCAGGGCTGATTTCCTTCAGAATGGATAGGTTTGATCTTCTTGCAGTCCATGGGACTCTCAAGAGTCTCCTCCAGCACCATAATTCAAAAGCATCAATTCTTTGGCGATCAGCCTTCTTTATGGTCCAGCTCTCACTTCCATACATTACTACTGGGAAAACCATAACTTTAACTATATGGACCTTTGTCGGCAAAGTGATGTCTCTGCTTTTTAAGATGCTGTCTAGGTGCCAACTTCTGTCCTCTGGTGCATTTTTGCACGTGGCCCAGCCCTGATCGGAGGGGGAGAGGATTCTTCAAGCAGGACGCAAAAAAGGTGCCGTGCAATTGGGGTTGTGTGTGAGAGAAATACCCCCTACCAGAACACAACTGGTGAACCCCAGTTCCAGATGGTCACCGCTATGTCCTACATAAAGGGGGGGGGGGATAGTTATGATTTAGTAGGAAATGTAGGTGAGCTCAATAGGCCAATAAACAAACTGAGAATTATTGTAAACAGGTCAAAACATCAGCAGGTTTAGAATAAATTCAGCAGTATAAAATATATGGAAATAGAATGTGAAAAGAGAAGATATGGATTAGAATATGCAGTGGTAAAAGACAGTAAAAGATCAAGCCATGGAATGGCAGAAGGGAAGTAAATGTCTCAATTTTTGTAATAATGTATGAAAACTATGATGAAAAAACAAAAGTATATTGTAAAAAAAAAAAAAAAAGATCTTCTGGTCTGAAAGTTTAATCAATGAGCATTTCTAGAGCTGAGTGACAGCTTTGATATGAATTAGCCTTCAAGACAGCCTAGACAGCCTTTTAGAATTGTTGCCAAAGAAAGAGGGTGAACATACATGTGCAAACCGTCCTGAATGGCGTGGTGAGAAATTGTAGAAAGCAGTTTTCTCCTCCCCTTCATAGTCCTCTATCCTATGAAACTGATTGGTGAGAGATTCAGGGCGATTGACACAGAGCATATACTGTGTGTGTGTGTGTGTGTGTGTGTGTGTGTGTCTGTATAATATTATAGGGCTTTATTCACCTGCTGCACAGTCCCATCAATGGATAAAAACTACTCAGGGAAAACAAGAGTGTCCCTGTTGCAATTTTTTAGATAAATAATTACATAAAGATATGGACAGTTTCTAATTGCTCACTTCCTGCCTGAAGCATTTCCTTTCCCCATTCATAGCAGTGGGTTGTATCTAATGTTAATCCTGCCCAAAGTACACCCACTGAACTTAATGAACATGACAACTTGGGTCCGTTAATTTCAGGGTGGTCAACTTTTCATACCAAGGGGCTGCAAGAATACTTCATCGCAGAACACATGGGCCACACAATGAATTAAATTTCTGTATCGTAAATTGAAGTGTTCACAATATACTTAATATTATTTAATATACACAATTAAAGAAATTAATGAAATGTACAGTATATAATTAAATACACATATAGTATTTAATTTAATATATTTAATTATTAAAACAAATTTAATACACAAACAGATGTAGGTGCTTTCATTAACAATGCATGACACACACAATTTTTTAAAAAAGGCTTTAATATTCCCCCCTCCCATGAATGTTGCTGGGGGCCATGAAAAAAAGCTGGACCACCTTGGTCTACTCTAAGCAAGATTAACACTGGATAGGACCAATTTGCATGATGTCTCTCTATATGAATTCCCTGATCAGAAGACGGGGAAAATTGGGATAGAAGCATTTTTATGGATTCACCCCATGTGATTTCTCTGATAAGTGAGCATCACCCTCCCATGTGTTAATACAGTTTCCCCCTTTTAAATTCATTGATGGCAATGGATATTTATGTTTCTTTGAAGCTCTTTCCAAACTCCAAGCACTGTAGGCTGCATAAGAGTCTACTGGGGCAATGTCCCACCAAGTGAAATTTCAAGCAAAAGCCCTGTTTAGGGAAGTTTTTGATGTGTGACATTTTAATGTATTTTTAATCTTTGTTAGAAGCCACCCAGAGTGGCTGGGGAAACCCAACCAGATGGGCACGGTACAAATAAATTATCATCATCATCATTATCATTTAACATCCCTTCCCGCCCCTTCTCAAAACCTCACAATCTTCTGCCAGAATACATGTGCAAAGTCTTGAAGGTGCTATTATGTTCTTTTTGTTGCCCTATTACAAAAAAAGAGTAGGATGGGCCACACTCCTGGCACTGAAATGGATTCTTCCGGCTGTGAAAACCTCAATGAAGATGGGAAATGGCACCGTATTTTTCGCTCTATAAGACGCACCAGACCATAAGACGCACCTAGTTTTTGGAGGAGGGAAACGAGAAAAAAAATATTCTGAATCTCAGAAGCCAGAACAACAAGAGGGATCGCTGCACAGCGAAAGCAGCGATCCCTCTTGCTGTTCTGGCTTCTGGGATAGCTGCGCAGCCTGCATTCGCTCCATAAGATGCACACACATTTCCCCTTACTTTTTAGGAGGGAAAAAGTGAGTCTTATAGAGCAAAAAATACGGTACATTTAATAAAATTCTTTCCACATTTACAAGCATTGATATTGTTTCTCCCCTGTATGGATTCTCTGATGGGAAGTGAGACTTTCCTTCCAGCTGAAGGTCTTCCCACATTCCAAGCACTGGTAGGGTTTCTCCCCGCTGTGAATTCTTTGATGGCGGCGGAAATGTGTGCTTCTGTGGAAGCTCTTTCCACACTCCAAGCACTGATAGGGTTTTTCCCCTGTATGAATCCTTTGATGGGAAGTGAGACTGTCCTTCCAGCTATAGCTCTTTCCACACTCCAAGCACTGATATGGTCTCTCCCCGGTATGAATCCTTTGATGGGAAGTGAGACTTCTCTTGGTGGTGAAGCCAATCCCACATTCCAGACACTGGTAGGGTTTGTTCCCACTGTGAATTCTTTGATGGGCATGGAGGTTGGAGCTCTGACTGAAGCTCTTTCCACATTCTAAGCATTCGTACGGTCTCTCCCCTGTATGAATTCTTTGATGACGACAGAAATCTGTGCTTCTGTTAAAGCTCTTTCCACAATCCAAGCACTGATATCGCTTCTCTTCGGTATGAATTCTTTGATGGGAAGTGAGATTTTTCTTCCAGCTGAAGTTCTTCCCACATTCCAAGCACTGATAAAGTTTCTCCTTGTTGTCAGTTTCTTGATGGGAACTTTGATAGATGTTCTCTCCACACTCCAGATATTCATATGGCTTCTCAACTGTGTGGAGTTTGTCATGGTCTCCCTGATTCTTGGTTTCCAATTTGTCACCTTCTGCAATGACAACAAAAACAATGAGAGAGCCTTAGGAGGAAACAGAACCCCAAAATACTGAACAATGCCCAATAAGGGTGGTGACGAAGGAAGAAATGAAGGGACTTTGATGAGAGGCAGATCTTACTACAGAATTAACTCCCTTTGGTCGCCAGCATTAACTGAGAGCTGGCTTGCTACAGACTGTTGACTCTGGGTTTGGCTTAGTGTCGAAGATCATTGGGTCATCTTTGACCAATCACTCTCCCTTTCAGTCTAGCCTACTTCACAAGGTTGATGTGCAGGTAAATGATACAACCATGTCCATTCTCTTCAGAACTGTGAGGAGTAATAGAAAAGATGAAAATACGATAGACTGTAAAGGTTAGGCTTAGAAGTTCCATGGACAATCCCTGACTTCTCTAGCTAAAGCAATGGTGGTGAACCTCTGGCACATGGGTCTGATGAGGTTGTTTTCAGCTAGACCTGCAACTTCTGGTGTGGGAAGGTAAAACGTTGCTGTAAATGAAGAACGAGGAGCTTAAAATACACTCCTGATTGCTCCTTGCTGGGGGGGCTCCCTCTCAGTAACCATCAGCTGATCATCTCTGTCAGGATGCCCCACTGAGATCAGCAGCATTAGGGAATTTTTCATCAGGAACTCCCTAGGTCACCTGATGAGGCTCTTGGAGCTGATCAGCTGATGAGCCCTGAGATTCATCACTTTGAAGTTCATCTGCAATTGCCCATGAAAGGCAGTTAAGACAAATAGCAAATTATAAAAAGGGGTGAGTAGGACTCTGGGTAGGGAGGACTCTTGAAGAGATATTTTTACGAAGGCAAAAGCATCATATATCTATGGGAATCTGAGATGAGTAAAAGCCCACCTCTTTTCTGAGATGGATTGCTGTTTGGGCCAATCATGAAATCCACCTCTGAAGTCCGTGGTTTCCTTTGGCCAACCAGAAAATTAACGAGGGGCTACTTCTACCCTGAGCAACCCTAAAACTCACATTTCAAAGGTCTGGGAAGTTCAGACCAGTCTGATAATTCTTTAGAAAGGCATAAGTGGTGTACGAGTTCTGAGACAACACAGTAGATACTTGTCCAAATGCTGTACGTGGTGCCACTGAGCTGCATCAGATCATTCATCATAAAACAGACATACTGAATTTCACAGCAGATATTATCATCCAATGGGGAGCCATACCAAGAGACGCCACGATCACACAGTTCTCCTCCATGACACTGTTATGCAGCGTTCTCTGGTCAGGATTCAGCAGGGCCCACTCCTCATCCGTGAAGTATACAGCCACATCCTCAAAGAACACTGTACCCTAAAATTAAAAGAAATTATATCCTCCTGATAGACAGAATAAAAGCCTTCTACTACAATATATTCCATCTATTAAGTGCTGTGATGTCTTAATTGGGTTCTTTTATTTCCCATTTTAAAAGTGGGCATTTATATTTTAGTATCTGTGTATCTGGTGACAGCAGTCACGAAATTAAAAGACGCCTGCTTCTTGGGAGAAAAGTGATGACAAACCTAGACAGCATCTTAAAAAGCAGAGACATCACCTTGCCAACAAAGGTCCGTATAGTAAAAGCTATGGTTTTCCCAGTAGTGATGTATGGAAATGAGAGCTGGACCATCAAGAAGGCTGATCGCCAAAGAATTGATGCTTTTGAATTATGGTGCTGGAGGAGACTCTTGAGAGTCCCATGGACTGCAAGAAGATCAAACCTCTCCATTCTGAAGGAAATCAGCCCTGAGTGCTCACTGGAAGGACAAATCGTGAAGCTGAGGCTCCAAGACTTTGGCCACCTCATGAGAAGAGAAGACTCCCTGGAAAAGACCCTGATGTTGGGAAAGATGGAGGGCACAAGGAGAAGGGGACGACAGAGGACGAGATGGTGGGACAGTGTACTCGAAGCTACCAGCATGAGTTTGACCAAACTGCGGGAGGCAGTGGAAGACAGGAGGGCCTGGCATGCTCCTTTTCGTGCATGCACACGAAAGCTTATACAGAGAACAAACTTAGTTGGCCCCTAAGGTGCTACTGGGCAATTTCTTTATTTTTTATATATATTTTGACTGCATCAGACCAACATGGCTACCTACCTGAATTGTGGGAAATAGACCCTCTGTGGCCTCTAAAATAAGCATGGGACCGTCTAGGGAGCTGAGACCAGGTTTCCCAGCTTCAGAGGATGCAACTGGCAGACATTAGATAATTGACTCTGGCCCAAAAGAATGTAAAATAAGGAAGAACCTAAAAATGATAGCTAACTGCTAGGTGACGTGGCTCCTTATTCTCAGGATTTAAACATTCATTGAGTAGCTTTGAATGCGAAGTGGAAGAGAGAGAGATTGCTAAAGGCTGAAGGAAGGGTCAGGAGCACCCAGACTGCCCCCAGTCTCCTGGTTGGACCCTTTCCTTACCTGATCTTGTTCCACTGAAACTGCTACCCTTCCATTGCAATGAGGAGAGGTCTGAGGTGATCTTGCTGAAATCATTCCTTCACCTGCAAGATATAAAGGGGGATAGAAGCCAGGAGCATATGCTTGTCTCCGAGATTCAGCAATGCATGCCTAACTACACATGGATCTTAAAGGTAAAGGTACCCCTGTCCGTTAGGTCCAGTCGCAGACTACTCTGGGGCTGCACATTCATCTCGCTCTATAGGCCGAGGGAGCTGGTGTTTGTCCACAGACAGCTTCCGGGTCATGTGGCCAGCATAACTAAGCTGCTTCTGGCGAACCAGAGCAGCACACGGAAATGCCGTTTACCTTCCCGCCGGAGCGGTACCTATTTATCTACTTGTACTTTGATGTGCTTTCGAACTGCTAGGTGGGCAGGAGCAGGGACCGAGCAACGGGAGCTCACCCCGTCGCGGGGATTCAAACCGCCGACCTTCTGATCAGCAAGCCCCAGGCTTAGTGGTTTAGACCACAGCGCCACCCGCCGCATGGATCTTAGAAGATCCCTATTGAGTGTTTCTACTAATTTTACGTTATAGTGTGGAACACATCTCTCCCACTGAGGATGCTTGGAAAAAAAGGTCGAAATGCTGGTCCCCATGTATAAATGATAAAATGTTGTAAATCAACACATTTCTCAGTGGTGGAAAAGGCTGGAAGACAACAATCTACTAATCCAAATGATTAAAAGGGCCTTGGATTTATTTCAAAATCAATAGACCAGATTAAGATCAATCCTCACCCAGTGGCCCCTGTCTGGTGTCCGATGGATCCTTTTCCACTTCTAGGAGATCAGTGCCCTTTTTTGCAAATGGATCCTGTACCTGAAACAGTAACGAGGATGGAAGACATCAAATGGGGAGAAGGGTTAGAAAAGCCATGACAGAGGTAGGAAGCGAAGAGTTGCTGAATATTCTTTGGATGTTCTCCCCCCCCCCAAAAAAAATTAAGAGAATTTTTGGGAAGCCCTCCCTCACATTCTGCGCCCCTTGAGATTATCTAGATGCAACTCTCACCTGCTGCTCTTTCTGCTTCTTGACCTCTGCTTGACTCAGGAGGAAACCTTCGACCAGGGCCACCGCCTGGGAACTGGTCTCCGCTCCACATTCCCTCACCCAGCTCTCCATCTCAAGTGGAAGGACCGTCAAGAATTGCTCCAGGATCACCAGGTCTAGGATCTGAGTCTTGGTGTGCTGCTCCGGCTTCAGCCACTTACGACAAAGACGGTGGAGTTGACTCCAAACCTCTCGGGGCCCCTTGGCCTCCTGGTAGCAGAAAGCCCTGAACTGTTGACGCTGAACATCTGAGCTGAGGTTGTCCTCCTCACCCAGGATCTTCTGCACTGTTCTCTCCCAAAATCCCCTACTGCTCCCGGTCTTGATGGCATCATGGCCTCTTCCTTTTTCGGGGCCTGCCGAGTTTTCCTCTTCCATCTATGCTCCAAGGAGGCCTCCAAGAGGTCTGAAGGAAGTCTTCGGTCTTCTGCCAATTTCAGTCTGCCCTAGTTAGAAGCGCTACGAAGACCTATAAAGCCAAGACGTTGTTCTGTTATTAGACGCTACACTGTCAGGAGAGGAAAAATTGTTCCCTGAGGCAGCCTGGAGGGTTCTTGCTAGCAACCAGGCCAGATTATAGTGATGCAATAGCCCTCCTCGATTGAAAGTTATGAAGCAAAATGTGCCGGCCACCTTTTACACCAGCTTTCCTCAACCTACAGGCCACGGGACATTCCTGGGCCTCAGCACCCTTCCAGGTGGGCCTTGCAGCCTCAACACTCCCCAGCCTTACCCTTAGAGATAAGCAAGGCTGGCTGCTTCCCTCTGCTTCTCGGTGGTGTTGCAAAGGTAAGGAAGTCAGCCTGGTTCCTCATTTGCATTAAAGCAAAGAGTGAATTCAGAATTGTCATAACAAGTGAGTTGTTTCTGAGCATCAGGCAAAAGTTAGGAATCACCCAGGGTCCCGAAGAGAGACTGTCCCCCAACCCACCCTGATTTAGTGCATCCTTTTCATCCTAGCAAGCTAAAGGCAGCTTTTTTGTAACATCTGAGATCAGAAAAAGGTTGTTTTCTGCAAATCCTTCTACACAGTCAATTGTGTGTGACTGAAAGTGCCCTGCGATTCCGTCCTGGCAGGTGAGATCAATGGGGCTCTGCAGTGCCCCACCACCAATTGGCCAGAGAGTGTATTAAAGGGGATTATTTCCCTTTCATACAACAGGATGTGGGGCAGTCATGAGAATTTTTCCCACGGAGGAGCAAAGCATTGCTGTGATTATTAAGTATTCAATCTATATCCCACCCTTCCTTCCAAAGGGGTAAAACACTGAAAGGTGGGGGGAGGCTAGTTTGTCCCCCAAAATGTACACACACACACACACACACCCTGCCTCAGGTTCTACAAATACTGAAAACTTTGTCTCTCTTTTAAAATAGGAATCTGGATTATGGTTCGTGGAGAAGGGAGGAATTTTCCCCTTACACACCCACTAAACAAATCCATTCGACCACGCTGGTTTGCTTTCATTCAGTGGTCTCTGCTGCATTGGATACCTTTGATTAAAAGACCACTTGTAGTTTTAAGGAATGTTTTCCGTTCAGTCTCATGTTTGGGGGTTGCATGTCTGAATGGGCACATGCATGTCACTCAGAGGCTTGATATCGCCACTTGCTTTTTTTGGGGCGGGGAGGGGTGCATTATAATTCTAATCAAATTGCAGCCGAATACGCACTTCCATCGATGTCAGCTCAGCGTTGTGCTTTAAACACTTCCCTCTGGTATGATTGCCACCTATGCCCTTTTAAAATCTGGGCTTTTGGGGGAGGGCAGGTTATTGGATTGCTGTTGTTTTTATTTTGATTATGCATTTTGCGGTTTTATATTTTGATTTTATTCTGTGAACCGCCCTGAGAACTGCGGATATAGGGTGGTACATGAATTCAAATAATAATAATAATAATAATAATAATAATAATAATAATAATAATAATAATGTAGTAATAATAATAATAATAATAATAATAATAATAATTCCAAAGCGGCCTCTTGACCTTGCAGAGTGGGAATAAACCTGATCCCTGATTTGGGTGCTCTAGGGGGATCTCGGATGGATCAGCTGAGCAGGCACACTCCCCGCCGCAGCCCTTTACCCAAATGCATCAAATTGGGGCGTGGGGGCACGCGAAAATAAAGACTCACCAATTACAGAGGTGTCCACCGATGTAGCACTTGCAAGGCACAAAGGCTACTTTCGGACCCCGAAGGTGGGAAGCCAGGAAGGGGCACCGTGGGGAGGAATGTTTGTTCTGGTGTTCCCCCTCCCTCGCCCCCAAATCCCATTTCCCTTCCTCTCTAGGAAACCAGTTCCGGCCCATTTTAACCCTTAGAAAGCCAAGCAGAGAGAGGGGCTGCGCGAAGCTCGGTGGTGCAACTCCTGCAAAAAGCGTGCGGAAGCTCAATCCGCGGCATTTCCACGTGGCAAGTGATGGAGAAGAGATCCAGGGAGAGAGAGAGATGGCCAGGCTGCAAGGTCAGTTATTTTAATTTGGGTATAACTGTAAACTTCTTCTTCTTCTTGATTTATTGGTTTTTTGCTTGTATAGGATTTTTTTTTTAATGCTTGGTGTTTTGTTGTGTTTTATATATGTTGTAAGCCACCCAGAGTGGCTGGGGAAACCCAGCCAGTTGGGTGGGATATAAATTAAAAGTTGTTGTTGCTGTTGTTATAAATTAAAAGTTGTTGTTGTTGTTATAAATTACAAATTGTTGTTTGTTTGTTGTTGCTGTGCGATTCTCAAAGGAGGAATCAGGCCCTGAACTCGGGGGTGTTTCGGTCTGGGGCTGCATACATGCCCAAGACACTGCAAAAGGATCCTGGGGAACTGTGGTTTGTGAAAAGTGCTGGGAACTGTAGCTCCGAGGGGTACACTACAGTTCACAGGATTTGCACACATGCTTTAAACATATGGCGTGTGCATTGCTCCAGAGCTTCTGATTTCTTGATCCAAAGGACTGGGCTGCCTGTAACTGATCAGCTTCAGTGGTGCCCTATGATCGTAGAATTGTGGAGCTGGAAGGGATCCCGGGGGTCATCTAGTCCAACCCCCTGCAATGCAGGAATGATCTTTACACTTGGCTGTTTGCTTCCAATTTAGGGGCTCCCCATTCCAGCACAGGAACCCTGGTCTGCCAGTCTCCTCTTTTAGAAGCAGCTAACACCAGTAACACTTCCTGCCAACCTAGCAGTTCGAAAGCACATCAAAGTGCAAGTAGATAAATAGGTACTGCTCCGGCGGGAAGGTAAACGGCGTTTCCGTGTGCTGCTCTGGTTCGCCAGAAGCGGCTTAGTCATGCTGGCCACATGACCCGGAAGCTATATGCCGGTTCCCTTGGCCAATAAAGCGAGATGAATGCGACTGGACCCTGGGGTCCCTCCGCGACTGGACCCTGGGGTCCCTTTACCTTAACACCAGGAATCGCTGCCACTTCAGGAACTTGTAAAAAAATATATCCATTCCCTCTTGGGCTAGAAGGGGGCGACAGCAGGAAGGTAATAATAATAATAATAATAATAATAATAATAATAATAATAATAATAGAAGCAGAAGAAACACACACATATACAGAGGTCAAACCAAGGTTTAATGTGCTGAGATAAGACAATAGGCACACAAACACAAACCACAGTTCCTCGTGATTCTTCTGCAGGGGTTAAATGTGCCTCGGATGTATTTGGAGTGCACGCAACTCAGACCAAAATACTTTTCTGTGCTCAGGGCATGATTCCTCCTTGGCTCTTAGAGCTGAACCTGCTGCTTGGCGATCTCTCTCCCGAACTGTATTCCTAGAGAGGAAGGGAATCAGGAGGGAGGAGGGGAGGAGCGTGGAGTCCTCCAGGAGAGAAAGCCCCTCCCTCCAAAGCCCCTTCCTGCTTGGCTTCTCCCTGGGGGGGAGGAACGTGGTCTTTGTCTCTCCCAGCGCTGCATTGGACCCTTCTGGGAGCCGGTGAGTTGTTGTTCCCCCTTTATTTTGTGCATTTGGGCGAAGGGGAGTCCCAGGGCTGCAGGAAGGAGAGGGTGCAAAGGAGACCTGATCCATCCAGGGTGCCCCCCAAACAGGGAGGACAGCCTTTTTCTCTCCCTCTGTGCAAAGGCAGGAGATGCGATTTGAAATATTGGGGGGAGGGGAGGATTTAAAGTTGATCTCGGTGCAAGTGTATCTCCAATTGAGCTTTGATTAGATTTAGTGGCCCCTCCCCATTAATCAGGCAGTGGCTTCACCAAGGCTCCTGGAGACACCATTCAGACGTGCAACTCCTGTGAGACAGGATGATTTGAGACCGAATACAAAGCACTGCTGAGAACTATTGGCGGGCTAATAATCAGAGGACTCAAATGCAGGAGAGAGCCTGACTGAAAGTAAATATACCTTTGCAATGTATATTGGAAACCCAGTCAGATTGGTAGGGTACAAATAATAAAATCATTGTTGTTATTATTAATGGGAAAGGAGAAGTAATGGATTCCCACCGATTCCCAGCTATATTTTTGTTGTTTTAAGGAGTGCTGTAACAAAAAGCCAGGGAAGAAATCATCTCCTCATCCCCTGTGCTTCAATTGCTACATCCCACTTTTGCAGCAAAATACAGAACACCAACCAATTTGCCAGCCTTGAAAAATAGCAGCAAAACCACCTTTCTTTCTGTATGCTTTGAGTAATGCTGGTTTAGACAGTGGCCTGCGTATTTTGTTTTGTAGCTTTCCTTTTAGGAAAGCTGGAGACTCCTGCTGCACTGCTATAATCTGGCCCTGGGTTCTAGTGAAACTCATTCAGGCTTGCTCAGGGAATATTTTCCCTTTCCTGACAGTGTAGCAATCCCATAACACAACAATGTCTTTGTTTTGTAGGGGTTGGCATCAGCTCTAATTAGGACAGACTGAAATTGACCTAAGACAGGAATTCTTTTGGACCTCTTAGAAGCTACCTTGGAGCAGAGATGGAAGAGCAAAACTCATCTGGCCCTGAAACAGGAAGAGGCCACAGTACCATCAAGCCTGGGAGCTCTGGAGTATTCTGGAAGGTCCTGGGTGAGGATACCCTCACTTCAGATGTGCAGCGGCAGCAGTTCAGAAATTTCTGCTACCACGAAGCCAAAGGACCCCGAGAGGTTTGCAACCAACTCCACCATCTTTGCCGCCAGTGGCTGAAGCCAGAGCAACACACAAAGAATCAGATCCTGGACCAGGTGATCCTGGAGCAGTTCCTGGCTGTCCTCCCACTGGAGGTGGAGAGATGGGTGAGGGAATGTGGAGCGGAGACCAGCTCCCAGGCAGTGGCCCTGGCTGAAGGATACCTCCTGAGCCAGGCAGAGGACAGGAAGTGGAAACAGCAACAGGTGAGAATGTTTCACCATGATGGTTCCCAAGGCATTCAGAATGTGAGGGAGGGTATCTCAAAATTCTCTGCTACTATCCCAACGTTTTTGGGAAAGCATCCAATGAAGGTTGTCCAACAACCTCTGTCCTTCCTCTTCGATCCCTGTTTTGACTCCTCATTACTGTTTCAGGGACAGGATCTGTTTGCAAAAATGGGCACTGATTTACCTGAGATGGAGATGATTCCACTGGACAGCAGACAGAGGCCGCTAGGTAAGGATGGTTGGCATGTATCTCAGTTTGGTCTCCCTCTGTTGAGTGTGAAATAAATCTTCGGGTTCTTTTAATCTTTGGTGGCAGACGAGACTTCCCTGCAGCCTTTTTCACTGCTCCCAATTTCCCTTAGGTGCTTTTACACAACTCATACACAGAATGGGTATAAACACATGTATTTATAAAGACTCATTTGTAGATAAATGTTTATCACATGACCTCTGAAACAAGGAAGTGCTCCTGGCTTCCAACCACATTTTTCCCCCTCACAGGTGACTGGGTGATGCTGGCAGGACCTCCTCAGCCATCTCCTCTTCGCAGTGGAGGGGAAGCAGCTTCTGTGGCACTGGAACAGGTAGGGGTGGCAGATCAGTGGGGGAAAAGAGGCTGGGGGCATCCAGTATATCTCTGTCCCCTCCTCACCTCACTGGGGCTGAATGAATCTCTCTTTCACTTTGCTTCTTGAAAGCCTGTCCTCAATAAAGTCTTTGAAGGCCGCTCAGGGAAGGTTTCAATCCAAAGAAGAATGATCAGCCCCCTCACCTTAATTAGGCCTTTGGGTAGAGCTAGAACAGTGGTGTCCAAACTTTTTTCAAAGAGGGCCAGATTTGATGAAGTGAAGGACCGTGAGGGCCGACCAAAGTTGTTGAGGTTTTTTTAGAATTAAGTCCCCAAAATGGACTTTGGACATGCCTGAGCTAGAATCATCTAGTTGTAGTAGTACAGTCATACCTTGGTTCCCGAATGGCTTAGTTGCTGAACAAATTGGCTCCTGAACGCTGCAAACCCGGAAGTAAGTGTTCCGGTTTGCGAACGTTTTTCAGTAGCCCAGCGTCCAACGTGGCTTCCACTTGAGTGCAGCCAATCAGAAGCTGTGCCTTGGTTTTTGAACGGTTTTGGGAGTCAAACGGACTTCCCGAATGGATTAAGTTCGAGAACCAAAATACCACTGTATTTATAAATTCAAAAAATGCTTAATACTAAAGTAGATTTTTAAGAAGCTAACAAAGAAGAAGAGGCAGTTACACAAAGATAAAACACCCATTGTTGAAATACATAATTCCCATTAAAACCTTACAGTAAACACCCATAATTAAAAGGTGCCCAAAATGGTCCAATCAGGAAAGGCTTCTTTTTTCTTGTAGAGTCCAGCACCCTTCGAGGATGTGGCTGTGCATTTCACAGATGAGGAATGGGCACTGTTGGATCCTGACCAGAGAGCTCTGCATACAGAAGTCATGGAGGAGACCTGTGGGATCTTGGCTTCTCTTGGTAAGGCTCCCAGTGGCTTGAATTCATCTGTTGTGAATTATAAATTGTTATCCACGATCAATTGCTGATAAAAGTGATGAATCCCTATATTCTGATGTGGTTCAATGGTGTCACCTGCAACATCAGGGATTCTTTATTATATATATATATAAATAATGTTTATTAGTTTTCAATTACAAAAAAATCCAATATATGCCACATTGCATCAATGCCAAATTACAATTGCAATTCAAATATATTTAAACAGCCAATTACACATACATATTTTTTATGACTTCCTGTGTGTTAGATTTCAGAGTGCAGTATTTTTGTTCACATTCTGCTTACGAAGGGTTATTTAATCCAGTTGCATTTATTCTTAATCATAGTCCCTTATCCACAGCTACAACGTTTTTAACTTCTATTTGTATTAAGACATTAATAATTTATATTTCTGTAAGAAAAGTTCTGTAATCTTTCTATTTCCTGTGTGTAAGGTTTGTTTTATATTTACATTAATTTATTTTGTTTTGCCCATATTGTTTCTTCATTCTATTTAGTCTTTGTCCTGCACAGCTCAGCCACTTTCAGTCTTTCTCCCATTGTCTCAAAACGTGAGGCTGTAATTGCCATATGCAATTGCCATGAGGCTGTAATTGCCATTTCATTCCAAGAATAGAGATAGTCTGGTGCCCTGCCAAAGCACTGGCAAGCCCCCATATTCTTTCTTTCCTTTGATCATACACAGTAATGATCTGGCGTCCTGCCAATTTTTGGTAAGTCTTCAAAGACCCCTCTGAGGTAGCAATGGAGAAAGAAATAAATCCTTTTGAATGATTTAAATCCATATTCATTTTCACGCACAGTTCAATTTTGCACTGTCATCCATAAATAAACTCCCATTTTCTTTTATCTTTTCCTACCTTCCGTTATTTTTTAGCAGTCAGGGGGTGGATTTGCCAAATCATTTATGTAACAAACAAGATATATATAGAACGGGTAAAGGCTCTCCTCCCCCCTGCACATTTCTTTCCAGTTCAAATATTTAGATCCTTGTAGCCATTTCATTTTAGCAAATGGTAATCTTGTCCTATCCATCCAAGCACACGTCTGTAAATTAGTCTGAATTTTACTCTAATAAACAGAAGAGCCTCTGCATCTTGATGGCTGCATCAGAGGATTACCGATAGGCGAAGTGCTTTTTGCACCCAGCATCTCCCTGCTCCCGCATTCCATATAGGAGCGAAAGTCAGACATCAAGACAATCTCCAAGTGAAGCTCACTTCCCCTGGGCCCTGGGGGGAGCTTACAAGGACAATTATCCTCAAATCATCTTTGTTTATCCTTCGCAAACGATCTCCACTAATGTGGAAGCGGCAGCCATTAAGGCAAATGAGCACCGGAAGTGAGAACATCAGGGATTCTAACCCCGTTCTAGGATCTTTCCTGTTTTTGATGTCATGCAGACAAGATTTAGGATTAAGTAGTGTGACACCTGTTTTTAAAAGCATTGCATGTTAATATATCATAAGCATAAATGTCTCCAACAAAGATTAATTAGCTAGGTTGCCATATACTCAAGTTGGTCTAGTGCTTCTCCTAATTAGAGTTGAGAACTTACTAAAACCTTACAAAATGCATATCACTTGGGAGTGTAAGATGTGCCCCCCATCTAAGTCCCTTCAGTTTTTCCTTAGCTGTCAAACGTTAATTGCATTTTTTCATAATGTGAGGCTCCATTTATTACTAAGGCTCTAACCAGTTTCTGTCTTCATTTTAGATTGTGGAGAATTGGAAAGCAGAAATAAGAGAAACTGCTATGAAATCTATACAGTGGGGGAGCCATATAAATATTGGGAGTGTGGAGAGAGCTTCAGTCAGAGCTCCCTTCAAATAATTCATACAGGGGAGAAACAATTTCAGTGCTTGGAATGTGGAAAGAACTTCATTCGGAGTGATCATCTCACTTCCCATCAAAGAATTCACACAGGTGAGAGACCATATCAATGCTTGGAATGTGGAAAAAGCTTCAGGTTGAAACATAATCTCACTTCCCACCAAAGAATTCATACCGGGAGGAAACCGTATCAGTGCTTAGAATGTGGAGAGAGCTTCCGCTGGAAGAGAAGTCTCACTTCCCATCAAGGAATTCATACAGGGGAGAAACCATACGAATGTTTAGAATGTGGGAAAAGCTTCAGTCGGAGACACCATCTCACTTCCCACCAAATGATTCACAGTGGGGAGAAGCCCTATCAGTGCTTGGAATGTGGGAAATGCTTCAGCCAGAGTTCACATCTCACGACCCATCAAATAATCCACAGCAAGGAGAAACCATTTCACTGCTTGGAATGTGGGAAGAACTTCAGTCGGAGCAGCCATCTCATCCTCCATCAAATGATTCATACAGGAGAAAAACCATATCAGTGCTTGGAATGTGGAAAGAGCTTCCGCTGGAAGGAAAGCCTCACTTCCCATCAAAGAATTCACACCGGGGAGAAGCCATATCAGTGCTTGGAATGCGGAAAGTGCTTCAGTCGGAGCAGCAGTCTCTGTTACCATCAAAGAATTCACACAGGGGAGAAGCCATATCAGTGTTTGGAGTGTGGGAAGAATTTCAGTCAGACCTCCCATCTGTATTCCCATCAAAGGATTCACACAGAGGAGAAACAGTTTCAGTGCTTGGAATGTGGTAAAACCTTCAACTTTAAGAAAAACCTCATTTCCCATCAAAGAACTCACACAGGGCAGAAACAATATAAATGCTTGGAATGTGGAAAGTGCTTCAAAGACAGTGAGAGTCTCAGTTCCCATCAAAAAAGTCATACAGGGGAGAAACCATAAAATCAGTGACAACTGAGGGTCACTGGTGCGGCTTGGCTACTTAGAGGTCACAGTGGTGCCGCTAAGCTGTTTCTCCCCATGCTTTCTTGCAAAGTTACTTAAGCATTGCAGTTGAACAAATACTGTGCATCTAACAAACTGGAAACTGGTTCAGAAAGACTGGTCTCTGCCATCACTGCTGATTCACTGCTAGGACAAAAGTTGTATTGCCTCCACCTGTACTGTTTCTCTGCCTGTTGTCTTTCTCTGCAAAGAAAGAGTGTACATGTAAAGATTACAGTTGTATAAATGCTCAGCAGCTAACTAAGTATCTTACCTTGGTTCAGAATCGCTGTCAGAATTTCTGGAGTTGGTTCATGCCACGATAGTATTGATGTATGTACATGGATAGGTAGTCTACATGTGAAGAGATTTCAAAAGAGTGTGTGAAAGGATATTGTTAGGAGAATCTGCTTACTCTATGTATTAAGAATGTTTGTGCAAGGACCAGTAATATAAAGCAGACATGATGCCTCCAGTTCTGATAATGTAGGCATGCTTTTAGTCCAGTGGACTCTGTTAGGGTAGCTGGACATAGGAAGGGGTTCCTCCACGAATATCAAACACTCCACGGGCAAGGTGATCACAAGTGCAAGGTCAAATGAACTAGTTACGGTGGTTACAGCTTGGAGGCCTCACTATATTAATGTATGTCAACTCTTTCAGTTGTACAGTGGTGTTGTGTCTTGGTTAGTTGGTGTTTTTTAGAGCAACAGTGATACCTTGTCTCTGTATATACTTGCATCTGAAAAGCCTACAAACTGGAACTTATGTTTCTGTGCTTAATTTGGCCAGAGCTGTTTGCTGAACCTATTACTTTTACAGCATTAAAAGATTTGGACCTTACTCTGCTTCTGTGTGGTGAGTGGTGCCTCAAGCAAGATCCACACTTCCACATCAGATTCCCAACAGCCTCCAGTCTGTGGGTTCCCCAGCTGCTACTGTTCTTCTGACTGAATAAAAGCTGTCTTAAAAGATTGGAGTGGTTACTGTAATTGGAGAAAAATCCACTTCAGATTGGCATATCTCTGCACATTGGCAGTCATCCCATTACTTGAACTATTGTTTAAAGGGACATACTAGACTACTGTACAGTGGTACCTCAGGTTACATACGCTTCAGGTTACAGACTCCGTTAACCCAGAAATAGTACTTCAGGTTAAGAACTTTGCTTCTGGATGAGAACAGAAATCGGGCTCTGGTGGCACGGCAGCAGTGGGAGGCTCCATTAGCTAAAGTGGTGATTCAGGTTAAGAACAGTTTCAGGTTAAGAACGGACCTCCGGAACAAATTAAGTACTTAACCCGAGGTACCACTGTACTTGGAAGCTTGGGGGCTGCTGTTCCTCTTAAGTAGGCACTAGAGAAAGAAGCATCTTATTGATTCTATTAAAAACATCAGAAGCCCTTCTTTGTGCGCCTACTCCATGAGAGGTCCAGATGGTGACAACATAAGAATGTGGTAGCTCCCTGTTTGTGGAATGCGCTTCCCAAGGAGGATCGCTTGGCACCTTTTTGGGTTGCCATATGTCCTCTTTTTCCAGGACACGTCCTCTTTTTCATGGGTATGTAAAATGAGAGTTGTCATAGAGATCTACAGTTAAAAGCAGAAGTCAGCAAATTTCTTGCTCTTTCTTGCTCTTCAAAATATGGCAACCCTAGAGCCTTCATTACATATCTTTAAGCTCCTGGCGAAAATGTTTCTCTTCAATCAGGCTAACAGTCTATGGTCTTTTAAATGTGTTTGTGTGAGGGGGATAATTTTGTTTTCATTAAGTGTTTTGTGTTCTCATTTTGTATTTTTATGTTGTGAACCAGTCTGACCTTCGATGAAGGGTCGCATACAAATTTAATAAATAATAATAATAATAATAATAATACTGTGCCGTGGTCTTTGGATAAAGGGCAGTATACTGAATAATAATAATAATAATAATAATAATAATAATAATAATAATAATTATTATTTGTACTCCGCCCATCTGGCTGGGTTTCCCCAGCCACTTTGGGCGGCTTCCACAGAAACCAAAACTACACTAAAATATCACACATTAAAAACTTCCCTGAGCAGGGCTGCCTTAAGATGTCTTCTGAATGTCAGGTAGTTGTTTATCGCTTTGACATCTGATGGGAGGGCGTTCCACAGGGCAGGTGCCACCACCGAGAAGGCCCTCTGCCTGGTTCCCTGTAACTTGGCTTCTTGCAATGAGGGAACCGCCAGAAGGCCCTCGGCGCTGGACCTCAGCATCTGGGCAGAACGATGGGGGTGGAGACGCTCCTTCAGGTATACTGGGCCGAGACCATTTAGGGCTTTAAAAGTCAACACCAGCACTTTGAACTGTGCTCGGAAACGTACTGGGAGCCAATGTAGGTCTTTCAAGACCGGTGTTATGTGGTCTTGGCTGCAGCCCCCAGGCACCAGTCTAGCTGCCGCATTCTGGATTAGCTGTAGTTTCCGGGTCACCTTCAAAGGTAGCCCCACATAGAGCGCATTGCAGTAGTCCAAGCGGGAGATAACTAGAGCATGCACCACTCTGGCGAGACAGTCCGTGGGCAGGTAGGGTCGCAGCCTGTGTACCAGGTGGAGTTGGTAGACAGCTGCCCTGGATACAGAATTGACCTGCGCCTCCATGGACAGCTGTGAGTCCAAAATGACTCCCAGGCTACGCACCTGGTCCTTCAGGGGCACAGTTACCCCATTCAGGACCAGGGAGTCCTCCACACCAGCCCGCCCCTGTCCCCCAAAAACAGTACTTCTGTCTTGTCAGGATTCAACTTCAATCCATTAGCCGCCATCCATCCTCCAACCGCCTCCAGGCACTCACACAGGACCTTCACCGCCTTCACTGGTTCTGATTTGAAAGAGAGGTAGAGCTGGGTATCATCTGCATATTGATGGACACCCAGTCCAAACCCCCTGATGTTCTCTCCCAGCGGCTTCATATAGATGTTAAAAAGCATGGGGGAGAGGACGGAACCCTGAGGCACCCCACAAGTGAGAGCCCAGGGGTCTGAACACTCATCCCCCACCACCACTTTCTGAACACGGCCCAGGAGGAAGGAGCGAAACCACTGTATAACAGTGCCCCCAGCTCCCAACCCCTCTAGACGGTCCAGAAGGATGTTATGGTCGATTGTATCAAAGGCCGCTGAGAGATCCAGCAGAACTAGGAAACAACTCTCACCTTTGTCCCTAGCTCGCCGGAGATCATCAACCAGCGCGACCAAGGCAGTTTCAGTCCCATGATGAGGCCTGAATCCCGATTGGAAGGGATCCAAATGGTCCGCATCCTCCAGGCGTGCCTGGAGTTGTTCAGCAACCACGTGCTCAATCACCTTGCCCAAGAATGGAAGATTTGAGACAGGGCGATAGTTGGCCATACTGGCCGGGTCTAAAGATGGTTTTTTAAGAAGCGGTTTAATGACCGCCTCTTTCAGCGGATCTGGGAATGTTCCCTCACAGAGGGAAGCATTCACCACCCCGCAGAGCCCATCGCCCAGCCCTTCCCGGCTTGCTTTTATTAACCAGGATGGGCAAGGATCAAGGAGACAGGTGGTTGGTTTCACGCGTCCAAGCAGCCTGTCCACATCCTCAGGGGTAACGGATTGAAATTGATTCCATGCAACTTGACCAGACAGGGCTCTAGCACTCTCCCGCTAGAATAAAATAAATCTTCAAAACTTTCCCAAGGGACTATCACAGAGAAGTGAATAAATTTATATTTGGAGCATACACTTTATTTAAAACTGAACTGTCAAGATGTAGGCAGAAAAACCAGACTAGCATCTGAGGTGGTATCTATATTAACGGGCAAACTATAACTAAGCTACAAATACTTTACGGAAAAAATTATTTAACTGAGTGTATTTCAGGAGCTCGTTAAGCCAATAGATTGAAAACTGTAAAAAAAGAGAGGCAGCAACTCCTTTTCCATAGCTGAAAGAGAAACCCCGAGAAACCAGAAAAAGGACCAGCAAATCTTGCAGTTTCATCTGGCAGAGTAATTCCAATTCATTCCTCTAGAACCTATCAAACTAGACATAGACACATGAAGCAATTTAAATTATTTAGTTATTTCAAAACTAGATATTTAGAAGGAACAGCTGCCCCTGTAAATGCCTCCACATACAGGGGCCTTATCGCTAGCAGGGGAAGTGGGGAACATTTGAATCCTCATGAAAAAAAGCTCCAGAGGGAATTAGTGTTTATACACTTATTTGACTGTGGTCTTGCAGAGACTGTTGCCTTGGAATAATAATAATATTTATTATTTATACCCCACACATTTGGCTGGCTTTCCCCAGCCACTCTGGGCGGCTTAAAAAAACACACCATTAAAATACAATAATTCATCAGACTTTAAAATCTTCACTAAACAGGGCTGCCTTCAGATGCCTTCAAAAAGTCAGATAGTTCTTTATTTCCTTGACATCTGATGGGAGGGCTTTCCACAGAGAGCGATCCACCACCGAGAAGGCCCTCTGCCTGGTTCCCTGTAACTTTGCTTCTCGCAGGAAGGCCCTCGGCGCTGGACCTCAGTGTCCAGGCAGAACAATGGGGGTGGAGACGCCCCTTCAGGTACACTGGAAAAAATCCCCTGACCCTCCAAGGCCTTGAGAGAGAGGGACAAGAGAGAATTGTTTGGATCCTGCAATTTTTGTGCTTTTCTGGAAGAGAGGGGAAGGGAAAAGGTGGAGAAAATCCACTAGATATGGGCTTCCAAAAACTTGGGTTTGCATCTGTTTTCTTTCGGACTGCAATCCCCATCAACCCTGACCACTGGTCCTGTTAGCTATGGATGATGGGAGTTGTAGTCCAAAAACAGATGGCAACCCATGTTTGGGGGGAAAGCTGCTCTAGAGGACCACTCCCGTGTCTGTGCTTGGTTTGCTCACATCACTGTACTGAAGAGAAGTGCCCAAAGAGAACCAATTCTGGAATTGTTAAGATTCCCCACCAGCCATCACGCCATCTTCCCCCTTAGCAAGTCTGATAGCTGGCTCCACGATGACAGGAGAAGAGCAGCTGCCCTGCCTCTGTATTACAGACAGCCCTTCTCGCCTTTTTGGCTTTGTAAGGGTTAAAGCGAACCAAATTGCATTCCTAGAGAGGAAGGGGACCAGGAGGGGAGCAGTGCAGAGTCCTCCTGGAGAGAAAGCCCTTCCCTCCCAAGCCCCTTCCTGCCTAGCTTCTCCCTGTGGGGGGGACGAACTGGTCTTTGTCTTTCCCAGCGCTGCATGGGGGGGGGGGGACCCTTCTGGGAGCCGGTGAGTTGTTCCCCCTTTATTTTGTGCATTTGGGCGAAGGGGAGTCCCAGGGCTGCAGGAAGGAGGGTGCAAAGGGGACCTGATCATCCAAGATGCTCCCCCAAACAGGGAGGGCAGCCTTTTTCTCTCCTGCAAAAGCAGGAGATGCTATTTGAAATATTGCGGGGAGGGGAGGATTAAAAGTTGCTCCCGGTACAAGTGTATCTCCAGTTGAATTTTAATTTGAATTAACATCCCCTCCCCGTTAATCAGGCAGAGGTGTTACCAAGGCTTCTGGTTGGCAGACGTGTGCCCATTCGGATGTGTGCAACTCCTGAATGATGGAGAGGATCATTTGGGAGTGAATACAAAGCACTGCTGAGAACCATTGGAGGTTTAATAATCAGAGGAATCAGTTGAAGGAGAGAGTATTTAAATGTCTTTTTTTTAAAAATAAATAAATTTAAATTCAAAATTGAATGGCTGTAACACAAAGCATCTCCCCATCCTTAGTGCTATGTACCACTCAGATATTTTGCACCAAAAGTGAGAACACCCACCAGTTTGCCAAACTTGAAAAAGAGCAGCACGTATTGTTTCTGTGCAGTTTCACATTTCAAACCTACTTTGCTCCGGCTTCATTTTGCTCATTCACTGCCTTGGTCCAGTCACTAATGCTCTGCTGAACCTACCTCAAATTGCTATTGCCAGTTGTCAATCACAGCTCTGACAGTCCCTCATTGTTTTCAAACATGTCGGAAAAGGGGAGGAGTCAGGCTGACTTCTCTGGCATTGTAATACCAGCCTGTTTCATATCACAGGTTGAGAAGAGGAAGCGAAGAGGCTGTGAGATCCATCTATGAGGAATCCGAGATCTAGTAGTAATTCTTGGCCTACACCATGGGTAGGCAAACTAAGGCCCGGGGGCCGGATCCGGCACAATCGCCTTCTCAATCTAGCCCGCAGACGGTCCAGGAATCAGTGTGTTTTTATATCAGTAGAATCTGTGCTTTTATTTAAAATGCATCTCTGGGTTATTTGTGGGGCATAGGAATTTGTTCATTTCCCCCCAAAATTATAGTCCGGTCCCCCCACAAGGTCTGAGGGACAGTGGACTGGCCCCCTGCTGAAAAAGTTTGCTGACCCCTGGCCTACGCTTTGAGAAATGCTGGCTTAGAAGGTAGTCTGCATATTTTTGCTTTTTAAGTTTCCTTCTAGGAGAGCTAGAGACTCCTACTGCACCACTACAATCTGGCCCTGGGTTTTAGCGAAACTCATCCAGGCTTGTTCAGGGAATATTTTCCCTTTCCTGACAGTGTAGCAATCCCATAACACAACAGTGTCTTTGTTTTGTAGGAGTTGGTATCAACACTAATTGGGTCAGACTGAAATTGACAGAAGACCAAGGAACTCCTTTGGACATCTTGGAGGCTTTCTTGGGGCACAGATGGATGAGCAAAACTCAGCTGGCCCTGAAGCAGGAAGAGGCTGCAGTGCCATTAAACCAGGGAACTCTGGAGTATTCTGGAAAAACTCAGTGCAGGAGGACCTAGGTGAGGATACCCTTAGTTCAGATGTGCAGCGACAGCAGTTCAGACATTTCTGCTACCACGAAACCAAAGGACCCCGAGAGGTTTGCAACCAACTCCACCATCTTTGCCGCCAGTGGCTGAAGCCAGAGCAACACACAAAGAATCAGATGCTTGACCTGGTCATCCTGGAGCAGTTCCTGGCTGTCCTCCCCCCGGAGATGCAGAGCTGGGTGAGGGAGTGTAGGGCAGAGACCAGCTCCCAGGCTGTGGCCCTGGCTGAAGGTTTCCTCCTGAGCCAGGCAGAGCACAGGAAGCAGGAACAGCAACAGGTGAGAGTGTTTCACCATGATGGTTCCCAAGGCATTCAGAATGTGAGGGAGGGTATCTCAAAATTCCCAACATTTTTTGGAAAGCATCTAGTGAAGGTTGTCCGAAAGCCTCCGTCCTTCCTTCTCCTCGATCCCTGTTTTGACTCCTTATTACTATTTCAGGGACAGGATCTGCTTGCAAAAATGGACACTGATTTACCTGCGATGGAGTTGATTGCATTGGACAGCAGACAGAGGCCACTAGGTAAGGATGGTTGGGATGTATCTCAGTTTGGTTTCCCTCTGCTGAGTGTGAAATAAATCTAGGGCTTTTTTAATCTTTGGCTGCAGACGAGACTTCCCTGCAGCCTTTTTCACTGCTCCCAATTTCCCTTAGATGTTTTTACACAGCTGATACTGTATATAGAATGTATATATTTGTAAATGCTCAAAATACTTTTTAAAAGGCCCATTGGTAGCTAAACGTACTTAACTCCTGAAACAAGGAAGTGCTCCTGGATACCCACCACGTTTTTTTTCCTCGCAGGTGACTGGATAATGCTGGCAGAACCTCCTCAGCCATCTCCTCTTCACAGTGGAGGGGAAGCAGCTTCTGTGGCACTGGAACAGGTAGATCAGTGGGGGGAAAGAGGCTGGGGGCATCCAACATATTTCTGTGTGGTGTCGTGGTTAAGAGCGGTAGTCTCGTAATCTGGGGAACTGGGTTCGCGTCTCCACTCCTCCACATGCAGCTGCTGGGTGGCCTTGGGCCAGTCACACTTCTTTGAAGTCTCTCAGCCCCACTCACCTCACAGAGTGTTTGTTGTGGGGGAGGAAGGGAAAGGAGATTGTTAGCCGCTTTGAGACTCCTGAAGGGGAGTGAAAGGCGGGATATCAAGTCCAAACTCTTCTTCTTCTTCTTCCTAACCTCCCTGGGCCCGAATACACAGTTCTATTAAAACCTTAAAAAAACCACCTGTTATTAAAAAGTGCAACACGATGATCCAATCAGGAAAGGCTTCTTTTTTTTCTTTTAGGGTCCCGCATCCTTCGAGGATGTGGCTGTGCATTTCATGGATGAGGAATGGGCACTGCTGGATCCTGACCAGAGAGCTCTACATACGGAAGTCATGGAGGAGACCTGTGGGATCCTGGCCTTACTTGGTGAGGCTCTCAGTGGCTTGATAATATCTGTTGTGAATTATGAATTATTATCCACGATCAATTGCAGATAAATTTGATGAACCCCTATATTCTGATGTAGTTCAGCAGTCGCCTACAACAGCTGGGATTCAGACTCCCTGTAGTTAACATTGAATGGGCACCTGTGTACTGTATTGCCTTTCAAGATGCATCCTCCAGTTATGCCCATTTAAGCAATTGCCTGACTGGTTTTTACTGCCCTGGTAGTAAGCTGGATCTGGCCTGCAGACCCTGTGAGTCAACCAGCACCCCTACACATGGGCCAACTTGGAGAGGTGGGCAGGGATGACCATCTGTCAGTCACTTACCATTGTTATGACATGATGTGACAATTTGAAAGGAGCAAACAACCCCCCCCTTGATGGCCAACTGTCAACATAAGTCTGCAGATCTGGATGGAGAATGAATTATCAGGATGGAGAATGCAGCTGATCGCAGTGGGGCTGATCAGCAGATGGCTAGGGAAGTCACTGACAGTGAATGTTGGGGCCTAAGTTTTTATCTAAACATGTTTGTATCTTTCCATTGTTCTTGAGACACACAACACAAAGATCTTTTCTTTGCAAAAGAGGAATGAGTTGGGAATGAGTTGAAAGGTTCCCTGAGGGTCCAACCCCTGCAATGCAGGAATCTCCACTAAAGCAACCATGACAGATGGCCATTCATCATCTGCTTAAACTCTTCCAACAAATAATAGGGACACTGTTCAACTTTCCAGCAGCTCTTACCTTTGGAAAATTATTCCTGATTTCCCCCCCCTGCTTTTATAAAAAAAAATTCTAGAAGGCTTGGGAAGAAGAAAGGTAGGGAGAGAGCAGGGGAGAGAGAAGGGGGGTAGTAAATCGAAAATTATTCCTCATGTTTAGTTAGAATCTCCTTTCTTGTAACTTGAATCCACTGGTCTGGGTAATACCTTCTGGAGCAGGAGAAAACAAGCTTGCTCAGTCTTCTATGTGACAGCCCTTGAGATATTTGAAGGCTCGCATACCTTCTCTCAACTGTTCCTCACAAGGCTTGAAAAATTGCATTTTTACATAATTTGAGACTCCATTTCCTCCAAAGGCTCTAATCAGTTTCTGTCTTCATTGCAGAAGGTGGTGAATTGGAAAGCAAGACTAAGGGAGACTACTACAAAATCTATACAGTAGGGGCGCCATGTAAATATTGGGAGTGTGGACAAAGTTTCTGCCAGAGCTCCCTTCAAGGAATTCATAAAGGGGAGAAACAATATCAGTGCTTGGAATGTGGAAAAACCTTCAGTCGGAGTGACCATCTCACTTCCCATCAAATAATTCATACAGGCAACAGACCATATCAATGTCTGGAATGCGGCAAAAGCTTTAGCTTGAAACATAATCTTACTTCCCACCAAAGAATTCATACAGGGAGGAAACCGTATCAGTGCTTGGAGTGTGGGGAGAGCTTCCGCTGGAAGAAAAGTCTCACTTCCCATCAAGGAATTCATACAGGAGAGAAGCCATATGAATGCTTAGAATGTGGAAAGAGCTTCATCCAGAAGGAAACTCTCACTTCTCACCTAAAAATTCATACAGGGGAGAAACCGTATCAGTGCTTAGAATGTGGAAAGTGTTTCAGTCGGAGAGATCATCTCACGTCCCACCAAATGATTCACAGTGGGGAGAAGCCCCATCACTGCTTGGAATGTGGAAAGAACTTCAGCCAGAGTTCACATCTCATGACCCATCAAAGAATTCACAGCAAGGAGAAACCATTTCACTGCTTGGAATGTGGAAAGAGCTTCAGTCGCAGCAGCCATCTCATGTCCCATCAGATGATTCATACAGGAGAGAAACCATATCAATGCTTGGAATGTGGGAAGAGCTTCCGCTGGAAGGAAAGTCTCACTTCACATCAAAGAATTCATGTAAGAGAGAAACCATAGAAGCTGTAGTAGCTGGGGGTTAGTGGACCTGGCAGGGCTGCTAAGAAGTAACAGAGGTGTGCTGCAAGTAGCCATTGACAGCCTCCTCCATGAATTTATCCAATCCCCTTTTACAAACATATGAGTTGCTGACTGCCAATACTTCTTGTGGGTAGGGGTGAATTCCACAGTTTAAATGTGTCCTTAAATGTGTGCTTAAATCGGCTTTCCTGCTGTTTTGAACATCTGTGTGTCCTTGAAGGAAAGGAGGGAAGCTGGTGAGTGGTGGCGGCAGCATGGTAGTTTTAGGCCTGGGGTGCCATGGTTACCTCCCAAGATCCTGCCACCACCAGACATATGAATCCCCAACAGTAAATATTTACTAAACCAGGGATAAGGGACCTGTGGCCTTCTTGTTGCTGTTGAGTATGGACATGTGGGGTGGGGGGTTAGAGGGGGAAGAAAAATGCAACACAACTGATGTAATTCTTTTGTCTGTCTAAAAAGCGCAATGTAAGAACATTAATTCAGCGGTCTAACATTACCTGTCTGCTGTTTTGGTTCCCTGGCTTGCACCAGGAAGATACGTGGCATAAACATGGCAGGACAGAGGCTCAAACAAAGATGTGCTCTCCCAAGCCCACATTCCCAGCATGCATGCACTCCTGTCTCAGCGACGACTACTCTGGCTTGGTCATGTATGCATAATGGAAGATGTCAGGATCCCCAAGGACATGCTCTATGGGGAGCTGGCTTCAGGCATCGGGCCTGTTGGCAGACCAACTCTGTGTTACAGAGACGTCTGCAAACGTGACATGAAGGCTGGCAACAGTAACCCTGCATGTGGGATAGCCTAGAGATAGTCAGATTGTGTATCCACAGCAGTGACCCTAAACCTCCATCCCAGCCAAATTCACCCACAACCCAGTCTACCTCTTAGGGACAATCTGCCTTGGTATCCCAAATCTCCTCTAGTTGTAATGCTCGATGCTGGGACAGTTGGGCCAACTTTCACAAACACCCTTCGGTCACCTTCCTCTGGTACAGGCATGTCCAAAGTCTTTTTCAGGGCCCTAATCCTGCCTGCCGGTCGATTTAATCCGGCCCTCGTGGCAGTATATGTCCTGGGGTAAAAAAAGCTCAGCAACTTCAATCCTAAAAAAAAGCTCAGCAACTTTGGTTGGCCCTCATGCATGTTTACTTCATCAAAACTGGCCCTTTTACACAGGGCAGCCTCTCAGACTAGCTTAGTCCCCAGCTCCCTTCTCCTGATTTTCCACATATTAACATATTGTGTATTAATATTTAGGCCTTAGCCATTCTCCTCAGCTTTTCTCTCTGCTCTATTCCTCACACTTTCCTTATAAACTCCCTATCTCCCAACTGAATTCCCCCCCCCCCCCACTGACTAAACGCTGATAGTCAGCTTCCAACTGACAGGAACTTCCAACCAATCAGATTCTGCTGACACCCAAACCAACCAATCAGACTAAATTCTCATAAGCAATCCTGTCTCAGAACCTGCCATGGAAAACTACTGCTATGCTGGCTTTGCAGCATCATAACAACACAAGGCCTCAAACCTTTAGTCACAGAATATTTTCCCCTTCAAAACAGAAATGTGAACTAATATATAAACGGCAATTGCCGAAAAACATAGTACAGTAGTACCTTGGGTAAAGTACTTAATTCGTTCCAGAGGTCAGTTCTTAACCTGAAACTGTTCTTAACCTGAAGCACCACTTTAGCTAATGGGGCCTCCCACTGCTGCCGCGCGATTTCTGTTTCCATCCTGAAGCAAAGTTCTTAACCCGAGGTACTATTTCTGAGTTAGCGGAGTCTGTAACCTGAAGCGTATGTAACCTGAGGTACCACTGTAAAATTATTTAGGTAGCTAAGTAAATAAAGAATTGTGTAATTATGTAATATATCCTTGCTCAATGCCTTTAAAATATTGGAGCTCAAGGTGGTGTATATACTTCTCATGAACTATCTATAAACAGTGCCTCAGTCTTATTTGGATTAAGGTTTGCTTTTTGGCTCTCACATGGCCAGTCCATTCCCAAGACTAGACCAAAACAATGCTCAGAGTGTGGGCCTCCTCAGGTACTATACAGGAAACGCCTTCATATTATAATACATATTCAAATGTATTCATATAAAATGTGAAGTTTGGGCAGTGACTGGCCCAGTGTCACCCAGTGAGCTTCGTGGCTGAATAGGGATTTGAACCCTTGTCTCCCATGTCCTTGTCCAGCCCTCCACAACACAATAAGTACATAAAGAATAAAGGTGGCCTGGTGGAAAAGGTGAGGTGTGAGCTGGGGTATTGTTTTTGTTTTGTTTTGTTGCTCTTATTTATAATAATTGTTTGTATCTTTTTAGATCTTACGTGGAAATTGTTCAGTTTTGTTGTGTGCCTTTTGATGTCCTTTATTTAACCATAACGACTTCTTTTATTACATTTGCAATTACGTACATCTTTTCATGTTTAATGTTTTATTATGTATACATATTTTGTATATGCTGGAAGCCGCCCAGAGTGTCTGGGGCAACCCAGTCAGATGGACGAGATACGAACAATAAAATTGTTGTTGCTGTTGTTAAAATGAAGTTGATGATTATGATGATCAAGGTGGAGAAAGCAACACAACTGTTGAGCTTTCCCGGCCAGCTTCCTCAGGTCCACACAGAGGAGGATTCCTTGAGAGAGAATGCAAGAGGTAGATGCTTGGCCATGGGTCCTGCCCATAGCTGTCAACTTTTAGATTTGAAAATAAGGGATCAGCAGCCTTACCTGTCCCAGGGACAGTCTACGGGATATCTAACAATCTGGGATAGCAGCGGGAAGCAGAGGGAAACGGCGCTGGAATAAGGGAATTTCCCGCAAAAAAAGGGAAGGCCTTGCTGGGGAGAGAAAGTGGCTGGACTTCTTTTGCTGCGGAGGTAGCTTTTGGGACACCCCCTTCTAAGATGGGGTGAGCTCCCCGTTGCGCTGTGGGGTGAAGGGGAGTCAGGCGGCTACAGAAACAGAGCCTGGGAAAGAGAGAAAAGGGGGCGGTGCTTCTAATTGGAAAGTTGGGGAAGTTTCCCATTGAAAGGACACCCACCCATTATCCCTGCAATGCCAGCCTGTGAAGTTTTGACGTGGCCAAACCCTGAGCAGAGAGGAAGCTTATTTAAGAAGGAAAGTGGGCCCAACAGGTGCCAAGGGTTTTTTTTTGGAAGGGCAGGGAGCTGGGGATAATAAAATACTTTTGCAAAATTAAGAAATATGATTTATTCACATATTAACACCTGAGTTTGGATGGAGGGAGTCCAGATCTTACATCATGGTCATCTTAAGAGGGGCTTGTGCCCCACAGCAGTGCAGCAATGGAGTCCAGGGCATCCCTCCCAGCCTGCCTTCAGCCAGCCTGCCAAAAGATGGATCTCTGCCTTTTCCTCTCCCCTTCTTCTTCCCAGCACACCTTGCTCAAAACACTATTTTCCTTTTCCCTCTGGTGGCTTCGGGTGAGGCAGCTCTGGTATAACATAGCCAAGTTACAGGGAACCAGGCAGAGGGCCTTCTCGGTAGTGGCACCCACCCTGTGGAACGTCCTCCCACCAGATGTCAAAGAGAAAAACAACTACCAGACTTTTAGAAGACATGTGGAGGCAGCCCTGTTTAGGGAAGCTTTTAATGTTTAACAGACTATTGTATTTTAATATTTTGTTGGAAGCCGCCCATCGTGGCTGGGGAAACCCAGCCTGATGGGCAGGGTATAAATAATAAATTATTATTATTATTATTATTGAAGCCCATCACCTTGGAAACCTCCTGTCCAGGCCCAATAATTCCTTTTCAGTTGGTTCATCAACACCTTTTTGCCTCTATCAAAGGTGAGGCACTGGCTTGGAAAGGAAGCTTAGCCTGTATTGTTCCACTGGCCTGCAATCTCTCCTTCAGTGTTCCAAGTTATCAAAATGCTACTGTTTATTAATTTCTAAGGTTTAGGGGGATCCCTCCCCCAAAATACATTTGCAGAGCTAGTGGATCCAAGTTCCAGTTGGTCGCAAAGAAAAAGCTGGCCACTTGGGAAGAGGATGTTGCCGCCTCATATAGAATTACAATGCTGTAAGGGACCCAAGGGCCATCTTAAATTCCAACTCCCTTCTGTGCAGGAATCAAAGCAAAATAAATAATCCCTACGGATCTGATTTACTGCAGTGAGATAGCTCTTGGGTGCAACAGAAACCTCAATGTGCAGAGGAACTATATCAGATAGCAAATGCCACACAGAGAAGTTACTGTGCTTTTCCATTGAACAATTAAATTGTGCCTGAATTAAGGGGGGAAAGGTTATCCAAATGTAGGGTTTTGGGGGGGTGGTTTGCTTAAGAGAGTTCAGTGGCTTAATAAACTGCCTACATGTATGAAAATTAAGTTGCATTTTAATATTCAACCATCCCACCCACCCAGTATTGATAGTTGCTTCTTGTATAAATTTGTGAAAATAATAATAGAATACAGTGGTACCTCAGGTTAGGTACTTAATTCGTTCCAGAGGTCCGTTCTTAACCTGAAACTGTTCTTAACCTGAAGCACCACTTTAGCTAATGGGGCCTCCTGCAGCCACCGCGCCGCCGGAGCACGATTTCTGTTCTCATCCTGAAGCAAAGTTCTTAACCCAAGGTACTATTTCTGGGTTAGTGGAGTCTGTAACCTGAAGCGTATGTAACCCGAGGTACCACTGTATTTGAAGAGGAGAATCAAGCTGCATTTCTGTAGTTCAGGGGAAACTGAAGTAAGTTTAGTTTGGGCTTTTACTTTGGGGCTTTAAAAACTTAGAACCTGAAGAAAGGCGTATATATACCTTCCCAAGGGACTACGTGCCTGCAACCTGAGACTTCTCTTGCATGGAAGCTGAGGAGTCTACTGACCTGTCTTGTCATCGAGCAGCCTCTTCTTCCACCACTGTTTCGAACTGCCCTGACTCTTCCTCCTTTCCCTGCTCTGGCTCCTGCCTTCTGGGCACCACCACACGCCTCACCTCTGGGTCACCTCTCCTGGGTCACCCCCTGGGCCCCATCACACGCCTCAGAGCCCTGACAATCCGCAAGATGGTATTTTGTATTCTCTGCTGGTTACAAAAAATGAAGCTTTTGCAGAGGAATTCTGGATAATCTTGGGCTGCATGCACACAACAGTTTATTCTGTTTTCCCAATGTTTTCCTGTTAATTTCTGCATTGTTTTTGAGCTTTCACATGACACAAAATCCACTTTCAGAAATATAGCAGAATATAGGCTGCGGGAGGCAGTGGAGGACAGGAGTGCCTGGCGTGCTTTGGTCCATGGGGTCACGAAGAGTCGGACATGACTAAACGACTAAACAACAAGGGTAAGTGTGGTGATCATTTCCATGTTATTGGCTCCAGGAAAAAAAATCTGTTTGCCAATCACTCAGAAATGAACATTATATTGCACTATATTTTCGGAAGTTGATTTTACATCATGTGAAAGCTTGGATATAAGGCAGAAATTAACAGTTAGGGAAACGGGAAAATGGAATAAGCTGTTGGGTGAATGTGGCTTCAGCCTCAGCTGGGAAAGGCCTGACTAGGAGATGGCGGAGTTTAGTAAGGCAAGCCCAAAAGGGATTAATAGATTAGCAGCAGTTCACTGGTCTGGCTCGCTAACTGGATTGCCTCTCATACCCAGCTGAAATTCCTTTTCTGTTTCTCATGTGTGTGTGGAAAAAAGATCTGGGGAAATGGTGAATGTAACACTCCTTCAAGAAAGCAAAATTAAAGGGAAAAACTGTTTCCACTGATGAAGAACTTTGTTGAGGCCATGTTTCTGTACTACTACAATACTGGTACAAAATTAAAATACCAATACAATACAGTAACACAGAATACAATCAATGCACTAATCACATTTGCCAGAATATAAAGCACTTCTCAGTATAACACACACCCCAGCTTCAAAAAGTTGAACTGCAGAAAAACAATAATTGATAATATTAAACATGCTGGGAAATCTTCTAGGACGTTTTCTTGCAGTTCCACTGCAATTTGATCCTTGTGACCTAAAAACACTGCTTTATAGTTCCTTATTAGGTTCAATGACTGCAGTTTTTGAGTAGCCATGTTATGAAGATTCAAGCCTCCATTAACTCATAGTGTACATAACAGTAAATATAAACAGAATATGTTTTACAACATATACTTGTGTCACAATAGATACATCCACATTCAGTAATAACTGAGAGGGAGGGCACACAGTGGCCAATCTGGAGAAAATAGAAACATGACTTGGGAACATTTTGGGTGATTTGTTTCAACACTTACATAATTTGTGAACATGTTGTCCCTGATGTTGCCTTTCATTTAAGTGCTTAATAAACACAAATGTCTATTGTGTCTAATCCCCCTCCCCTATTTTTTAAACAGCATATTGTCAGCTTTCCAATTGTACAAAACTTTTTCCAACAACAGTCTGCATCCAACTGCATATTAAAAACTTGATGACAAGTACTTTTATGATTCCTCTTGTACATGGATTCTTTGATGGGAAATGAGGCTTTTCTTGCAGCTTAAGCCTTTTCCACATTCTAAGCATTTATATGGTTTCTCCCCAGTATGAATCCTTTGATGGGAAGTAAGATTTGACTTCTGATGGAAGCTCTTCCCACATTCCAAGCACTTATATGGTTTCTCCCCTGTGTGAATTCTTTGATGGGAAGTGAGTTTGGAGCTTTGACTGAAGCTCTTTCCACATTCCAAGCATTTATATGGTTTCTCTCCTGTGTGACTTCTCTGATGTATAATAAAGCTTAAGCTATTGCAGAAGCTCTTTCCACATTCCAAGCATTTATATGGTTTCTCTCCTGTGTGGCTTCTCTGATGTATAGTAAGGCCAATACTGTGACGGAAACTCTTTCCACATTCCAGGCAGTGATATGGTTTGTCCCCACTGTGAATTCTTTGATGGGAAGTGAGATTTTTCTTCTGGCGGAATGTGTTTCCACATTCCAAGCATTGATAGGGTTTCTCCCCACTGTGGATTTTTTGATGAGAATGGAAGTTTGTGCTTTTGTTGAAGCTCTTTCCACATTCTAGACACTGATATGGTTTCTCCCCTGTATGAATTCTTAAATGGGAAGTGAGCTGGGAGTTCTGAATAAAGCTCTTTCCACATTCCGAACATTTATATGGTTTCTCCCCGGTGTGAATTCTTTGATGGGAAGTGATATCGCTCTTCCGAACAAAGCACTTTCCACACTCCAAACACTGAAATGGTTTCTCCCCACTGTGAATAACACGGTGACGATAGAAGTTTGTGCTTCTGTTAAAGCTCTTTCCACACTCCAAACACTGAAATGGTTTCTCCCCACTGTGAATTCTTCTGTGACGATGGAAGTTTGTGCTTGTATAAAACTTTTTTCCACATTCCAAGCATTGATGTGGTTTCTCCCCTGCATGAATTCTTTGATGAGAGGTGAGGCTTTTCTTCCAAGTGAAACTCCTTCCACATTCCAAACACTTATATGGTTTCTCCCCTCTGTGAAGATGGAGACTCTGGCCAAAGCTCCCTCCACTTTCTAGATATTTACATGGCTTCTCCACTGGGAGGAGTTTGTTGTGGTCTTCCTTATTCTTCATTTCCAGTTCATCACCTTCTGCAAAGAAGACAGACACTCATTAGAGCCTTAGGAGGAAATGGAGACCCAAATTACTGAACAATGCTAATAAACATTTGTGATAAAGAACTGAAGGGACTTAGATGAGAGGCAGATCTTACTGCCTCTGTTGCTGACATCTGCTGTTCTACAGAATGTTGGATTTGGACCCGGGTTTTGTTTCCATCAGGGACGTGGGTGGCACAGTGTCGCTTGTGCTTGCCGATCAAATGGTTGGCGGTTCGAATCTCCGCAACGGGGTGAGCTCCTGTTGTTCAGTCCCAGCTCCTGCCAACCTAGCAGTTTAACCCTCGACCTTTAAACGAGATGAGCGCCAAAACCCCAGAGTTGTCAGCGACTGGACTTAATTGACAGGGGTCCCTTTACCTTTTTGTTTCCATCTCAGGGATGGAGCTCATTTGATGGGCTGAATTACACTCTCTCTCTTTCCCTCTCTCAGCTTAGCCTGGGTCACAAGGTTGTTGTGCAGGTATATGGAACAAAAGCACATGCATAATGATACAAACATCATAGAATAAAAAATAAAAAGGATAGCCCCCATAATTCACTGGCAGAGGATGTAATTTGCATGGAGAACCTCTGGTCTATGGTTGCCCATGGAGGCCATGAACTCCCAAGCCGATCCTGAAGAATTCTTAGCATGGATACTGAAGTTACCCAAATCCACAGTTCTGGAATCCTCCAGCATCACACCCGAAACAACCTCAGTCAGCTTGGTTGGGGAGGCTGAAGAGCAACGACATCTCTAGCCTATCTCTTTGACCCAGCATTAGATGAAGGGCCTCCAGTCCAGTCCCACACAGCAAGAGAGAGGGATTTGGTAGTAAATGAACTCCTGTGAACTACGGAAACATCTCCTCCCTGTCCCTCCAAGTCTGGGCTGATAATCCCACCAAGTATTTGGGTGGGCAAAGCTGAATCAAAAGTGGCCCAGCCAACTCCGCCACTCAGGTCTCAATAATGTACCCCAGTTCAAGCTTCTGGTTTTCAAAATAGATATTACACCCCAATAGGAGCCTTACTGAGAGAGGTCATGATCCCACAGTTCTCCTCCATGACCTTGTTATGCAGAGCTCTCTGGTTGGAATCTAGCAGCGCCCACTCTTCGTCTGTGAAATACACAGCTACATCTTCAAAGGTCATGGGACCCTGCAAAGAAAAAGAAACATTTCTTCCTCCTCAAAGATAGCATACCAATTGTTGTGTTGTTTTGTGGATAAAATTTTATGTATGTCTATGTTTTAGGAGAAGATATAACCCGTGACTGCCATGGCACCTCAAATCAGGGCTAGATTAACTATTAAGCAAAATAAGCACGTCCCTACAGCATCAAAGAAAGGGGGGAAATTTTCCATTGCCACATTTACCATGATTTTTGCAATTAGAAGAAGTAGGGAATACACCCCCCAAATATAAATAAAGTGGAAGCATACAAAAATAAACATTAGTTTCCATCTTACTGTAGGTTTTGATTCATTTCAAAAAATAAGAAATTATTTTATGGTTTACTATTGTTTATATTTTGATTTAGCTATATATGGGGGGGACGACCAAAATCTTTTAAGGGCTTAGAGCTTCTAAAGCTGCAAAGTTTTTGGGAAGCCAAATGTCCGACGTGGCTTCCTCTTGAGTGCAGGAAGCTCCTGCAGCCAAACGGAAGCTGTGCCTTGGTTTTCGAACGGTTTTGGGAGTCGAAAGTACTTCCGGAACAGATTCAGTTTGTGAACCAAGGTACCACTGTAGAAGCTTGGTGGTTCAAGCCTACCCAGGGATGGCTGAGGGCAGGATTCCTGCATAGCAGAAGGTTGGACTAGATGTCCCTTGGGGTCCCTTCCAACTCTACAATTCTATGATTACTAATTTATTATTCCTCTCATCCATTGGTTTGTTTTGTCATTATTCTGCATAATCATTATTCTCTGCATTAACCTTCCTTGAGTGGCCTTTCAAGCTTTCTTGAGGGCATACTTTTTTTTAAATGAAGAGATGGAGAGATTTGGGGAACTGAGCAGAGGAGTCTCTTTCCCCACTGACCTGTCCCCTTACCTGATCCAGCGTCAAAGAAGCTGCTTCCCTTCCACCATGAAAATGAAGTGGTTGTTGAGGTTTTACTGGCATTGTTTGGTCACCTGGGAGAAACAATAGGTAAGTGGGAAGCTGGTAGCACAACACAGAGATTCAGCCATGTATGTCTAACTATACTTGGGCCTTAGGAAAAATCCTACCTGCTAAGTGTTTCTACCCATTTTATATTTCAGTTGCGTGAAAAAGCATCTCTCGCCCTTTGGGCTCCTGGCTGTAAAACAGAGTGCAGGTCCCCATGTATAAACTAGAGGAATGTTGTAAGTAATCAGATTTTTGAGCTGTGGGAAAGGCTGGAGACAAGTGTCTTCTCTCAAATGATCAAGGAGCCCAGATAATTATTTCACAAAGGAGAGAGGGACACCAGATGGAGATACAACAGTGATCCTTACCCGGTGGCCTCTGTCTTGTATTCAGTGCAGACCTCTCTGCCTCAGGAAGACCCACACTTACTTCTCTAAACAAATCCTTTACCTGAAACAGCAACAAGTATTGAAGACAACAAATGGGCAGAAGGATTAGAAAAAGAGTGGCAGAGGCAAAAATAAAATAAAATACTGGCATTGGCTATCCTTCCTTGGATGCCTTCCTGGAAAAGTTGGACAATTTTAAGATATGCTCAGGATATCCACCCTCACGTTGGTTCTATCTAGTTTAAATGCTCTCACCTGCTGCTCTTCCTGCTTTTTGTCCTCTGCCCGGCTCAGGAGGAAACCTTCAGCCAGGGCCACCGCCTGGGAACTGGTCTCCGCTCCACACTCCTTCACCCAGCTCTCCATCTCTGGTGGAAGAACAGCCAGGAACTGCTCCAGGATGACCAAGTCAAGCATTTGACTTTTCGTGTGCCGCTCTGGCTTGAGCCACTGATGGCAAAAACGGTGGAGTTGGCTGCAAACCTCTCGAGGTCCCACAGTCTCCTGGTAGCCGAAATGCCTGAAACGCTGGCACTGTACATCTGAGTTGAGCCTGTCCTCTTTACCCAGCATCTTCTGCACTGTTACTTCCCAGAATCCCCCACTGCTCCCAGTCTTGATGGGCTCATGTCCTCTTCGTGCTTCAGGGGCAACTGAGTCTTCCTTATCCATATTTATTTCACAGAAGCTTCTAACAGGTCTGGAGAAACTCCCTTTGGCTTCTGCCAATTTCTCTCTGTCCTAAATGGGAGCGCTACCAAGTCCTACAAAGCCAAGACATTGTTCGATTATAGAATTACTATGCTGTCACATTTCCCTGAGAACATAACAAAGTAAGGACATAAGAAGAGTCTGCTGGATCAGGCCAATGACCCATGCAATCCAGGACCCTGTTCTCAAAGTAGCTCACCAGAGGCCGGTGGGAAACCTGCAACCAGGATCTGAGTACAAGAGCCCACTCCCCTTCTGTTGTTTCCAGTATCTAGTATTCAGAAAGATTACTGACTTCAACTGTGGATTGCAATATCCTGTACTGTACATAGGGATGCGGGTGGCGTTGTGGTCTAAACCACTGAGCCTCTTGGGCTTGCCGAAGGTCGGCAGTTCGAATCCCAGCAACGGGGTGAGCTCCCGTCGCTCTGTCCCAGCTCCTGCGAACCTAGCAGTTTGAAAGCACACAAGTGCAAGTAGATAAATAGGTACTGCTGCGGCGGGAAGGTAAACGGCATTTCTGTGTGCTCTGGCTTCTGTCACGGTGTTCCGTTGCACCAGAAGCGGTTTAGTCATGCTGGCCACATGACCCAGAAATAATAATTTATAATAATTTATAATATTTAATATTTATACCCCGCCCAAGCTGTCTCTGGACAAATGCTGGCTCCCTCGGCCTGAAAGCGAGATGAGCACTGCAACCCCATAGTCGCCTTTGACTGGGCTTAACCATCCAGGTCCTTTACTTTTACCTTTTACCTACTGTACATGTCTGGAGCTATGCATGTCCTCCTTCACATAATAATAATAATAATAATAATAATAATAATAATAATAATAATTTATTTATACCCCGCCCATCTGGCTGGGCCTCCCCAGCCACTCTGGGCGGCTTCCATAAAAACCAAAAATACAATAAAATATCACACGTTAAAAACTTCCCTGAACAGGGCTGCCTTAAGATGTCTTCTGAATGTCAGGAAGTTGTTTATCGCTTTGACATCTGCTGGAAGGGCGTTCCACAGGGCGGGCGCCACTACCGAGAAGGCCCTCTGCCTGGTTCCCTGTAGCTTTGCTTCTCGCAATGAGGGAACCGCCAGAAGGCCCTCGGCGCTGGACCTCAGCATCCGGGCAGAATGATGGGGGTGGAGACGCTCCTTCAGGTATACTGGACCGAGGCCATTTAGGGCTTTAAAGGTCAGCACCAACACTTTGAATTGTGCTCGGAAACGTACTGGGAGCCAATGTAGGTCTTTCAAGACCGGTGTTATATGGTCTCGGCGGCCGCCCCCAGTCACCAGTCTAGCTGCCGCATTCTGGATTAGTTGTAGTTTCCGAGTCACCTTCAAAGGTAGCCCCACGTAGAGTGCATTGCAGTAGTCCAAGCGGGAGATAACCAGAGCATGCACCACTCTGGCGAGACAGTCCGCAGGCAGATAGGGTCTCAGCCTACGTACCAGATGGAGCTGGTAAACAGCTGCCCTGGACACAGATTTGACCTGTGCCTCCATGGACAGCTGTGAGTCCAAAATGACTCCCAGGCTGCGCACCTGATCCTTCAGGGGCACAGTTACCCCATTCAGGACCAGGGAATCCTCCACACCTGCCCGCCTCCTGTCCCCCAAAAACAAACTCATAAGCCGGAAAAAACACACCGCATCTTTATCAGGCTGTCTTCCACCATTATATCCATGGATCTTTAACTAGGCCTGGTTTTCATCTATGGCTTTTAAAGTCATTTTTCACCCTCAATATGCTTTTTGCCTGCCCCTGCTTCTCCCCCAGCAGGTGTGATTCATGGGGCGGCAGATAAAGTGATGCCACCCCATCAATGTGCAAACAAATTTGGAATGTGCCATTTATCTGCTTTGTTTTAGTTTCCATTGTGATGGGTTTCCAGATGATGGGGGTCTAGAGGAATTTTTCCAGGGAGGGGCAAAGCAGAAAGCCAAAAGGTGGGAGAAGGCTAGTTTCTGAAGCGGGGGGGGGGGGGGGAGAAGTTAAAATTATACATTTTGCCTCATATTTCTACATGTGCTAGGAATTAACTCTCCTTTAAAATAAAATTACAATGGAAACTGGGAATCTGTGGATTATTATTCACGGTGCGGGGGCACCTGTGTGAAATACAGCCTCCCTTACACACCCTTTCTACCATGCAAGAAATTGGCTTAGATTTCTTCAGTTAAAATACTGCCAGTAGTTTTCGGGGTGGGGTGCTTTGTATTCAGTCTGAAAAGGTCCCCCTCTACATTCGTGGGGTTTGCATTTCTGAATGGGCACATGCATGTCAGTCATGAGCTTTAGTAAGCATGTGGGGATGTGGGAGGAGGTGTTAATTCTAACCAAATTAAAATGGAAAACCGGCACCTAAAAATATCAAAAGGGGGAGCATGGGGCGGGGGTGGGTGGGCATTAATTGTATTTCGATTGCAGTTGAAGACACCTACCATGGAGATCAACTCAGCGTCGCAGACCCACCTAAAATGCTCTCCCACCCACAACGCATCAAAAGGGGGCTCCTGATCCCCACTGGAACAGCTGATAAACTGCGGCCCTGGTACCGCCCCCCCTTTCAGGGGTGACAAAACTCACCAGATTTCAGGAAGAGCCAGGGTTGCATCAATTGGGGAAACAAAGGCCACTTTCACAGACCCACGCCCCTTCAAATGAGAATCGAGGCAGGAAGTGACTTTGGAAGGAGGTGCTTTTTGCTCTGGAGGACCTCGCCCACTTCTTCTCTCCCCCCAAATTCCTTTCCTCTCTGGGAATCTAGTTCAGTTAATTTTAACCCTAAGGAGGATAAACAGCTGGACCACCTCTGGTTGTCTGCATCTCTCTCAAACAGGAGCCAAAGAGGAAAAGAGCACCGTGCACACACTGCACAGATGGGTATTTTTAACATCTCAGGGACACTTCAGGTTCAAAAACGAAACGGCTATAAGAAGTGGTTCGGTGAATGGGAGGACGTTTCCCCACTGCGATCACAAAATTGAAATTCTCCCCTGCCTGCAGGCCTTGCAGCTTTGGGGGGCGGGTGGATTTGATTTATTATACAATACTTTGTTGCGGAGTTGTGGCTTCTAACTAACATGGAGAAAACACCTGGCTAGTCAGCCCGGAGAGATTCAGACGAGACCACCCACTCTTGACATAACTGCCCCAGCAGACCCGCAAAATTAGCTTTCCCCACAAGGCTGGAAGGTTTCTAATATGTTTGATGGGGGAAAGCTAAGTTTTTTTGGGCGGGGTGGGGGCTTGGGAGAGAAGAACTGCGGTAAATTATCCAAATGATAGTTTCTAGGGGTCCCCCCGAACCTCCATAGCAGATTTTAGGAGGGTGCCCAGACAAAGTTCTGTTGCACAATGGGGCAAGTTTGGTAATTGCATTCCCTAGAATTTTTTTTTTTTTAAGGAAAATGGAAATAGATAATGCAGCTTAATCTACTGAAAGCTCTCTCTCTCTCTATATATATTATAATGTAATAAATGCATGTGTCTATAGAGGTTCCATGTCCAAGGTTGCTAAGTAACGGTGACACACCCTCCGTTGTGACATAACATCCTGCCAGAGAGATCTTTGTCTAGAGCCGAGGCTTCAGAACTTTTCATGTTAGTGACACACGTTTTAGACATACATCATTTCGTGAAACAGTAATTTTGGGGTTGTTGTTTTTATTCTGATTATATATGTTGTGATATTTTCTGTGAACCACCCTGAGACCTTCAGATATAGGGCGGTATATAAACTCAATTAATAATAATAATAATAATTCAGTTTTACTAGCAAACCAGAGGTTAAACTAACCCCTTTCCAAAGCCAGGAGGAGGACACACCCACAAACTGCCGCTGACACACCAATGTGTCATGAAAGCTCTGGGCTACAGCAAGCCTTTCCAGGGTTTAGGGAGGGGAATAATTTTTTCCCACAGGTCTGGAAATTTATTTGCTCCCAAATGTCAATCAACATTTGATGATCTCCTTCTACCGGTCAACTATAGAAAGTGTCCTTTCATACTGCATCACGGTGTGGTACGCTGGTTTGACATCAACTGATAGGAAGTGCCTACAGAGGGTGGTGAATACAGCACGAGATATTATGGGCTGTCCCGTGAATCCGCTGGATGAAATAGCAGAAGAACGTTGCCTTAGGAGAGTGAGGAAAATTCTCAGGGATGAGTCACACCCTGGCCGGCACTTTCTTGATCTCCTGCCCTCAGGCAGAAGATGTAGAAGCATGATTAGTCGCACCAACAGGGTAAAGAACAGCTTCTATCCCTGGGCTGTTAGGCTATTGAATGAAAAGAGAACAACAGGGCAACTGACTTTCGGGTTTGGTGGGTGTGCGTCAGTAAATGAGGGGAATTAAGACTAAGAGAACTGAGTGGGGGGTGCTTGTGTAATCTCACTGTATACAAGTTGTACAAGTGACAAGAAAGTATTTCAATTTCAATTGTTTGCCTCCGGTGTGGCACCCTTAAGAAGACTTAACCAACTCAAGTGACAACCTTGCATGTATTTAATAGGTGGTACCCTCATGGACTTCAGCAGATGTTGTGCCGTTAGCCATTGTGACTGACTTGTACGGGTTTCTCTATTAAAAGATATTAAAACACATAAGGGAGGGGGAGGGGAGGGAGAGAGGGATGGAATGTTGGGGTGTGTTCTGTGCTGATTGGCTGAGGTTGAAGTGTGACAGTTAGAACAGGTGTGTGGGTGGGCGAGAAAAAGACAGTTGGGTTTTGGAGGGAAAAGGGAAAAGGTGGCTGGTTTGAGTGGCGAGTAGGCAAGATTGGATAGGAATAGGATTCGGAATAAGACTTATAAGCACACGTTATGAAACGCAAACAGTGTTATTGATAACAAACCACACAAGAACGTGTTATAACCAGCTTTTACTATAATAATAATTTGTTCCTATGTCCTCATGTCTGGCCAAGCTACCAAGACTGCGACAAAGTCAGTCACAGATATGGTGCCAGCAGAGTCCTTTACCTTACCTTTTACCACTTGTTAGGAGATTGCTTGAGGTTTTGGAAGCCCAGAGCCAGGAACCCTATAAGGTGACAGACATAAGGCAAACAGGGAACATGGCAGGAGGGAGGCTGAGAGAACTTTTATAAAGCAAAAGTGTTTAGTGGTTTGAGTTGAAGGACACTCTTGCTCCAAGTGTTGGGCTTGGGTAGGGGAGGGTATGATAAATGGCTGTTCTGGGATAGGCGCAGGCTAGACAGCCACTCTGAACCAAGCTAAGGCATTTCCCTGAGCCAATAAGGTTGCTTTCAAGGTAGCACTATAGAGAACGTTTCTTTTGTGCTAGGATTTCTCCTTGCGCAATGGAAGGGGTTGCTCCCACACACCCCTTATATTTACCCATTACATTTATTTATCACCTACGGTGGTGTACGAGGTTCTTCTTGGCAGTGGGCAGTGGGCGACAGCGGCCACAGAGGTGACGGGTGGAGGCTGGGCACCCACAGCAAATTTTTTGTGGGTGCCCGGACCCATAGCTGTCAAATTTCCCCCTTTTTTAAGGGAAATTCCCTTATTCCGAATAGGATTCCTCACAAGAAAAGGGAAAAGTTGACAGCTATGCCCAGGCCCCTGGAGATGGTGCCAATGCCTCCACATGCTATCCTCACAAGAACCCTGGGAGGTAGGTTTGGCTGAGAGACCATGACTGGCCCAAGATCATCCAGTGAACTTTGTGACTGAGTGAATTCTGGTCCCCTAGGTCATAGTCAAGCTCTCCAAGGATTCCACCACTCTGTTACGGGGCTCCCTCATCCCTTCAGAGCAGATCTGGGGATGGCATGGGTGCATGCAGGAGGAGGAGCACAAATATAATTGAATGCCACCCTAAGGTTTTATACAACTGTCATGTTTAAATGTCCACTGTTTTGTTGCAAATGAGGAAGAGGAAGAGAATGAGAACAAGTGGAAACCACACTTTTGTCCTAGCAGAGAAGCAACAGTGACAGCAGGGGCCTCTTCTGAACCAAAACAAGACACCTTTATTTATTGTATGTATTATTTTATTTTATATATTCATATACTGCTTTAAACTTAAGACAGTCCCTAGCTGGCTAACTATTATTATTATTATTATTTATTAAATTTCTATTACAAACCATGTAGCAATGAAACTGAGAAGCTACAATATAATACTATCCTGTTAAACAAAACTGCAATGTGGTAAAACCAGTGCTTTTTTCTGGGGTACACGGTACTGGCACCTTTCTTTTTTCCAAATGCTAAAAAGTGTGGCACTTACTGTAACAACCTCATGGCACCTTTTCTCCTAAAAAAAAAGAGAGCACTGGATAAAACAGTACAATCTTTATAATAATAATAATAATAATTTATTATTTGTACCCCGCCCATCTGGCTGGGCTTCCCCAGCCACTCTGGGCGGCTTCCAAAAAATATTAAAATCCTCTAATACATCAAACATTAAAAGCTTCCCTAAATAGGGCTGCCTTCAGATGTCTTCTAAAAGTCTGATAGTTGTTGTTCTCTTTGACATCTGGTGGGAGGGCGTTCCACAGGGAGGGCGCCACTACCGAGAAGGCCCTCTGCCTGGTTCCCTGTAACTTGGCTTCTTGCAGTGAGGGAACCGCCAGAAGGCCCTCGGTGCTGGATCTCAGTGTCCGGGCAGAACGATGGGGGTGGAGACGCTCCTTTAGGTATACTGGGCCAAGGCCGAGCTTTAAAAACAAAACCATTGCAAACTTTAAAAACAAACACTTGGAAACATATTTAGAGTCAAGGAATATTTTAGAGTCTTCAGCCTTCCAAATCAGCCCCCTGATTCACAAAGTACTACAGGTCACACCTAAATTCTACCTTACATCTACAAAGATTATATAGCACCTACTGTTCATTCAATGACACTCTGTTCACACACCGCTCACACATCCACACATACCCACAGACGTACCATCCAAACACTCCAATATCTCACACTTGATCTGTAACTAATGTCATCAGCCACTCCTTCCTCTGAACAAAAGGATAGTGGAAAAACATCAAAGAGGCAATGAAAACATTCATTGACAATACACGTAGGTCCTGCTATTCAAACGCTTGTTATATGAAAATTCACTTATCCAAACATGATGGATTAGTACCTAAACCTCACTATACACACCACAGATTCAGATATCGTAACAGCCAGACCTGTGTGTAGTACTGTGTAAACCAATAAGTTTACAATAAGCCTTACTTTTTATGTGTTGATGGTCCCCAGCAGCTGTTTCACCAGAAACCATGGTGGGAGTAGGGGAGGAAGGGGGAGAGAGCAGATAAATAAAAGGGTCTTTTCCCCTTCCTTGTTTGCCTTCAGCAAGGTTTCAGAGTTTTCCTGGGTTTTTCCGTCATTTGGGGGTCAAAATTATGTGGCTGAGAACACATTAGAAATTTCCCCATAGGAATAAATGAAATTGTTGACTTGTTCTGAGAATGCTCACCTAACAAACAATTTCCTAAGAATGCACTGTGTTTAAATAGCAGGTTTCTATCTCTCACCAAAGAATTGGTGGAATGGTAAAAGGTAAGGTAAAGGTAAAGGACAGTTAATTCCAGTCGAATTTGACTATGGGGTGCGGCGCTCATCTCAGTTTTCAGGATGAGGGAGCCAGCGTTTGTCCACAGACAGCTTTCTGGGTCATGTGGCCAGCATAACTAAACCACTTCTGAAGCAACGAAACACCACGATGGAAGCCAGGGCGCAAAGAAACGCTATTTACCTTCCTGGCGCAGCGGTACCAATTTATTTACTCATGCTGGTATGCTTTTGAACTGCTAGGTTGGCAGGAGCTGGGACAGGGCAACAGGAGCTCACCCCGTTGCGCCAATTCAAATGGCTGACCTTACGATTGATTGGCAAGCGCAAGACACTCAGTGGTTTAGACCACAGCGCCACCTGCATCCCGTGCGGGTGGAATGGTAAACACCTCCGCCTTGTACTACTTCCTCTCACCAGGTGCCCTCAGACAATTTAACCCACAAAAGAAAGTACTCCATACACAATCTTGAAGGAGAAGAAGAAGAGGAGTTTGGATTTGATATCCCGCTTTCTCACTACTCGAAGGAGTCTCAAAGTGGCTAACATTCTCCTTTCCCTTCCTCCCCCACAACAAACACTCTGTGAGGTGAGTGGGGCTGAGAGACTTCAGAGAAGTGTGACTGGCCCAAGGTCACCCAGCAGTTGCATGTGGAGGAGCGGGGAAGCGAACCCAGTTCCCCAGATTACGAGACTACCGCTCTTAACCACGACACCACACTGGCTCTCTCACAGTTTGCTTCAGCAATGCCGGTCTTGAAGTTTTCTGGCTCTGGAGGGCAACTGTCAACAATGAATGGTTCCACTCACTTCCTCTGCATTTCTGCCCCAACAAAACAACTCCCAGGGCCACCAGGAAGTAACTGGTGGCCTTCTCTCTGTTCCTCATCATTTGCCCCTTACCACTAGAACTGGAAAGCTTAAAGTGATTGTCTTATCAGTTTAGTATTTGTACGTGTAATGTTTAAGTGCCCACAGTAAGTTTGCAAGAGAGGAAGATGGAGAGAAAACCCGGACTTGGTTACACCAGAAGGCACAGCTTTTATGATTTCACCCCTGTGTGAATTTGTTGATGGGAAATGAGACTTCTCTTGCAGCGGAAGCTCTTTCCACATTCTAAGCATTGATACGGTTTCTCCCCACTGTGCATTGTTTGATGATGATGGAAGTATATGCTTCTCGTAAAGCTTTTGCCACATTCCAAGCACTGATACGGCTTTTCTCCACTGTGGATACTTTGATGACAACGGAAGCTTGTGCTTCTAGTAAAGCTCTTCCCACATTCCAAGCACTGATATGGTTTCTCCCCACTGTGAATTCTTTGATGGCGGCGCAAGTTTCTGCTTGCATTAAAGCTCTTCCCACATTCCAAGCACTGATGTGGTTTCTCCCCTGTATGGATTCTTTGATGGGAAGTGAGACTTTCCTTCCAGCTGAAGCTCTTCCCACATTCCAAGCATTCAAATGGCTTCTCTCCCGTATGAATTATTTGATGCGAAGTGAGACTTTTCTTCCACTTGAAGCCCTTCCCACATTCCAAACAGTGATATGGTTTCTCCCTGCTGGCAGTTCTTTCGTGGGAATTCTGACTCAGGATCTCTTCACACTCTAAATATTTAGATGGCTCCTCCGCTGTGTGGATTTTCTCATGGTTCGTTGTTTCCAATTTGTTACCTTCTGCAATGGAGATAGAATTTTTTAGAGCTTTAGGAGACAATGGAGACCTACATTACTGGAACATACCATAGAACCATAAGAGCTGGAAGGGACCCAAGGGTCATCTAGTCCAACCCCTGGAAAGCCGGTGAGAAAGAAAGAACTGAAGGGACTTAGATGGGAGGCAGATCTTATTGCACAGAGTTGCTAGCATTATCTGAGAGCTGGTGTGCTACACTGTTGGATGTGGTTGTTGTGAGAAAAAAGATGCCCGTTAACAGTAGCCTATAAAACAAAGCTAATCCAAATTTCAAAATATAAATAATTTTGGCAAACTCCCTCAGAAAATATTGGAGTGAGGTAACATGACCAGGTTTTAGGTGTTTTAAAACATCGACACTCCCTTGTCAGTAACATTTGAGATGTCTAGTTCCTCGGTATTTGGTAGCATTTACAAATACCCAGCAGCAAAGACACTTAGGAATGTGGAAGAAAATCCTGTGACCACTTATCCCTCAACCAGAGGATCAAAGTAAGGATGAGGGACATTGGAAACAAAACTAAAATTTCATATACAGTCCATGAGGGTTAAAGCTTAATGGTTACTCTAATTAGGCACAACACTTTTGTTTCAGTCAAATCCACTTTACAGAAATAATAATTTCACTCAAAACTTCCACTTTAAATCTGTTTCTAATTAAACTGATTCCTCCTGAAATAGCTATTTCTTCTACTTGGCCCTAGAATGGCTATTTGTTCTACTAAGCAAGTAAAACACTTCCAACCATCTTCTAGGATATTTTCCTTCTACTCAGGGAAATGATATGGGTTGCCATGCCTAGCAAAACCCCAAACACTCGGCTAATCTTTAGCCAAGACCTTTCTAAACCCAATCCAAGCCCTATCTGACAGTTAAATTGTCAGCTTCTATCTTTTAACTCTCCATTCCCTCCTGATTGGTTGACACACCACTCAGCCCAGATTGGTTTCTGGGTCTCTAAGGTCCATCCATCACAAAAAGCACAATCAAACAAAACACAATTTTCTTACTAAAACCAGTCTAACTTTGCTTGTTACATGTTACCTGTCTTCGATTTTAGAGCAAGTGCGCAGTTCCTTGAACATGGCTGGTTGTTAAAGAGAGCATATTTGGACTCCTGTCCTGATGTTTCCAGGAGGGGAAAAGCTTAAAATGTTATGGGAATTTGATACTAGCAAAAGCCCACCTCTTTTCTGAGATGGATACTTGTTTGGCACAATCATGAAATCTGCTCCATTTCTGATGTCAGTGGTCTCTTTCGCCAACCAGAAAATGACTGAGAGGCTACTTCCACTTCCGTAACAATTCCGAAATTTACATTTCAAAAGGCCTGGGAAGTTCAGACCCATTTGATCTCTGTTTAAAAAGACATAATTGGACAAAGTATATTCTGAGATGAAACAATAGATTGCTGTTCATTCAATGTTAAATGCGGGGGCATATAGAATCCAGATGCTATAGGTGGCACAGTTGAATTATATGATAATTTTGTTGATACATCACACATGTAACTATTTTCAAAGTTGATATTATGATTCAGTTGGGAGGCTTACTGAGAGAGGCCATGATCCCACAATTCTCCTCCATGACTTCGTTATGCAAAGCTCTCTGATCAGGATCCAACAGCGCCCACTCCTCGTCTGTGAAATACACAGCAACATCTTCAAAGGACACTGAATCCTAAAATAAAAAGAAAACATTTACCCCTCACAGACAGCATAAACATTAAATACTTCTACTCAGCACCCTCTGGAGACTTTGCCAAGGACAGATTTCAAAGCAGCCAAGTGGTAAGAGAGATTCATTCAGGCCACGGAAGGTGAGGAGGGGACAGAGGTGCCCTGGCTGCCCCCAGCCTCTCTCCCCACACTGATCTGCCCCACTACCTGATCTTGTGCCACAGAAGCTGCTTTCCCTCCGCTGTGAAGAGGAGATGGCTTAGGAGCTCTAGCCAGCATCACGCCGTCACCTGCAAGAGACAAAGTTGATGGGAAGTCAGTATGAAGAACTACAAAAAGGCTTATGTGTCAAGAGTTTATGAATACAGTGGTACCTCTGCATGCGAACGGGATCCATTCCGGAGCCCCGTTCGCATCCTGAAGTGAACGCAACACGCGTCCGCGTATGCGCGGGTCGCAATTCGCCGCTTCCGCTCATGACGTCATTTTGAGCTTCGGCGCATGTGGCGAAACCTGGAAGTAACGCGCTCCGTTACTTCCGGGTCGCCGCGGAGCGCAACCCGAAAATCCTTATCCCGAAGCTACTTCAACCCGAGGTATGACTATATGTGTTTAAACCCATTTAATATTATGTGAAAGCACTTCTTTTAATGTATCAGCTTTTGACCACAAGTCAAAGTGCAGGTCTCCATGGATAACTTAATGAAACATTGTAAATAAAGACATTTTTCATCTCTGGAAAAAGGCTGGAGAAGAGGGTCATTCACCCTAAAGATTAAGGGAGCCCACATATTTATTTCACATTAGAATTGGGGGACCATATTGAGATGGATCCCATCAACCCTTACCCGGTGGCCTCTGTCTGGTGTCTGATGGAGTCCTCTCCCACTCGGAGAAATCAACATCCATTTTTGCAAATAGATCTTTTCCCTGAAAGAGCAACAAAGATTCAAAAGACCAAATGGGAAGAAGAATAAAAAGAAGGAATGAGAGAGGAAGAAACCTTCAGGGTTACCGGATATCCTTGGATGCTTTCCTGAAAAGGGTTGACAATCATATGGAAGTACCAGGATAAACACTCTCACCTGCTGCCTTCTCTGCTTCTCCTCCTCTGCCTGGCTGAGGAGGTAACCTTCGGCCAGGGCCACAGCCTGACAGCTGGTCTCTGCTCCACACTCCCTCACCCAGCTCTCCATCTCCCGTGGAAGGACAGCCAGGAACTGCTCCAAGATCACTAGGTCCAGGATCTGAGTCTTAGTGTGTCGCTCTGGCATCAGCCATTTGTGGCAAAGATGGTGGAGTCTGCTGCAAACCTCTCGGGGTCCTTCGGCCTCTTGGTAGTGGAAATGCCTGAAATGCTGGTGCTCAACATGTGAACTAAGGGTGTCCTCCTCAGCCGGGATCTTCAGTCGGGTTCTGTCCCACGATCCTCTGCTGCTCCCTGCCTGGATGATACTGGGACAACTTCCTAAATCCTCATCCATCTTTGATAATTCTTTTATGGAAGAACTGAACAGAACCAAAAGAACCCCTTCGTCTTGTGCCAGTTTCTGTCTCCAAGAATAAGACAATCCTAAGTAGAAGTGCTACCAAGTCCTGAAAAGGCAAACCGTTGAATTATTGTTAAGCTATAGAATTATTACACTGCCAGGACGGGAAAATGTGGATGCGTCTGGCTAGCAACCAGATATATTCTGTATTGCTGTAATCTACCATGGGGCATTGTAGTGAGGGCAGGCAATAGAGCTAAATAATAATAGCAGCAGCAGCAGTCTGGTTGAATGTAAGAAGGTGCGGTATCTGTTCTACTGGTCTGTTCCCTACCACTCCTTCCCCTTGGGGCACCCTCCCTCTCTTTAACACTGTCATCCTTTGTTTCTGAAAGTTGCCAGCCACAGCTCTCCTCATCCCTAAGGCCTTGCATGCACAGGGTCCCAGGTTCAAGTCCTGGCGCCCAAGTATTTATTTATTTAGGCATTTGTACCCCACTCTTGGTGGGACGCGGGTGGCACTGTGGGTTAAACCACAGAGCCTAGGACTTGCCAATCAGAAGGTCGGCGGTTTGAATCCCCGCGATGGGGTGAGCTCCCATTGTTCGGTCCCTGTTCCTGCCAACCTAGCAGTTCGAAAGCACGTCAAAGTGCAAGTAGATAAATAGGTAACGCTCCAGCGGGAAGGTAAATGGTGTTTCCGTGTGCTGCTCTGGTTCACCAGAAGCGGCTTAGTCATGCTAGGCACATGACCGGAAGCTGTACACCGGCTCCCTCGGCCAATAAAGCGAGATGAGCGCCGCAACCCCAGAGCCGGTCACAACTGGACCAAATGGTCAGGGGTCCCTTTACCTTTACCCCACTCTTCAGCTAAAAAGGTTCCCGGAGTGACTTACAAGCAGTGAATTAAAACAACAGAGTCCCTGCCTGCCAGTTTACAATCTGGGGAAAAACAACCCATGACACACAATGGAAAAGTGACAGGGAGGGGAAATCCAACTCAGGCACCAATTCTTAAACAGCTGTTCTTATAATGATCAGCTTGCACAGTTCGGGGGCAGCAGGTGCCTATCCTATGTGGTTTAAAAACTCCATTGTCACCTGTCTCAAAAGCCTGACTTTGCACTCCAAACCCTTCTGAAGGAAGGAAGCTGATACTTGCCCACCGACTCACCCCAAAGCCCTTCACACTGATGGGTTTTGGGACTGCTCTGTGTGTCTATTTTAATTTCTCTTCCGAACAGCTGGATCTCTGCTGCTTTTGATCAGCAGTGCTTTCTTAGCAGATCTCAAAAAAGATTTCCCCCTCCCCCTCTTCTGAAGGGCTAGATGCCTGAATGGGTAAATGAGTGGAGGCTTGATAGCACTGCCTGATTAATTGCTGGTGTGTGTGTGTGTGTGTGTGTGTGTGTGTGTGTGTGTGTGTGAAAACTCTAATCAAAGTGCAATTGAAGAAATACTTCCATGCAGATCAGTTTTAACACCCCGCCCCTCACGCTCTGTTTCAAAAGGGGCCGTCTGGCTTTGGAGAGAGGACGAACCTCCACTCCCAAATTTGGGGGCGTCCCGTGGATGGGTCGGCTGCACAGACCCCTCTCTGCAACCGCCCCCCTGCAGCCCTGGGACTCCCCTGAACCCGAATGCACAGACTAGAGAGGGGTCGACTCACCGACAGGTTTCAGAAGGGCCCTTGGGAGAAATAGAGGGCTCCCTCCCTCCCTGCCCAAAGTGATAAATCCAGGCAGGCAGGGGCTTTGGGGGGAGACGCTCTTCCTCCGCAAGACTCCAGACCCTCCTCCTCCTCCCCGCCCTCCTCATTCCCTTCCTCTCTAGGAATCCAGATAAGCTCACTTTAACCCTTAGAAGCCCCAAGCCCCCAGAGCTGCTTAGTGGTAAAGCGCTGCCTTGGCATGCAAGAGAGTTCAATCTGTGTGGCCTTTAAACTTTAAAATATCAGGTGGCTAAGGACGGGGAAGATTTCAAGGTGGAGGCCAAGGGCACGCAGCTGGATCCTCTCTCTTGTGCGCCTCTAAAGGAGAAGCCAAGGAGGCATCATGACCCGAGCACGGGTTTGATCTGGGGCTGGGCACACTTCAGATACACTGAAAACACATTTTATCCCCACAAAAGAATTCTGGAAACTGTCATTTGTTAAGGGTGCTGGGAATTGTAGCTTGGCAAACTACAGTTCCCAGGATTTTTGCATTGGCAGAAATGACAGCTCAGTTAGAGCATGGCGCTGGTAACACCAAGGTTGCAGGTTCAGTCCCCGTATGGGAGATCTGCAGATTCCTGCATTGCAGGGGGTTGGACTAGATGATCCTCAAGGTCCCTTCTAGCTCTGTGATTCTATTATATGTAGGGTGTGTATGCAGCCTGAGGGACACCTTTGGTTCCCAGCTTCTGATTTATTGACTGAGAGGACTGGACCGCCTATAACTGATCAGGTTAATGGGTTTTGGCCTTACAATTTCTACGCTGGGTTACTGAAATCTGTTTAGAGGCCAGGCTCTCCATTTCTGCACAAGAACCGTGACCTGCGAGAAACCTCTTTAGAAGTAGCAAATTGCAGCCATGTCGATGCTCCCTTTGAAGCAATGCCCTGCCCTTGTATGAACTTACAAAACACTTTATTTTTAATTCAACGTGGTTGTTTTGAGGACTGTGCTTGACAGCTCTGGAATCAGTCATCGCACACTGGATCAACATCTTCATCTACTGTGACCCCAGGGTCTCCTTCTGGTCCGACTCTATGAGCGTATATATGAAATTAAGATTTTGTTTTACTTTTTGCTCCAACGAGGTCTTAGAAATCTCTTTTTGTTTAAACCACTCCAAAAAATTAGAATCATCAGCAAAGTAAGGAGCAGTGATTCTCTTGTTCACAAAACAATTTTACTCATACCATTATTATTTTTTTTTTGGGGGGGGGGGGTCCATGAGCGATTGGAGGACTTAAATTATGAAGCTGTAGAGACCTAAGTAAAAAGTCCCTTTTCTATGCCAGAGGCTCATTCTATGGCACTGGCTCTATAAAATTCTCTGGTGCTCTATAGAATTCAGTGACATTTTAAAGGCTAGCAAATGTATTATTGGATAAACTTTCATAGGTTATCAAGAACAATGCATCTGATGACGTTTACTACATGTACTGCGGCTCCAAAAAGAGAGCTTATGCCACAACGAATCTGTGAACCTTGAGGGTGTTGAAGATAGAAGAAAAGCCCTTTGGCAAATTTAAATCACAGTTACAAAAAGTAGGGTAGTGCAGAGGATGGTTCAGATGAGAACCAGTCTACAGAGCTTACATGTAGTACGGATGCGTGAACTGCAAGCCTCTCCCCAGCAGACAACCACACTCTGGATATGCTGATGACCTACAAGTAAAGTTCAATGTTTGTAGGTCTCGCTAACCTGATCGACCCCCAGAGTGATTTTTCTTTGACTTTTAGGATGCGTTTTTCATGATTTCAAACCTGGCCACACAGACCCCACTCCCCCCAATTTAAAGTAAGTGACAGACCAAGTGAAAACAAGACTTTTAATTATCATCATTGTTCATTAGCATTTCATTTACATCTGTCCAACTTTTCCTTCAAGGAGCTTGAGGCAGCATTCGTGGGTCTCCTTAGCCCAATGTTATTCATACAACAATCCTGAGAGGTAGCATAGGCTGAGATACAGCGACTGGGCTGAGGTCACCCAGGGAGCGTCGTAGCCGAGCGGTGATTTAATCCCTGGTCTCCCATGTCCAGTTAATATTCTTCCGCTTTATTCCACATTCTGGAAAACAGACATAAAAGCTGATACACAGCTTGCCCAAAAATGGAAAGAAAAATTCTGACAAAAGAAGAATGGATTCAAAAACTTATGGAATACGCAGAAACGGTGAGACTTACCAGAAAAATAAGAAATCAAGATAACAAACTTTTTACAAAAGAAAGGAAATGGTTTACTGAATATTTCCAAACAAACTGTAAATAGATAATAACATTGGCAAGATTACTGAAATAACCTGCAGTTTTATAAGAGTATACATTTAAAGTAGATGAAGAAATGATTAAGTTAAGTTAATTCGGAATATGCAGAAAAGATAAAAAACCGCAGAAAGGAACCGGAGAAAGGAACAGCAGAAAGAAGGGGAAGGAAGTAGTTTCGAAATGTTAAAATCATTGTAAAATTATTGAAATGTACAAAACTGAAAATCATAAATAAAAATTATATATATAAAAACAGATTCCCAGGTTATCTAGGTGGTGCTACTCAGCTACATGAGAATATTGTGTATCTGACGAAGTGTGCATGCACACGAAAGCTCATACCAAGAACTAACTTAGTTGGTCTTTAAGGTGCTACTGGAAAGAAATTTTTTTTTTTTGTTTTGACTATGGCAGACCAACACGGCTACCTATCTGTAATGAGAATATTGTTGGTTCATCACATATGAAATTATGGTTTTCGAAACAAATATCCAGCATGGAGCCTCACCAAGAGAATCCATGATGCCACAGGTCTCCTCCATGACTTCCTTATGCAGAGCTCTCTGGTCAGCATCCAGCAGAGCCCACTCTTCCTCCGTGAAATTCACAGCCACATCTTCAAAGGATGCTGGATTCTAAAAGAAAAAGGCAATAATTCCACCTCAGAGATCGCATATGGAATATCCATTACTCATCGTTGGGTTGTTTTAATGGGATCGCCTTGCTGTGCATTCTGATTATGGGTGTTTATTTTAACGTTATAATGGTACATTTTCATGATGTGTTTTCATGATGCGTGTTTTGATTTTTAATCTTTCCGTAACTACTTTTTGTTTGCCAGCTCTTTGGAATCCTATTTTAGCATTAATAATAATAATAATAATAATAATAATAATTTTTATTTATACCCCACCCTCCCCAGCCAAGGCCGGGCTCAGGGTGGCTAACAACCAATAATAAAAACAAGTTGAATGAATGCAACTTAAAAACAAGATTAAAATACAACATTAAGCGTTTTTAAAATCCATAAATAATATTGCTTCAACCACCAAGAAATAATTCTAGCTATATCCGAAGGGCTTGTTAATAAGAGGTGGATGGTTATTATTGTCAGAATTTAAACCTCCTTTGAGTGGCCTTCAAAGCCTTTGCTGAGGACAGATTTTAAAGAGGCAAAGCGGAAGAGAGATTCATCCAGGCCCAGGCAGGTGAGGGGACAGAGACACCCTGGCTACCCTCAGCCCCTCTCTCAGCACTGATCTGCCCCCCTACCTGATCTTGTGCCACAGAAGCTGCTTCCCCTCCACTGTGAAGAGCAGATGGCTGAGGAGCTCTAGCCAGCATCACGCCGTCACCTGTGAGAATCAAAGTTAGTGGGAAGACAGTTGAACTTGCTCCTCTCGGAGGTTAAGTGATGCATTCTTAAGTACAGTGGTGCCCCGCAAGACGAATGTCTCGCAAGACGGAAAACCCGCTAGACGAGAGGGTTTTCCGTTTTGGAGGTGCTTCGCAAAACGAATTTCCTATGGGCTTGCTTCGCAAGACGAAAATGTCTTGCGAGTTCCTGCGGGGGTTTTTTTCCTCCCCCCCCCTTTTCCCCAAGCCGCTAAGCCGCTTATCAGCTGATCCGCTAAGCCGCTTAACAGCTGATCCGCTAAGCCGCTAAACATAAGCCGCTTATCAGCTGATCCGCTAAGCCGCTTAACAGCTGATCCGCTAAGCCGCTTATCAGCTAAGCCGCTAATCAGCTGATCCGCTAAGCCCGCTAAGCCGCTAATAGCGCTAATCCGCTAATGGGCTTGCTTCGCAAGACGAAAAAACCGCAAGACGAAGAGACTCGCGGAACGGATTCTTTTCGTCTTGCAAGGCACCACTGTATACACAGGCCTTAGGGGAAAAAACCAACTTATTTTATTCAAGTGTTTATAAACAGATGTGTTTATACCATTTTATATATCAGTTGTGTGAAAATGCGACTCTCCTCCTTTGGGCAAAATGTGCAGGTCCCCATGCATAAAGTAGTGAATTGTTTTAAGCAAGGACATTTTCCATCTGTGGAAAAAACTGGCAACAAGTTTCTCCCCCCCCCCCCCAAAAAAAAAACAATTAAAGGACCAACCAGATTTATTTTACACTCAACAGAAAGAGGCTAGTTTGAGATACATCCCATTAATATTTACCCAGGCGGTGGAAAATACTAGAAAGAAGTGTCATTCCAGAAAAGATTAAATGAGCCCAAAGCCTATTTCCAAGATCCATGAAATTGGGATAAATCTCATTAAATACCATTACCAAGTGGCCTCTCTCTAGTGTCCGATGCAGCCGTCTCTGCCTCTGAGCAATCAGTCTCCATTTCTGCAACCAAATCCTCTCCCTGAAACAGTAATGATGATTGTGGCGATCATACAGGGCCCCCAGACTTTTGACAGTCTATTGACCCTGTGCCACCACTGTGATTGCTTTTTCCGCTGCCACCACCCTGTATCTCATGGGGACATGCATAGTCCAGTCAGTTGTTAACATTAACAAATAATCAAGTTTATTTTTAAATGCAGGAACAAAATTATGGTTACAGTTAATTTTTCTTGTCAGTTTCTTAATCTTAGTTCCTAATGACTTCAAACTGATTATTCCCAACTATCTATCTGACTCCACCTGACAATTCCTCTCACTCTCTCGCAATACAACTCTACCAACCCACACCTAATGCTCCCTCTTCCTTCTTCAACTCCCAAACCTCAACTGACTTTCAAAACCTCCCGCTCTAACTTTTACTCCTCCCCTTGCATTCTCACTGGCCAATCGCATCACACACTCATTTAACCCTTTCCTTATGACCCACCTAGGAGGCAAACGCCACAATGATTCAAAACACAAAATGGGAAGAAGGATTAGAAAAGGAATGACAGGGGGGTGGGGAAACTTCCTTAAATGCTTTCCAAAAGAGAATGGGCAATTAGTAGAGACTTTTGGGATACCCTCCCTCAGATTCCAAAACTTTTGGGACTATCTAAATGAAACACACTCACCTGCTGTCCTGCCTGCTGCTTCTCTTCTGCCTGGCTCAGGAGGTAACCTTCCACCAGGGCCATCGCCTGGGAACTGGTCTCCGCTCCACATTCTTTCACCCAGGTCTCCATCTCTGGTGGAAGGACACTCATGAACTGCTTCAGGATCAGCAGGTCCAGGATCTCCTTCTTTGTGTGTTGCTCTGGCTTCAGCCACCGATGGCAAATATGGTAGAGTCGGTTGCAAATCTCTCGGGGCCCCTGTGCATCTTGGTAGTGGAAATTCCTGAACTGCTGGCGATGTACATCTGAGCTGTGGGCACGTTGCTCATTCAGGACTTTCTGCAGTGAGGTTCTCCAGGAGGCCCAACCGCTCCCAATCTTGGCGGCATTGCGGCCTCTTCCTCCTTCCTTGGCCATCTGCGCTCCAAGGAAACCTCCAAGAGGTCTAAGGGAACTCCTTCGTTCTTCCGCCATTGTGTGTCCTAACGAGAGGTGCTACCAAATCCTACAAAGTCAAGACATTGCTCTGTTATAAGACTGTTACACTGTCAGAAGAGGAAAAATGCTCGCTGAGCAAGTGTGGATGAATATCACTAGCAACCAGGGCTGGATAATAGTGGCACAATAGTGTTGTTGTTGATTATATTATTATTATTATTATTATTATTATATAATTCAATAGTGCTCCTGGAAGAAAAGTTGATGCAAAATTTGCAGGCCAACTTCTATGTCAGCTTTTCTCAAAACGTTGGCCAAGAACCACTTCAATAATAATAATAATAATAATAATAATAATAATAATAAAAAATAATAATAATAATTTATTTATATCCTGCCCTCCCCAGCCGAAGCCGGGCTCAGAGCAGCGTCAGGCTTCTTCCAGGTGGACCTCAGGGTCACTTCATTCTCCCTCCTCACCTTGTGAGACAAGCAGACCTCAGCACTGTAATACCAGAGCGGTCAGCCTAGCTGTCATGGAATTCTACTCAATATTGATCCAGAGCAGATTCCAATGTATAATTGCAGAGTAAAAACTTAAAACATGTTGCAGGATTCCGAAAAAATAGACCAGAGGCAACTGATATTTCATCCAGGAGAGCTTTACTGCTACTGAAGGCAAATGAACATAATGGTCACAAATCCAATACATTCAGGATTGGCCCTGTCCATAAGAAATCCAGTTGCAGAAGACTTAAACTTACAATAACTTATAATAAGACTAAACTTTTAACACTAAGCATACTATCTACAGACCACACAAGAAGGAAGAGAGATAGAAAGTGAAACCCAGGCTCCTTCTGGCCTCTTTTTAATAGTCAGCAGGGCCTTGAAGAAGAGATAACAGAACCAGTTTAAGCCAGCTGTACAGTCATACCTTGAGTTACAGACCTACTGAAACCCGGAAGTACTGGAATGCGTTACTTCCAGGTTTCGGGGGTCGCGCATGTGCAGAAGAGCTAAATCACATTTTGCGCATGCGCAGAAGCACTGAATTGCAACCCGCATGTGCGCAGACGTTGCAGGTTGCGAATGTGCATCCTGTATGGATCACGTTCACGCCCCGAGCGTCCACTGTACTGAGTTTCTCTGAAGGAATAACCCAAACACCAGGAACCTTCTGCTCGTTTTTTTTCACACAGAGAAGCTTCCAGAACCCTCTTTCTGCACTAAGAAATGCAAACTGATATGTTCCTCCCTGCCTTAAAACAATGTGAGCGTAGTCAACGGTTGTGACTGAGAAGTGAGTTGCTTGGTCACAAGCCAATGGTAAGAAATCCCTTGGGTCCTAATGAGTTGCCATTTCAGTGATGATTCATTGTACATTTAATCCCAGCAAACCCAAGGTGGCTTTCCTGTACTTCTCAAAATACCTGTACACAGTCATTATATGTAGATTCATCACTGCCAGCAAAAAAAAAAAAAAAAAGGCAAATAAAAAATGCTGGAAGGAGGCTTAGAAATGTCTCCTGTTTATTCATTCAATGATAATTCACTGTACTACAATGAAATTATAGACCAATTTTGTACATGTCCACTCAGAAGTACAGTTGTACCTTGGAAGTTGAACGGAATCCGTTCCGGAAGTCTGTTTGACTTCCAAAATGTTCAGAAACAAAAGCGCGGCTTCCAATTGGCTGCAGGAAGCTCCTAAAGCCAACCGGAAGCTGCAGAAGCCCCGTCAGACGTTCGGCTTCCAAAAATAGTTCACAAACTGGAACATTCATTTTTGGGCTTGTGGTGTTCAGGAGCCAAAACGTTCGAGAACTAAGCTGTTCTAAAACCAAGGTATGACTGTACATCTCCTTTTGTTTTTGGGCCTTACTCCCAAATAAATTAATATGCAGACAGGATTACAGTAATCAGGTCACATTAAGATTGGTTGAAACTGTATGGATCTGCAAGTGGGGCAGAAAAATGTGGCTCTTTATAGTACAAAAATATATTGGTCTGTTTAAAGGAAGCAAAACCTAAAGCCTTTAGCAGCCATCTTATTCCTTTTTCTATTACTTCAGAGAAGCCCTGTGATGGAAGTGAAGCTGAACCTCAGTGATTAGACCAAGACAATCAGTGCGAAAAAACCAATAACGTAAGCTTAAAAAGTGAAACAGCAGGGACTCAATGAGTATTTTTGGTGCTATTTCTCAAGGGGGAGTAGGATGTAGCAATCTAAGCTTGAGGGTGGTGCTTAATTTCTTGGGCATTGTTTATCTTCCACAGCTCCAGGAGTCTGTTTTTAATTTTCAAATATTCAGTTCAATTTTTAATTCTTCTATCCATGGCTTCCAGATTTTTGACTAAAGATTTTTGACTTTGTGCACTGTGTTAAATTGGACTACTGCAATGCGCTCTACGTGGGGCTACCTTTGAAAGTGACCCGGAAACTACAACTAATCCAGAATGCGGCAGCTAGACTGGTGACTGGGAGCGGCCGCCGAAACCATATAACACCGGTTTTGAAAGACCTACATTGGCTCCCAATACGTTTCCGAGCACAATTCAAAGTGTTGGTGCTGACCTTTAAAGCCCTAAACGGCCTCGGCCCAGTATACCTGAAGGAGCGTCTCCACCCCCATCGTTCTACCTGGACACTGAGGTCCAGCGCCGAGGGCCTTCTGGCGATTCCCTCACTGCGAGAAGCCAAGTTACAGGGAACCAGGCAGAGGGCCTTCTCGGTAGTGGCACCCGCCCTGTGGAACGCCCTCCCACCAGATGTCAAAGAGAACAACAACTACCAGACTTTTAGAAGACATCTGAAGGTGGCCCTGTTTAGGGAGGCTTTTAATGTTTGATGTAGTACAGTATTATAAAAAAAATTTGGAAGCCGCCCAGAGTGGCTGGGGAAGCCCAGCCAGATGGGCGGGGTATAAATAATAAATAATAATAATTATTATTATAAAAGGGCCAAGGACAGCTTGAGGGCACAGAATATGGCCACTGTAGCCCAAGATGAGGTTAATCCTAAAGGCAGAAATGGCCAATCAAACCACTGGCCCATCTTGCTCAGTAGTGTCCACTTGTGACTGGTAGCATCTCTCTAAGGCTTCAGACAGGAGACGTAAAAGGTGCAGTAAAAGAAGTGGTCATCACCAACCTCCCTTCCCTTGCTATGCTAGTAACCATCCAGCTTTTCCCCATAACAGGGGAATCTGTGAATTATGGTTCTTTGCAGGTTGGGGTGGGGGCTCCCTCCATTACTTCTCCTCCCCCATTACAGCCACTTGATTCTTCTGATTACTAGGCCTCCAATAGTTCTCAGTAGTGCTTTGTATTCAGTCTCAAATGATCCTCTCCGTCTCACAGGCATTGCACGTGTGAATGGGCACATGCGTGTCCTCCAGAACCCTTGGCGAAGCCACTGCCTGATTAATGGGGTGGGGCTACTAAATCTAATCAAAGCTCAATTGGAGATGCACTTGCACTGAGATAAACTTTAAATCCTCCCCTCCCTGCAATATTTCAAAACGCATCTCCTGCCTTTGCACACAGGGAGAGAAAAAGGCTGCCCTCCCTGTTTGGGGGGCATCCTGGATGGATCAGGTCTCATTTGCACCCTCTCCTTCCTGCAGCCCTGGGACTCCCCTTCGCCCAAACGCACAAAATAAAGGGGGAACAACAACTCACCGGCTCCCAGAAGGGTCCAATGCAGCGATGGGAGAGACAAAGACCACGTTCCTCCCCCGGAGAAAAGCCAAGCAGGAAGGGGCTTTGGAGGGAGGGGCTTTCTCTCCTGGAGGACTCTGCAAGCCCCCCTCTTATCTCCCGCCCTATTCCCTTCCGCTCTAGGAATCCAGTTCGGTTCGCTTTAACTCTTACAAAGCCAAAAAGGCGAGAGGGGCAGGAGGCGGGGCGGCTGCTCTTTGCAGGCAGAAGCTCCCGGGTTCAATCCGTGGCAGTTTCCCAATTATGTAGCAGGAACCCCCCCCCCATCATTCAGTTTGTACAAACTTCACACACACTCACACTCACACACTACATACGCTACACTTCTGTTATAAATTCATAGAAAATCAACCATACATCGGATTTGCACTGTTCCACTTTTATTTTACTCCATGAAGGAAGGACTACAAAATGGGGAAGGTTTGATAGAGACCAGCCCAGAACATCCACAGGAGCCCTGCCCAGTTGCTATGCCAACCCTGATGGTCCTAGACAGAAGACAATCAAGATCACAAAGAACTTGGATATGGGAGTGGATTCAGCATGGACTGGAACAAAAGACAATGATCAGATCTTCCCTCAGGGGGCAGGAAACTGCGACTACCTTTTGTCTTCAGAAAATGACTCATGGGGAGGGGGAGAAGGGAATCAGCCAGGTGACAGGACACTCAGGTTACCACCACAACTCCTCCCTCAACCCCTCCTTTCTGTAATGTATGCATGATGTTTCTGGGGGTGGGCTTGACCTAGAGGATGGGAATTTCAAATGTTTTTATAAGGTCTTGCACACCATTTTTCTGTGTCTTTCCTCTCTCCTGCAAGTGAGGGGAACACCCTGTTGCAACAGTTCAATAAAGGCCAAGCCTACAGGCTGCTGTTTTGCTCCAAGTTATCCTGGTTGGTGTCTTTGTTTTTGTCCAAGGGAGCCCTTGGATTTTTCCGGAAACATTATGAAAAGCCAGGGGGCAAGTCCTGGGGAAGATCAAAGGGCAAGATCACCTCCTTCTGCGCCTGTCCACGAAGGAGGCAAGGAGGAGCCACCCCCTGAACACAGAAGGGTGTTTTGAACAGGGTTCTGGGCACGGGCGAAACAAAGTCACACAATTCACACCGCACGTTATCCTTGCAAAAGGATCCTGGGAGCGGTAGTTTGTTAGAGGCGCTGCTGGGAATTGTGCCTCTTGTGAGAGGGAAGCTACAGTTCGCATAATTTTGGAAAATTTGGTTGGTGGGTGGGGATGCCCTTTAAAGGCATCGATGCGCGCGAAATTCTGTGCGACTGCCATAAAACTTAGGGAACAAGCTGTACTACAAAAAGGTTTTAAATGACAATTTTAGGTTATACTTTAGTGATCAAGATTTAATATATATTTTTAACTGCAACTATATCTGTATTGTCTCTGCTATACCCAATTGCAATTCAATGTATTCCTCTTGTGTTTTGTGATTTTCCTGATATTGTAAGTGAGCCGGAACTGGTCTGTGACCGTAATAATAAAATTCATTCATTCATTGATGCGCGCGGACGCGCTCCAGGGTCTCAAACTTCCGATTCCTAGACCTATAGGACTGGACTGGTTAAAGCACGCCATAGGATTTCTGGGCTTGGTTGCCTACTTCCAACTCAGAGGCCGGGCGCGCCATTTCAGCGCAGGGACCCTGGTCCGCCAGGCTCCTCTTTAGGCCTTGCAAACACCAGCCCTCCTGGCTCTTATCTAAGCACCAACCCACACTTGCTCCCTTGCTGTTGGCTATCTCTGCGGCACTGCCTTATTTTTGCCCTGCAACCGTCTCCACAACGCCCCCCGCGCCCCATTTTTTTTTTGGGGGGGTTGTGCTTAGTTCGATTTTTCCGCCCTCCCTGCTCCTTGAGGCTCAGACTCTCTTATTAAGACGGTTGCTAAAGGGCTCTCTGGCCAGAACTCGTTGCTCCCTGCTTCCTCCTCGGTTGTTAAGAGGGGTTGCTAAGGGCTCTCTGGGCAGCGTGGACTCGTTGCTCCCCTTCCGTTGTTAAGAGGGGTTGCTAAGGGCTCTCTGGGCAGCGTGAACTCGTTGCTCCCCTTCCATTGTTAAGAGGGGTTGCTAAGGGCTCTCTGGGCAGCGTGGACTCGTTGCTCCCCCTTCCGTTGTTAAGAGGGGTTGCTAATGTCTCTCTGGGCAGCGTGGACTCGTTGCTCCCACTTCCGTTGTCAAGAGGTGTTGGTAAGGACTCTCTGGGCAGCGTGGACTCGTTGCTCCCCTTCCGTTGTTAAGAGACGTTGCTAAGGGCTCTCTGGGCAGCGTGGACTCGTTGCTTCCCCTTCCGTTGTTAAGAAAGGTTGCTAAGGGCTCTCTGGGCAACGTTGGACTCGTTGCTCCCCTTCCGTTGTTAAGAGAGTTGCTAAGGGCTCTCTGGGCAGCGTGGACTCGTTGCTTCCCCTTCCGTTGTTAAGAGAGGTTGCTAAGGGCTCTCTGGGCAACGGTGGACTCGTTGCTCCCCCTTCCGTTGTTAAGAGGGGTTGCTAAGGGCTCTCTGGGCAACGTTGGACTCGTTGCTCCCCCTTCTGTTGTTAAGAGGGTTGCTAAGGGCCCTCTAGAAGACAGGAGGGCCTGGCGTGCTCTGGTCCATGGGGTCACGAAGAGTTGGACACAACTAAATGACTAAACAACAACGGGCCCTCTGCTCCTTTCACCTAGTCTGCAGACGCCAGGTTTTGCATTTATGCAAAGCTGTGTCAAAATCAGAAAAGTAGAATGGTGTTTTATTTATTTATTATTTGCCTAACAGGATCATTCCAGGTCCCAGGCAAAGCTCTCTATACTCTGTAGATATTTATACGGTTTCCCTCTTGTGTGAATTCTTTGGTGCAAAACAAGGCTCGACTTCCTGTCAAAGTTGTCACCACATTCCAACCATTGATATGGTTTCTCCCTGCTGTCGCTTGTTTGGTGGGAGCTCTGGCTGAAGCTCTTGACAAATAGTTATATGGTTTCTCCCTAGCGTGAACTCTCTGATGCAAAATGAGACTTGACTTCTTGTCAAAGTAGTCTCCGCATTCCAAGCACCTCAATGGCGTATTCCACAGGTGCAATTTTTGATGGTTGCCGAGAGCTGATTTTGTGTTGCAGTTGTCCCCACGTTTCGAGCACTGCTTTGATTTCTCCTTTGTGTGATTTCTTTCATGTATAATGAAACTTGCCTTCCTGCTGAGGTTTATTCCACATGCCATTTGCACTGTCAGTTGAGATTGATTTGATTCTCCCACACTTCTTCCCGATGTAGACATTTATTCCCCTCTTGTTCCCACTGACCCTTTCTTCCCTGGCAAGTGTTCGGGTGCCATCAGGTGCCAAAATGCCATGGAAAGGCCCTGAGCTGAGGGAAGCATATCAGTTGAAGTGGTCTGAAGGCCACAAAAGCTTCTGACAGAATCACAGGAATGTCTTCCAAGTCTGATGGATTTCAGTGGCGCTGCAGCATGTCTAAATACAGTGGAACCTCAGTTGCCGAACGCTTTGGAAGTCAAAAAATTCGGAACCTGAACACCAACAACCTGGAAGTGAATGTTTCCATTTTTGAATGCGCCTCAGAAGTTGAACATCTTCCAAGGGGTGTTTCTCCATTTTTAAAAGGGAATTTGTCGAGCGGCAATTGCGCCTTGGTTGTCAAACGGTTCAGAAGTCTAACGGTCTTCTGGAACGGATTGCGTTCGACAATCAAAGTTCCACTGTAATTTTATTTATTCCTCTGGATTCTAAGGTTTAAAATGAACTGAGCTGGATTCTAACAGCTGTAGGGATATTTGTGGGATTGGGATTGGGGAGAGAGAAGCGAGTAGAACCCTCCAAACACTCAAAAAGTCAATTCCCTTCATCCAGCAGGTGAGAACTTTCTTGTTCCGACACTTTGGGGAACTGACTGCTTTGAATGAAAGGGCTTGTGCTGTGCTGTTCTTGCTGTCATTATTTTTTTATGGTTTAACAGTTTTTTAAAGAAAAGATGGTTCTTTTCTGTGTTTAGCCGTTCTTGTTCTTATCCACAAACTGCCTTGAGTCCCATAAGGGGAAAAGGCAGGGTATCAATAAATAGAAGGATAATGCAGTACTGCATAGTCTTTCATGGATAATAATAATAATAATAATAATAATAATAATAATAATTTTTTATTTATACCCCGCCCTCCCCAGCCAAGGCCGGGCTCAGAGCGGCTTACAAGCAATAATAAAAACAAGATGAATGATTACAACTTAAAAACAAAAATAAAATACAACATTAAAATAATGGAACATTAAAATATTAAAATGTAGCCTCATCGCAGGAGGAGAAGGAAAAGAAAAAAGAAAGAGAGGGAGGGAGAGAATCAAACTGGCTCCAAGCCAAAGGCCAGGCGGAACAACTCTGTCTTACAGGCCCTGCGGAAAGAAATCAGATCCTGCGGGGCCCTGGTCTCATGAGGCAGAGCGTTCCACCAGGCCGGAGCCAGAGTTGAAAAGGCCCTGGCTCTGGTTGAAGCCAGTCTAAATTCCTTAGGGCCTGGGACCACTAGGGTGTTGTTATTTATGGACCTTGAGGCTCTCCGTGGGGCATACCAGGAGAGGCGGTCCCGTAGGTACGAGGGTCCTAGGCCGTGAAGGGCTTTAAAGGTCAAAAGCAACACCTTAAATCTGACCCTGTACTCCACCGGGAGCCAGTGCAGCTTGAAAAGCACTGGGTGAATATGCTCCCATGGCAGGGACCCCGTGAGGAGCCTCGCTGCAGCATTCTGTACCCGCTGGAGTTTCTGGGACAGCTTCAAGGGCAGCCCCGCGTAGAGCGACTTACAGTAGTCAAGCTTGGAGATGACCATTATCAAGAATGATTCATCTGACCAAGTGGACTACAACTCCAAAACAGCTTGTGCCTCCACTAGAATTTAACCCTGATCTCCCAGGTCTCAGTCCATTAAATATCTCTCTATTTTATTTCACTTTCTGGAAATAAGACATTGGAGTAAATAAGCTGGGTCCTGGGGGAATTCTTTTTCCATAGTCCTAGAATTGGATGGATATTTTGTTAAAAGTCCTGCAACTAGCCTATTCAGCCTGCAATTCTGGACACAATTATCTGTAGATTACATTGAATTCAGTGAGGATTCGTTCTGAGAAATGTACAGCTATCATGACACAAATCATCTCTACAAATCATGACCTGTGACGGGTCCTGGAAGTTTAGGGTAAATGCACACTAAATGTGTGTTGCCAGCAATGTTTAATTACTAGCAAATAATAATAATAATAATAATAATAATAATAATAATAATATTTATTATTATTTATAGCCCGTCCATCTGATTGGGTTGCCCCAGCCACTCTGGGTGGCTTCCAACATATTTTAAAGCATAATAAAACGTTACACATTTAAAAGCTTCCCTATACAGCACTGTATCTTTCCTATCAAAAGAAAGAATGGAGATCTCCAGGGTCAATATTAGCATTCTCCAAAGAAAAACTCAAGAAACCTGAAAAATACAGGAAACAGGAAAGATAACCATTCTGTCATTTCTAACCAGGGGCTTCTGTCATTTCTAACCAGAAATATGAACAGAATAGTAAACCTAGAGGGACTTGTAGGAAACAATAGTACAATGAAATAAAGGCATTATGAACCTCACTCATGCAGGGAGACCCTCCCTTCCCCGTAAGGATACATTGGCCCAAAATAGTACAGTGGTACCTCGGGTGAAGAACTGAATTCGTTCTGGAGGTCCGTTCTTAACCTGAAACTGTTCTTAAGCTGAGGTACCACTTTAGCTAATGGGGCCTCCCGCTGCCGCTGCGCAGCTACCACACGATTTCTGTTCTCAACCTGAAGCAAAGTTCTTAACCCGAGGTACTATTTCTGGGTTAGCGGAGTCTGTAACCTGAAGCGTCTGTAACCTGAGGTACCACTGTACTTAAATCCCAGATTTTCATTGGTTGGGTAGCTTAAAGCTCCAATGGAATACCCTTCTTCATGCCTTGCTGGAAATGGACGAAAAGAAGGACTGAGAGAGATGCTGTAGCCTTGCTGTTAGAGGTTATTTGTGGGGAGAGCAGAACTCCATACCAAACGCACAGAGATATATGTGAGAGCTGGACACACCTGCGCATTCAGATGCACACCATGCAGCACAGCCCTGTCCGGACCTATGACTTGCCAGCATTTATTCCTTTCATAGTTTGATTCCATCATGCTTTGCTTGATGGGAAGTGAGATAGGCCCTCTGACTGAAGCTCCGTCCACATTCCAAGCACCGATACGGCTTCTCTCCGTTATGAATTCTTTGATGAGCCGTGAGATGGTAGCTCCGGCTGAAGCGCTTTCCGCATTCCAAGCACTGAAATGGTCTCTCCCCTGTGTGAAGCGTTTGATGGGAAGTGAGAATTTGCTTTAACCTGAAGCTCTTCCCACATTCCAAGCACTGATACGGCTTTTCCCCCGTGTGAAGCGTTTGGTGGGAAGCGAGAGTTTGCTTCAACCTGAAGCTCTTTCCACATTCCAAGCATGGATATGGTTTTTCCCCTGTGTGAAGTGTTTGATGGGAAGTGAGGTTTACCTTTAAACTGAAGCTCTTCCCACATTCCAAGCACTGATAGGGTTTCTCCCCTGTATGAATTCTTCGATGGAAAGTGAGGCGGTCGTTCCGAGAGAAGCTCTTTCCGCAATCCAAGCACTGAAATGGCTTTTCCCCTGTGTGAAGTGTCTGATGGGAAGTGAGATTATGCTTTAAATTGAAGCTCTTTCCACATTCCAAGCACTGATATGGTTTCTCCCCTGTATGAATTATTTGATGTGTAGTCAGGCTGTCACTCATACTAAAGCTCTTCCCACATTCCAAACATGGATATGGCCTCTCCCCTGTATGAATTCTTTGATGGGAAGCGAGACGGTTGTTTCGACTTAAGTACTTTCCGCATTCCAAGCACTGATAAGGTTTTACCCCTGTGTGAAATGTTTGGTGTTTAAGGAAGTCTGTGCTTCTTTTAAAGCTCTTACCACAGTCGAAGCATTTATACGGTTTCTCTTCTGAATGAATTATTTCATGCCTAGTGAGATTTGACTTCCTGCTAAAGTTTTTCCCACATTCCAAGCACTGATACTGTTTCTTCCCACCGTCAGTTTTTTGTTGGGACCTCTGGCTGAATCTCTCTCCACTCTCCAAATTTATATTCTGTTCCCCCACTGTGTAGACATTATTGTGGTCTCCTTTATTCTTGGTTTCCAATTCATCACCTTCTGCAATGAAGACAGAAACTGATTAGAGCCTTAAGATGAAAATGGGTTCCAAATTATTGAGCAATGCCAAGGAACAGTTGTAAAAATGGAAGAACTGAAGGGACTTTGATGTGATGCAGATCTTTCTGGCAGGGGTCCTAAGGTGGACCGAGAGGCTATTAGCCCCAGAGCTATGACTTCTAGTGTGGAGAAGAAAATATGTGACTGTCCATAACCAGCTGGCTGCTTAAAATGTACTTCTGACTGCTCCTTCACAAGTAAGGCTCCTGTCAGGGACAGGGCAGAGGGGGTATGGTGGAAACCACCTCCCCATCCTAATCCTTCCGGGGGGGGGGGAGGAAGAGGGAGATAGTATAGATTTGCAACAGGGGTTTGAGGGAGGTAGCAGCTCAGAGGCAGATGAGGGGAAAAGCTGGGAAATCATGGAATAGCTGGAACAACACCCAGCTGACACGTTGTCATTAGAAAGCATTCCAGACCCACCATCTCCCAGAACCCGGTGAGCCTTAAAAGTAGGAGAGCAAAGAGCTCAAAGACAGAGGGCACGTAGTAGCGCCCGTAGAAGTGACAAATGAGGAAGTGGGAGAGGCAAGGGTGGAGATTCACTCAGGACAACACCATTATCCAAGAGTCTGGGTTCTATAGCTCTCTGTAAAGACTGAAATAAAAAAGGACGGTAAGAAACTTTTCCTTGTCTTTATACTTTCCTGGGCAACCTGTCGGGAGCCACGGACAGCATCCCAACAGCTCCCTTCTCAGCATTGATCAGCAGATCTGCCAAAACTAAGATCAGCTGCATTAGGGTGTTTTAGAAACTCCCAGGTAAATGTGAAAGGATTTTCCACACTGATCAGCTGATTGGCGCTGAAAGCTGGCCTTCAAGGGGGCTTTGAATTCCCCCCTTTCTAATTGCCACCTGATGTCATAATGTCGTCAGAAGATTGATAGACAGATATGAATGACCACCTGTCAAAGTTGGCTTATGCATAGGGCAGGGAACTATCCGCCTCACCAGCCAGATCCAGTTCCCCTTGCTCATCTAATGGATCTTAGATGGAACTGTTCAATGTGCTGGCATGGAACTTTGGAGGGATGCTGTCAGCCAGAGAAGACAACACTGGGCAGGACTGACCAATGGTTAGAGCAGTCAAAACCACTTTGCTAATTGTTTAGAAGGGGGAAATTGGAGGACTCATATTCAGAGACGAAACAATATACCATCTTCCATTTGAGGTTAACAGCAGAGGCGTTAGAATACTAGGTGCCGTAGGTGCTGCTGCTAAATTCCAGCACAATGTTGTAGGTTCATCGCACATATAAATATCTGACTTTCATAAGAGAGATAAAACAAACAGCCTTACTGAGAGAGGCCATGATCCTACAGGTCTCCTCCATGACTTCCTTATGCAGAGCTCTCTGGTCAGGATCCAGCAGCACCCACTCCTCATCTGTGAAATGTACAGACACATCCTCAAAAAATATGGGATCCTAAAAGAAAAAGGTAATATTTCCACCTCAGAGACAGCTCATTACTAGGTTGTCCATTGTCTATAAATTGTTGTGTTGCTTTAATGGCATAATTTTTTTTGCACAATTTAATTATGAGTGTTTATTTTAATGGTTCAATGGAATTGCTTCACTTCTGTACCGGCTTTTTCTACTTTGTCAACTGTTTAGAAGCTTACCTTAGCATTAGGTGTTATTTAAATTCATACATAGTACTGCTACTACTAAGAAACAATTCTAGCTGCATCCAAAAGGATAGTTAAGGCGAGGTAAAGGTAAAGGTAAAGGGACCCCTGACCATTGGGTCCAGTCATGGATGACTTTGGGGTTGTAGCGCTCATCTTGCTTTACTGGCTGAGGGAGCTGGCGTACAGATTCCGGGTCATGTGGCCAGCATGACTAAGCCGTTTTTGGTGAAAGAGAGCAGCGCACAGAAAGGCCGTTTACCTTCCCGCCAGAGCGGTACCTATTTATCTACTTGCACTTTGGCGTGCTTTCGAACTGCTACGTTGGCAGGAGCAGGGACTGAGCAACGGGAGCTCACCCCATTGCGGGGATTTGAACCGCCGACCTTCTGACTGGCAAGCCCTAGGCTCTGTGGTTTAGACCACAGCGCCACCCGCGTGGTAGCTGTTCCTTATTCTCAGGATTTAAAGTTTCCTTGAGTGGCCTTCAAAGCTTTTGTTCAGGTCACATTTCAAAGAAGGAAAGTTAAAGAAAATTGATTCTGTCTCAGAGAGGAGAGGACAGAGGCAATCTGGCTGCCCCCAGCCTCTCTCCCCCCACTGATTTGCCCCACTACCTGATGTGGTACCACAGAAGTTGATTCCCCTCCTTTGTGAAGAGAATATGGCTGAAGAGATCTTTCCAGCATCATCCCATCACCTGTGAAATACAAAGTTGATGGAAAGCTTGTCTCAGAGTGCATTGCATGTCTAACTACAAACAGGCTTTAGAAATAGTCTCATCTGTTTTTTTATTCCAATTTTTTATTTCAGGAGTGTGGAAATGCATCTCTCCCGCTTTGGGCTTTTGTCCGTAACTCAACTTGCATGTCCCCACATTTGAAAACAGGGAAATGTTGTTTTGAGCTGTGGAAAAGGCTGGAGAGAAGTACCTTCTGCTCCAAACACTAAAGGAGCCCATGGAAGTATTTTGCAATTAAACAAGGAAGGCAAACTGGGATCTATTTCTGCAGTGCTTACCCAGTGGGTGCTTTCTGGTGTCTGGTGGAGTCCTCTCATTATCAGAGAAATCATTGCTCATCTCTGCAAACAGAACCTTCCCCTGAAACAGCAATAAAAATTCAAAACATGGAATGGGGAGAAAAATTAGAAAAGGCATTACGAGAAGCAGAAACCTTAAGGGTTATTGTATATCCTTCCTTGGAAGCTTTCAAAAAATGTTGCAATTACTAGCGAATTTTGAGGTACCCTTCATCATATTTGAAGTTCTTGGTGCTTTCTAGATTGGAGCACTCACCTGCCAGTTTTCCTGCTTTTTCTCCTCCGCCTGGCTCAGGAGGAAACCTTCCACCAGGGCCACGGCCTGGGAGCTGGTCTCCGCTCCACATTCCCTCACCCAGCTCTCCATCTCTTGTGGAAGAACAGTCAGAAACTGTTCCAGGATCACCAGGTCCAGGATCTCCTTCTTTGTGTGTTGGTTTGGCTTTAGCCACTGATGGCAAAGATGGTGGAGTTGGCTGCAAACCTCCCGAGGGCCTTTGGTCTCCTGGTAAAGGAAATGCCTGAAACACTGGGGCTGAACATATGAGATGAGGGTGTCCTTAGTCCCTGTGTTCTCCCAGAATCCTCTACTGCTCCCAGTCTCGATGGCATCCCGGCCACTTCCTGCTTCAAGTCCTCTGGAATCTTCCTCCTCCATCGGTGCTCCCAGGAAGTCTCCAAGAGGTTCACAGGAACTCCTTTGCTCTTCTGCCAATTTCTGTCTGTCCTAATGAGAGGTGCTAGCAAGTCCTAGAAGGCCAAGACATTGTTCTTCTGTAAAATTGCTTCATTGTCAGAATAGGAAAAATGTTCCCTGAGCAAAGGTGGATGGATCTCAATGGTTAAAAAAAAGGTAAAGGACCCCTGGAGGGTTAAGGCCTCAATCCAGTATATCTGAAGGAGCGTCTCCACCCCCATCGTTCAGCCCAGAGACTGAGGTCCAGCGCCGAGGGCCTTCTGGCGGTTCCCTCACTGCGAGAAGTGAGGTTACAGGGAACCAGGCAGAGGGCCTTCTCAGTAGTGGCACACGCCCTGTGGAACGCGCTCCCAGCAGATGTCAAAGAGAACAATAACTACCAGACTTTTAGAAGACATCTGAAGGCAGCCCTGTTTAGGGAAGCTTTTAATGTTTGATGCATTACTGTATTTTAATATTTTGTTGGAAGCCGCTCAGAGTGGCTGGGGAAGCCCAGCCACATCGGCAGTGTATAAATTATAATAATAATAATAATAATAATAATAATAATAATAATAATAATTGTTATTATTTCCAGTCAAATTTGACTATGGGGTTGTGGTGCTCATCTCCACTTTCACAGACAGCTTTCCAAGTCAATTGGCCAGTGTGACTAAACCGCTTCTGGTGCAACAGAACACCGTGACGAAAACCAGAGCGCATGGAAACACCACTTAACCTTCCCGCCACAGCAGTACCTATTTAGCCACTTGCACTGCCGGGCTTTTGAACTGCTAGGTTGCCAGGAGCTGGGACAAAGCATCTGGAGCTCACCCATCACAAGGATTTGAGCTGCCCAAGAGGCTCAGTGGTTTAGACATCAGTGCCACCTGCATCCCTAACCAGGGCCTGATTATACTGATGCAGTAGCCCTCCTGGAAAGAAAGTTATGAAGTAAATTATACAAGCCACCTTCTAAGCCAGCAGCTCTCAAACTATGGGCCATGGACCACTACTGAGCCCCAGCATTCTTCCATGTGAGACTTGCAGTCTCTTCCTCAGCCTGTGAGATGATTTCACCTGAGCACTGAAATGTCAGAGGTGTTAGTTTGGTTCCTCCCTGCCTCCCTGTGTATTGAAATTATGAAGGAAGCCGCAGCTGCATTTGGAAACTAGCTAATACTTAGGAATCCTTTGGGGTCCTAAAGAGCTGCAGTCCCCTCCTCTTCCTCTCATTTAGTGCACATTTCATCCTAGAAACAAGAATGCCAATTTCCTGCTGGCCTGCAATCAGGAAGAAGCTGCTTTCTGCAAGCACCTTTATGGAGTAATTTGTCGGTGGGTGCTAAATAACTCCTTACCCCTGATACCTCTTGGAACTCAGCCTATGCTAAGAATGAAGGACCAGGTGCGCAGCCTGGAAGTCATTTTGGACTCACAGCTGTCCATGGAGGCGCAGGTCAAATCTGTGTCCAGGGCAGCTGTCTACCAGCTCCACCTGGTATGCAGGCTGAGACCCTACCTACCCGCAGACTGTCTTGCCAGAGTGGTGCATGCTCTAGTTATCTCCTGCTTGGACTACTGCAATGCGCTCTACGTGGGGGCTACCTTTGAAGGTGACCCGGAAACTACAACTAATCCAGAATGCGGCAGCTATACTGGTGACTGGGGGCGGCCTCCGAGACCACATAACACCAGTCTTGAAAGACTTACATTGGCTCCCAGTACGTTTCCGAGCACAATTCAAAGTGTTGGTGTTGACCTTTAAAGCCCTAAACGGCCTCGGCCCAGTATACCTGAAGGAGCGTCTCCACCCCCATCGTTCTGCCCGGACACTGAGGTCCAGCGCCGAGGGCCTTCTGGCGGTTCCCTCACTGCGAGAAGCCAAGTTACAGGGAACCAGGCAGAAGGCCTTCTCAGTAGTGGCACCCGCCCTGTGGAACGCCCTCCCACCAGATGTCAAAGAGAGCAACAACTACCAGACTTTTTGAAGACATCTGAAGGCAGCCCTGTTTAGGGAAGCTTTTAATGTTTGATGCATTACTGTATTTTAAGATTTTGTTGGAAGCCACCCAGAGTGGCTAGGGAAGCCCAGCCAGATGGGCGGCGTATAAATAATAATAATAATAATAATAATAATAATAATAATAATGTGGAACGCCCTCCCATCAGATGTCAAAGAGATAAACAACTACCGGACATTTAGAAGACATCTGAAGGCAGCCTTGTTCAGGAAAGTTTTTAATGTGTGACATTTTAATGTATTTTTAATCTTTGTTGGAAGCCACCCAGAATGGCTGGGGAAACCCAGTCAGATGGGCGGGGCACAAATAAATTATTATTACTATTATTATTATTATTAGTTTGTTGCCATGCAGACAGTCCTATTTCCCAGATCCTGGAAGCAGAAACAAGGGAACCGTCTGTCTTGGATCTGGTCCTCACCAACAGGGAGCAATTGAAAATGCATTCTGCTTGGGTCAGCTAAATGTTTCGGACCTGCTTTGCAGCCTCTCCCAACGTTTCAAAATTTGGCTTTGCAGGGCGGGAATCTGCGCTCCCTGATTTGAGGGCTTGGGGGTCCCCTGGATGGATCAGCTGCACCCTCCCCCCAAATGCACAAAATAGAGTGGGGGTCGACTTACCAAATCCCAGATGATCTCCCACCCCCAAGTCCAAAGCCAGGCAGGAAGGACTATGGAGTGGGGGCATGTATTGCCCTGGAGGACTCCGCTCCCTTCCCTTCTCTCCAAGTTCCTTCCTCTCTAGGAAGCCAGTTCAGTTCTCCTTAACCCTTAGGAAACCACACAGCTGACCTTGTTTACTAGACCCGATAGGGAGCGCTGTTGATTCCAACCCCCCCCCCCCCAACCCACCACAGGATTGTTTGTTATCTTGACAGTTTCAGGGAAGGTTTTTTCCCCTTCCCCAAGTAGTTTGGCGATTTAGGGGCAGGGTGACCTTTTTTTCAGCACAGGGACGGTGACCACCTGCCAGACTCTTCTTTAGATGCAGCAAACGCCAGCAAAGTTACTGCGCCCTTTGAAGCAACGCTACATCCTTATATGAACTTCCAATACATTTCACTTTTTTTTAAATTTCATGTGATTGTTTTGAGAATTGTGCTGGAGCACAGATCTACACCAGTCTTGCTTTCAGATGACAAATGTGTCCTTGCGCTCAAAAAGTATATTCTTCCAACTGTTCACTTTCCAGTGAAAAAGACCGTTTGAAAGATTATTAGATCTAGAGGTAGTCAAATTTTGGTCTCTTTGGCATCAGTGGGATAAGTTAATCTGGACTTCGTCTCTCTGTATGAATAAACACTGTGAACAACATAATTATCACCATATATACTTTTCTGTATTTCATTCCTTTATTCAACTGACAACCCTTCTGCCCCAAAACTTGAGTATACATATAACTGAGGGTAGCATTTCACACCTCTGTTGAATATAGGCCACAAAAGCTTCTGCCAGAATAAATTGGTTGGTCTTTTAAGGCACCACAGGATTGTTTTTAAGTCCCATGGATTTAAATGGAGCTACAGCATGACAAAAATACTTTATTTTTCTGCTTGATTCTAAGGGTTAAAATGAACTGAACTGGATTCTAAGAGTGGAAGGGATATAGGTGTGGGGACAGAGAATACGGCAGGGTCCTCCAAACCCTCAAAAGTCAACAAGATGTGTCTTGTCTCCTCCTCATCCTCCTCTTTTGCCCTCTACACCCTGGGTTACCTTTTCATATTCCTGGCTAGCTTCCCCCAAGTGCTGGCACGGCCGATTAAATGGGAATTAAATGATTTGAACGACATGTGGGGTTGTGGCTCAACCGTTTCCTTGAAGGCCACACTTTCAGAAAGCATGTTTGCTCCTTGAGCAGCCTTCTTCTCCTTTCTCTGATCTACCATGAGTGCTCTGAAAGTGTGGGGGGAGGCTAGGGAGCTGGAATTGGAAGACCATGGAAAGGGTCTTAGGGGGCTGGGCTGGGGTGAATCTGGGACTGAATGGGAATCTGGCACAGAGGACGGACTCCCCAGACTGGGAGAGGGGGACATGGATCCTGGGGACGGGCCTCGCAGGCATTCATAAGAGTGGATTTTAAGAGCAAAAGGGAAAGAGGTGTGGGAATATGGAGAAGGTAGGGTCCTCCTAATAAATAACATTATTATTATTAACTTGCAATGTTTTTGATGCTTTTTATATATGTTGGAAGCCACCCAGGGTGGCTGGGACAGTCCAGTCAGATGGGTAGGGTACAAATAATAAAATTATTATTAACCATCAAAAGTCAGTAAGATGTACCAGTCTTCTCCCTCCCAGCTTGGAGTCTCCCATTTCAGCAGGAGACAAACCAAATCAACAGCATTTTCCTCCAAACCACTCTCATTTCTGTACCTCTGACTTCCCCATTACCCTTCTTCAACCTTCCTTCTTCTCTTTTGCACTCTATATCCTGGACATAGCCGGAATACTGCAGTTGGAAGCAGTGTCTGGGCAAAAATTGCGGAGAGAAGAAAAAAAAAGTCCGGGAAAATCCGAATGTACGGCAACCCATGTCAGCAGTGTTGTTGAGGGTTATTTTCCTTAAAAATAGCTCAAAAACTTTGGCCAAAAAGAAAAAAAAAGAGCTCAACAATTTTTGTGTCCGGATTTTCACTTTTTGAAATATGACCACCCTATTTTATATTGTTTGCTAGCTTCCCCCAGTTGCTAGTGCAGCCCATTAAATGAGGAGCCCCTCATGTGAACAAGTGTGGCTCAGCTCTTTCCTTGAAGGCTACACTTCCACAGAGCCCAGAAACATGTTTGCTCCCTCAGCAGCTTCCCTTGCCTTCCCTGACCTGCCATAACTCCCAGGAAGATGTAAATTATGTGGTTAGAACTGCCAGCCTCACTCTTCAAAAAGAAAGAACAAGAAGCATGTCAAGTGTTCGATCAACATCTTATTTACATCCAGCTGTGAACTGCTATGCGTTGTCATGAACCTGCTGTTTGTAACCTGTAAACCCGTTGGGAGTGCTAGTGATTTAGTCAAGAAAGCTTTCAAAAGCTCAGCTGGGAGTGTCAGAGAAGAACCAGGACAAGACTTGATCATTGTGAGTAAGTACCACACTATAGTTTTCATTTGCAAAACAAATGTTTTACTCATACTATTTAGGAGGGCGTAAGGGATTGGGAAGACTTAAGGTGGAGATACCTTCTCATTGTTGGTGGTTCATTATAAAATATTATATGTCTATCTACTATATATTCTATATTATATAATAAGCAATCATTTCTCACCAGGGTCATGTACTTTCAACTTCAAACTTAGCAAAGTGAACAGAATAGCAAACAGACAGGAACTTGTAGGAAATAAAGAATAGTACACAGAAATAAAGGTGTTATAACTTTCACTCATCCAGGGCAACCCCACTCCCATTGGCTCAAAATAGTACTTAAACCATTGGCTTAGAATAGTACTTAAATCCCAGATTGCCAATGGTTGGGTAGCTCAAAGCTCCTTCTTCATGCCTTGCTGGAAATGGACCCAAAGGAGGACTGTGAGAGATGCTGTAGCCTTGCTGGTGGACAGGGAGAGCAGAACTCCCAGACCAAAGCCACAGAACTCTGCTCCCTGACTTAGGTTCTGCATACTTTGGGCTAGATATGTGCATCCCCTTCCTTTCTCACTTTATTTCAAGTGTGGGCACTGTGGCAAATTAACACACTCACTTTCTAGGCTTTTGGAATAGCAAGGTATCATTTTTACTCTCAAGATCATGGTGTGTATGCTGTGCGACTTGCTACCCACTTATATTGCAACCACTCTTTGAAAACCACCCCCCATATTATTTCATTTTTATATGGCCTTTCATCCGAAGATCGCAGGGCAGTTTACAATCCTAAAACAACAACAGCATGAGACATAATACCATAATAGCAAATGAAAACAGCACCCCTCCAGTATTCTGTCATTTTTATTTCATTTAATAAAACCATCATTTTTTTATTTCTCTGTTGTGTGCAATCTCTTTATGGGGCATAAAGTTAAGGACAGAAACAGGTATTCATAATGGATGCATGTTTAACTCCAGTAAAGATGCTCATAGATCTATAAAGTTAGAAGGGACCATGAGCGTCATCTAGTCCAATGCCATGCAATGCAGGAATCTTTCACCCAACATGGAGCACTAACACACGACTCTGAGATTAAGAGTCTTGTGCTCTACTGACTGAGCAATCCCAAGTCTTAAATATCCTGAATATCTTACATGAATGCTGGACAAACTTGTGGGTTCAGATGCACACCTTGTGGCACAGCCTTGTCAGGTCCAGTGACTGCCAGCTGTCACTGTTTTTATAATATCATTCCATCATGAATTCTTTGATGGGAAATGAAAGTTTCTTTCCAGCGGAAGCTCTGTCCACATTCCAAGCACTGATACGGCTTCTCGCCTGAATGAATTCTTTGATGGGAAGTGAGACGGTGGTTCCGACTGAAGCTCTTCCCACACTCCAAGCACTGATATGGTTTCTCTCCGTTATGAAGTCTTTGATGGGAAGTGAGATTCTGCTTTAAGCTGAAGCTCTTCCCACACTCCAAGCACTGATATGGTTTCTCCCCCGTATGAATTATCTGATGGGAAGTGAGATTATCCTTCCGACTGAAGCGCTTTCCACATTCCAAGCACTGATATGGTTTTTCCCCTGTATGAATTCTTTGATGATTATATAAGTTTGCCCTTAAATTAAAGCTCTTTCCACAATCTAAACATTGATATGGTTTCTCACCTGTATGAATTCTTTGATGTGAAGTCAGGTGGACCCTCTGAATGAAGCTCTTTCCACATTCCAAGCACTGATACGGTTTCTCCCCTGTATGAATTCTTTGATGGGCAGTGAGACTTGCCTTTTGGCTGAAGCTCTTCCCACAGTCCAAGCAATGATATGGGTTCTCCAAGGTGTGAACTCTTTGATGTGAAGTGAGATGGGAGCTTTGACTGAAACTCTTCCCACATTCCATACACTGATATGGTTTCTTCCCTGTATGAATTCTTTGGTGGGAAGTGAGATGGGCGATCTGACTAAAGTGCTTCCCACATTCCAGGCACCGATATGGTTTCTCCCCTGTATGAATTCTTTGATGGGCAGTGAGACTTGACTTATGGCTGAAGCTCTTTCCACAGTCCAAGCACTGATATGGTTTATTTTCTGTATGAACTCTTTGGTGGGAAGTGAGATGGGTGATTTGGCGAAAGCTCTTTCCACATTCCAAGCATATATATGGTTTCTCGCCTGTGTGAATTCTTTCGTGCTTAGTGAGACTTGACTTCCTGCTAAACTTCTTCCCACATGCTAAGCACTGATATGGTTTCTCCTCACTGTCAGTTTCTTGTTGAGAGCTCTGACTGAAGGTCTCATCTCTCTCCAAATATATATTCAGCTCCCCCACTCCGTGACTATTGTTGTGGGCTCTCTTATTCTTGGTTTCCAATTTTTCACCTTCTGCAAGGAGAACAGAAACTGATTAGAATCACTGGATGAAGTTGGGCTCCAGATTATTGAGCCATGTCAAAAAACAGTTGTGATAAAGAAAGAACTGAAGGGACTTAGATGCGATGCAGGGCTTTCTACAGAATTAACTGCCCCATTAACTGGCATTAAGGAACAGGTGCCATGTTACAGACCACTGGTTCTCAAACTTCTTCTCTGGGCCACACTTTCAGAATAAAAATTTGCTCATGCCAAACCAAATTTTTAATTGATAAGAAATACATTGGAAAAACAAATGAAACCAGCCCTATCAGTGCTTGATTTATAAAACAGAACACAACTGCTTTATAATATGATCACAGGACACGCCGAAAGTATAAAACAATGTAGTTACATAAGAACAGGCATCATTTACAAAATTTAATTATAAGCTAGCCTCTTGCGTAGGTACCTTAAGTGTGTATGCAAACTCAATGAGAGGCGTGAGCTTGCTTTTATATTAGGTCTACTTTGAGGCAAGCAAAGACTTGTATAATCATCAACACAAAGAAGGCTTTCTCTTTTTTGATCTTTCATATCTGTCAGAAAAGATATCTTGATAAGGTATCTATCCAGATACCATACTCTACTATACGCTACACTGAAATATTTAAATTTTCCTTCGATTGTCTTTTAATCTTCCCACTACACTTCTCATCCCCTCCTGCAACACAAGGCTGGCATGCCAAACCCTTTGAGAACCACTGCTATAGACAGCTGAAATTCAGCCATGGGTTACAGGGAACCAGGCAGAGGGCCTTTTTGGTAGAGGCACGTGCCCAGGGGAGATAAACAATTATATGACCTTCCGTAAGGAAGCTGCGGGTGTGTGTGTGTGTGTGGGGAGTATTATATGATAAGTATGTAATATTTGTTTACAATGTTTTTGGATTGTTTTCCATCTTTCTTTTCTTTCTATTTTCTTGTTTTGTTTCTTCTGTATTATTTAAACAAAAATAAATAAACATGCAATCAATTATATGACCTTCTGTAGACATCTGAAAGCAGCCCTGAATCAGGATATTTTCAATATCTGATGTATCGCATGATCTACCCACTGTCATTGCCAGGAATTGTTGAGCTTTTTTTAGGAGACCATCCAGGTGATCACTTTACTAAATATCGACCCTGAACGTCCCCACCATCGACAGGTCAATTGCAATTGACCTGTGGTACATGTCTGCTTTATATTATGTTGGAAGCTGCCCAGAGTGGCTGGGGAAACCTAGTCAGATGGGTGGGGTACAAGTAATAAATTATTATCATTATCATCATATTCAGAAACAAAACGGTTGATCATTTTCCATTCCAGGTTAACTGCAGGGGCATTAGAATAAAGGTAATGGACCCCTGTACAATTAAGTCCAGTCAAAAGCAACTATGGGGTTGTGGCGCTCATCTCCACTTGCAGGCTGAGGGAGCCGGCGTTTGTCCAGTGACGGAAAGCAGAGCACACAGAAACGCTGTTTACCTTCCTACAGCAGTAGTATCTATTTATCTACTTGCACTGGCATGCTTTCGAACTGCTAGGTTGGCAGGAGCTGGGACAGAGCAATGGGAACTCACTCCGTCACGGGGATTCGAACCACCAACCTTCCAATCGGCAGGCCCAAGAGGATCAGTGGTTTAGACCACGGCGCCACCCACGCTGTAGGGGGCGCGGTTGAATTCCATCACAATACCATTGGTTCATCACACATCCGATTTTCAAAACAGTTCTTGTGACCCAACAGAGAGACTTACCGAGAGAGACCATGATGCCACAGGTCTCTTCCATGACTTCCGTATGCAGAGCTCTCTGGTCAGGATCCAGCAACACCCACTCCTCATCCGTGAAATGTATAGCCACATCCTCAAAGGTTGCTGGATTCTAAAAGAATAAGGAAATGTTTCCACCTCAGATAAAGCATATGGATTACCGGCTGCTCATTACTGTTGTTCATTATCTATTAATTGCTGTGTTTTTAAAATGACATTATCGTGCTGCGCATTTTAATTATGGGTGTTTTAAGGGAAACACTTCATTGCGTGTTTTAACGATGGCTGTTTCGAGCTTATTCTTTCTGTAACCACTTTTCCTACGTTGTCAACTGTTTAGAAGCCTATGTTAGCATTAAGCATTGTTTAAATTCATAAGCAATACTACTACTACTAAGAAAAAACAATTAATTCAGGTCTAGGGAGGTAAGGAGCGGGGGACAGAGGCATCCTGGTTTTCCCCAACTCTCCCCCGTACTGATTTGCTCCCCATACCTGATCCCGTGCCACAGAAGCTGCTTCCCTTCCACGGTGAAGAAGAGATGGCTGAGGAGGTCTTGCCGGCATCACCCTGTCAACTGTGAGAGACAAAGTTAGTGGGAAGCCAGTAGAACTTGATGGTCTCAAGAGATTAACGAATGCATGCCTAAGTACACACAGGCCTTGGAAAAAGTTTTATTTTTTAGTGTTTATAAAGAAATGTGTTTATATGTGTTTGTATTTCAGTTGTGTGAAAACGCATTTCTACTCCTTTGGGTTTTTGTTCTCAACTCAAAAGTGCTGGTCCCCATGTATTGGAAATAAATGCATGTTTAAGAAGTGGAAAATGCTATAAAGGTGTCTTTTGTTCCAAATATTAAAGCAGCTCCTAGGTTTATATTGCACTCAACAGAGGGAGACCAATCTGATATACATCCCATTCATCCTTACCAAGTGGACTCTGTTTGGTACCGAATGGAACCATCTTAGGAAAAATCGTGCTCCTTTCTGCAAACTGATTCCATCTCTGAAACAGTAATGAAGAATGAAAACAAGGAGAAGGAATGACAGGGGCAAAATCCTAATGCAGGGGTCAGCAAACTTTTTCAGCAGGGGGCCAGTCCACTGTCCGTCAGACCTTGTGGGGGGCCAGACTTTTTTTTGGGGGGGGGGAATGAACGAATTCCTATGCCCCACAAATAACCCAGGGATGCATTTTAAATAAAAGGACACATTCTACTCATGTAAAAACACACTGATTCCCGGACCGTCAGCAGGCTGGATTTAGAAGGTGATTGGGCCAGATCCGGTCCCTGGGCCTTCGTTTGCCTACCCATGTCCTAATGGGATCTGGACATCTTTCCTTGGATGCTTTACTGAAAAAGTTGGGCAAATAGCATAGTTTTAAGATACCCTCCCTCATGTTCTGAACCCCCTGGGGACTATCTAGATGGAACACTCACCTGTGCCTCCTCCTGCTTGTTGTCTGCCTGGCTCAGGAGGAAACCTTCAGCCAGGGCCACAGCCTGGGAACAAGTGTCTGCTCCACAGCCTCTCACCCAGCTCTCCATCTCCGGTGGAAGGACAGCCAGGAACTGCTCCAGAATCACCAGGTCTAGGATCTCCTTCTTTGTGTGTTGATCTGGCTTCAGCCATTGACAGCAAAGATGGTGGAGTTGGCTACAAACCTCTCGGGGTCCTTTGGCCTCCTGGTAGCAGAACTGCCTGAACTGCTGGCTCTGCACATTTGAGCCAAGAGTGATTTTCTCACTCGGGACTTTCTGCACTGACTTTTCCCAGAGTCTCCCACGGTTCTCAGTCTTGATGGCATCGTAGCCTCTTCCTGCTTCAGGGCCAGCTGAGTCTTCCTTTTTCTTCTGCGCTCCAAGGAAGCTTCCAGAAAGTCGAAAGGAACTCCTTCGCTCTTCTGCCATTTTCTGTCTGTCCTAATTAACCAAGACATTGTTTTGTTATGGGATTGCTATGCTGTAAGGAGAGGAAAAATACTCCCTGACGAAGTATCTTTAGAAACCAGGGATGTATTATAGTGATGTAATAGCCCTTCTGGAAGAAAATTTTTCAAGTAAAATATGCAGCCCGCCTTCTAAGTAGGCAGTTCTCAAAGTGCGGGTCATAGACCCTTAACCTCACTCTGTGAGGTGAGGCAGTTTCAATCTGAGACACCAGAGGAGCTGGTCTGGTTTTTCACTACCTTACCGTGTTTTTTTTAAAAAAGTTGGAGCTGTGATTGACAGGCGCGTTGTCTAGACGCCAGGCAATAGTTAGGCATCCCTGGGGACCCAAAAAGCTGCCATTTCCTCCTCTGATTTAATGCACATTTCATCCTAGCAACCAGAATGCAGCTTTCCTGTACATCTTAGATTAGGGACAGGTTATTTTCTTCAAATACCTCTACGGAGTTTTGTGGGTGGGTGCTAAAGAATCTCTTCACCTCCAAAAAAAAAAAAAAAAGGCAAATGCAAAAGAAACAACAAAACAACAAACAAGCTACGAAGAGGCTGTCCAGATGTTCATTAAGAATTCAGTGTATAGTTAACTTACAGCAGAATGTGCTATAGTGTTGTGGGCATCAAGGAGTTAACACTCTGTGCTAAGTGGAAATGCTGACTCAGCATCATGTGACATGGGGCATTGCCTAATTGCTCTATAGCCACCTAGTATAAAAAAGTATGGCTGACATCCCCTCTCTGGCACCTTCCCTATATATAGTGACACCTGTGTATGCTGATTTCTGGATGTAAGAAGACTGCTTTATAATGATACAAAACTGCAACTGGAATAAAGCCTCACTGAAAATACAGCTTGACTCTTGAGTGCTTCATGTGGGGCTTTCGTACATTGCAACAGAATGGCATGCATGTCTACTCAGAATGCGTCTTACATGAGAGTTAAAGTGGGCACAGGATTGTAGTAATCAGATCACATTAAGATTGGTCGGAGCTGTACAGATTTGTGAGCGGCAGTCAGAAAAACAAGGCTGTATGCCGTTCAAAGATGCATCACCCCGCTTAAAGGAAGCAAAAGCCCTTCTGCAGCCATTTTACTGTCTTTTCTCCAGTTTCACACCCACCATATGAGGTAGGTTTATTTTGTTGCATCAGTGACTGGAGCAAGGCAGTCCGTGAGCAAACAGAATAAGGCGAGTTCAAAATGTGACACTGCCCAGACTTGTGGGGATTTTTTGATGCCGCTTCTCAAGGCTGGCAAAACGGGTTGTGTCTTTCCTTCTGCTGCAAAAGGAGAACAAGAAGAGCGGAACGAAGCCATCCAAACATAGAGGAGGGTGGGGAGAAACTTGCTTTGTGTGGGTGGTTTCCCCCCCCCCCTTCTGCCTTTCATTCTGGAGCAATGGTTTGGGGGAGCAGGATTGAAACAGCTGAGGGCAATGTGAGGAGGGCACAGTATCTGTAGCCTGAGATAAGGCTTAACCCTGAAAGATTGTCCTTTGGGTCCCTTCCAACTCTACAAGTCTGTGATTCTTATAACCTCCTTTGATGGGCAGAAGCACTGCTGCCAACTTGCGAAAAGCACTGTTGAATGTCTGGGTTAGATATAAGGACTTGCTGGAAAATAAGACTCCAAGATGGTTATCACCAATGGAAGCTAAGGCAATTAAAAAGCTAAATATGGAGTCGAAATGGTCAAGATATTGGGAAATCTTGGAAAAGGAAGGGGACAAAATGAGATTGCAGAGCTTTGAAAAATTAAAAGAGAAGGTGAGAGATTGGCTACATTATCATCAAATAAATGAAGTGTTTAAACTAGACAGAAAAATAGGCTTCCAGGTGGAAAAGTCAAAACTAGAGACTGAACTGTTAGAATCCAGTACTAAGAATTTGTCAAAAATGTATAATCTGCTGCTGAAATGGAACACACAAGATGAAACGGTTAAATCAACTATGATTACATGGGCCCAGGACATTGGTCATAACATTATGTTTGCTGATTGGGAAAAGTTGTGGACCACCGGGTTGAAGTTTACGGCGTGTAACGCCTTAAGAGAAAATATAATGAAAATGATTTATAGGTGGTACATAACCCCAGTCAAGCTTGCAAAGATCTACCATTTGCCTGATAATAAATGCTGGAAATGTAAAGAAAAGGAAGGTACATTCTTTCACCTCTGGTGGACGTGCCCGAAGATTAAGGCATTCTGGGAAATGATTTATAATGAACTGAAAAAGGTATTTAAATATACTTTCCCCAAGAAACCAGAGGCCTTTCTCTTGGGTATTGTCGGCCAGGGGGTGCTAAAGACAGATACAACTTTTTTTATGTATGCTACAACAGCAGCTAGAATACTTATTGCAAAGTACTGGAAGACACAGGATCTACCCACACTGGAAGAATGGCAGATGAAGGTGATGGACTATATGAGCTTGGCAGAGATGACGAGCAGAATCCGAGACCAGGGAAGAGAAGCGGCGGAAGAAGAATGGAAAAAGTTTAAGGACTATTTAAAGAAATATTATAAAATCGGAGACAGTTAGAATGATGTTGGATTAAAATAAATGGTTACTATCAGTAATGGTTATGACAAAGAGAATAAGGGTGATTAGTATAAATTTATAATAAAATAAGGCAAGATTTCGCTGAATAACTGTAAGAATCTGGAATACAGAAACGGGAAGTAAGAGGAGGTCGAAGAAGTAAGGTTTAGAAATTGGGTTATGAAATGGTACCTGTTTTATGTTTTATTATTGTTGAATGTTTGTTCATGTATGTTTTGTTTCTGTTATACAAAAAATTGTTCAATAAAAATATTATTAAAAAAAAAAAAAACGGGTTGTGTCTTTCCTTCTGCTGCAAAAGGAGAACAAGAAGAGCGGAACGAAGCCATCCAAACATAGAGGAGGGTGGGGAGAAACTTGCTTTGTGTGGGTGGTTTCCCCCCCCCCCTTCTGCCTTTCATTCTGGAGCAATGGTTTGGGGGAGCAGGATTGAAACAGCTGAGGGCAATGTGAGGAGGGCACAGTATCTGTAGCCTGAGATAAGGCTTAACCCTGAAAGATTGTCCTTTGGGTCCCTTCCAACTCTACAAGTCTGTGATTCTTATAACCTCCTTTGATGGGCAGAAGCACTGCTGCCAACTTGCGAATCTGGCAACCTAGTAACTTAATGATGACACCTAAATCTTACTACAGGTGGAGGTACATGTTCCCCGATAAATCAGGGCATTACATTTATGTCCCAGATACCTCGATATCTGTCTACCTTATCGGTTGCGTCGCATAGATTCGCTTTTGTCAGAGCCAGATTTAATGTGTTCCCCTCAAATGTGCTGAGCAACAGATTTTCTAATGGTAAAATCTCTGTTTTATGCGCATGTGGCAACAAATCAATAGAATCCCTTTATCATATCTTGTTTAATTGTCCTTTATATATTGTTCCCCGATCAAGGATTCTGAGTTCAATCATTTTGGAAACTGTTGCTAAACCACCTGAATTACATCTAGCATATCTACTCCAGGACACTGACTCTTATAGAACATTACAGGTTGCCAGATTCCTGAATTCAGTTCTTTCATATAAAAGACTTCATGGAATGCTGCATGACTATTAAAAATCTAGTAAACTCTATCCACCATCTTTATATTCAAGGCCACAATATGGTACATCTAGAGATTGTATGTAACGTGAAGGAGATTATGCGTTGAAATATTTTAGTTGATATTTTAGAATGTAAAATGCTATTTTATTTATTGATTGGTTTTACCTTGTGGGCTTATAGCCGAATAAAGTATTATCTATCTATCTAATGCTGACACCTGTCTGTCTGTCTGTCTATCTATCTATCTATCTATCTATCTATCTATCTATCTATCTATCTATCTGTCTGTCTGTCTATCTACCTACATTTATCTATAAACCTGGCTTGGCTTTGCAGAGACAGGGAGGGAGGGACAGAACTTCCACCCCCTATGACCTCCTTTGATGGGCAGAAGCACTGCGTCAATTTGTGCATCTGGCAACCTAGTAACTCTATCTATCTATCTATCTATCTATCTATCTATCTATCTATCTACATTTATCTATAAACAGGCCTGCCTTTGCAGAGACAGGGAGGGAGGGAGAGAATTTCCACCACCTGATCCGGGGACTCGGGGTGTGTCCCCCTGACCCCCTCGGCACCCAAAAACACCCCCCACCTCCCGGGGACCCCACTTCCCAAAAACGCGCGTCTCAGAGATGGGGCTCACCGGGTGCCGGAAGGGAGAGCGAGGACGGGGCGTCCAGGAGAGACAAAGGCCACTTTCTCCAGCTCGAGAGTGAAGCCAGGGAGGAAGCGGCTTCGGAGGCCGGATGTTTTGCCAGCGCGCTTCCGCCCTGCCTCCGCCCGGCCACTTCCTGTCCCCTCTAGGGAGCCACATCGCTGGTCAAAGGGCCCCTGCTGGGCGGGCAGATGGTCCCCGGGCTCCATTCCTGGGCGCCTCCGCTTAATCAGATCCAAGCAGCAGATCCAACCACCTCCCCCTTCTTGCACTGCCCAGCGCATTTCAGCCCCTGGGAAATATAGTTTGCGAAGGGTGCTGGGAACTGTAGTTCACAAGATGTAACCGGCTGTACAGTTGAAAAAATAATATATACTATTCTTTGTATAGGGGACGCGGGTGGCGCTGTGGGTAAAACCTCAGCGCCTAGGACTTGCCGATCGCATGGTCGGCGGTTCGAATCCCCGCGGCGGGGTGATCTCCCGTTGTTCGGTCCCAGCTCCTGTCCACCTAGCAGTTCGAAAGCACCCTCGGGTGCAAGTAGATAAATAGGGACCACTTACTAGCGGGAAGGTAAACGGCGTTTCCGTGTGCGGCTCTGGCTCGCCAGAGTAGCTTCGTCACGCTGGCCACGTGACCCGGAAGTGTCTCCGGACAGCGCTGGCTCCCGGCCTCTTAAGTGAGATGAGCGCACAACCCTAGAGTCTGTCAAGACTGGCCCTTACGGGCAGGGGTACCTTTAGCTTTATCTTTGTATGGAATTGTAGATTTCAACAGAAGTAGCTCATGTTCAACGAAATAAGTAGAAGACCCAGTGGATCAGTTCATTCTCTAATCAGTTTATGCATAAGGTCCATATATGTGAAAGTGTCTATTCCACCTGTCGGTTCATAGAGTCCCAACAATCCACACAAAAGGTTGTTGCGGTTCCACAGAATTCTTTCACAGAGTCGATAAGACAAGGATTTCTGGAATATTAGCCTTGTTTCGCCGTCCTACGCTTCATCAGTAGTACAAACTCATATATGATATTGCAGGACAGTGGATCTTATAGCATAGTAGTTTGTACTACTGATGAAGCCTAGGACGGTGAAAAAAGGCTAATATTCCTCTGTGAAAGGAATAAACTGATTAGAGAATGAACTGATCCACTGGGTCTTCTACTTGTTTTGTTGAACTTTATGAGCTACTTCTGTTGAAATCTACAATTCAATACAATGAATAGTATATATTATTTTTTCAAATGTGCAGCTAGTTACGTCTTGTGTGTTTATTGAATGTTTCACGTAACTAGAGGTTTGTTGTTTTCGGAACTGTAGTGGAGCACACAGGGCTGCCCCCATCAAAGCAGGTGAAAGGGTGCCGTGTGATTTCCCATTTCCAAATTAGGAGTTGAGATGGGTGTTTTGCACAGCCAAGTACATTTAAATCACGTTTTTACACACACACTCCCTGCATGAGAATCCCAGGAACTGCAGTTTGCAAAGGGTGCTGGAAACTGTAGGTGGTCTATAAAGGGTAAACTGCAGCTCTCGGTATTTGAGGGAGGCAGGTCTTTAAATTTTTTGATTTCTTGGCGAAACAGACTATTTCAGCACAGGAACTGTGACCTAATTAGAAGGCTCCTAATTGGAAGAAGACAGCAGCAGCCACGTTACCACACTCTTTGAATTATTGCTTCATGAAGATCTAGGATATTTTATTTTTATTTCATGCAATGGTTTTGAGGAATATGCTCACCATCAGCAATGGGAAAAGTTAAACCTGACATTCCAGTGCTAGGATATCTGTTATCGACAACTGCATTGTGTATGCACGAATAGACACTGTCAGGAACATAAGCATGGGGATACACATAACTGAGGATAGCATTTCATGCATCTGATGAAGGGGTTTGTAGCCCACGAAGAGTTTCTGTCTGAATCAATTTCTTACTGTTTTAAGTTGCCACAGGACTGCTTTTAGTCTCATGGATTTCAGTGGGGCTAAAGCATGTATAAACAATATCATTCAAACCCATGGTAACAGTGGGCAGTAAACCTCTGCAGCTAGATTCCTATCAGCCCAACACTCCCAATGAACACTAGATATTAAGCAAAACAGAAATAAATGCAGAAAAAGAGGGCAAGTTAAGTTTTTGGACAAGGGGCCTGGTCAAACTCTGTACAGGGGTACCTTGGTTCTCAAACACCTTGCTGCTCAAACAACTTGGAACCCAAACATTGCAAACCCGTAAGTGTTCCGGTTTGCAAACTTTTTTCCGGAACTCGAATGTGCTCTGTTTTGAGTGCCACACTTCCATTTGGAGTGTTATGCTTCCAATTTGAGTGCCATACTTCCAATTTGAGTGTTACACTGAGGTCTGTCTGTTCTTGCTATCTATTTTGCATTTTTGTTTTTGTGGCTCTTTTTTGTGTGTGACTGTGTGGAACCCAGTTCAGCTACTGATTAAGTGATTGTGTGACTGCAGTACATTGTTTATTGCTTTCATTTTATGGATCAATGGTCTTGTTAGATAGTAAAATTCATGTTAAATTACTGTTTTAGGGGTTGTTTTTAAAAGTCTGGAATGGATTAATCCATTTTGCATTACTTTCTATGGGAAAGCGCCCCTTGGTTTTGGAACGGACTTCCAGAATGGATTAAGTTTGAGAACCAAGGTACCACTGTACTGCTAATTGCTATCAGTTCTTGCTTTATTTCATCTTGGGAGACAGGAAGTCTGGTCTTTAAATTAATCTCAAAAACCATAGTAAGGGCCAAAGTGAGAGGGCGATCCCAGCATGCTTCAATGCTTATGCCAACTCCCAAATCCAGTTGTGATCCAAGTAATAGGTTGCACTGAGCTGCTATGCTTACAGCAGGCAACAGGCACACAGAGCCAAAGAAAGCAGTATTCCCCCCCCCACTTTGGCTGCAAAAGAAGTCCCTATTGCAAGTGTTCAGAAAAACAAAACAAAACAGGTTTCTAAGCCTTTCCCCTATATACATATTGGAGTTGGTGGGTTTTATTTATTTATATTTAACAAAACTTTATATGCCACCGGACGGTAACAAAACCTCTTAGGCGGTTTACCAGAAGTGTCAAAGTTATCAGTTAAAAAGCATTGAAAACAATAAAAAACTTTTAAATTAAACAGCAAAGTTAAAACCGTAAAAATGTTAACATTAACAATATAAGATTGAAACACATCAACATCCATGCATCTGGAAAGGTTTGCCTGAACAAACATACGTTAAGCTGGCGCTGAAAAGAGTACAGCAAAATTGCCTGCCTGACATCAATAGGCAGAGAGGAATTTCAGCTAAGAAGTGATCCTATCACAAGAACTCCAACTCGCTCTGAGAACAGGGATCATCAGGAATCTCTGGAGACTTCATTCTCTCCTGAGGATCCTTGGGAGCGGGGGTGGGGGGCACATGAGGGCATCACACCCTAGTATACCATAACACTATTTGTAAACAAAACGTATTTACAACGTCAACGTACTTTACAGTACATTTTGTGTTACAATAGATACATTTGCATTCAATAATAGCTAAGGGGAAAGGTCCGAAAGGTGACAGATTGGTAGGCAGGTTATACATCTTGAGGAAGAAGAAGTCTTCTTGGTCATGTGAAACTCGACAATCTGTGGGGTGAAGGCCTCAGGTGAAGAGGGTCGCAAGGCCTTGACTGGAGACATGGCCACCCAGCATGGTTTCACAAATATGCCGACTGCTATAACTGACTGAATCTCAGTTAACACCAAGAAGGAAGTAAAACAGTGTCAGCTGCTCAAGGAAAATATGCGAGACACTGACAAAAGTGCCCCACTGGCGAAGATCTGGTGCTTTGTGCATGTAGCATGGAATAATGTGTAAGATGCTGGCACTGGGTTGAGCCATGTTATTCAGAATCTTGGTTCAATCTAAGCCTTCTTCCATGTATCATACAGGTGCAGATGATAACTGGAGTTGCTGAAGGAAATAAACATTGCTTGCTGTTGAACCCAACCACCCCTGAGGTATGATGAACAGAGGACTCTTTCTTCCTAATGGGAGTTCTTTCCTTTCCCTTCTCACAGAGGAAAACCTCAAACTTGTGGCTTTTCTGGCAGATGTCCTGTGTGTTCAGCAGACATGAGGAGGAGCCACAATCTGATGCCACCACCATCCTAGACATGCTGAGATGATGGTGGCGATCAGGAGCACCATAAATTTGCAACTTGGAGGCTCTTGAAGTACATGCATTGCTGGGCCAAAGAAAACCCCTGCGTTGATGGCTACCTCATCAGTGTTGCCGAATCTCTCTTTATTCTCTCTCCAGACATGAAGAAGGTATTCAACCCCTTGGCCAATGACATGTACCTCACAGAGCTGTTGTTAGCCACTCTGAGTCCGGCTTTGGCTGGGGAGGGCGGGCTATAAATAAATTATTATTATTATTATTATTATTATTATTATTATTATTATTATTATTAGAAATGAAGTAATACTGGGCACTGAAAATGCAGTTCATGGTTTTGAGAAACAGCAGCAACTTTTTCGCTCCATTGGCAAATGATGAGATCCTATTGCAATCCTCACCCGTGTACTAAATAAAATCTCCTAAAAATAAATTTGTATACAGCCATTCATATGGTTTCTCCCCACTGTGAGTTCTTTGATGGGAAGTGAGATTGGAGCTCTGGCTGAAGCTCTTTCCGCATTCCACGCACTGATACGGCTTCTCGCCAGTATGGATTCTTTGGTGGGAAGTGAGACTCTCCTTCCGACTGAAACTTTTTCCACACTCTTGACACTGAAATGGTTTCTCCCCACGGTGAATACTTTGATGACTATGGAAGTTTGTGCTTGTATTAAAGCATTTCCCACATTCCAAGCACTGATATGGCTTCTCCCCACTATGAATTCTCTGATGTCGACGGAAGTTTGTGCTTGTATTAAAGCTCTTCCCACATTCCAAGCACTGATATGGTTTCTCCCCTGTATGAATTCTTTGGTGGGAAGTGAGACTTTCCTTCCAGGTGAAGCACTTTCCACATTCTAAGCACTGATACGGTTTCTTCCCACTATGAACTCTTTGATGGGAAGTGAGACTTCTCTTGGAATTGAAGCTATTTCCACATTCCAGGCATTTAAATGGTTCCTCCCCTCTGTGAATCCTTTCATGTAAAGTGAGATTTGAGTTTCGAGTGAAGCTCTTTCCACATTCCAAGCAGTAATATGGCTTCTCCTTGGTGTGGATTCTTTGATGGGACGTGAGATGTGAGTTCCGACTAAAGCTCTTTCCACATTCTAAGCACTGATAGGGTTTCTCTCCAGTATGGATTCTTTGATGGGAAGTGAGATTTGAGCTCTGACTGAAGCTCTTTCCACATTCTGAGCATTGATATAATTTCTTCCCAGTGGGATTTATTTGATGGGAAGTGGAATGGAACCTCTGACTGAAGCCATCTCTACACTCCAAACGTTCATAAGGGATTTTGTTGTTGTATCCCTTGTTCTTAATTTCCGATTTATCACCACCTGTAAATAAAGAGAGAAAAGGATCAGAGCATCAGGAAGAAATAGGCCCCCAAATTATTGAACAATGCTAATTAACATTTGTGATAGAAGAAGAACAGAAGGGAGTTCGATGTGAGGTCTTACTACAGGGTTCACTGCCTTTGTTGAATCACAACATATTTATGGGAACCTGAGATTCAAGAAACCTGGGATGGATTTTGTTTGGCCCAGTCATGGTATCCACTCCATCTCCAATGTCAGTAGTCTCTTTGGCCAACCAGAAACTGACAGAAGCAAAAATAAAAAACAACAAACCTGACAGAATCTACTTCCAGCTCCCCTAACAACTCTGAAGCTTACATTTAAAAAGGCCTGGGCAGCTCAGACCAGCCTGATCATTGTTCAAAATGGCCAAACTGGAGAAAGATTATTCACAGTCAAAACAACAGATACTGTCCATTCAAGGTTATCTGTTGGGGTGTAAGAACCCGAGATGTTCAGTTGAGCTACATCAAAATATTGGAGGCTCATCACAGATAGGTACTGAATTTCAAAAAAGAGATTATGATCCAACAGGGAGCCTTACTCAGAAAAGCCATAATCCCACAGTTCTCCTCCATGACTTCATTATGCAGAGCTCTCTGGTCAGCATCCAGCAACGCCCACTCCTCATCTGTGAAATAAACTGCTACCTCTTCAAAGCAAACTGGACCCTAAAGAAAAAGAAAAATGTCCTCCTCTTAGACAGCATAAATATTATTTACACATCTCTGTGTTGTTTTCTGCCTGTTAACTGTTTGTTGTTGACAGAATATGCACAGCTTGCAGACTTAACATATAGCATAAGAGAACAAGAAGCACATACGTTTGGAGAAGATTGGAAAACATTTATTGAATATATGGGAAATAATTGTTTACAGCTGAAAACTCCGGCAGCATTAAGATAAATTCAACAGTGTAATTAAGCTTTGATGGATGCAATAATGGAATACCGAATGGTATAGTTTTTGTAAAATATGCAGGGATTTATGATACGTGAGATGAACCATGGAAAGACTACAAGGGAAGTCATTGATATCTTAAAGGTAAAGGGCCACAGACAGTTAAGTCCAGTCACGAACGACTCTGTGGCTCATCTTGCTTTACTGGCCGAGGAAGCTGACGTTTGTCCACAGAAAATTTTTCCAGGTCATGTGGCCAGCATGACTAAGCTGCTTCTGGTGAAACCAGAGCAGTGCACGGAAATGCCGTTTACCTTCCTGCCGGAGCGGTACCTATTTATCTACTTGCTCTTTGACGTGCTTAAGGATGTAAAAATGAGTATTTAAAATTGCAAAACAGAAATTTTTATTAAAACAACAAACTATATATATATATATATATATATATATATATAGTTTGTTGTTTTAATGGAATTGTTTTGCTGCACATTTTAATTATGCGTGCTTATTTTAATGTTTTAATGAGATTTTTTTGTTGTGCATTTTAATGGTGGGCATTAATCATTGTATAAATAGGTGGAACTCAACAGTCTGCTCTCCAAATCATTCTGTCTGCATGGGCATTCAAGTTTGCAAGATGGAAGGATCCCTTCTCCACTCTCTCCAAGTGCCGTTGTTTTTTTTTTTGGGGGGGGGATGCCCGAAAGCCAACTTCAAGGGGAATAAGGGGGGGAGGCGGAAGGAAATGGCGAAAGTCCTATGGTGCAACTGATGGGGTGGTTAGGTGAATCCTGGCCACTGTTTGCTGTGGTTTGCAAACTACTTAGAAGCCTATTTTAGCATTAAACGATGAATATATAAATAAAACTCCAAGTCCCGATAAATGATACCAATGATATTCAGAAGGCTAGTTAAGGTGAGGCGGCTTTTATTCTCAGCACATAAACCTTATTGAATAGCTTTTCCAGCTTTTGTTAAGGGCAGCTTTGACAAAAGCAAAGAGGAGGGGAGAAATTCGTTCCAGCCCAGAGGCACCCAACTGCCCCTCTCTTCAGCCTCTTTCCCCACAATGCTCCTTCCTCTTACCTGATCTGGTTCCTCAGCCGCTGCTTCCCCTCGGCCACCATGAAATGATGGATGAGGAGGTCCTGCTGGCATCATTTTGTCACCTGCGAGAGACAAAGGTAATTTGGGAAGCCGTTCTCTCAGAGGTTAAGCAGTTCAAAGTGTTGGTGCTGACCTTTAAAGCCCTAAACGGCCTCGGCCCAGTATACCTGAAGGAGCGTCTCTACCTCCATCGTTCTGCCCCGACACTGAGGTCCAGCGCCGAGGGCTTTCTGGCGGTTCCCTCATTGCAAGAAGCCAAGTTACAGGGAACCAGGCAGAGGGCCTTCTCGGTAGTGGCACCTGCCCTGTGGAATGCCCTCCCACCAGATGTCAAAGAAAAAAATAACTACCAAACTTTTTGAAGACATCTGAAGGCAGCCCTGTTTAGGGAAGCTTTTAATGTTTAATAGGTTATTGTATTTTAGTGTTTTGTTGGAAGCCACCCAGAGTGGCTGGAAACCCAGCCAGATGGGCGGGGTATAAATAAAATATTATTATTATTATTATTATTATTATTATTATTATTATTATTACTAATTACAGGTGGGCCTTCGAAACAATCTCACCTGCTGAGTGCATGTTTACACCCATTTCATACTTTAGTTGTGTCAAAATACATCTCTCCTCCCTTGGGCTTTTGGACCCAAGTATAAAAGACCATAGCTGTCAACGTTTACCTTTTTTTAAAGGGAAATTCCCTTATACTGATAGGATTCCTTGCAAGAAAAGGGAAAAGTTTACAGCTATGAAAAGGACCCACAGATTTGTTTCAAAATCAACAGGATGTGACCGAACAGAGAGAGAAAAAAGAATTAATCCTTACCCAGTGGCCTTTCTCTGGTTTGCAACTGAGTCTTCTTCACCTCAGAGTAGCCAGTGCCCATTTCTGCAAATAGATCCTTTTTCTGTAAGAGCAATAAGGATTCAAAACAGAGAACAGGGAGAGGGATTAGAAAAGGAACAGCAAGAGGCAAAAACTTTAAGAGTATCAGGACGCTTTTCAAAAAAGGGATGGGCAATTAGTAGAGAATTTTGGGAGATTCTCCCTCATGTTCTGAGCCCCTTGGGATTATCAGAGGAAAGTCCCTCTCACCTGCTGCTCAGCCTGACTCAGGAGGAAACCTTCGGCCAGAGCCACCGCCTGGGAACTGGTCTCCGCTCCACATTCCCTCACCCAGCTCTCCATCTCTGGTGGAAGGATAGCCAAGAACTGCTCCAAGATCACCAGGTCCAACATCTGAGCTTTCGTATTCCTTTCTGGCTTCAGCCACTGGCGGTAAAGGTGGTAGAGTCGGCTGCAAACGTCGCGGGGTCCCTCGGCCTCCTGGTAGCAGAATTGCCTGAACTGCTGGCTCTGGACATTTGAGCTGGGGGTGTCCTCCTCACCTAGGATCTTCTGCACAGAGTTTTCCCAGAATCCCCCACTGTTCCCAGTTTGGATGGCATTGCCCCTTCCTGCTTCAGGGCCAGCTGAGTCTTGTTCATCCATATGGGATCTCAGAAAGCCTCCAAAGGATCTGGAGGAATCCCTTTGTCTTATGCCAAGTTCTGTCTGTCCTAATTTGAGGTGCTACCAAACCTACAGAGCAAATACATAATTCTGTTGTAAAACTTAAAACACTGTCAGGAGAAACAAAATGTTCCCCGAGCAAGCATAGATGCACCTTGCTAGGAACCAGGCCTAGACTGTACCAGCTCAGACTCTGTGACTGTAAGTTGTTTTAAACTGGAAGCTGTCCAGTGTGGCTGGGACAACCCAGTCAGATGGATGCCATAATAATAATGATGACGATGACAACAACAAACAACAACAAACAACGGCTCAGGTCCGCAATAACTCAAGGACCACCTCTTTCCATATGAACCTATCTTCTGAGGCCCTCCTTCGTGTGCCCCCTCCTCGAGAGGTTTGGAGGGTGGCAACGTGAGAACAGGGCCTTCTCTGCAGTGGCTCCCCGTCTGTGGGATGCTCTCCCCAGGGAAGTTCGCCTTGCGCCTTCATTATACACCTTTAGGCACCAGGCAAAAGCGTTCCTTTTCAACCAGGCCTTTGGTTGACGCTATTTACACCCTATGCCCTTTTAAAATGTTTTGTTTTGGGGGTGGCTATTGGGTTGTTGTTTTTATTTTTATTTGGTATTTTGTGGCTTTATATCTTGATTTTATGAACCGCCCTGAGACCCCCGGGTATAGGGTGGTATATAAATTCAATAAATAGTAGTAGTAGTAATAATAATACAGTGGTACCTCAGGTTAAGTACTTAATTCGTTCCAGAGGTCTGTACTTAACCTGAAACTGTTCTTAAACTGAAGCACCACTTTAGCTAACGGGGCCTCCTGCTGCCGCCACGCCGCCAGAGCACGATTTCTGTTCTCATCCTGAAGCAAAGTTCTTAACCTGAAGCTCTATTTCTGGGTTAGCAGAGTCTGTAACCTGAAGCGTATGTAACCCGAGGTACCACTGTAATAATAATAATTAGTAGTAGTAGTAGTGTTTTCATGTTGTAACTTGCCCATGGAAATTAGGGTGATGGGTGGTTTAATAATAATAATAATGATGATGATGTTACATCATTTAACCCCCCCAGCCATATAAGCTTGAGGGTACTCCTGGAGTCAACATTGCCACCTGAAGCGCAGGTGCCCTATTTAAGGTGCTCACTTAGGCCCCAAATATCTGAAAAACCACCTCCTTCCCACAGACCATCTTGGGTGTTCAGGCTGGCAGAGGAGCCCCTCTTTGTAGTTTCACCACCCTCAAGAGTTTGAGGTGGTTGTGGTACAAGAGAGGGCATCCTTGCGGCGGTTCCTAGGTTAGGGAGTTCCTTCCCCAGAGGGGCACGCCTGGCACCTTTTCCTCTGACACCTGATCCATGTGTTTTCTGGACCCACCCTATTCCCGTGACTCTAATTTGTTCCAACTCTTTTAAATACAGCGGACGCTCAGGTTGCGAACGTGATCCGTGCGGGATGCAGGTTCGCAACCCGCAGCAGCTTGTCTGTGCACGCGCGGGTTGCAGTTCGGTGCTTCTGCGCATGCGCAAAGTGCGATTTAACACTTCTGCGCATGCGCAACCGCCAAAACCTGGAAGTAAACCGTTCCTGTACTTCCGGGTTTCGGCGATCTGTAACCCGGAAAAACGCAACCTGACGCGTCTGTAACCCGAGGTATGACTGTATTGAATTCTAAACCCGCCCTGGGTAATAAATAAATAAATAAATATGTAGCAACAGCAATAATCATGGGCATAGTCAGGATTTAAATGTGGGAGGGGGCTGGACACCCACCTGACATCATTCTCTGTCTGGCTCTGCCTAGCAGAATCGAAATGAAATGTCTTGACAACAGTTGTTTTAAATTACTTTCTGTTGACCCCAAGTGTTCAGAAAAATTGGTCAAAAGCTTTCTACTTTTAGTTAAGTGTTTTTATTTATTTAATTGATCAGGAGGGGCAGTTGCTCCCCCCCCCCCGCCTTACGCCCATGGCAATAATAATAACCTCAACAGCAATAACATAAAGCCTCAAACGTGGGGGGAAATGCCTCAATAATACACACATAGAGCCTCAAGAAAGTGGGGTGGGGGAGCCTGTTGGAATTTGCAGGCTTCCCTCCCCCCCTTTGAGGCTTTTGCATAACTAACCACACACACTTTACAGCATGAGAGGGGGGGAACCTCAAGAAAACAAATATACAGGCCTCGTCTGCACTATATATTTTATAGAGTCATGGCGCCCTCCAAAGGATCCTGGGATCCATAGTTTAAGGATGCAGTGGGTTGCTAGGAGACACCCACCCTGACCCACACATACATTCCAGTTACACGGCTCCATCCCTAGAGTGGTTTAACAATCAATCCTTCTTGCCAGGGAACCCTGGGAATTGGTGGGGTTAAAATAAAACAAAACAGGAATAGGGTATCCCTATTTTCACGGGAGAAATGTTGGAGGCTATTATTATTTTCTCCACCCAACAATTGCCGGTCAGAAGCACGGTTGCTGCCTATCTTAAGACTCCTGCAGCCGCGAGTTCCACAGTTCTGACTACGCACCGCAGCAGGGGGAAGGCGCTTTCTTTCCTCAATTTCCCAAGGGCCATTATTTCTTTTAATTTCTATAGGTCTTGTATTCATTTTTTTTTTAAAAAACACGTGTATTCCATGCCCAAACGTTTCCGCCCGGCTACGACCTCTTGTTACCGATGCGACTTATTCCCAAATGTGGTTTCTTTGCATTCCATCCCCCCTCCCCCGCCTTAAAGACCCACCCCCTCCCCAAAGTGGCAAAGGGAGACTAGAGGTGCAAGACCTATTGCAAACTCGCCCCCTCCCTGGCATTGCAGAGAGGGAGCGGGGGGGGGACTTCTGCTCTCTGATTTGGGGGGGGGTGGGTGGCTGGGTGGCTGCTCCCCCAAGCATTAGCTGACCCCCCCATGCATGCTCCCCCTGCAGCCCTGGGACACCCCCTTTCTCCCCAATGCATGCTATGCAAGAAAGCGGAGAAGACTCACCAGATCCCTACGGCACTTCAGACACAAAAGCCACCGCCAGCTCCCTTTGCAGGAAGGGAATTCAGAGGGAGGTGCTTTTGCTCTGGAGGACTTGGCCCCCCACTTTATTTCCCCGTCCCCTCTAGGAATCCAGCTAACTTCTTTTTAACCCTTGGCAAGCCGAGCGCACCAAGCTGGCGCCTCTCTCCCTCTCTGCGCCAAGAGCCAAGGAGAAGAGTTTGGACTTGATATCCCGCTTTATCACTACCCTAAGGAGTCTCAAAGCGGCTAACAATCTCTGCAGATGCCTTTATTTTGGGGGGACCCCCTTGACTGGGTTTCTGAGCTGTCACCTCCCTTGGCAGAAACAGCTTGCAGTGAAGTAGTCTCTGCAAGGACTTGGGAAGCCCCATCATAGAATCATAGACTTGTAGAGCTGAAAGGGAACCCCAAGGGTCATCCAGACCAACCCCATGCAAAGCAGGTGTAAAAAACAAAAATCTGCCCTTATTCCTTTATGGGGGACACAAGAGCCCTTAGAGAGTCCTTTGTAGGTTCTCCATCAGCCGGAGAAAATAACAGAAGCCAACCAGAGAATATTGAGAAGCAAAGCAGCTAGTAAGCCTGGTTTTTATTAAACTGTTGCAACAGGGTGCCCCCTTCACACGCAGGAGAAGGAGGAGGACCCCGAACCAAGGTGTGCCTGCTCTTATATAGACATTTTAAATTGCCAGCCCTGGAGTCCCAGACACATCATACCTACATCACAGAAGGGGTGTAGCCCAAGACACCCCCCCAGATACATCATACCTACATCACAGAAAAGGTGGTCTACAACAGAAATTTGAATGTTGTTGTTTTTCCTGTTTGCCAGGTTATCTGAACACTTATTATATATATGAGACCTTAAATTTTTTATTTCACAGGACTCTCAACTCAAAGCATCCATGACAGAAGACCAACCAACCTCTGCTTAAAAACCTCCAAGGAAGGAGAGTCCGTCACTTCCCGATGAAGCCCAGTCCACTGTCAAACAGCTCTTACACAGTCCTGATGTTTAGTCGGAATCTGCTTTTTTTGGTCATTTGGATCTATTATTTTTAGCCCAGGCCTCTGGACCAGCAGAATACAAGCCACGCGACAGCCCGTTAGCAATTAGAAGATGGCTCTTATATTTCCCATTCAGTCATATCTTAGCTGAATGGTGAGCAAGGCTCCTGCTTTTTCTGCGACTGAAGATGGGAGGTGGTACACCCGTCCCATTAAATAGTTTTAATTGCGTTTTACCGTATTTTTCGCTCTATAAGACGCACCAGACCACAAGACGCATCTAGTTTTTGGAGGTGGAAAACAAGAAAAAAAAATATTCTGAATCTCAGAAGCCCGAACAGCAAGAGGGATCGCTGTGCAGTGAAAGTCCTGCATCGCAGGGGGACCCTAGGATTAGACTTCTAAAGCCTCTGGAACTCTGGCTAAATTGGCATACAAACTGCGAGACCAGGACAACTGTGACTTTAAAGAAGAATGGGAACTTTCCACAAAGTATTTAAAAATACAACAAAATGAATTGGACTCCTTGGCAGATTTTGGATAAACATACACAAATTTATTGTTTGATAATATGGTAGATAGATTATATAGGGATTGAAATAACTTTATAATATGCAGAGAATAACATGTGCTGAGAAATCAGAGAGAGGGGCTGAAGGAAGTCTGGGGGGAGGGAGGGAGGGTTTGATGGGGAGTGGAAAAAAGGGGGGAAATGATGAATATGATATGTTTTGATATATTGTTATGTTGAAATTGTTTATATATGTACACACACACACACACGTTGTTTAGTCGTTTAGTCGTGTCCGACTCTTCGTGACCCCATGGACCAGAGCATGTCACCTACACACACACACACACACACACACACACACACACAGCCTCTGGAACTCACCGCCAGATGATTCCTTCTCCTCCTCCCAGGCACTGATGAAGCAACAAGCCTGGCTGGGGTCACCCCCAGAATTTGGTGG